>NW_026555331.1:2781003-3528503 GCF_014898055.3 Talpa occidentalis | reverse complement strand
GGCTGCACTAGCTCCTCCAGGCACGGCCCCTGCCCCATGGGCCCCTCAGGGCCCCTCCTTTGCTGCCCCTTGGGGCCAGTCAGGGCCAGGGCCGTCCTCCCAGGCCCGTGCCCAGTTCCACCCCTGGAGCCCCATCTGCAGATTCCCATGCAGCGGGTCCCTGGGAGGGTTTGTTTCCTGTGGGCACCAGGAGCCCTCAACAGGAGGACAGGGGCAGTGGGGCGTGCCCCCATGGGACCCCTGCCCTGGGGCTGGGCTCGGCCACCCCGTCCACTCACGCCTCCCCTTTTGCAGCTTCCCGCCTGCCCTGGCCATCGCGGGTCTCTCCCTCTGTGTGCTCCTGCCCAGCAGGATGCCCTCCTGGTGCCTGGTGCTCTGGGCCCCCCCCCCCGGCACAATGGGGTGGTGGGGGTAGCCGAAGGCAGGGGCTGGGTCCCACTGAGGTGGCTGGTCAGGACTGCCTGGCTCTTCAGTGCAGGACCCTGGCTCCCTTCCCCCAAACTGGCTGTGCAGCTCCAGCTCAGGTGCCTCGACCTGCCGTGGACCAGACGTGGCCACATCCTCGGCCTAGGAGTGCCCAGGCCACTGCAGGGTAGGAAGCCGCGGTGCCTGCCTGCTGCCCCAGAGGACGCGCTGCCAGCTGCTGGGCCATGCGGCCTGGGCGTGGCAGGGCAGGGCAGGGTCCTGGGCAGGGAGCATGGGCGCATTGCAGGCGTGGGGCTGAGCAGCTGGACGTGTGCTGTTGCAGCTTGGCCTGCTCGGGCTGTGCCTCCCGGCCTGCATACCTGGCGCCCCGCCGGCACCTGGGAGCATCTCTGCGCTGTGGGTGGCGGTGAGTGTGACATCGTGAGGATGGCTGCAGTGCCAAGAGGCGGGGCTCAAGGGATGCCCCCTTCCACCAAGACCTGGGACTCTAAGACAGGCAGCAATGTGGCGGAGGGGACAGCTGCCTGGTAGGGATGTTGGGGGGGATGGGGCACAATGGGAAGAGTGGGGGACTCTCTGGGAAGGACCTGGTTCTGGCCAGCACACAGGTGCTTCAGGGTGCAGCCGGCAGGCTTCCATCTGTCTGTCCTCCATCTGTCCATCCTCTGTCCATTTGCCATACCCTGAGTATTCATGGTAATGCCCCAACCGCGCTGAGAGTGCACCCCTCACTCAACACTTGGGGGGGCCTACATCCCTGTGCTATAGGGATGTGCCTGGGGACAGGTGGTGCCCCTTTCCCACAGCAGAAACAGCTATCAACACCCCAGCCTGGGTGGCTGGGGGCAGGTGGTGCTGGTGCCAACCATGGGGGTGGCGCTGGTGGCCACAGAGCCCTGTGGTATCTGTGCTGGTGGTGGTGTTGCTCGTGGAGATGGTGGTGACAGCAATAGTGATAGTAAGATCTTCTCGGTCTTGTTGAAGTGATAGTGACAGTCTGACTATATTGACAATGTTGGCAGTGGCCATGGCGATGGTGATGGTGGTGATGGTGATGTTGATGGTGTTGATGGTGATGGTGGTGGTGGTGATGGTGGAGATGGTGATGGTGGTGATGGTGATGGTGATGGTGGTGGTGATGGTGGTGATGATGGTGGTGGTGATGGTGATGGTGGTGATGGTGGTGGGATGGTGGTGGTGGTGGTGGTGGTGATGATGGTGGTGGTGATGGTGATGGTGGTGATGGTGGTGATGGTGATGGTTATGGTGGTGATGATGGTGATGGTGGTGATGGTGGTAATGGTGATGGTGGTGATGTTGGTGATGGTGATGGTGGTGATGGTGATGGTGGTGATGGTGATGGTGATGGTGGTGATGGTGATGGTGGTGGTGGTGGTGGTGGTGGTGATGTTGGTGATGGTGATGTTGGTGATGGTGATGGTGGTGATGGTGGTAATGGTGATGGTGGTGATGTTGGTGATGGTGATGGTGGTGATGGTGATGGTGGTAATGGTGATGGTGGTGATGTTGGTGATGGTGATGGTGGTGATGATGGTGATGGTGATGGTGGTGATGGTGATGGTGGTGGTGGTGGTGGTGGTCGTGGTGATGGTGGTGATGGTGATGGTGGTGATGGTGATGGTGGTGGTGATGGTGGTGATGGTGATGGTGGTGATGGCGATGGTGGTGATGGTGGTGATGGTGATGGTGATGGTGGTGGTCATGGTGATGGTGGTGGTGGTGGTGATGGTGGTGATGGTGATGGTGGTGGTGGTGGTGGTGATGGTGGTGATGGTGGTGGTGGTGATGGTGATGGTGGTGATGGTGGTGGTGATGGTGATGGCAGTGGTCATGGTGATGGTGGTGATGGTGGCGGTGGTGATGGTGGTGGTGATGGTGATGGTGGTGGTGATGGTGGTGATGGTGATGGTGGTGGTGATGATGGTGATGGTGGTGGTGATGGTGATGGTGGTGATGGTCATGGTGATGGTGGTGATGGTGATGGTGGTGGTGGTGGTCGTGGTGATGGTGGTGATGGTGATGGTGGTGATGGTGATGGTGGTGGTGATGGTGGTGATGGTGATGGTGGTGATGGCGATGGTGGTGATGGTGGTGATGGTGATGGTGATGGTGGTGGTGATGGTGGTGATGGTGGTGGTGGTGATGGTGATGGTGGTGATGGTGGTGGTGATGGTGATGGCAGTGGTCATGGTGATGGTGGTGATGGTGGCGGTGGTGATGGTGGTGGTGATGGTGATGGTGGTGGTGATGGTGGTGATGGTGATGGTGGTGGTGATGATGGTGATGGTGGTGGTGATGGTGATGGTGGTGATGGTCATGGTGATGGTGGTGATGGTGATGGTGGTGGTGGTGGTCGTGGTGATGGTGGTGATGGTGATGGTGGTGATGGTGATGGTGGTGGTGATGGTGGTGATGGTGATGGTGGTGATGGCGATGGTGGTGATGGTGGTGATGGTGATGGTGATGGTGGTGGTCATGGTGATGGTGGTGGTGGTGGTGATGGTGGTGGTGGTGCTGATGATGGTGGTGATGATGTGTTGGCAGTGGCAACACAGTGGCAATGACTTTTGTTCTGATGTTGATAGCTATGAGGGTGTGGATGCTGGTAACAGTAAAGGTGTTGGTTGGGCTCAGCTCTTTGAGGGGTTCTGACCCCTCCTCCTGTGGAACCAGGAAGCACCACAGCACAGCTAACTACCAGCGTGTGGCCACAAAAGCCGGTGCAGCGGGGGTGGGGGTAGACGGAGAGCAGGGGCCAGAGCAGGCCGCCGTGGTCTCTGGGCACAGAGGCTGTGCCACTGTGGTGGGTGTTGAGGTGTGGAGTGTGTTAGAGTTGCAGGGGCCCTCAGAGCTCTGTGCCCGCACAGGCCCTGGCACAGCAGCCCAGGCATGCTTGGGGAGTGAGTGGGCTGGAGCCCGGGGGAGGGTTGGCCCTGGGCGGGGTGAAGACGCAGGGCCGAGCACGCAGGTCACCAGGCCAGACCCGAGTGAGAAGTGAAGGCCCGGCCAGCCCGTCTCTGACCTGGGTGGCGTGGGCAGGTGGAGGGGCTACAGGTCTCTGCCATCCTAGGACAGGTCACTTCCCTTGGGGCTGGGGAGCCAGGGCCCACCCTCTGCAGGGGTCCTGTGGGGCGCCCTGGTGGGTGGGGGTTTTGGAGCAGAGCTCTGGACCTTGGGGTGTTCTGGGTTTCAGCCCGGATGGGGGAGTATCCAGGGCTGAAGCCCTGAGGCCGGTGCGGCCGGCGCCAGGAGGGAGCCAGGACAGGGCTTCTCGGCGCCATGAGGAACATGAGAAGCTGAAGGCCCAGTCCAGACTCAGGGACGCTGCGTGACGCTGGACACTGTCCTTGCAGGAGAGGCAGGGCGCCAGCCCTCGGCAGGGATGTGGGCCCAAGGGACGGGCCTCACCTGGCAGCTCACAGCAGGGTCTCCCAGGGCCGGGTGGGGCGGCAGATACGGGTCCCCTCCATGCCACAGGCATTGCCCTTGGCCCTGGATGAGGACTGGGGACGGACCGGCCTAGCCAGAAGCAGCTAGGGGGCCAGGCGGGGAGGGGCAGTTGAGGGGCTCCTTGCCAAGGCAGCAGCTGAGGGACAGGGCGCAGTCAGCCCGGGGACAGGCAGGTGTGGGCCCAAGGGGCGGGCCAGACCTAGGCCAGGGCAGAAGCTGCATTCTAGGCCGCCTGGACTGGCCCGCGTGGGTGGGGTGACTCAGGGCCTGGAGTGGGGGCCGCAATAGCTGGGCAGGACCCGGTGGAGGGCCCTCAGCTTATGTGGGCAGGCGTCCCTGCAGAGGATGCCCACATGCACCAGGATCTGGGGCTCAGCGGCCAGGGGGCTCAGGGGCATCTGTCGTGGGGTGCAAGCTCACAGGGAAAGCTGGCTGGGGGGCACAAGGAACACCAGGACATCAAGCATCCCAAAGACCAGACCGAGGAGTTTTGAGGGGCTCTGGAAGCCCTGGCTGCAGCATGCTTGGCCGCCCCCCGCTCCCACGGGCCCACTGCGGCTCTGCTGTGTGGGAGGACGCCTATGAGTCATTCACACTCCAGTGTGAATTAGCCCATCAAATCCCAGGGGACCCCGAGGCGCACAGCCCCATAATAGCACCTGCTCCGTGGGCGCAGAGGCTTCGTGAGCACAGTGGAGGCCCGGCTGGGTGGGTGGGTGGGCTCTGGCAGGCGAGGGGCTCTGCTGCTCCCTCTGGGTCCACATGGACCCGACAGCCCTGAATCCCACTCTGGTGAGGCTGCGACCACTTCACAGGGGAGGCCACTGCTCCGAGGCCCTAAGGCCCGGCCCCCGGGCCAGGCTGGACCGCCGCTAGCGGGCAAGGCCAGGTGGCCAGTGGCAGGTGCGCGGCTGAGCCTTCTCTGGGGCCTCCTGGCTCCTGCCCGTCCTGACCCCGGGAGGTGCCTGTGGCTGCTGCCTGCACGGGGCGGGCCCGCTGCCCGCTGGGGGCTGCCTTCCCTGAGCCACCTCATTTGCGAAGAGGTGGGACGCGCAGTGGCCTGGCGTGGGGCGCCGGCGGAAGCGAGGGGGGTTCCGCACGGTGGGGTGCTGGGTTGGGGAAGCTGCGTCAGGGGGTGGTGGTCCCTGAGACAGCTGGGCCTCTGCTCCAGGGAGGCGGCGCGTGGCCCGGCTGATTCCAGCCACGAGCGCCGAGCAGGGGCGAGGGGGCCGGCGGGGCCGGGCCGCAGGTAGAGGCCACGGAGGCCGAGCAGCCTTCAGGCCGGCCGGTGCCTGGGCAGGGCAGCAGGTGGCAGGGAGGGGCAGCTTTCCGGGGCTCTGTGGGCCGGGAGGGTGTGGGGTACACGCTGCTCCATCCGGGGGCATGTGACGTAGTTCCCCGGTGGGCGGGGCCGGCCTCCCCTGGGTGCTGGTGTGTTGGAAGGGGGCGAGGGAGCCCGGCAGGGCTGCTGGGGAGCAGCGCGGGGCCATGCGGGGAGGAGGCGCCGCCGTGGGGCCGGGCGCTGGCCGAGGCCGATGGTGGCGTTGGGGCCAGCCAGGCCAGGCGGCCAGCGTGGCAGGCTCTGGGGCGCAGCGGGGCAGCAGGCCCAGGGCTTTCTCGAGACCCACGAGGAGCAGGCGGCCAGGAGCCTGGGGGTGTGGGAACTGGAGGGGGTGGCCGCGTGTCCTGGGGAGAAGGGAGTGAACAGCAGTGCCGGAGGTGAGCGGCGCTGAGACTGAGGCGCTCAGGCCTGCAGGCGGCAGGGAAAAGGCCTCAGCCCAGGGCCAGGATGCGCCGTTGGCACGAGCCCGGTGTGGAGGGCGCTGGCTCGGGCAGGGCAGGGCTCAGGGGGAGTGAGACAGACAGGAAAGGGCCCAGGTCTGGTGGCCATGGCCTGCAGGCTGGGGACCCGGGCTGATGGGGGAGGCGAGGCTTGCACTGGAAGCGCTGACCCAAGGGTGCCTCGCCCTCCCCCACCCTGGCTGTCTCCTGGGGGCCCTGCCCTCTTGCCCTGGGCGCTGCAGCCCCACCCCTAGGACCTAAGGAGGGGCAGAGCAGGTGTCACTGACCCGGATTTCCCGGGCCTGCACCCAGAGGGGGGCCGGCTCTGTGACCCAGATACCCAGGGTCAGCGGCTCAGAGGAGAGATGGTCAGCGGGGAGGCCCTGCGAGGGCCTGGCCTGGCCAAGGTCCAGGTGGGGCCGGTCTGCGCAGTCACCCCGGGGGAGGGAGGCAGGTGCCGGGGCTGGCTCCACCTGCCAGAGGCCGGGCCCTGGAGGTGCTTGCAATGCGAGCCAGTGCCCAGGGGCAGGGGCAGAGGGCCCCGCTGCTGGGCAGGAAGCCTGCGCTGATGGGGTCTTTGGGGGCGCTGGACGGGCGGGGGCCGGCACGCCCTCTGCTGGTCAGGAGCTCAGCTTGTCCTTGGGGTCCCTTGGGGTCTGCTCTTCAGAGCGGCTAGTTCAGATGCAGACCTGGCCCCTGCCCTCCTGCTGTGGGCCTTGGGCAGTTGAGCCCCCTCTGACCTTCGCTTCTGCTCAGCAGACCGCCGAGGGCCCCCGCAGAGACGGAACAAGAACGCGCAGGCGCGGACGCTCCTCGCTGAGCTTGGGGAGGGTCGCGGGGTCCGGTGCTCCTGGCTCTGTGGAGCCAGGCGGGCTCCCCGGACGCAGGCTCCAGGGGACCCTGGGGCAGGGGTGAGGCCAGGACCGGGAACCCGCACAGCACCCCTGTGGGGGCCGGGTGCGCCCCAGACAGCTTCCGGGGTGACAGTAGAGTGTCCACCTGGGCGGCCAGCCTGGCCAGCGGGCTCTCTAGACCAGGGCACATGGCCCAAGGCTGCCCAGCAGCCCCCACGGACGGAGCCCCTCCCTCCGCGCAGCCCCGCCCTCTGGGACCGCAGGGGCCCCACGGCCCTCCCGCATGGCCTCCGGCCAGCCTGGCGGCTACCACCACTGCCGCCGCTGCCAGGCCGCTGCTCCCACCCTGCGGTGGGAGCTGACCTGTGCTGACCTGTGCCTCCAGCATGCCTCAGGCCGAGGGGTTGCCTGGCTCAGAGGGGTGAGGGGCGCCCAGGCCTGGCCTCCTGGAGAGGGCTGGGGTTTGCACACAGGGCTGCACCTCTGAGTCCAGCTCTCAGACGCCCCCGCTGCCCAGTTGACGGGAGGGGCACGCCTCCAGGGAGGCCGCAGGGTCTGGCGTGGTGTGTGGGCCACGCTGGTGTGAGCAGCGCCCTCGTGGAGGGACAGACACAGCGGCTGTGAGGCGCGGTCAGCCCAGCGAGCACTCTGCCCCGTCCAGTGTGGCACTGAGGGGCCAGGGTGTGGTGGGGGCAGCCCGGGGCCCAGGATCAACCTCTGCAGGGGCGCAGGGGACCAGCTGGGCGAGCGCAGGGTGCACCCTTCCAGCCGATCACATCTCCCGCCCCGGGCAGGGGAAAGGCCCCCCCTCTGGAGGCACCTGGCACCTCTGCCGGACCGCCCGTGGCTGGCAGGTGGGAGGTAGCCCGCGGCAGCCCCGGTGTCTGGGCCAAGGCCATGGCCCCACCCCGGCCCTGCTGGGCTGGGTTCGCCGCAGAGCTTCGGGGAGCCTGAGGTCAAGGTCTCTGTGGCTCGTCCCTCTGCCTCGTGTTTGGAGCCCCCAAAACACATGAGCATCGCACCCCAGGCCCCAAGGAGTCAGGGCCAGGCCTGGGAGGGGCATCCCCTCTTCTCTTGGGCAGGCGGGGGGGCCAGGCCACAGAACCCTCACCCTCCCGGTGCCCTCCTGGGTGCCCCCCAGCTCTGCCTTGCTGTCTCTTTGGGTGCCTCTTGCCCACTGGCCTGTTTCCTGCTCTAAGATGGGCCCTTCCCTGAGGGGAATCAGGAGAGCAAGACAGGTGTGGGCGTTTCCCGGCCAGGCCCTGTCCCCTGGGTGGGGCTGGAAGCTCAGAAGAGACTGCAACAGCCCAAGCTCTGCAGAAACCACTCTGGGCCCCCGGTGCTGCAGCCGGCGCCCCCAGTGCTTCTGGGGTGCCCGGCAGGGCTGACAGGCCTCTCCCCTCCTCCTCCCTCCCTCCCTTCCCGCTTTAGGGTTCAGCAACTGGCAGGGCAGGGGTCCCCAGGGTGTCAGGTTAGGAGGGAGTGGGGCTGGAGGGCGGCTGCTGCTGCTCCCCGTCCTCAGGCTGCGAGTGGCTGGAGCTGCAGCTCCAGATCTGGGGCTGCAGGGCCTCCCTGCCGGGCCAGAACTGTCTCCCCAAATCCCGGGCGGCCTGGTCCCGGGCTCTCTGAAGAGGGGTGAGGCCCTTTTGGGCCCTGGATCCTGAGCTGTGGCCCCTGAACTGCTGCTTGTCGTGTGTCTAGGGAGCAGGCAGCCCCCGAGCCTCCCCACCTCCCCCAGCCCCGGCAGTGGCGGGCGCTGTCCAGCACCCCCTTGGGCTGGGGGCAGGCCCAGCTGAGGCCAGGACACCCCCAGTTCCTGGACATGGGGGGGCCTCCTGGCCTCCTGCCCTCCCCGGCAGGCAGGGAGGGCCCTTCGGGTGGGCGGCAGAGGGGCCGAGCCAGGCCCGGCGGGGGCGGGTGTGGGGGAGGGGGCGCTCCCAAGGTCACCCGCGCCGGGCTGGGGGCCGGGGGCCGGGGGGCCGGGGCCGGGGGGCTGGAGGCCGGCGCCCCCGCCCGCCGCGCCCTCCTCTCCTCCCGGCGGCCGGCGGGGCCCGCGGGGTGCGGCGGGGGCGGGGTGCGGCGCGGGCTGCGGGCCAGCTCCGGGCCGCCGGCTCCCGCCCGGCCGCGCTCCCGCGACTCGCTCTCCCGTGGCTCGGCCCGGCCCCGGCTCGGCTCCGGCGCGGCGGCGGCGCGGCCATGGGGCGCGGGGCGCGGGGGGCCGGCGGCGGGGCGGGCGCGCGGCGGGCGCAGGTGCGGGCGGCGGGGCCGGGCCGGGGCGCGGGCCGGGCCGGGCCGGGCGGGCCGGGCCGCGCCGCCGCTCACGCCGCCCTGTCTCCCCCGCCCCGCCCGCCCAGACCCTCCCCCCCTGCCCCCCCGCAGCTCGGGCCCTGGTCCTGGCGCGGCTGCCGCACGGTGCCCCTCGACGCCCTCCGGACGCGCTGCCTCTGTGACCGGCTCTCCACCTTCGCCATCTTGGCCCAGCTCAGCGCCGACGCGGTGAGCCCCGGGCGGCGGCGGGCGGGCGGGGGTCGCGGGGCGGGGGCCGCGCCAGGGGACGGGGCGGGCGCCCCGGAGGGGGCGGGCGGCTGGGCCGAGGGCGCGGGCCTGACCTGGGGCGCCCCGCGCCCCCTCAGCGGAGGCTGCGCCCGGCCGGCGGGGGGGCGCCTTCCTCAGAGCCTGTCCTCGCCCCCAAGGCCCCTGTCTGTGGGGGCGGCTGTGTCCCCGGCGGCCCGTGTGGCCAGGTGGGGGGCCGAGCCAGATCTGCCCCCCAAGGCCCCCTCGGCTGGGAAGCCTCCTTTTTGTTCTGTGATTCTTGCGGGGACCGCTGGTTTCCATGGAAACGGCATCGGGGCCAGTTCTGTCTGGGCCCTGGGTGCTGGGCTGCCCACGGAGCCTGGCGGACTCTCACGCCAGGGCTGGGCGCACCCATGGCCCCGGGAGGACGGGCCGGGGCACGGGGCCCACCACGGAGGCTCCCAGACCCCAGCCCAGGCCCGGCGCAGAGGGCCCTTGGGAGGCAGCTGTGGGCCAGTCGGAGGAGGGGCCATGGTCTTCCCGGACCCCTCGGATGGAGCGGCACAGCCTGACCCCCAGGACCCCAGGCTTGCCGTGGAAGGGGCCTCCCAGCGCACAGAGAGCATCCCCCACCCTTAGTCCTCTGGGACACAGGTCTGGGGACGTCAGCGGGTCCCTGGGGACAGACCGGAGAGCCCCTCATGCTCACCGCCACTGTGCCCCTCCGTGGGCAGGGGCTGGAGCGTGGGAGCCGGGGCTCCGTGGGGCCCAGGAGGGGCGCTGCCCAAGGCCTAGGGGAGTCTGGCTGGACAAGGTGCCACCCCTGCCAGGCCCTTCCTGTTCTCGCTGGTTTGGGAGTCAGGGTCTCAGAGGGGGCTGCCAGCACCCCCGGGGGCCTGGAAGTGGGGTTTTCTGCATCGGTGGCCAACATTCCAGGGGCACCTAGATGGGCAGGGAGCCGCCAAGGTCTCCTGCTTACCCTGGCCTTGGGGGCGGGGCTTCTCCGCCCAGTGTGTGAGGAGGCCTGGGGGCGGGCGGGCGCTGTGGAGTGGGGCGCCCGCACCTGTCTCCAGCGTCAGTGCCTCCGACTATGCCTTCTCCACCTGCCTGCAGCCTCAGTGTCCCCTCCGGGAGGTGGAGGTGGTCCTGGGTCACTCCCGGGGCTGTGAGGCATGAGCAGTTGGCAGGGGACTCCAGGGACAGCGCCCACCTGAGGACGGCGGCGCCTGGTGGGGGTCTGGGCATGGGGAGCCTGCCAGGCGAGGCGCCGGGGCCGGGTGGGGCCGGGCATGGAGAGCCTTCCCAGGGGCTCTGAGCTTGCCCCCAGGGGGCTGGTGGGGGGCAGCCAGCACACAGCCCAGTCTGGGAAGGTTTGAGACCCTGGTGGGGTCAACAGCCAGGGCACTCCCGTGCCAGCCTGACCTGCTGCCGCGGGGCGCACAGAGGCGTGACGCAGGCTGGAGCACGGGGCCGGCTTCATGTAGGAGACCAGGCGGAGGGTGAGGCTGCGGGGCCCCCAGCCCAACAGCGGGGCAGGCAGCCCAGAGTCTCAGTCCCCTCCCCCTGTGAGATGGGGTCGCAGCCCTCTGTCTGCCCCTGCGACCCTCTCAGGGCAGAGGTAGGCTCAGCCCCTCCCTCGGCAGCTGCCCGCAGACCCCAGGGCAGCCTCCCGACACCTCTGGCCCAGTTCAGAGTGACCCCAGAGCGGGGCCAGGAGGGACAGAGCTGAGGGGCCACGGCTGCCACGCAGCCCCTCACCGTGCTGGACCCCAGCACCGCCCCTGAGGGCCACGGGGCCGGCGGGGGACAGGTGGAGCAGCTCCCAGAGTGCCTTGGGAGGCATGCGGGAGGCGGGGGTTGCAGTGGGAGTCTGAGGGGGAGTGGGGTTGCCAGCACAGCTTCTTGGGAAGGATGATGGCCGTCCCTAGGAGGGGGCACGGCCGCCAGGGAAGAGTGGGCATGCGGGACGGGGCTGCCCTGGCCAGGGGGAGAGATGGGGCTACTGACCGCTCCTGCTCCTGCCAGGGTGGGAGGGACGGGGCGGGCACAGGGATTCGGGTCTGTGCCAGCGAGGCTGTGGGCACCCTGGGGTGTGGTATGGCCTCCGGGGTGGAATCTGCACCAAGGACCTGAGGGACACAGGAGAGATGGGGAGCCCGAGAGTAATGACACCCCGGGCCAAGTGGGGAGTGAGTGGCACCAGACCCGGGCTGCCCTGCGGACCCGGCGCGGACAGTGCCACACCCACTGCGGCCGCTGCTGCTGGAGCCTGAGTACCTGCTCTGGGTCGCATCTGGGATGGGAAGGTGCCGCCTACCTAGTTGCGGGGGATTGACAGGTGAGGGCCATGGACCCAGCGCCGCCTGGCGTGGAGTGGTGTGTGGGAGCACAGCCGGCTGGTGTGTCTGTGAGGGGCCCAGCACCAGCCACCGGTCTAGCCAGGGCCAGGGTGCGACCAGGGTCAGGGCTCAGGGTGGGACCAGGGTCAGGGCTTGGGGTGACCAGGGTCAGAGCTTGGGGTGACCAGGTTCAGGGCCTGGGGTGGCCATGGTCAGGGCTCAGGGTGGCCATGGTCAGGGCTCAGAGTGACCAGGGTCAGGGCTGCATGTGTGACCAGTGCCAGCCTGTGTGGGTCCGGGTGCTGTCTGTGTGACATGTGCACCACGCCATGTGGGGCCTGGTGGGGACGGTGCCGTAGGAAGGACATCCATAATCAGGGCTCCTAAGATTCCAGGGTGTTTCAGAAAAGTTGGGGAGCAGAGAATTCGTGCGTGTGGAGCTACAAGCATTGAGAGAAGCCACAAGCGGGACAGCCCGCGAGAGCGCCCAGAAGCTGGGCCTGGTTCCACTAGATGTTCGGTGGGGCGGTGGCCTCTGCGCTGGGGAAGAGCAGCTCTGTGAGGTCAGGGGAGCGCACTGGGCCAGAGGCAGCATGTGCAAAGGTCCGGGGGCAGCACAGGGCCAGGCCAAGTGCAGGTCCCTGCAGGAGACTGGGTAGCTTCCGCCTTGTGTCTGTGTGGGCTAGGGCCAGTCTCTTGCCCCGGAGGTCAAGTCCCAACAGGCCTGGATTTCCCGAACACCCCCACCCTCCCATTCTGTCACCTGTCCTCTCCCCATATTGCTTAGGGCCTGCAGGGCCTGGCTGTCTGGAGGGAGGGGTAACTGGCTGGAGAGGCGGAGGAGGGAGCGGCACGCAGGTGGTCAGGCTGGCGGGCGCGGGGCTGCCCGGCCCAGCAGAGCAGACGGAGGCAGATGGCGTGGAGCAGGTGTGAGCTGCTCAACCGGCCGCCTCTGACCCGCTTGGCCGGCCGGCTCTCGGCCAGCCCGGTGTCCTGGAAATGTTGACTGAGGTCACTCTGCCTCCCACCCCTTCCTAAGCCACTGACCTCCCAGCCCTGGGTCACTTGGGGACAGCATGGACCAGCTGGGCTGCTCAAGGCTGTGCTGGGGGCTGTGGTGGGAACTGAGGGGTCCGCTGGGGCTTGAGGCCCCTCTGCGCATGACAAGCTGAGGTCAGAAGGGCCGGAGGGCGTCCCGGGGGCGGGAAGAGCCGGCACACGGGCCCTGAGGCAGGAACAGGAAGGCGGCCAGCGGCCAGGCGGGTCTCTCCAGGTGTTGCTGGAGCATGGGCAGGGCCAGGCCGCTGGCCTTCCCAGACAGAGCCGGGGCACTGGACACATCTGGGCGTCGCCCGGAGCTTTGGGAGAATTGGGGGGTGCAGGGGACTCTGGTCGCATCTGACGAATCCTCTGTCCGCGGGTGGGGAGGCCTTGCGGGGCCTGGGCGGAGGGCGTGAGGGGCCGGCCTGGAGCGTGGGAGCCGGGGCTCCGTGGGGCGGCCGTGGCAAGGGACCACGGGGGCTTTCTCCTGGGGCGCGGCTGTGCGCGGCCAGGGGGCGGGGGGCCTGCATTTGGAGGGCGTGGAGGTGAAGTGTGGGGGTGCTGGCTGAGGCCTCTCTCGGCCGGCGTCCCAGCACCAGGACGGCCAGCGCCTTGGGGCGGCGTGGCGGGGCCTCCCCGACCGCTGGGAGTGAGGGCCCCGCGCGGCCCTGGGCCCGTGGGCGCGGGCGAGTGGGGGGCGGGGGTTTGCCAGCGGACTTGGCAGGTGCCCCGCCCTGCGCAGAGGACAGAGCCCCTCATGGGGCAGTGCAGACCGGAAGGCACCGGGGGGCGCGGGTGCAGGGCTGCTGGGGTCTGTTGAGAAGAGGGGGCGCGGGAGGCCCCGCTGTGCCCCTCCACCCTCGGGGCTCTCCCGGGCCTCACTCCCGCTGTCCCCCCGAACCTGGCAGAACATGGAGAAGGTGATCGTGCCCTCGGTGACGCTCATCGTGGGCTGCGGCGTGTCCTCCCTGACCCTGCTCATGCTGATCATCATCTACGTGTCCGTGTGGAGGTGGGCGGGGCGCGGCGGGTGGGCGGGGCCGGGCGGGGCCGGGTGGGCGGGGCCGGGTGGCAGGTTGGAGACCCTCAGCTGGGCCAGGAGCCTGCTAGCCCAGCTGTGCCAGGTAGGGGTGGCTGGGGTCAGGGCTCACCCCTGGGCGCAGGACCCCAGGAATTGTGGGGTGATGTGTGCAAGGAGGGCGCTGACTGGTCAGCAGTGCTGGGTGAGAGGTATGTGCAGGGCTGGGCCTGAGTGGCTGGTGGCCATAGGTGTGCCCAGGTCCGCCAGGAGCGTGTGCCTCATGGGGACTGACTGTGCCCCCAGGCCCGGCTTGCAGCCCCACTGAGCAGAGACCCGGGGCAGGGAGGGTGACGTCAAGGTCAGCCTCCTGTGTGCAGCTTCAAGGGCAGGACCTGAGGTCAATGTGCATTAGGGGTCGGGGGGTCAGTGCTTTCATGGTGACCCTGTGCCTGGGAGCAGCAGGCGCCGCCCCCTCTGTCCTGCCCCAGGACAGGGCCCTGGGAGGTCAGCTGATCCAGAACCGGCCTCAGGTGCCTCCTCTGCTGCCTGTCACTCTCTTGGTGGCTGGTCCGCCAGTGTCCCGAGTCCTGGGGGTCGCTGGATCCCTCCTGGGGCTTCCCCTACATATGGCAGAGGGTGACCCAGGGAGGGAGCGTGGGCTGTCCAAGGCCTGCAGGGCAGCTGCCCACTGCGCATCTCCCAGGCACGGCCTGTGCCCGCTGCTCAGCGCGGGGCTGTAGGAGCCGTGTGGCCGGGGCCGGTCTGCTCCTCATCCCGGTCTCAGCCTGAGCGGCAGGCGCTGTCCTCTGCCCTGACTCTACAGAGACCAGGCTGGACCGCACCGCCCTGCAGTCAGATAGCCCAGCACTCCTCCTGCAGCGGACTCGGGCGAGGACAGGGCGTCAGCCCGGGGCCCAGAGATCTGGCGGGTCCCAGGGCACGCGGACGGTGGAACGGAGTTGTCTGGGGGCGGGGGTCTGAGCGGGACCCGGGCCCGGCCCTTACGGAGGCAAGGCCCCTGGGCACTGGCCGTGCGTCCTGTCCCCGCAGGTACATCCGCTCTGAGCGCTCTGTCATCCTCATCAATTTCTGCCTGTCCATCATCTCCTCCAACGCCCTCATCCTCATCGGCCAGACCCAGACCCGCAACAAGGTAGGTGGCCCTTCCCATCTCCCGGGGGTGGCGCTGGTCATGTGGCCGTCTGGCTTGGACACTGGATCTGCTGGCCACCAAGGGCAGAGATGTGGGCCCTGTGGGGTCCTCCCCTCTCCTCCAGCAGCCTGGGGGCTGTCACCTGCCAGGATGGGAATGGAGACTTGGGGTGCCGCATCCCCCTGGGGCTGGTGCTTTGAGATGGGCCGCGAGGCTCCTGTGCCCGCCCCACCGTTGGGGACTCTGGCAGGCTACGTGAGCTTGTGAGCCGGCCGTGCAGCCGGGGGCCGTGACCTTTCAGGCCCTGGGGGGCATTTTGTGCCTCTGGATGCGGGGGGAGGGGGCCTGTCCTGGCGGCCCCCCAGGGGACTCAAGGGAGCAGCGGCCATCCCAGGGCAGGACAGGTGACCGCGGTGGCCCCACTTCGGGCTCGGGGTAGGCGTGGGCCAGGACCCCCACCCCTGCCCAGCCCCCCACCGCCCCCAGGTGGTGTGCACGCTGGTGGCCGCTTTCCTGCACTTCTTCTTCCTGTCGTCCTTCTGCTGGGTGCTCACCGAGGCCTGGCAGTCCTACATGGCCGTGACTGGCCGTCTCCGGAACCGCCTCATCCGCAAGCGCTTTCTCTGCCTGGGCTGGGGTGAGCCCCCGCGCCGCCCCCTGCCAGGCCCTGCCCCCCCCCCGGGGCTGCCCAGGGCAGCCAGGCTGGGTGTGAGCCCTGGACATCCCTTGGGGACCACTCATGCCAGACGCCTTCCCTCTGACACTCACGTGCGCCCACCGCGGGCCTCCTCGCCCGCCTCGTCCCCTCCCTACACACTCACATCACCCTCCTGGGGCGTCAAGGGCTGGTGCCTGCACCCCACACCCTCGTCCCGCGCCGCCCCTGCTGGCCTGGAAGGGGGAGGGACTGCGGGCGGGGCTCCGGGACCAACCCCGAGCCCTGTGCTCCCCAGGGCTCCCCGCACTGGTTGTGGCCATCTCCGTGGGATTCACCAAGGCCAGAGGGTACAGCACCATGAACTAGTGAGTAGGACGGGGCTGGTTGAGCCTCCCGCCCCTGCCTGCCCACCGCCCACGGCCCTGCAGGGCAGAGGAGGCCCAGGCAAGGCATGTGGGCCCTGGGCTCCTCCTCCGTAGCAGCCCCACCCAGCCGTGGGCCTGAGAAGTGGGCTCGGGGTTTCGTGCCTCCTCCTCAGGTGACTAGATGGGCTTGGCCGCTGCCAGCCTCAGTTTCCCCTCCGGCACCAGAGGTGTTGGCCTGTGCATGTGCTGGCAAGAGGGCAGGGAGGGGCGCTGCTCACAGTGATGTCCTGATGTCCTGTGGCTCTCAGTGATGTCCGCTGGGCCCGGCCCTGCGCCCTCGGGTGAGGGCCCGGAAGCTTGGCCCTGGACCTGGCATGTGGCTTCCGCCACAAGGAGGGGTGCGGCCCGAGGGCGGGGCGGCCTGACGCTCATGGCTGGCCCGCAGCGCCTCCCTCAGGCAGTGGGCAGGAACGGAGATCCCGGGCTGCTTAGCTCTTGGGGCGCGGGAGGGAAGTGGGGACGCCGCCCCTGCAGGGGAGGGGCCCGCCCTGCGAGCGCCACTGGCGGGGAGATGGGGCTCTCCGTGGGCGCTGGGGCCGGAGGGGCCGCTGGGACAGGCAGTGTGAGGCAGGGCGGCTCTCACTGGGCTGGAGGCCCCTGTGGCCACTCGGGTGGTGTCCACGGGATGAGGAAGGGGCCGGGCAGGGGCCAGATGCTGGGCCCTGGGCCTGAGCTGAGTGGGCAGGCCAGGGCCAGGCCCGTCCCCAGTTCCGGCCTCACGGCCAGGAGGGCGGGCGAGGTGGCAGCGTCTCTGCGGGCTGCCCGGTGGGGGGGGTGCAGCCCAGGGCCCCTTCCCCGGCCAGCGCAGCTGCTGCGTGTGGGGCCCCGCTCCGGGCTGCCGCTCCTCTGTGAAAAGGGCTCGAGGCCCTGACGCTGAAGGAGTGGGGAGGCCTGCTGGCGGGTGCCCTCGCGGGGCCCGCTCCCTGGCCGCCCCCGGCACCCCCACCCTGCTGGCGGGGCGGCCCCCTCCGCTCACCGCCCTTGTCCTCCGCAGCTGCTGGCTGTCTCTCGAGGGGGGGCTGCTCTACGCCTTCGTGGGACCCGCCGCGGCTGTCGTGCTGGTACGGACCCCCTGCCCCGCGGGCCCCGCCTGCCGGCCGTCGGGGCTAGGCCTGGGCCGTCGGGCTCTGCTGGCCCCGGCCGACACCCAGGGGGCCACGGAGGGGGCTGCCTGACGCAGGGGAGGGTCCGGCAATCTGCTGAGGGTGCTGGGGCCGGTGGCGGCAGAGGGTGAGGCCGCCGGAAGCCGCCCCTGCCAGAGCGGGGGCCTGGCAGGAGGACGGCCCTGACTCGGCCCTGGTCGCCGTCCGTGGTGGACGAGCCGGGCTGCTGGGACAGTCTGAGCCCCCCGCCCCCCGCCCCGGCGGGCACTCTCCTCCGCAAACCCTCCCATCGGAGCGGGCAGGGCACCCGCCGTCCCGCTGCCTGGGCCTCTCCCAGCAGGGCCTGCCGCCTGCCTGGGGCCAGACACTGGACAGAAAAGTGGGCCTGGGGCCGTGAGCCTGCGGGGGGCAAGCTGGAGGAGCCTGGGTGGGTAGGGGGCTGCTGGCCACGTCCCTGGGGCTCCAGACCCTTCCCGCAGCCTATCTGGAATCCCAGCCCTTTATTCCCGAGGCACCAGCGGGAGCGGCCACGTGCCCCGCATCTCAATGCTGGCACATCAATGGCAGCCGCCATTTTGAGGGCTGGCGCTCCAGAAGGGGTGAGAGAGGCAGGCGGTGGCAGCGGGAGCCCCACCCCCATGGGTGTAGAAGGCAGAGGGGACCCGGGGGCAGCCCAGCGAGAGCCGCTCCAGCAGGGCAGTGGCCAGCGTCCCGTCCGCTGCCCTGGCCATATCAGAAAGCGGGGTGCCCCGGAAGAAGCCCCCAGCCGGCGGCTCGGTGAGTCTGGAAAGCTGTTCCTCTCGGGGGCAGGGCCCGGCCTGCCTCTGTGGGGCCAGGAACCTCAGCCTCCGGGGGCCTCTGGGCCCCATGCCAGCGGCAGAGCTCAGGATCCTGCAGGGCGGCCGTCCCTCTGCCCGTGGGCACCCCAGGAGAGGGCATCAGGGCCTCCCAGCCTACCCAGCAGGCCAAGAAGAGGGAGGCCTCACGGTCTGCAGAGGCCCCTGGCAGGGAGTCCTGGGATGGGGGAGCAGCGGGGGGCTCACCTCAGACAAACTCACCCCAGGGCAGGTGCCGGCCTCCGGGTCCGGCCCGGACTCAGGGAGGCGCCCCCAGGAGGCTGCTCTGAGTCCAGGTCTCTTAAGGCTGCCTGGCCAATCCTTGTGGCCCCCGCCAGAGTCCAGACAGGGGGTCCCTGAGACTGTCCCGTGTCCCCCCAGCCCCAGCGGGGTGGGCCCAGTCCTCATGTCCTGCCCCCAGGGCCAGGCTGCGACCCCAGTGGGGGGGCCCCGTGGCCCCGGCCGCATGCCCAGCCTGGGGGCCTCCGCTGGGGCTCCGGCCTCCGCCGGCCGCTCGGCGCCCAGTCCTGCCCTCCGCCCGCAGGTGAACATGGTCATCGGCATCCTGGTCTTCAACAAGCTCGTGTCCAAAGACGGCATCACGGACAAGAAGCTGAAGGAGCGGGCAGGGTAGGACGCGCCACCCCTGGGCCCCGGAGCCGGCGGGGCTGGGTCAGAGGTCGCTCGCGTTGGACCACGGCCCCCCCGCCTTGCTCTGTGCCTCAGTCTGACCAGCGATGGGCGGGTGACCGAGAAGGTCATCAGACTCAGGGGAGCGATCGCCTCTGGGCACCCCACCCCGGCGGCCCCCCCCAGATCGTGGGGGTGGTGACCTGAGGAGGGGGGACACAGCGGTGTCCTCGGCCGGGAGTGTGGCCGGGGGCGCTCCAGCCCGAGCCCGGCCTCGCCCCTGCCCTGCCCCCTGAGCCCGCACGTGCTCTGCTGCCCCGTCCGTCCTCCCGCCCGGCTGGCGTCTGTGTGGGCCCCATGCCAGTCTCGCCCCGTCTCTGTCCGTCCGTCTGTCTCCCTCTGTCTTTCTGTCTCGCTCTTCCTGCTCCTCCCCCCTCCCAGGGAGCGAGAGCCGCGGGTCCTCCCGGGGGGCCCTCGGCCGTCTGGTCTGGTCCCGCCCAGAAACCTGCTTTCTGGGGTTGGGGCCTGGCCTGCTGCGTGGCCATGGGTGGTGGGGCCCGGGCCCCATCCTGGTCGATGGGGGGCCAGCGTGGGCAGCCCTGGCCTCCGCGTCACCCACACGCGCTCCTCGGCAGAGGCCACGGCACAGGCCCGGCTGCCAGGGTCCACACACAGGCCGTCGGGTGCGGTCTGGCCGGGCTCTTCCCCGGCGGGCACCTCGCAGCCCCCTTTCACGGTGGAGCAGGCTGGTCAGCGAGCCGAGCCTGGCCTCACCACTTCGCCCTTCCTGGGTGTGGAGAGGGGGCTGTCCCGGGGTGTGCCCCGACCCACCGCCATGCCCAGGCCCCACTCCCTGCACGCAGCCCCGCGCTGCAGACCACCAGCCCCACAGCACCGCAGGCTCGCCTGCTGGGCAGCCCAGATGCCACCGGCCAGCAGGCGGGCCCCTTGTCCTGACTGGGACAGTGGGGAGGGCCTTGTGGGCAGCCAGCGGCCCTGCAGCCAACCCAGATGTCCGCGCGCCTGTCCTGACCTCCCAGGCCCTAGTGCCTCAGGCACACATGGTCATCCCTGCCCCCACTTGCACCCCCTGGGCCCCTCATCTGCCCCAGGACTTTCCTCTGCCCCCAGGACCCCTCCTCTGCCCCCTAAGACCCCTCTGCCCCCCAGGACCCTTCCCCTACCCCACCGGACCCCTCCTCTGCCCCCAAGACCCCTCCTCTGCCCCCAGGAACCCCTCCTCTGCCCCCAGGGGCTCTCCTCTGCCCCCAGGACCCATCCTATGCCCCAGGGACCCTCCTCTGCCCCCCAGAACCCTTCCTCTGCCCCCCAGGACCCTTCCTCTGCCCCCCAGGACCCCTCCTCTGCCCCAGGAGGCCCAGCTGGACGCCATTTGGCCGGCTTCACTTTCTCTTCCTCCTCTTGTTGCCACGAAAACAGCGTCTGCTTCTGTTTCAGCACTTTAATTTCACTTGCAGTCAGCTGCCCCGGGCCCCCCTCGGGTGCGCTCTCAAATGTGCCGAGTGTGGAGCCCCCTCTGCGGCCGCCGCCTCCTCCGAAGCTGCCAGTAACGCCATGTTAGTGCCGCCGCCCGCTGCGCTGTCAGGCTTTTCCTGTGGCCGCTGTCCCTCCTGCCATCCGCCCTGCAGCCCCGGCCCCGCCTCCCCGCCCTCCGGCTACCGCGTCTCCCGTCCTGTACCCACTGCACCCGCCAGGCCCCGCTGCCAGCCTCCACCTCATGGCACGGGACAGACGGGGTGGCCAGGCGCGGGGTGCCAGGGTGGCGTGGGGGCCGGAGAGAGGCCGGTGTGCGCAGGGCACAGCGTGTGCCTTTCAGCGTGTGGGCATGTGGCCCATGCGAGTGTGTGAGCACAGGAGTGTATCATGTGCTGCATGAGTGTGCGCTGTGGAAGTGTGTGGTATGCATGTTTGTGTGTGCAAGGGTGCAAGGGCGTGTGTGTGTCCGTGCACGTGGGTGTGAGCTCCATCATGGGTGTGTCTATGCACATGTGAGCCTGCGGGCGTGAGTGCAAGAATGCACGTGCATGCTTGTGCATGTGAGTGTAAGAGTTGGAACAGCCGCGCGCATGAGCTCAGGGTATGTGTGTGCGTATGTGAGTGTAAAGCGTTCAGGCGACTGCTGGTGTGTGTGGACATGCGCGCGTCTGCGGGGGGTGAGTGTGTGTGGTCAGAGTCCCCTGGGTTCTGGGGCAGCGCCCCCCAGCGGCCAGGGTCTGCTCAGCTGACCTGGGTCTGGCTGAGAGGGAGGTGGGGGGCTGGGGACCAGAGAGCGGGGCAGTGTGGGCAGGGAGGGCTGCAGGGTGGTCTCCCGCCGGGCAAGCCTGTGGGGCCCGGCTCCTCCTGTCTCAGGGTGCAGCGAACCCATCGTCCCACGGCCAGTCTCGGGGTGCAGGGCCCCGCTCTGCACACCCAGGGCTAGTCGCTTACAGGCGGGGCCCAGGGTGCCAGGCAGCAGGTGGGGCGGGCAGTCTGCTCTGAAGGGGCAGGGGGCGCCCTCCCCGCGTGCTGGGGCAACAGCCATGCAGGTGGGTCTCCCCGGGCATGGAGGGGTGCAGCTGCAGTGGGGACACCGTTCCGGGAGCCACCCTGCTCCGTCCACCCCTCGCACCAACGGCGGGGGCCACGGGCCTGGGGGCAGCGACGGGGTCCATGAGACCTTGCCCTGGACGAAGAGCGGGGCGGGGCAGCCATCCCGGGGTGTCCTGTGCAGCCCTCGAGGGCCGCACCCCCCTGGAGAAGGCGCGGGGGGTGGGGGCGGGCGGCCGGTGGTGCTGGGGGCCGGTGCCTCCAGGATTTGCCCCTGGGGGCGGGCGGGGCAGCCCGGCAGAGGACACCCTCCACTGGGGGCGGGCAGAGCAGGAGGAAGCGCCCGTTGGTCTCTGTCCTGTCTGTCTGTCTGTCTGCCCGTGCCTGTGTCTGTCTGTCTCCTCGCAGCCCCTCGCCCTTCCCCAGCCCCGTCCCCGCTCTCTCCCCCTCTCTCTCTGTCCAGAGCTCAGAGGCCTGGCCAAGCACCCCCTCCCCCGTGGCCACCTTGCGTTTGGGGCCTGGCCCCCTTGCTCGGGGGTCTGAGGACCCGGGAGCTGAGCCAGCGAAGCCTCCCCCTCGGGCCGCCTGCCAGCCGCGCCCGGACGCTCAGAAAGCTGCCCTCCCAGAGCGCCCCTCCGCCCCAGGCTCGGGACCTCCTGCGTCCCCAGCTCGCTGGGAGGCTCCCAGGAGGAGGCAACGAGGCTGGCCGGGGAGGGCCTGGGCGGGGGTCAGGCGGCGGCCGCGCGGGGCGGGCGGGGCCGGGCAGCGCTGACCCGCCGCCGGTCCGTCCACAGGGCCTCGCTGTGGAGCTCCTGCGTGGTGCTGCCGCTGCTGGCGCTGACCTGGATGTCGGCCGTGCTGGCCGTCACCGACCGCCGCTCCGCCCTCTTCCAGATCCTCTTCGCCGTCTTCGACTCGCTGGAGGGCTTCGTCATAGTCATGGTGCACTGCATCCTGCGCAGGGAGGTGGGTGCCGGGGAGGCGGGGGCACCGCAGGCCCGCCCCGCAGCCCTGCCCGCCCCGGTGTCGTCCTGGGCCGGGCCGCCCCTCGCCCCCGCTCGAGCCTGGCTGCGGCGCTGCCCAAACCCGCCCCCAGCCGGCCGCCCTCAGGGCTGCAGGGTGAAGAGGGGCTGGTGACCGGGCGGCGGAGGCCTGAGGGGCGAAGGGATCCCGACTCAAAGGATAAAGGGGCGGCTGGGACGGGTGAGCAGGGAGTCCCAAGGGTGTGTGGGCCTGGCCGGGGACGCTGGGGTGAAGATGGGGCTGCACCCCATGCTGCTGACGCGGGTCACCGCTTGGCCAGCCCTGCCGGGCCCCCCGGGGCGCTGACGGGAGCACAGAGGGGAGGACGGCGCTGGTGCTGGTCGCGGGGGCGCGCGCTCAACGTGGCGGGCCCGGGAGAGCCCCCCTGCCTCCCCCACGCCGTCCCATCCGCAGAGAAGCCCCAGACCAGCCCGCTCCCCACCCTGTCGCCGCTGCTGGCCCGCCAGCCCACGGACACGGCCCCCACAGCGGCTCCGGCCCACACAGAGCCTGTTGGGCTCTGGGGTGCCAGCCCCAGCCACGTGGCCCCAGCCGCCCAGGTCCTGTGGCGCGAGGCGGGGGGTGGGCAGGAGCGCCCAGGGTGCGGCGCCGGGGAACAAGCCCTGTGGCCGGGCAAATCAGGACGTGCCCAGGGCGGCAGTGGCCAGGAGGGGGCTCTGGAGGACGCCCACTGGAGCAGGAGGCGCAGGGGGCTGGTAGCTGAAGGCGGCCTCCGGCCGCTGCAGGAGAGCCAGGTGCCCCGGAGCCTCACCCTCGCAAGCCAGGCGAGGGGCCAGGGCGGACGCCTACATGCCCCCCATGTGTGCCCACGGAAGGCTGCCAGGTGGGCCAGCTTGGGCTCCGGGGTCCAGCCTCACGCCTCGGCGGGAGGGCCGGGCTCCCGCACGGAGGACACCAGGCACTGGCCCACTCTGGCAGGTGCATGGACCCGGTGTCCTGGGGGAAGCAGAGGGGCCAGGAGGCTGGCTTGGTGGCCCTCCTGGAGGGGGGAGGGAGGGCCTGGGGCATCCCCTGGACATGGCTGCTCTGCTGGGCACAGCTGTGGGGCTGGCCGGTCAGCGGGGTGAGGAAGGGTAAGGTGCGCCCGCAGGGCCTGCAGCTAGCTGGTGCCTGGCCCTGGCGCTGTGGCCTGGGGTGAGCTTCTTGCCCTCCCTGGGCCTGGTGCCCTCGACGTTCCCATCTGTGTGGGGTGGGGGCGCCCAGACCGGCACGGCCCCTCCCAGCAGCAGAGCCACGCGGGCGGTGGGTCTGTGTCTGAGAGCCAGGGGCCAGCAAGCCCCCTCCTCTCCTCCACTCAGCGCACCTCCTCCAGGGAGCCTGCCGAGCTCAACCTGGGTGCATTCGCCATTTATCCCCGTTGCCTGTCGTGGCCCCAGGCCGCGGGCCCTCTGCTGACGCCACCCGGGTGCTGGGTGGGGGCGCCCATCACCTCCCTGGACAAGCTGGCCAGCACGTTGATGCTGGGAGCCCTCGCTGTGTCCCTGAGGCCCGGGGCCCAGAGACGCAGCTGCTCCCCTGCGCACAGCGCCCTCCCCTGCCCGAGGGGCCTGTGGCCCCGGGGGTGGGGTCGCCTCCTGAGAAGCTGGGAAACAGAGGTCACGGTGCCCCCTGGCCCCAGCGGCTCTTGGGGACAGACTGGAGGGACAGATGGGGTGCACCCACCGCCCCTAGGGGCAGAGAGCACCTGGGAGGGGAGGGAGAGGTTCTGGCCGAGCGCCCGGCCCTGCCCACTGGCCACCCTCCCCCCAGGTCCAGGACGCCGTGAAGTGCCGCGTGGTGGACCGCCAGGAGGAGGGCAACGGAGACTCGGGGGGCTCCTTCCAGAATGGCCACGCCCAGCTCATGGTAGGGCCCCACGCCGGCGCCCCAAACCCCACTGCTCCCCGTCCTCCAGCCAGAGCTTTGTTAGCCCCGAAGCCCGCTGGGGGGACTCCAGTCCAGCCAGCAGTGGGGAAACAGGCTCGCCAGGGTGAAACCCAGACCCCAGGTTCGGAGACGGAGGGTGGAGTGTGGGCACGGAGGCCCCTGCCCAGGCCCCGGCCGGACCCCGCAGCCGGACCCTTCCTTACCCTCGCAGCCTCTGCTCCGCTGGCCTGGCTCCCCGGGGGCCTAGCCCTGGCCTGCCCCGACCCCACGTGGCCCCTGGGCCTCCTGCACAGCCCAGCTGCCCCTGCACCCCCGGGGCAGGCACCCGCCGGGACGTTCCCCCACAGCTCCCCTGAGCCCCAGGACCTTCTGTTCAGTCCCCGGCAACGTCCTGGGAGACCCTCTACCTGTCATCTGGCACCCGCTGCACTGGGGTGTCCGTGGGGTGCTCAGTGGTGCTCGCCCACCTTTGGGGTGCCAGCACCCTGTGCTGGTTGTGCAGGCTCCAGGCAAGCTCTTGGCAGACGCCAGTTCCTGCCCAGGGCTGCCAGGGCGGAGACCGTCCCTCGTCTGCCTCCTCCTGGCCTGGCCTCTGACCTCAGAGGGTCCTTGTGGTTTGCAGGGAAGGCGCCTCCAGGGGGCAGTTAAGGCCCTGCTGTCCCCTGGGGCAGCACAGCCACCAGCCGGTCACGCTCCAGCCTGGGCGGCCCTGAGCCCCTGAAGGTGGAGCCCAGCACACGCCTGCCCCTCCTCGCCTGGAGCCGGGGCCATGGCGGGGCCGCGGGTGCTCGGGGCTGCTGGGGCCACCGGAACCCATCCCGCAGCAGCCCTGTGCCCCGGCTCCCTGCCTCTGCCCTGGCCGCGCCCCCTCTCTCAAGGGCCGTGGTGCGGACAGTGGAGGGGACACAAGCTGGTCCCCATGACCCGTGTGCCCGCAGGTGGTGTCCTGGGCTGGGCGGTGGGGGCCCCGCCCTCTGGAGGGCAGCAGGGCATGGCGAGGATGGGCTCTGGGGCCAGGGAGACTGAAGCCAGGGGTTGGGCGCGTGGGCAAGCCGCAGCGGGGCCTGCCCACTCCCCCCAGTACCTGGAGACCTGGCGGGTGGACTCACACGTGCACTCACAGGCCAGGCGTGCACACGTGTGCGTGCAGTGAACTGCATGCATTGGCGCACACGCAGAGGCACGCACACACATGCGTGTGCACACTGGCGTGGATGCACAGGCACTGCAGACACACGGTGGGTGCCCGCAGGAAGCCGCTGCCCGCCGGGTCCAGCATGGGCGCCGCAGCACGCAGGCTGCTGCGCGGGGCCCTCGCCCACCCGGCGGCAGATCCAGGCCCGGGGTCCTGCCGGCGGCCTGTGCACGGACCCCCCGCCCCCGCCGGCCCAGCCTCACCCGCCGTCTCTGTCTTGCAGACGGACTTTGAGAAGGACGTGGATCTGGCCTGTAGATCAGGTGAGCGCCTGACAGGTGAGAGCGACAGGGGGCTCTGGCCTGGGCCCACCTGCTTCTTTTTCTTTTCTCTGTGCGTCTGTCCATCCATTCGTCTGTCCTCATCCCACCCCTGCCCCGCAACACTGGGCAGGCCCTCTGGGCAGAGGGGCAGCTGGCTGGCCCCGGGGCCTGCAGTGACGACCTTGAGCCCCCACCCGCGGGCATCCCAGCCACAGGCAGCAGCAGGAGCCTCCAGGAAACTCTCCAGAGTTCAGACGTGGCCGGGCGTCCAGGCTGGCGGGGCCCTTCGCCTGGCCACCTCCTCTCCCGTGGTGCCCCCAGCTCAGCACCCACAGACCCATGGTCTTCACCTCCACCCTCACGGGGCAGGAGGCCGGGCCGGCCGTGTGAGACCCCGGCCTCCGCCTGCCCGACCCGCTCACCCGCAGGGCCCACGTTCTGTGTCGCCTTCATTGCTTCACTGTCAGTCCAGCCGTGGGGTCACGCGTTCAGATGGGGGGACACCAGTGGGAGTGGGGAGAGGGGCCCTCCGCCGAGCCCTCGCCTGGTGCTGAGCTCCCTGGACGCCAGTGCACGAGGGTGGCAGTGGCTGTGAAAGGCCCCTGGTGGCGCTGCCCTGAGCCGCATCCAGGCAGCCACAGGCAGGCCCTTCCCAGCACGGAAGACCACTGGCCAGGCCGCCCTGGGCGGCAGGTGGCTGCGAGGCGCCCCCTGTGGAGAGAGCTGTGGGGGCGGGGCTGGAGCGGCTCCTGGTGGGGAGGGTCAGCTGGGCCAGGGAGCTCCGGGGGGCTTCCCGAGGAGGCGGCCTCTGGGTCAGGCTGAACGGGAGCTGGGCAGAGCGTGTCTCCTGGACCCCTCTCAGGTCTCGTGCCCTAGTTCCTGAGAGGTGACCCCGAGACTTGGAGATGCTTAGCAGCTTAGTCTCAGTCCTGTTTTGGGGGGCACTGGCCTCGAAGCCTGTTGGACCCTGTGAGGCGTGGGGAGCCGGCGCTGGGACACGGGGGCATAAGTGAGGCAGGGATGGCGGCCCAGGAAGCCGCAGCCATCAGAGAAGAGGAGGGCCGGCCGGGCAGGCGTGTCAGAGGGCACTTTCCTACTGGCCCTGGGCTTCCTGCCCCAGGGGAAGAGTCCCTGGCAGGGGCGAGGCAGGGTGTGGGCCGGGGCGGGCCGCTGAGCCCTCCTGCGTACACCCTGGGCTGTCGCTGCCCCGTGGCCCTTCCCAGCTGCTGGACACAGAACCCTGTGGGTGGCGGTCACTGTCCTCGTGCGGGGCGGACAGAGCGGGGCCGGTGTCCTAGCCTGCTTTGAGAAGCTGAGGGGCCTCGCGGGCCCGGCAGGTGCGGCAGGGCGTAGCCTAGAGCAGGCCCAGCGGGACCCCGCGAGCCCCGCCTGACCCCCGCCTGTCCCCCAGTGCTGAACAAGGACATCGCGGCCTGCCGCACGGCCACCATCACGGGCACACTCAAGCGGCCGTCGCTGCCCGAGGAGGAGAAGATGAAGCTGGCCCACGCCAAGGCGGCGCCCCCCCACTTCAACAGCCTGCCGGCCAACGTGTCCAAGCTGCGCCTGCACGGCTCACCCCACTGCCCGGGCGGGCCGCTGCCCGACTTCCCCAACCACTCGCTGACCCTCAAGAAGGACAGGGCGCCCAAGTCCTCCTTCATCGGCGACGGCGACATCTTCAAGAAGCTGGACACGGAGCTGAGCCGGGCGCAGGAGAAGGCCCTGGACACCAGCTACGTGATCCTGCCCACGGCCACGGCCACGCTGCGGCCCAAACCCAAGGAGGAGCCCAAGCACAGCATCAACATCGACCAGATGCCCCAGACGCGCCTCATCCACCTCAACATGGCACCTGAGGCCGGCTTCCCCGCCCGCGGGCCCCCCGAGGCGCCCCCCAGCCCGCCCCCGCCGCCCCCACCCCCACCCCCCCAGCCGCCCCTGCCCCCACCGCCCTCCCTGGAGCCCGCGCCCCCCAGCCTGGGGGAGCCGGGGGAGCCTGCTGCCCATGCCGGGCCCGGCGCGGGGGCCGGGGGCAGGAAGGAGAACGTGTCCACCCTGTCCGTGAGCTCCCTGGAGGTGAGGCAGCCAGGGCCGCAGCTGCGTGGCTAGGGAGGGTGTCGGGACCCCGGTGGCCAGGGTCCGAGGCCAGGACCCCGGAAGGAGGCCCCCGGCTGGAGGGGAGGTGGCCTGGGCCCGGCGCCCCTGCCCCACCCAAGGAGCATCTGTCTGCGCTCTGGCCGCTGGCCAGGCCAGGCCCATGGCCCCCCAGGAGCCTGCGGCCCACACTGGACCTGGACCGCCTCGCCAGGGGCCCTGACTTCGGAGCGCAGGGGCCCCGGCCTGCACTCCCAGCCAGACGAGCTGGCCCAGGCACCGAGTCCAGCCCGTCCATGGGCCAGTGGCTGTGCAGCGAGCCCCTCGCAGGCCTCCCTGGAAGCCGGAGCTGACCCCAAGCCCCCTGGGCCTGTGGGACTGAGACCAGGCCCAGCGCCCTCGGGAGCCCTGCCCTCCCAGGCCATGAGTCCACCTCCTGGCCTCTATCCAGGCCACGCCTGGGGTCCACGCCCTAGGCCCCAGGCTGCTCTGTCATGGGCCCACATGCGGCTGTGGCCCCGTGTCCCTGCATGGGCTGAGGGGACTCTCGCCTGGCCCTGGCACTGGGCAAGAGATGCCACTCCGGATGGGGGTCGACCCTGGGGCAGGAGGTGGGCTCACCCAGTGCTAGGAGGAACTGGGGCCGTCCCCACCTGTCACGGCCTGGGGGGCCTGGGGTGTGTTTCCCCCACTCCGGCCCCCTCTGGCCACCGCCTCCCCCACGGCCCCTCCCAGGCCGGCTCCCAGCGTCCCCCGAGGGAGGGCTGTGTCCTAGGCCAGGGCGTGTCCCGCAGGGCAATCTGGGGCCAGTTCTCCCGTCCGTCCGGGGCAAGGAGAGGCCTGGCCCGGCCGGCCGCGGGGAGCCGGCGCCAGAGCACACAACCCCTTCTCCCCACAGCGGCGGAAGTCGCGGTACGCGGAGCTGGACTTTGAGGTGCGTGCTGTCCCCTGCCCCCACACCCCACCCGAGGAGGCCGGCCGCAGCCAGGCCCTCCCAGGGCCCCCGGCCCAGGAGCCCCGCCCAGGTGGCAGCCTCGGCCCCGCTGACCCGGCCTCCTGCCCCGCAGAAAATCATGCACACGCGGAAGCGGCACCAGGACATGTTCCAGGACCTGAACCGGAAGCTGCAGCAGCACGCGGAGAAGGAGAAGGAGGGGCCGGGCGCCGACAGCAAGGTCTGGGCGCGGCCAGGGGCCCAGGCGGGCGCCGGCCCCCCCTCTGACCCCGCCCCGCTCGCCACCGTCCCAGGACGGCAGCCCGGCTGGTGCAGACCCGGGGGACGGCTGGCTGGCCCCGGAGGGGGGTGCGGGAGGGCACGTGGCCGGGGCGCCCTGGAGGAAGGGGCAGCCAAGCGGGTGCTGGGCCGGCGCGGCCTCCAAACAGTCCTTCCTGCGCCCGACCCGGCTCTCGCAGCGGCTCCCGGGTGGCCCCACGGCCCGGAGGCGCTGACTCGGCGTCCTCTGTGTCCCCCCCCGCCCTCCGCTGCGGGCCCAGCAGCCGGACAAGCAGCAGACGCCCAACAAGCGGCCCTGGGAGAGCCTCCGGAAGGCCCACGGCACGCCCGCCTGGGCGAAGAAGGAGCTGGAGCCTCTGGCGCCGTCGCCGCTGGAGCTGCGCAGCGTGGAGTGGGAGAAGGCGGGCGCCACCATCCCGCTGGTGGGCCAGGACGTCATGGACCTGCAGACCGAGGTCTGAGCGGGCGGGCGGCGGCCACCACCGGGCCACGGAGGAGGGATGCTGCTCCGCCCGCTCCTGCCACAGGGAGGGCCAGACACGCTCGCGGGCAGCAGCCGACCCGCACCGGCCTCAGGGCACTCTACGGCGGCCAGGCAGCGGCCGGCGGTGCTGGGACCAGAGCCAGACCGGACAGACAGGACAGGAGGCAGCGGCCCCGCAGGCACAGGGCTCCAGAGGCCGGAAGGTGCCTCAGACTCCGCCCTCCTCGGGCCCAGCCCGGCGCCTGGCAGCGCGGACAGGGGCCAGGCCAGGGGCGGCCAGCTCCCCAGGATGCCCGCCGAGCGGCCGCGGCAAAAGACCGGCCCACTCGGCCCAGCCGGCCTGGCACCGTTTTTTAGCCCCCCTACCCTCGGGAAGCAGCCCGCCCCCCACACTTCCAGGGCCCGGCCCCTGCCCGCGTGGAGAGCAGGCCAGCCCCAGGGCAGGGCAGAACCCACTCGAGGACACAGGGTGGGACTCTATTTTTTCTCTCCTTTTCTTTTCTTCAATAAAAAGAATTCAAAACCCACGTCTGTTCTTACGTGGCCTTCCTCGCGCACCGGCGGGCCTCCCCGGACAGCGGGGGGCGCTGCAGCTGCGGCGCCAGGGGTCCCCAGGCACCCCAACCCCCCCATGCCGTGTAGCTTCTAAGTCACAGGTTTCCTGTGCCTGGGTGACTGTGGAGGACAAAGGCCTTGGGGCACCCTCCTCCTGCTGGCCTTGGGGTGCCCACCTTCTCCTCCAGACGCCTGCCCCCATGTCCCAACCGACCGGCGCCTGCTGACTTGGGGTCAAGTTCCCGGGGTCCCTGGTGGCCTTGCCGTGGCCCCCCTGCCAGGCCTCGCCGCGCCCACTGCCACCGATGGGGCGGGCATGCGGGGCAGACATGGAGCTACCATCCCACGTGGGGTGTGGGTCCAGGCCGGCCCTGGGCAGCCTGCACTGGCCCTCACCGCCCAGCCTGGGCTCCCAGTGCATGGGGAGACGCTGTGGGGGCTTCTGCCCCACACACAGCCTCCAGCAGGGGGCAGCATGCGCACCTCGCCCCCCCCCTCACCCCAGACTCCCGCTGGCACTGCCGGCTGAGCCTTGCAAGCTCTGCCCCAGGCAGTGCCCCCACCCGGGCGCCCCCAGATTGCATGTGCAGGGGGGCTTTAAAGGCCCCAGCACCCGAGATTTTGGCCCCCAGCCATGTCCTTCAAAATAGACTCAGTGCCAAGCTGAACTAAAGCGGGGGCCGGGCGTGGGCCCCACAGCACCCTCCCGTGGCGCCTCCCCTCTGCTCGGCCTGGGGGGCTAGGGCGGGGCCGGCACCCGGGGTCCTCACAGCAGGCGCAGATGGGGGTGCTGCTCCTGCAGAGCGGCCAGGACAAAGGACAGGCCCCTGGTCCTGACGCTACAGGAGCCGTGGCCGGGTGGCCGCAAGCCTGCAGGCATGGCTGGGCACAGGCAGGCAGCCCCCAGGGACATCGCCCAGCTCTGCACTCCGGTGAAGACCCAAAGGTTTTGCTGAGACCCAAGCGTGGGCATGGGCGTGGGCGTGCGCTCCGTGGCCCAGGCCCCTTGGGTCCATGGAGGTCACACAGCTCATGTGGCTGCCCGGCCCACCCTTGGGGCTCCACCACCACCTGGTCCAGGGTGCAGGCGAGGGGCTGAGGCCCAGGGGAGGAGGTTGGTGGGGAGCTGCATGCACAGCCAGGCTCCCCACAGCCCCGAGGGGTGCAGGGTCTCACCCGGCTCCTGGCCCCCCACCCACTGCAAGAGGCAGCAAGGTCAGGTGGACCAAGCTCCACACCCCTTGCAGGCAGGGCCAACTCAGGCAGCGTGGCCAGGGCACAGGGTGGCCAGGACCAGAGAGCAGGGTGGCCAAGGCTTGGGGTGGCCAGGGCGCAGGGTGGCCAGGGCACAGGGTGCCCAGCACCAGGGCACAGGGTGGTCAGGGCTTGGGGGGAGCAGGACACAGGGTGGCCAGGACCAGGGCGTGGGGTAGACAGGGCTTGGGGTAGCCAAGGCTCAGGGTGGCAGGTCAGGGCTTGGGATGAGCAGGGCTAGGGCGGGGTGGCCAGGACCAGGTGACCTCAGTGAGCCCTGGGCCGCAGTGCTCGGGTCCAGGCTGTGCGGGCTCAGAGCTAAGGTAGGAAATCTGCATTTTCCCTCTGTCCATCCAGGTGTCCACCTCTGTGTTCTTGCCGCTGGGCAGGGCAGGGACGCTGATGTGGTGTACAGAGGAAACAGGTGCAGAGCGGCTGAGTGGTGCTGCCTGTGCCCGCGGGTAGTGGGGGCCGGGGGGCGGTGCCTGAACCCAGCTCTCCTGGCGCCAGTTCCTGGGCCCTGCCCACACTGGCCCCCACCGCAGTCTCGCCAGCAGGTGTCACCCTTCCTTTGGAGTCCAGCGCGGCCGGGCCGCCAGAAGGATCTCCCTGGACCTTGCCTTGGCAGCTTTGTACAAATGTTTGGTTGTTTTTGTTTTTGTTTTTTGGCAACCTGCCCCCAGGGACGCTGAGACCAGCTGAGCGGGGGGAGGCAGGGGGGTGGCGGCCACCACGATGTCCAGTGACGTGCACGGTGACGCCTCAGTGGATGGACTAGAGCTGGGGAAGGAGACAGCGGCGGTGCTGGTGGTGTGAAGACGAGAATGGCGGGGGCCTCCCTGGGGGCGCAGGGGTCAGCCTTGGCACCATGGAGCTGTCCCAGCCACTGCGGCCTGAGGGCGACCCCGGCCAGGGAGTGACCCCCAGGGCGCGGCAGACCCCTCCTGTCTCCCGCTGCTCCCTCAGCAGTGTGTGTCAGTGGATCCGCCTGTTCTGCTCCCCACTCTGTGTATGGGGGGTCCTCTCACCCCCGCCCCACCTCTGGCCTGCACCCCAGCTCTTGTGTGCATAAAAGAAATAAATTTTTAAAAAGAAAAAGATAGTGAATGCTAGTGGGAGTGATCTTGGTGCTGGTGACCCCCACCATGGCAGCCACCGTTCCTGGCTGCTGTGGGGTTTCGGGCTAGAACGAGGACCTTGCCAGTCCCCCACGCCAGACTGCGGCCGCCTGAAGGGAGGGAGGAAGGTGGCCCGGACGGGTGCGTGGACAGACGCACGAACGGAGGCAGGATGGGTGATGATCGACGATGGCGGATGGACGAGGGGAGCATGGGTGGACAGAGGACGGGCGGAGGGAGGGTGGGTGTGTGCCCAGAGGGGCGGGTGGACACCGCGCAAGGACGATTACGGGTGTCTTGGCTCCCCGGGACGTGCCGCCGGAGGAGCTGGGAGTCCTGGCGCAGGAGCGGCCCCCACTCCCTCTCACCCACCTGCCCCGCCCACCAAGGTCCACGGCGCCCGGGGAGACCCCCCAGTGGCCCTGCCCTAGGTGGCAGAGGCTCTTCCCGCAAAGCCGCCCCTCCAGCCGCTCGGCCCGTCCCTCTGGCCCCATCACAGGACCCGGCCTGGTGCCCGTGGGCAGGGTCTGTCCTCTGCTCCTGCTCTCGCCCGCCCTGTCCTCAGAGCCACCCTCTGACCTCCGGCCACCGCCCAGCCGGCGGCTCCTGGGCAGACCCCAGGCTCCGACCGCCTCCCAGGCCCTGCCTCCTCGGGGCTTGTCTTCAGAGGCGGTTCCAGAAACTTCCCCCTGCTGGAACTCCCGGCCCAGCCCCTCCTGCCCCTGCCCTGGCGACCTCTCGGGGGGGGGGGGGGGTCGGGGGGCAAGCGCTGCCTCTCAGACTGGGGAGAGGGTGGGTGGGACCCCCTGCCCCCTGCCCTCCGTTCACCCTGCGGGGCCCTCAGCCCACGCGGGGGGCCCAGTGGCAGGACCCCAGTGTGCAGGGCGGGCGGGCGCCAGGGCCTCCCCCCACCTCGGGGGCCTTTCCCTGTGGGCCTCGGTTGCCCCCTCATCCGCGGGGGCTCAGAGCCCTCGGGACCAGCCCTCTGACGGCACTTGTCGAGCGTGGGGGCAGCGGGCTCCCCGAGTATTTTCTCAAGCCCTAAAAATAACCGGGAAAGGAGGCGCGTCTCCGAATAGCTCCCGCATGTGCCAGTCACTCGCCCCACGCAGCGGAAGCTCCTCCAAGTAAGGCTGGGGTGCCGGAAGCGGCCAGGAATAGCCCTGGCGTCAGCGTTTGGGGCGCCCCCACCCGCCGGGGGCCGCCGGGCCAGGACTCTGCTCGTCCTGTGGGGCTCCCGGGGACCCCGAGCGAGGGCCTGGCCCAGAACTCAGGCCAGTGGGGCGAGGCGTTTGCACTGGCCCTGACTTGTGGGGAAGCTCAGAACCATTCAGTTCAGACCCCACCCCTCAAATCTCAGGGGCAGCCAGGCAGACGGCCTCCCGGGAGCACCCCTAGGGCCCTGAGCCCGGCCTCCCAGGGGCAGAGACCCCCGTGAGGGCCGGGGCGAGGCGGCGCCAGCCGCCCGCTGTCCCGGAAGCGGAGGCGGCAGCGCTGGGCTCCAGGTGGCTCCGGGACACCATATGGACCCAGCCCAGGAAGTGGGGGCAGCAGCACCCCTCAGCTCCCTCCTCCCTCTCCGTCAATGGGAGCTCCTTGGGAGACAGAGGGTGGGTGGGGGTGGCCTCTGGATTGGGGGGTTCAGTTGCCCGTGACCTCAATGGCCCTTCTCTGCTTTCCACAGTGTCCCCCACTGCACCCTTCCATCCTTCCTGGCCACCCCCAGACCCTCTTGAGGGTCAGGTTCCCTCAAACACTAGAGGGGGCAGTGACGATCTCCCCTCCTCCCAAATAGATGGGGGGCAGGCCAGGAAGAGGGAGAGGGAGAGGTCTGGGGCACAGGGGGGACTGCTGGCGGGGCTCTGAGCGCCCGGCGTCCTGGAGGACACTGCCCCGGGGGCGGGGGCGGGGGCGGGGGCGGGGGCTGGAGGTGTTGCCTGGCAGGGCGGCTGGTGAGGTGTCTGAGCAGAAGGGCCCTTCAGGGCTGGGGCCCTTCCTGTGGGTTGGAGGCTCAGGAGAGCACAGGATTCTGGGGTACAGGGCACTGGGAGGGGCTGTGGCGGGGGTCCCTCAGCCACACCGCTGCCAGTCCCAGCCCCCGGCCCCGTGACTGCACATGGGCTGCTGCCCCACCTGGCAGGGCTCCCCCCACCCGCCGCCCTGTGCCACCCCAAAGCACTAGGCTTCGTCCAGGGCGCCCGATCCACTCCTCTGACGTGGTGGACAGAGGCCCCTGGAGGGCTGTGCGGGGAGTGGGGGGCCCGGGACCCCCGGCCTCCACAGCATCACCTCCTGAGCGTGCAGGGCCTGCAGGGGCGGCCGTGGGCCTGAGGGCCGGACCTGGACGAAGGGTGGAGGCGGCCACCAGGCAGGGCCCCGCGGGGAGGAGGCCGAGACCAGAGCGGGGGAGTGACCCACCACAGCCGCAGGGACACTCAGGGAAGACGGGGCTGGCCTCTGGGCCTGGGACTGCGCCGTCCAGAGGGCCAAGTGACCCTACCAGCCCTGACCCAGGCCCCGGCGAGAGGGGCGCCCCACCCGTCACCCTGCCTGCCTGTGCAGGGCCTGGGCCCTCCCCAGGCACACGCCTGGGCCCCAAACCAGCCCCCAGCACTCACTCGCTCCCCCCTCAGCCCTGCTGTCGCTCCCCAGCCACAGTAGCGCCCTCGGGCTGAGTCACCCAGAGCTGTGGGATCGTAGTCCTGCGCTTCGCTTCGGGGTGCTACACCATGGGGCGCCTCTTCCATCGCCTCCTGCTCCCACACCGCTGCTGCTCCCGGGCCCTGGGGCGTGTTATAAGAACCAGCTTCTGCAGCAGGACCCGTGGCGTGTTGATTTTCAGCCTGGGTTACCGTCTAGTAGAAGCGTTTTAAGCTAAAAATTTCCCTCGACGTGAGGCCTTAGCTCCGCCCTGCAAGTTTGTGTGTCTGTTTGGCCCCCGCCCCAGGTTCTCGTTGCTTCTAGTGATTTGCAGAGCTCTGGAGCCCTGGGCGTCCTCCCCACGGGGTTTAATGGTGAGCAGGGGGCCGGCCAGCAGGGAGACAGCAGCTCGCACCCTCCCCAGGTGACACCGCCCTTTATCCCCAGCCTTGGGGCCCAGGGGTGCACACGCTCAGGTGTCCAGTCAGGCCTGCGCCCCTCGCCCACGCGCCTTCTGTGTTAACAAGCTCAGGCCGCAGGCAGTGGCCACAGAGGCCAGCGGCGCAGAAGCCTGGTCCGCTTCCCCTCTGGTGTCACTGTCACTTGGCCTTAGTGGCTTAGGGCTTCACTGTGGCCGCCTCCCTGGACGAGTTCCCCTAAACAGGCTGCTGGCTGCTTCCCAGGGCCACGCGGGACCTCCTAGTATTTCTGGCTCAGAGGGCCCCCCTACTGGTTAGAAAGCTGGGGTTTTTGCTCCCCCATCCTGCGGTAGCTGCCTGTCTCCCAGGCCCAGTGCCGACACACCAGGGGAAGGCAGAGCCCTGGCCTGGGCCAGCTGCCTGCCCTGTGCCTCCCGGCACCCCTGGGGAGCGAAAACAAGGCTTCCCACATCACACCGATGCCCCTTTGACACGGTGGGGGCGGCTTTGCAGGGGGACCCGGAGGCCCGGCGGCGGACAGGTGTGCGTGCTGGACGTGGGGCATCTGGCCACCCTCCGGGCCCGCTGTTGGGGTTGGGGCGCCCACACGCCCGCCACCGTCTGCCCACAGTGCAGAGGGGCACGGGGCCTGCCTTTGGAAGGCCCAGGCCAAGCGGCTTTGCTTTCCCAAGGCCCAGCCCAGCCCGTCTTCTCCCCAGAGGGCCCAACTGGGCTTCTGCGTTCGCAACTCAAGGTGAGAGCAGAGCCAAGGAGACCCCTCTGCGTCTGTTCCACGGGCTCACCCGCCCGCACTGCCTGGGCCCTGACCCGCTGGCAGCACCGCCCCTGCCCCCAGCCCTGCTCCGTGAGGCGGGGACGGCCGTGATTTCTGCCCCAGCCCCCAGCTCGCTGGGTCTTTGCTGGGTCTTTGCTTTGCTCGGGGTCCGACGGCACCTGAGATGGAAACGCAGCGAGATGACACCGGACAGTCCTGTCCGCTCGTCCCAACCGGTGGTGTCCAGCAACCCCGTCCTCGCTCACCGCAGGCCACCCGGGATCGGGCAGCTACAGCGGTCGCCCCTTCACTGACGCACCCCCCACCAGCCCGGGCGCCCCAGGGTCCCCCCAGCCACCCCCCCACCCCCACCCCCCCCCGCCCTGCCGGCCCCACCTAGCTTCAGGCCCTAGGGGCGGACCTGCCTGGGGCTCAGAGCCAGCGATCCCCTAAGTCTGTTACTGCGTCACCAAGATCTGGCTGTGTGCTCGTGGGAGGCATCTTCGGAGAGTCTCGTCTGTGCGCTGCCGAGGGTGGAAACTTCCACCCCGGCTGTCCCCGCACCCGGCGCAGCCCCTCCAGCCGCCCTGCTTCCTGCCGGCGCACAGCCTTGGCCGCGGTCCCTCCGCTCCCCGCCTCCTCTCTAGGCCGCCTGTCGGAAGCAGCTTTCTGGGACCTCCTCCACCCAGCCGGCGAAGGCGGCGTCCTCCAAAGGCGGCCCGCTCCCCAGCTGGCACTCGAGGCCGCAGGCCCCCAGCCCAGCCTGTGCCACTCCGGCCCCGGCCTGCTCTCAGCGCCCCTCCCGGTGCAGCGGCAGGAGAGGGCCCTGAGGGCCGAGAACACCCCTCTGGGAGAGTGCCCCCACCCCCACCAGCTGCGCGGGCCCCCCACCGGATCCACCCCCAGGTCTGCCCTCAGGGACCCCTTCGCTTAGGCCATGGAGCGACTCCGACTGTGGGTGTCCTAGCCTGCACCCCTACACTCTTTCCCCGGAGGCTCCCCTTCCCTGCTGGGAGGTGCCGTCCCGGGTGGCCTCTGGGCCTGAAACAGCCCAGCAACTGGCCATGTCTTGTCTGCGGGGTCCCCGAAGAGGCTCCTGGTGGCCCCTGGGGGAGGCCTGTCACCTGGCACCGTCGTCCCGGTTTCTGCCGGGACCGGGCGGCCACGAGGACCGGGGTCCCAGACAGCTGAGGGCACGGCCTGGCCTGGGAGGGAGGGAGGGAGGAAGGCGGCCGGGGGAGAGGCCGTGTGAGCGCCGGACACTGGGAGAGCCCACAGTGGATGGGAGGACAGAGGCGGGCAGGGTCAGCTGGCCCAGGCTCAGGGTCACCCAGGGTCCCGCAGGACCCGCGGCCGGCTTGGGGCTGCCTTAGGGACCTCCGCCGGGCCAGAGACCCAGGGGGCGGCGCCAGAGGGAGGCCGGCCTCGACCAAGGCAGGCCCCTGAGTGGTCACTGCAGGGGAGGGAGAAAGGGTGGAGGCCGGGAGGGGCCGCAGGGGCAGGACAGCCCGCCCCGAGGCTGGGTGGCAGCGACGGGAGTTTTGCTGGCCTGCCTGAAGGAAGCCCTGTCGGGCCGCGCGAGGCCAGGGACTCCAGGCGGTCAGCTCCGGCGGGCGCCGGCTGGCCTGGCTGCGGGAGGGCACAGGGAGACTCGGAGACGCTGCGGAAACTCCGTCACGTTTAATGAGGGATGCGGCGGCGTCAGCGGCTCACGCACTGGGCCAGCTCCTCCACGCACTCCACGCAGCTGCGGTAGCACTGGCGGCACCTGGAGTCCGGGTCCTCCTTGAGGATCTCCAAGTCTGCGCAGAGCCAGGGTCTGACCGCGCAGCGAGGCGGGGGCCGGTGACCCCGTGGGGCGGGGCGGGGCCGGCGGGGGGCCTGGCTGTGGCCCCACCCTGCGGGGGCGCCCCGGGTGCTGGGGGAGGCGGCCCGGCTCACGTTTCCGCAGCAGCTTCAGGTCGCTCTTCTTCAGACAGAAGCACAGGCTGGTGAAATAGTCCTGCAGCAGCGTCCCTGCAGGGCCGGGGCGTGGGCGGCCGGCATGGCACCCTGTCTACCCCGGGAGCGCCCCAGGACACGGGCGCGGGGCAGGGGGCGGCCCGGGGCTGGGGGGCAGCACCTACCGATGAACCTCATGGCTGTCAGCTTCAGGTTGCGGTGGCGGCTCCCCAGGTAAGCCAAGGCCTGCATGAGGAACTGCGGGTAGTGGCCGAAGCTGCTCTCCATCTGCAGGCAGGAGAAGCCGGCTGGGCTCCTGGGCTCCGGGCGGCCACTCTCTGCGGGGTGCTGGCTGCAAGGACCCATCCCCGCAGCCTCCTGCGCGGCCTCTGCTCACCACCGCTCGGCCCTGGCTGGGACGGGGAGGAGGAGCACCCCACAGCCCCGCTCCACAGCCCCAAGCGTGCTCCCGTTCCCAGACTCCCTCCTCCAGGGCCACTTCCTTTTACGACAGGGGTAACAGCTCCGCCTGCTGAGCTCCCACCGTGCACAGCCCCCTGACACAGAAGGCCAGCCCCCCACAGCCCAGCCATGCTCCCCGGTCCCCCCAAGCTGAAGCTGTGCTCCCCCACCGGCCCCCAGCCCAGGACCCACCCCCCAGCCCTAGGCCCTGCACCCCTGTCCCAGGCCCCAGCCCCCCACCGGGCCCCACGCCCCACGGAGGAGCCCCGGAGGTGCCGGGCAAGCAGCCTCCGGACCCCCGAGGCCCTGATGCACATGGCGCCTCCTCCCGCACCCCGGCCCCCCTGGGACGGCGTCAGCTCACCATGTAGATGAACACGCTGTTCTCGGCGCTGGGACCCTGGCCCCACGCCAGCTTGCCGAACAGCTCCTTCCGGAACTCCCACCGCAGCAGGATGGCACAGCGCAGGAAGGTGGACTTGGCCCTCTGTGTGCCGGGCGGCCCGGTCAGCCCCCATCCCCACCGCCTCCCCAACACTGCATGGCCCCCATCCCGGCCCCCCGGGCTCCCGCGGCCTTAGGCCTGGCCTCAGGACCCAGCGCCCCTGCGACTGGGGCTGCACTTGAGCCCCCGCACCTCCCAGGAGACCGCCCTGCAGGTGAGGTCTTGACCGGTGATCCGGGCCAAGCCGGTCCTCACCGTGGGACGGGGGAGCCCCGGGAGAGGAGCCACTACACGCCCCTGCGTGTGTACGGGGACCCTGAGGCCCATCACCCCCAGTGCCCACCCTCCCTTGCCCGCTGGGGCGCTGGCCACCCCATGGTCACTCTTCACTCTTAAAGCCCCAGCCTCCTCCCGAGCCCACAGCTCTGTCCCCAGCAGCCAGCCTGCTCTCCGGGCGCCCACGAAGGGCCCCGGGTCCACCAGCCCACGAGGCCACCCCCTCACCTTCCCGACTTTGCCGCTGGCTCGGAGAGCAGAGTCCTCGCCCACAGGAGGCCCGGGGCTCTGGCCGGCTGTCCCAAGCCTCCAGGGCCCAGCTAGGGCCCCCCTCAGGCAGCCACCCCGCGCGCCCAGCCCTCCTCCTCCTGAGCAGACTGGCCGTGGGCCTCCCCCAGCAACACCCCGCTCTACACCCGCCTCCCCGGCCCGTGCCGCCCTTCCTCCTGCCCTCCGTCCGTCCACCCTCCCTCCTCCTGTCCAGCCATCCGCACCCCCATCCGCTCCTCCCTCTGCGTGTAGGGGAGCGCTAGCGACGGGGGGGCTGAGCGTGACCCGTCCCTTCCTCCGCCTGCAGGGCCACCTGCCAGGTGGGCCCGGACCCCGCCCCCCAGATGCCCTGCTGTCCTGCTGGTCTCCACTGGCCACGCCTGAGGCCTGACCCACTCCCCAGGCCAGCCCGGACCGTTGGGAGGGCGCCGTCCAGCAGAGCCATGGGCAGGCCACCCACCGTGACCACCTCAGGGCAGGAGTCGGTCAGGTGGACGAGCAGCGGCACGAGGGCCTGGGAGGCGTAGCCCCTGAGTGGCTGCTGGAACTTGCGGCCGCCGCTGTGCAGGACGTCTCCGTACAGGGCGATGGCCGCCGCCCGCACATCCGCCTGGTCCTGCGGGGCAGGGCGTCCGTCAGCGGGCAACTGGCTGGCCCTTCCGGCCCAAGGCACCTCCCTCCCCCACAGTGACCTGCAGCGGCCGGCGTGGGTCCGCCCCGGGCCTTCAGCCCTCGGCCCCACTGCCCCCGCGTGGGCCTCGGCTGCCACACCCCTCCCCGGGCACCCCCACCCGCGGCCCCTAGCGGAGCCGGCTCTTCTCCCTGCCTCTCCCCTCCGTGGCTCCTCAGGGGCCTCGGGCTGGCAGTGGCCCTGCCCACGCTGCCAGCTGACTGGGGCGGCGCGGCTCCCTCCCTCTCGGCAGGGAGAGGCACACAGGGGCGTTGTCTCGCCATCCTGGCCCCACACCTCCGCAGCCCGCAGCTGGTGGGGACCCCACAGGGCTCCACGGCCCCCCACCCCGCCCGCACCCGGCTCCCGCGGTCATGCCGGGTCCTCTGGGCCCATCCCCCTGCTTGCTGCCTCCACTCACGCTCTCGAACAGGAGCAGCAGGTGCTGGGCCATCCTGAGGCTGGTGGCGCTGATGCCGTGGTGGCCCAGGTGGCGCAGGAGGTCGCCCAGGAGTGACATCAGCCCCAGCAGGTCCTCGGGCTTGGCCTTCAGGAAGCCGTCCAGCAGCACGGCCAGCTGCTTCTGGAGCAGGCCCACCTGCAGGGATGCGCGGCGGCCGCCTGGTGCCTCCCCCCGCCAAGCTGGGCCACCTGCTTCCATCGGGGCGCCCTGGTCCCTGGTGTGGGTGACCCCAACGACCCCGTCCCAGGCCCCACCCACATCCTGCCTCAGGCCCCGGCCCCCCCAGGGCGGAGGGGGTGCAGGGGGGAGAGCCCGGAGCGCAGAGCAGGCATGGGGCGGGGTTTGGACCGGAGGGCCCGACCTTTGCGCTCGCTCCGGCTTAGGAACCCCAGGACCCGCCCGTGCACGCTGCAGGCCTGCCCAGTGCCCCGCCCCTCCACCCCAGCCCGGCTGGGCGGCCCCATGTCCCCGCCAAGGATGGCCGTGAAGCCCCAGGGTGGCAGTGGCGAGGCCCACCTTCTTAGGGTGCAGCTGGGTGCTGCTGAGTCCCTTCAGGCTCGTGGCCCGCACCAGCGGGTGGGGGTTGTCCAGGCCCAGGCCCAGGAAGTGGCCCATGGCTTTGGAAGACGTGTACTGCGCCGCCTCCTGGCTGTTGAGGAACTGAGGGCACAGTCAGCACCGGGCAGGCGCGCGGGCCGCGGGGGTGCAGGGGCGCAGCTCACCTCCGTGACAATGAGGATGGCCACGACGTTGTCCCGCTCCTCGGAGCTCTTCAGGGCGATGACCGCCTGCCCCAACACAGCCTTGACCTCACAGTCATAGCAGACCATGGCCCTGTCGGAGGCGGGAGCAGGGTGGGCGCGGCTGGGGGCCCGGCAGCACCTCCTGCACCCCGGCCCACACTCCCTGGGGGAGACGCCTGCCCCGAGTCTGCAGGCTGAGGCCCCTGTGGGGCGTGGTCAGGGCCAGGCCCCTCCCAGGCTTACCTGGCCAAGAGGGCCACCCCCTCCGTGTAGGTTTCCAGACACTCAAAGAGCTCCCAGCCCTGCTGCAGCTTGAGATGAGCGAACACCTCCCAGTAGTTGCTTGTCCAGAAGAGTCCTTTCAGGGCCTCCAGGCAGGTCCTGGGGCAGCGGGGGTGGGAGTGGGCACGTGGGCCACCCCTGCCTGCAGCGAGGACCACCTCCCCAAGCCCCGCAGGGGCCACGCCTGCCCGCTCAGCTCCGGGCCCTCCCTGCGCCTGCCCGAACAGGCACCCACCAGGCCCCTGGGGCACGCACCGGGGGAGGGCGCAGCTCACCTGCAGGGGCCAAGGGGCCGCGTCTCCAGGACGTCCTCCTGGTAGTCAGCCAGGCCCGCCACCATGTCCAGCTCGAACAGGTAGTGGAGCTGGGTCAACAGGCCCAGGAGGATGCCGGCGAAGGCCCAGCGCACGGCCGCCCGGTAGTCCTTGACGTACAGCAGTTCATAGATGGTGCTCAGGGCCTGTGGGGGGCAGTTCAACCCCCATTCTGCAGGGCCTGGCACCCCCTCCCCGCCTGGCCTGGCCTGCCCGCAGCCGCCCATCCGGGACTGGGCCGCAGGGGCCTTGGCCACTCCGGGGAGGCCCTGCAGTAGCCGGCCTGTCGCCCAGGGACCCCTGTGGGGGCTGGGCGGGGCAGGGAGCAGGAGCCGGGGCAGGGAGCAGGGGCAGGGCAGGGAGGCATGGGGCAGGGCTGCCAACCATCAGGGAGATGAGCTCCTCGGGCCGGGATCGCACGGACTCCCTGGAGGGTCTCAGCTTCAGCTTCACGTAGAGCTGGGTCACGACCTTGCGGGCCAGCTTCTGGGAGGTGGCCAGGGCCTTCCACAGGAGCATGACCTGCCTGGGAGGCAGGACCCCTCCAGCTGGGGTCCCAGGTGGCGCCAGCCAGCTCCCAGCCCTGCGCACAGACTCCCTCCGCTGCGCCCGCCAGGGCCGGGCCTCCCGACAAGCCCTGGTCTCACTCGGGAGCGCCCCGAGGCGGTACCCAGGAACACATGAGCTGGGCTCCTGGGGACGGGTGCTGGCACCAGGGATCCACGTGCGAGGACACTGTCCCCAAGGACACCCTGTCCCTGCCCGGGCGCTGGGAGTGGCTGCCGGGGCGTCCCAGGCCTCCAGCATCACGGCCATGAGGCCGGCTCAGCGGGGCACAGACAGACAGGCCGCATTTCCGGAGCGCCCAGTGTGGCCGGCCCCAGCAGGCTGCCCGGAGGCAGCTGGTCAGGATGGCTGGTCAGGATGGCTACCACATGCGGCTGACCTCTGGCCCCCACAGGTGGGCCTTTCTCTGCCGGGAGCCCCTTGGGGCACCAGTGCCCCCTCCTCCTGACCCTGAGCCAGGGCGGGGCGGGGCCTACCACTCGGTGGGCCGGTTCAGCGACAGCAGGACCTCCACAGTGTCCCGGGTGTGCTGGGCGCCCAGCGTCGCCAGCACCCTCAGCATGGCCTCCTGCGAGCTCTTGAAGAGGATGCAGGGCAGCTCCTGCACCAGCCCGTGCAGGGTCTCGGCCACCTGCAGGGTGAGCACCTCAGAGCCCGCCACTCCACCGCCCCCGGGCCCTCTCCCAGCCTGCTGAGCTGTCCCCGGGGCCAGGGGGTGCAGCTCCTGCCACAGCCACCACCTCTCTGTGAGTGGGGGTCAAGCTCAGGGCCAGTGGACCGCCCCGCAGGCACACGGTGGGCAGCCGTGGCCCCTGGTTGTCCACGGAGCGGCCGGGTCTCTCGAGGCTGTCAGGTCGGGGTTGGCCTCTCCCCCAGGTAAGCCTGCGGGGGCCTCGGGAGGGACCAGAACCCCAGGGTGTTGTTGAGGCTCAGCAGTCAGTGGGCACGGCCAGGGCGGGGCCAGGCGTCCCCAGATGGGGTGGGGCGTGGATGCTGGGCGTAGGAGGAGGGCTTCCGCGGCCTGGCGCAGGCCCACCTGCTCGGGCTTGATGCCGCGGCTCTCAACAATGACCAGCAGGATGTGTGAGGCCAGCTGGCAGCGCGCGGCCTCAGGGCTGCAGAGCGCGCTCAGCAACGTGAGCACCAGCTCTGTGTGCTGGGCCACCGTCAGGTTCCTCTCCAGGGCCTGCGGGAGGGAGGGCGCTCAGGGCCGGCTCCTGCGGCCTTGGGCACCACTGCCCAGGGCAGACGCGCAGCCCCCGCATGGCAGCCAGACAGCAGCCCCAGGCTCCACTGAGGCCAGTGTGCCCTGCCCCTCCTCCTGAGAGCAGCCCTGGCCCCTGAGACCTGCCCTGCTCTCCTGGGGGGCCCAGGGCCACCAGCTTCTAAGCCCAAAGCACCCCAACAGGGCCCCCAGGGGCATCGCCCACACAGAGAAGTCCAGGAACACAGCGGGTGCTGGGCTCAGGGCTCTAGCTGAGGTGGGGAGACAGGGGCATGGAAAGGCTGAATGATCTACCCGAGTTTGCACCACCGTTCCCGCACCCCCGACATCTGGGGCGGGCCTGAGGCAAGAGGGTGGGCGGGAACAGGGAGACCACCGTCCTGCTGCCCAGGACGGGCCAGGGTGTCCACACACCGGCCTTGGCCCGGAGGCAGGGGAGGGTGTGAGGAGGGAGCTGGGTGAGGAGCCCAGGACCGAGCCAGCTGTGGGGGGGGGCGCGGCAGGAGGCCCCAGGGTCAGGCGGGAGGGCGCCGGCCACAGGCCCCCCTCACCTTCACCACGTAGTACAGCTTTATCTCCGACTCTCTGCTGGCCCTGGCTTCAAAATTCTTCATTTTGTTCAGATGCATGAACTCCAGCGTGCTCTTCTCTGTGGGCACACAGCCGGGGAGGCTGCTGAGGCCCGGGCTGCACCGTGTCCCCTCCAGGCGCCAAGGAGGCCCCGAAGAGCCGGGGCGCCCAGCCAGCCCGCTGCTCACCCTTCTGCTGGAGGAGGAGCTGCAGCAGCAGGTAGACACACTGGCGGGAGTGGCTCTGGGTCACCTCGTCCGCGTCCTGCCACAGCAGGGTCAGCAGGCCAATCTGGTGGCCCAGCGTAGAGGGCGTGGCCTGCTCCTGGGGAGGGTGGGTGGTGACACGGCCTGGCCCGTGGTTGCCCCACGTGCCCCCCCAGCTCCCCACCCCTCCTGCAGAGGAGACCCCTGCCCCGCCCTGGCCAGCCCTCACTGCCCCTGCCCCGCCCGGGAGAGCTGCTGCCTCCTCCCTGCCCCGCCAGAGGTGGGCAGCCCCCGCCCTGCCCGGCCGCTGTGTGCGCCTGGGTCTTGCTCTTTCAGGCTGTTCCAAGATTCTTTGTCTGCCCTGGCTTCTAGCCAGCTGGGCTTGGACGGCTGCAGTGTGGCCTGGGTTCACCCCGCATGGGGTCCGCGGGCCTCCTTGGATCTGGGGGCTTGTACTTTGCATCAAATTTGAGAAACGTCAGCCACTCCGTGCGCCCCGGGTTCTCTCCGGCCAGCCCCGCCGAGCCCTCTCCCGCCGGGCAGCGTCCTCCCGCCCTCAAGGTCACGGCGCTGCCTTGCAGGGTCCGATGCCCACGAAGCCAGTGCACGCACCTCCCTCTAGACACTGTGCCTCGCGGCGCCCGGCGTCTGCGCGCGGCCCCACCTTCGGCCTGTCCATCCCCGCGCCCATCTCCCCGCACAGCCAAGAGCCTGACGACCCTCGCCAGGGGCCTGGCTCTTGGCCCTATCGCCTCCTGTGCTGACGGGCGTTGCCCCCGAAGGGGAGGCCCTTCCTGCTGCTCCCCCAGGTGCTGGCTCCGTCCGGCTGACAGGGGAGGTGGGCCTCCAGGCATGTGGGCCAGACTTTGCCCCGGCAGGAAGCCCCCCAGCCTCTCGAGACTCAGGTCTAGGTCTCTCGATAGGGCGCAGCGAGCGGCACTGGCTCTGGGACGGGGGCACACTGCTGCCACCCTAGGGTGCGCCATTCCGGGGCGCGCCAGGCGGCTGCTCTGGTCTGGAACGTCAGTGCTCCCCGGTCTACCAACTTCCTGTGCATTCCGTACATTTTCATTTGCCCAGCTCCCCAGAAAGGCCGCATGACCTGCCCGCGGCCACGCAGCCACTGGGAGCAGATGCAGCCCGTGGGCAGTTGCAGACCTGCTCCCGCGCCCCTCCCCAGGCCACCCTGCACGCCGCTCCGTGTCCAGGGGCTGCCCCGCTCCTCAGCCCGAGTGCAGTCAGCGTTGGCGCCAGGCTCCAGCCAGAAGCGCTGGTGGTGGACGGGCACTATGGGGCCCCCAGTGGCCTGGAGCGGGTGTTGTAGCTGATCCCCAAGGCGGTTGTTGGCGATGGGCTGTCAGGCCGACTCCGGGACAAGGTGGGGGGACGTGGTGGCAGGGCGCTGCGGGTCAGGGCGGTGGGTTCCCGCGGGCAATGTGCTGCCTGCTGCCTGCTCGGCTGGTGCTGACGCCCGGGCCTCGTCGGGAGGGGAGAGCTCCAGCGCTGGCCCGCGCAGAGAACAGACTCCGGCTCCTTTCTGGAGCGAGCCCTGCCTCCCAGGCGTGGTCTGTCCGTGATGACCACCGGCTTCGGCGGCCCTGCCCTCCGCTGTCCTCTGCTTGGGCCGCACCCGGGCTTCCGCCCTGGCCCTGAGGCCATGGGGTGGGGGTAGTTCTGGGGGCTGGGTCCGGAAGCACAGGCCACCCGCACCGGCCACGATCACCATGACCCTGGCCAAGGGGGCAACGTCCGAATTCCCCGAGTTTCTCTCTCCCCTTTGTGTTGACCAGTGGGGGTCCACATGAGGTGATGCCGTCCTCACCCCCGCCGGCCGTCGGCTCCCCCGGGACGCCCGCGCCCCGCCTGCCCGGGCCCTCCACCCTCATCCTCCTCGGCCGGCGCTGGTGGTGTCCGTGTGGCCAGCGGGCCGTGGCTCTGCTCACGCTCTGGCCTAGATGGGCACCGTGGACCCCACCTGGCCCTGCCCTCCTCGTCCGGCGGTCCCTGCCCTCTAGAACAGCCCGGCGCCCTCCCTGCTTCCAGCGGAGACCACGCGCGGACGATGGAGCGGCGCGTCCACGGGGTCAGTCTGCCAGGACCAGCTCAACCCAGCAGGCCGCACAGACACTCTCTGCGGTGACCTGCTCTGTGTGTCCACCAGGGGCCCGGCTCCCAGTGCCCTCCACGTGCTTCCCGCTTTAGGTGCAGAACGGAGGCCCCAGGGCGCACAGCCCGCCGCAAACGCCAGATGGCGGGATCCCTTGGGACTTAAGGTCCCCACGCCCACCAGGAGACAATCCAGGGTGAAGCCCCCTGCACGCCCGCCATGCCGGGGTGGGCACCAGCATGGGGCACCCGGGCTGCATGCCCAGGGAGAGCCCCGCGCCTGGCATGAGCCCCTCTTGGACCTGCCCTCCCAGCGCCTGGCGTGAGCCCCGCGCCCAAGCCCACCCTGTCTGCCCCCCCAGCATGAGCCCTGCGCCTGAGCCCCCCACCCCCGCCCCACGGCGTGCACGCCCCATCGCCCTGAGCGCCCCACACGCCTGCAGCTGCAGCGAGGGGCCCCAGCTCCATCACGTGTCTACACTGCCGTCTCCTGTTGGCCGAACTTGGGGTGCCACTTGGGGCTATCAGGAATAAAGCCACAATGATATCCTTGCCTATTTTGTATGGGTCTGTGGTTCCGTTTCTCTGGCGTGGAGGAGTGAGGAGGGCACTGCCCCCGGGCCGCCGGCGGCACCCACCGCACACAGCTGCTGGCGGCTCTCGTGGTGCGGCCGGCTCCCGTGCGGGGGTGCACAGGCCCCGACTCGCCCCTTCCGCTGGCCGGGCCCCGCCCCCGCGGCCGGCCAGCAGCCCCAGGGCCCAGCCAGGACAGACCTGCCATCTTCTGGACACGGTCGGGTCAGTGTCCACGTTTTGTCCCATGACCCCCGCTTGGACGCGTCCGTCACTCCGGCCCGTGAGGGGGCCTGTCTCTCGGGTAGGTTTGTCTGTCTCGGTCGCCCGTGCTTCCTGGGCGGCGGCCCTTCAGGGGGGCCTCCTGCACCCCCGCCCTTACGTGGCCACGGGGCCCTGCACGGGTGGCCACGGCTATGGCTCTGGCAAGCCCGGCTTTTGCCTGGGCCTGGACGCTTTCCTCCCCGGGAGCCCCAGCCCCTCCTGCGCCTCCCTCCAGCGCTGACCACGGCCCACTGTCGCTGTCCCTCCAGCTCTCCCCAGTCCACGCTGCTCCAGTTGCCACAGCTGCCCAGGGTGAGGCCACCCAGGGGGTGGGACCTCACCTTCCCGCACCACATCCTGCTGTCCAGACAGCCAGGGGGTGGACAGATGTGGACACAGGGGGCTCCCTGCTCCTCCTCCACTCCCCGCCCCCCCGTACAGGTGGGCAGGACTCACGGTCAGGGTCAGGTGCTCCACCACGTGCTTCAGGAGCAGGAAGACCGACTGCACCGCCCGCCGGCGCGCGTGGCTCAGGTCCGACAGCAGCCAGGGCTCCGCGTGCTGCACGGCACAGCCAGGCCCGACTCGCAGCTGCTCCCTGCTCAGCCTGGCCCTGGGCAAGCCCCTTGGGGTGATTTCTGGATGGCAGGGGCCCACCCCCATGCAGTGCCGGCCCTTGCCCTCCACCTCTGGGGACGCTGGGTCCGGAGCCAGTGGAGCCTCCAGAAGACTCTAGAAAACCTGGGCTTGGGCTCTGGGACAGGGCCTCTCAGCGCTCAGGGACCAGCGGCTGCAGCCAGGCTGACCAGCAACCCCACTGCTGTGGTCTTGCCAAGGCTCTCCCCGGCACCCCAATTCTTGGCAGCCAAGAATTCTCACTGCTGTCAAGGACGCCCCACAGCCTGGACAAGAGCACACGCCCCTGGACCCCTGGCCAGCCTGCCCTCTGGGCACCTCCTCGACCTGGGTGTGGCCCAGCAGAGGCCCCAGCCGCCCTCACCTGCAGGAGGAAGCAGATCTCATCCATGCTTTCATTCTCAGACATGAAGCTGCGCAGCAGCAGGTCCAGCGCCTGCATGGACTTCTGGTACAGCTTCTGGAGGGACACAGCCACCCGTGGCCTCCTGCTGGCCTCATCCACCGCCACCCAGTCCAGCCCTGGGGCTCCGCCACCTCCTGCCCACACTGCTCTCGCTCAGGGCCGCCTGCCCACCTCCCCTGCAGCACGTGTCCCCTGGCCAGTGCTTTGGCAGAGCCCCAGGTCCTCAGACCCAGCGGGCCCAAGGCCCAGGCAGCAGTGGCCTGGGTACCAGGCTCTGTGGTGGTAAGGGACCAGCGTGGGCCTTGCCGTGCCCGCCAGGGTGGGAGCGAGGCTAGGACAAGCCCTGCCCACCTGGGGACCAGCCACCTCCTGGTCCCGGGCAGCAGTGCCTGCTGTGAGTGCCACAGGAGCAAGGAAGACACCCGGTGCCCTCCTGCCCGCGGCCAGGAGCCGCTTCTCTCACTCTCCCAGCAGGCGGGTGCCCGCGCAGGCCCCGGGCCCAGCTGGCCATCAGGCACCCCGTTCGTGGGCAGGGAGCCAGGAGGGGGCAGCACACAGAGGCTGCCTGGAGACGGACAGAGGCGCGCGTCTGCGGTCAGCACGGCTGCGTGCCTACGCGTGTGCCAGCCGCTCGGCTGCAGGAGCACCGGGGCCACCAGAGGCAGCAGATGTGCTGGGGTGAGCGCTCCGGCCCACTGACGCTGTTGAAAGGAACTGGAGGGACTGGAAAGAACTGGAGTTTGCCAGAGCAGCCGCGGCACAAAGCCCAGCAGCTGCGGGGACACAGAGCCCAGCCCAGCAGCGCCCGTCTGCGATGCTCGGCGTCCCCTAAACATCGCCCGATAAAACAAAGTGTGGGGCGGGGTGCACTGGGCGGGGCGCAGGAGTCGGGGGACGCGTGGGAGGCGGGGGCCGGAGTGCAGGCCCCGCTGCAGCCCGAGGTCACAGGAGTCCGCGGGCAGCTGCCGGCCCCTCTGCCCCACCTGCCCGCAGGGCTGCACCGCGGGCGCTCACCATCACGTCGGGGACCACCGCCATGGGGGGCAGGCTCCCCTTCAGCATCTCCGGGGCGGGCAGCGTGTACAAGCTCCACAGGCAGGTCTGCAGGACCCTGGACTTGACCGTGGGCTTGAGCCGGGGCCGCAGGCTGCTGCAAGGGGCTGGACGTTGCGGCCCTGGCGGCCAGGGCTTGGGCCCCCTCCCCGCTGCTCCGGGAAGGCCGACAGCGGCCAGCCCTGCCACCGCGCGCGCCCACCGGGGCCGGATGGGGGAGGCCGGGTCAGGCGCACCGGGGCACAGCCCCTCCCCCACCGGCCTGGCGGCCCGTCCGGCTGTGGCCCGGCTGTCCTCCCGCAGGCCCCCGGCCCTCCCGGGCTGGCGCCGCGACCGTCCCGAGGAGGAGCACCTCAGTCCCGTGATGACCAGTATGATCTTCTGGCGCAAGAGAGTGGCCAGGTAGCCGGGCTCCTTCTGGAGGATGCACTGAGGGTGCGCGGGAAGGGGCCGGGTGTCGGCGGCCAGCCGCGCGCTGCCCCCTCCCCGAGCCCCGCGCCCCGGCAGGCCCCACTCACCAGGAGACACTGGATGAGCTCCGGGATCTGAGTGAACTTGAAGCTCTCGGCCTCTCCCTCCCTCTTGAGTGCCTTCGTGAGCATGATGGCCGCGCACAGGAAGCTCATCTTGAGGATGTGGTCCTGCCCCCACAGGGCCCGAGCGGCAGGGTCAGCCAGCGCCAGCACGGCCGCCCGCGCCCAGCCAGGGCCACGCAAGTCAGCGGGTCCCACAACGCACCGCACACTCACACGCACACACTCACACCACACCCAGGCGCAGCGCAGGGCGCGGCTCACGTAGCTGCTGCAGGAGAAGTAGTAGACCATCCTGCAGGCGATGTTGTCCACCCAGGGCAGGAGTCGCTCCCCGATATGCGCGGCCATCTGCCCGTAGCACAGCAGGCACGTGCTGCCCACCCACCTCCAGTGCACGTCCACCTCTAGCTGCTGCGGGTAGGCCAGGCAGGGTTGGGGTGGTCAGCCCTCGTGGGGCCCTGGGCGGCAGGTCCAACCCTCAACGGGAGGCGGGTGAGACACGCTTGTGCCGTGACCAAACCAGCTCCAGCTTCAGGGGCCGGCCCGGCCCGCGCCCCTACCTGGCTCTGCGAGGACACGGCGGCCGACCTCAGGAACCTGGTGCGGCCCAGATGCTCCAGCAGGGCCCACACTTCCTCCAGGTGCAAGGTGGACGTCAGGCCAACAGTCAGCGCAACGCCCTGCAGCCAAGGGCCGTGAGCGGGGCCAGCCCCCGGGGCACAGCCTGCGCTCTCCTGCCCGCACCTCCCAAGGACCCCGCTAGGCCACGGGCTGGTCAGGGTGGGCCAGGACACCACCTGGCAGGTGCCAGGCCACGGCCAGTCAGGCCAGCACCAGGCTCCATGTCCATCGCCGACGTGAGGGGGGGCGACCAGGGCCCCGACCCACCTCCCGCTGTTCAGACAGCTGGTGTGACAGGTCCAGCAGGACACTCAGGTGGCGCCTCACCAGGTTGACATTGGGACACTCTCGCAGGGCCAGCCCGTAGAGGCGGAAGAGAGACGTCTGTGCCCGAAGGAGAGAGGGAACCGGAAGCCTGGAGCAGTGCAGCAAAGCCCCCTGTCCTGGGCCCTGCCCCCGGGCCCCCCAACCTGGGTCTCCCTGCTCTAGGCCCCACCAGGCCACTTGCCACCGTCCTGGTGCAGGCCGAGGGGCCCAGGCTGGCCCCACCCAACACACCAGCGCCCCCCTAGAGCCAGCCCCTCTGCTCCCAGCCCCATGCCACGTGGGTCCAGACAATGGGCACAGGACCCTCTGGGCTCCCCTACAATGCTCTTGACAGAACGTGTGGCTCCCACACAGTGGCCGGGCCAGGCTGGCGGCCACCCTCAGAGCAGAGCAGGCCCCGCCCTCGGGTGGGCCCAAGCATCCTATGGCTGCTGAGCTGTGAGCAGAGCCCCTGTGGCAAGCAACACTCCTGCCTTTCTGCACTTTCCATGGGTTGGGGGCTCTGGGTCGGGCCAGTCACAGTTGGGGGCGAGCCGGGGCACCCTGCACTGACCTTGTCCCAGGGCACCGCGGGGTCCAGGCCCAGCCGCGCGAGCAGCACCTGCACGCTGGCGTCCAGCCCCTGCACCTTCCAAGTGAGCTGCGGGCAGAACGGGGCGCAGGCGGCCACCCTGGCTCATCACACACAGCCAGGCCAGAGGGGGGCTGGGGATTCCCAAGGACAGTGGTCACACCATTGGTAGGCAGAGGACCCTGGAAACCACTCCCCAAAAGGGAAGGAGAAGCCAGGGGTGCTGCCTGCCCGTGATCTGTGGTCTGGCCACACCCACCATGCTCAACCCCCCCCCCAACAGCCCAACCTCCTGCCTCTCTCTGGCCTCAGGGCCTCAGGGCACGTGCTGGACAGCCCCCGCCCCACCCAGTCCTGCCAGCCCTGACCCCAGGGGATCTCCAGACCGAGCGCTGGGCCTTGTACGGGCAGGACCTCCCCAGAAGGGGCCGGAGCGCGGGTGGCCTCAGGGGAGCCTCGGCACCCACACGGTGCTTGGAGAGCACTCAGAGGGGAGCTCGGCAGGGGAGCACCCGTCCCCCACAGATGGTGCGGTCCCTGGGCAGGGGGCTGCGCCCCACCCTGCTCTGCCAATGGGGGGGTATTTGCCTGGTGCTGCATGGGCCGGCCCCGGCCTGGCTGATGGCGCGGGCAGCGCCTGCCCCCCGTACCGGGCAGAGGGGCGGAGAGCCCCACCGCCCTCCGCTGAGCAGGGCCCCACCTGGCTGTGCTCCTTGATACAGTTTTGAACCCTCTCCAACAACAGGCTCTGCTCCAAGCTGGACATGGCCCTGATCTTGCTGACCAGCTCTTTCTCCCAGGCTGGGCCATCCCTCTGGGGATCTTCCTCGACCACCCTGTCCAGGGGATCTGCAGAGGACAGACAGCAGGGGCGGCTCCTTGCCGGGGGCGCCGGGAGCAGCGCAGACCCAGAGCGGCACCCACTGGGCTGCCGAGTCACGCTGGAAGCCCCTTCCCCCGCCGTGCGCCTGCAGGGGAGGGCGTGGCGGCGGGAAGGGCAGAGCCTGGGAGCGGGGCACCACCGTGAGGCGGCGAGCATGGCGGGCGCCTGCGGTGAATTTGGCCGAGAGACAGAAGCCACCGGGAAATACTCTGCGAGCTGGAGACGGGGGCTGGGGTGGAAAACTGAAGCGCCTGGGCCGGGAGATCATGGTGACACGGCGAGCGCCCGGCCCAGGGAGCTGGCGTGAGACCCCTGAGGGCCGGGCAGCCCTCCCGCCCAGGACGGAGGCACACACGGGCGGGGCCGGGGCGGCCGCGGGGAGGTGGCGAGTGGCTGACTCTCCCTCCCCGAGAGACGGGGCCGCGCGGCTCAGAGCCACGCTCGGGGCGGTCACCTGTGGAGGCGGCGCGCGCCGAACCTCTGGGGAGCCGCTTCCCGCCAGGCAGGACTGTGCTGCGGCAGCGCCCGGGGTGGAGCTGCCAGCCGGGCGCCCCACTGGACAGAGCCTGGGACAGGCCGCGCCTGGGACACGCTCCACACGTGTCCCTTCCTGTGCCCGGCCGCCCCAGAGCCCCGGAGTGCCACCTGCTGACTGACAAGGGCAGTGCGGGGCCTGGAGAGCCCCGACTTCCGGGACCCCCGGCTCTGTGGGCGCCTCTCCCGGCGCCCGCCTCCTCGCGCGTGAGCAGCTGGGCCGCGGCCCAGGGCTGGCGTGTGCAGGGGGACCGGGGCCGGGCGGCCAGGGCTCGAGGCCCTGCTGTGGCCCCGGGCGGGACTCGGCCCCACTTTCCCGGCACAGGATGTGGGGGAGGCTCGGCAGCGGCGCAGCCAGGAAAGCGGCGGGTGCGCGGGGTCGGGGCCCACGCCAGGCAGCCGGGCTGGGGGGTCTGGGCTCTCCCCAGGGCTCCCCGCGGGCGGCCCTGACCTGCCGGCCGGGGCCTGCGCCCACTGGACCGAAGCTCGTCGCGTCCCCGCCGTGTGCTGTGCTGCCCACGCTCTCAGGGACCTGGCCCGCGGGCTCAACGGGCGGAGGACCAGACATGGCCGGGCCCGTGGGGCTGAGCAGGCTGGGGGGGGCGCGGCACGGAGCCCCCAAGGCGTCCTTGCAGCTCTGACAGGCTCCAAAGGGGTCACCAAGGACCTCCGAGTCCGTCCCTGCTCCCATGCACAGCCGCGGAGGGGCCGGGGAGGCCGTGGACACTGTGAGTGGGAGCGGCCGCTCCTTCAGCCCCCCGTCCCACCACCCCGGGCCAGGGCCCTGCCCCCCAGCAGAGCCCCAGCACGCCCGCCCGCTCACCCGCAGCCAGCTCTCGCTCCTCCGTGAGACTGTGGGACGCGAAGAGGCCCTCCTGGGTGATGTCCATGAACAGGGAGCTCCGGGGGCGATAGGTCCTGGGGGAGACAGGCAAGGCCAGCCCCGACGCCTCAGCCGCCCGCCGTGCCTGCCCCATGGCCGGCCCCTGGGCACTGCCTGCCCTCACAGCCCAAGGCCAGCTCTGCTGCTCTGCCCATCCTGAGTCCACCACAGGCCCCCCTCATGCCTCGTGCCCCCCACCTCACGCATCACCTCGTGGGGCAACCCGCTAGGTCGGTGGGGCCCAGCCGGGAGCCGAGGGCACAGCCTGACAGATGCTCCCAGCCGCCCTCCTCTGCCCTCAGGCGCCTCTCTTGGGTGCGGCAGAGATTTGCTCAGGGGGTGGGGGTGTCGCCTGCAAGGTGACCCCAGGGCTGCCAGCCTGCAGTGCTGCCTCGGCCCCCACCACTGCTCCTGGGGAGGGAGCGTCCCAGCCAGCCCCGTTCCCCGACGGCTGCCAGATGCCTCCCGCCGCCAGGCCTCTGGGCTCTCCTCTGCCACCCCAGCCCTGAAGTGGCGGTGCGCCCCACCCACCCCGATGCCCCTGCTGGCTCTCTGGGAGGCAGGACCGCATGTGAGGGCAGTGAGGGGGACCAGGCGAGTGGGTGGGCACAGGACAGTTGAAGCCCCCTCCTGGCCCGGCGGCCCTGCTGGCCCGAGGACTGTGTGGGGTGACCCCGGGTCTGACTCTGCGCCCAGCATCCGCCCACCTTCCTTTCCAGGCCCCCAGCCCCATCCTCCAGGGTCACAGCCCTGCTCCCCGGGGCCCTCAGCACCCTGCTCCTGCATGACTCCGGGGTGCCCCCGGCCCCTGGTGGAGGTGCTGGCTGGCTTCGAGCCCTCTGCCTCTGGCACCCCGGCTGTCACCTCAGCTGGGGCTGGAGATGAGTTTGGAGGAGACCTTTTCTCAGGAGGTTGAAGCCTCCTCTGCATGCTGATCCCCAAAACCCTTTCATGGGAGAGCCAGAGGCTGGCCTCCATCCTCAGGCTGGGGCGGGCTGTGGGGCATCTGAGCCTGCTGGGGGAGGGGAGGCAGCTCCAGGGAGCCCAAGTCCAAGAGAGGGTGAACCCGGAAGATAAGCCGGGGTGGCCTGCAGCTCCAACCCCCAGAGAAGAGCCAGCCAGAGGACAGTGGGCAGATTGGTGGGGGCGGCAGAGCCCCGGGCCGCACCCCTGCACCACCCGCCCCTCACTCTCAGGCCCTCGGCCCCCTGGTAGGCCCCCCGTGGCGTCTGCCTCTGGCCAGAGGCCTGCAGGGCGCCGATGCTGAGCCTGCTGAGCAGTGGGCCCGAGAGCTCGAGTTGCCGGAGGTGGGTGCAGCCGTTCTCAGGGTCAGGGTGGTGTCAGCGGGCAGGGCAGATGAGGGCCCTCTGAAGGCTGCCCACAGGGGCTCAGCGCCCCCACACACACTGCCGGCTGCGTGGCCAAAGACCCGTGTGGGTCCGCTAGACTTAAGCGGCCTGTTGGGCCACCGTCGTGGCCACCTGCGGTTCTGCGTCCTACGCAAGGTCAGAACCGCCCTGCAGGACCCGCCGGTCAGCCACAGGAGCCAGGCCTCACAAGGCGCCTTTCCAATCAACCAGAGCAGAAAGCTCATCCCCCCGGGAAGGGCGTGCGTCACGGGGTGTGACCGGGGACGCGCGGGGGGCCGAGGACCGATGTATGACGAGGGACCCCAGACGCTGAGCAGTGGACGCCTTGTTGATAAGGTCAGGACCGGGGCCGGGGCCTGGGGTCTGGTCTCGACGACGACACTTGGTCGTCAGCGGATAACATGGTCGGCAGACTCGTGTCCCCCCAAGCCCTAGACGGCTTTCCTGAGCGTCCCCCCCCTTTCTCCTTGCTCTCCCGACCCTCGTGGCTGGTGCTGGATGATTATCCTATCAATAAAAACGGCCAGGATCTTGCTCTCAGCAGCATCCTGCCTTGTGCAGCCTGCTCCAGGCTCCCGTGTCTCTGTCAGGGTGGTGCTGCCCTCCGCAACAGACCCGCTCAGGCGTTTAATCCGTGGGCAGAGAGACGCCCCGGCGCCCCCGGGCCCCCCGCGTGGGCGCCCGTGAGGCCAGCAGGACGCCGTGGCGGGAGCGCGTCCTGAGGAACATCTGCGGCGGCCCCCGCCCCGGGAGGGAGCCACCACGCAGCCTCACTCGGGATTCAGTCATCTCTGGGGCTCCCTGGGGCTCCGGGCGGTAATTGTCCAAGATCCTTTCCCGAAAAGTTCCGACGCCTGCGAGGAGCCGGGGGTCCCCCGTCGGGACCGGCCCACCTCTTTGAGACCGAAGCTGGGCGAGGATTTTTAAAAAGGCAGGAGAGGCCGCCCGAGCCAGCACTACCTTAGCTCTGGGGGGCGGCCAGCGGCAGAGGGAGCAGGCTCGGGGGTCTCGGCCCGGTTCCGAGGTCCAGAGCCTGGTGGCCTTGGGGCGCCTGGGGAGAGGATAGGAGGGGTCAGACCGGGCCTCGAGGGGGCACTCGCTGGCCAGGCGGGGTCGTGGTAAACCCCCCAAGGGTCACTCAGTCCTGGACAGTCCCGATGGGAAGGGGCCGCCACCAGGACAGCAAGGAGTGTCGTCTCTGACAAAACCTCCAAGGACAGCGGGGGGACTTTGGGGACACTTATGAGTTCACAGGGTCCAGAGCAGAGGAAGGTGGCGGGCAGGCCTGGCACCCCAACGTGCCCGCCATTCTCAACGCCGTGTGGGGGTCAGGGGAGGCCCGCAAGCTGTGGGGACGCTGGAGGGCAGCGCCATCGGGCAGACTGGAGGTCACCAGCAGAGTGACCGGCAGCGGCGGGCGGGGGCGTCCTTCTCGGAGCAGCGTCCAGAGGGAGCAGCGGGGCCAAGGGCCTGGCTGCCCAGGGGAGCAGTTGGAAGGGGCCTTGGGTGCGGTTTGCAGCTGGGGTTTCAAACTGCCCAGACCTTGCTGGGGGGGTTCAGTGGCATCGGGGGGCTTGGAGAGCCCGTGGGGAGCGCGGTGCTGGGCTGGGGCGCACCGGGCAGCGGCCCTCGGGAAGGCGGGCCCGCAGCCAAGGCGGTCCAGTGGCTGCCCAACAGCCAGGGCGGCCGAGGGTTCCGTGCTCCAACTGCCGCCCGTGACAGTTGAGGGCCCGGGGGCCAGTCCTCCTTCTCAGGGCCCAAGAGGAGCCAGAGTGGGGCTCGCCGGGCTGCCAGCCCCCCGCAGAGGGTCCCAGCCTGGGCGAAGGGCTTCTCTCCAGAGACCCGAGTCCACAGCACTGCCCGGGGTGCTTGTCCCGGCACCCCGAGGTGGCTATGCCTGAGTTCATTCCATGGGTTTGGGCTACTGGGGAGCCCCTGATCTGGGGCTCTGTGCTCGCTGCTGGAGCCCAAACAATCTAAGCCAGTGCAGGGGTCGTGGGGTGCCACGGCCGGAGGGCACCTCCCAGAATCCCTCCTGCAAAGTCAGCGCCTGGGCAGTGGGGGCGGGGCTGCCGGCCAACTGCCACCCGCCCTGGCGCCAGGGGCCGCCTCCGCAGGGCAGGCCAGGAGGCTGAGGCTCCTCTGAGAGACGGGATCCCACCCCCCCCACCCCCCCGCAGCCCCCTCGTGGGCCCCCAGCTGGGCATCCAGGCCCTCGGGGAGGCCTCTGGCCCGCGAGGAGGTCAAGAACAAGAGGCCCCTCCTCCCCAGGACGGGGCGGCAGCCCCCAGGCCCCAGCCGCGAGCTGGGACATTGCTCCCTCCCGCTCTGCGCCCTGACAGGACAGTGGGGGCCCACAGAGGAGGTGGCCTGGGGGAAACTGCAGAAGACACCCCCAGATTGGCACAGGGCCATGCGGCCTGGAGGGCACCCGCCAGTGTCCAGCCCGGCCTGGGGGAGGTGGGAACCGGCAGCCGCCGGGGAAGCGTTTTCACAAAGGAGCCGGCCTCGGAGCAGCGGCCATGCGGGGCGCCGGGACCGTCCACAGGGAGGCGCTGAGGAGGTCCGCCCGGGCTGGCCGCTGCCTCCCTCCTCCCTGAGGCCAGCCCTGGGCACAGCAGGCACTCCCGGGGTGTCACGGGGGCAGGCTGTGTTGGGGAGCAGACAGCTCCTTTCGCCTCCCCAACAGATGGGGATGAGTCACACGGGCACTTCAGTCTGCTTACTTCCATGTTTCTCACAAAAAGTTGAAGAGACAGTTGGGGGGTCCAGCGGCAAAGGCAGGGGGTGGGGAGACCGAGGCCGCCGGTAGCTGGAAGACGGGGTGGCTGCCTTGGAGCGGGGGCGTGTGAGGCGGGCAGGGCCTGGGGACGGGGTGCCAGGGCCGTCAGGCTGGGTCAGACGTGGCCAGGCTTTCAGGTGCCTGCTGTGCAGCTGACCCACTCTCGTTTGGGGAGCAGAGGTCTGAAGGAGTTGGGGGCAGCCCTCGCTGTGGCAGGGACAGAGGCAGGCACAGCCTGGGAAGGCTTCCTGGAGGAAGCGGTGGGGTGGGGTGAGCAGAGGACCCTTGGGGGAAATGAGGAAGCGCGGCTGGGCTCGCAGGAGAGGGGGCGCCAGCAGTGTGCAGGGGAGGAGGCTTGGAGAAGGAACCCAGCTCATGTGGGGCGGAAGGCCACCGGGCTGGGGGCCCAGGACACGGAGGAGAGGGCGTAGTCAGCCCTGTTGAGGCCAAGTCCCTCTGGACCCTTCCTGCCCGGCCACGGCCGCTGGCCTGGGGGGTTGCTGAGCCCCTCTGTGCCTCAGTTTCCCTACCTGTAAAGCAGCACCTGCTACACGAGGTCGTGATGCGGCTGCAAAGCGCTCACACAGGCAGGCACAGAACCCCACCAGACAGAGTGGAGGAAAGGAGGGGGTCAGTGGGGTGTGTGGGGCGCAGCCCGCCCTGGGGTTGTGCTTGGGAACATGTTGGGGGGCAGAAACAGGACGAAGCCAGCCGAGTTAGGCTGGGGGAGCGCCAGGCCCCCTGAGCACTGCAGGACTGTGGCTGCAGCCCACTGGCCCCCGCTTAGGCTTCCTGTCCTGACACCCCGAGGCTCACTCAGCGCTTGTTGAATGAATGAGTGATTGGTTGGGGGGCCGGCAGGGTCCCAGGTGCTGCACGTGCGGCCGTGAATAGGCCTGAGTCTGTTTAGCTGGGGCCACAGCCGGGACCCCCGGCCTCCTCTGGCATGGCAGGTGCCAGCTGTCCGGGCAGGGAGGCAACTGTTCGGGGTGGGGACCCAGCCCCCGGGGCCAGGCCTGGCCTCTTGCCTCGCCCCGCTGGGGTGGCCCTCACCCCTGGGCTGGTGCATCCCTGCCTGTCCCTCCCTGGCAGTGGCTGCCCCCCACCGCAGCCGTAGAGAGACCTGCCCCCAGGTCCTGGGGCAGAGGGCGGGCAGGGGCTATGGGCTCTGGGGGGCTGGAGCAGCCCCATCCTACAGTCACATGGGGCGCGGGGTGAGGGCTTCTGGCCCCCTCTGGGCTCCAGGCCCTGGGCTTGCTCTGAGGAGCCCTCCTGCCCGGCCTCTGTGGGCCCCCGGGAGGCCAGCCCCACCCGTCCCCGACGGGGTTTCCCCGCCGTCCCTCTGCGCCTCCCAGCACAGATGCCCAGTCGGGGCGGCAAAAAGCAGGAAAGCAGGTTCGGCGGCAAACTCGCTTCTTATTCCTCATGGAGGAGAACTTGGGGGAGGAGCCCGAGGGAGGGCACCCCAACCAAACCAGGGCTCTGGGGAGGGAGAGGTGGCTGGGGCGGGCCAGGGACAGACCCCACTGTCCCCACCCTGGGGGCTCCCCCGCTCTCCTCCAGCGACCACTGGAGCCCCCCGCTGTGGGCCCTTCAAGTCCCCTCTGGGCCCCCGGCCCCTCCCAGAGATGCCGTGGGCAGGGTGCCCCCGGGTGTGGACGCAGCCTCAGACCTCCGTCCGCCCGGGCACAGGGCAGCCCCTCTGGGCCCCGCCTCGGGCCAGCAGCGCGGAGTCCCAGGCAGCCTGGCCATGGCCCACGGGGCAGTCCTGCCCGACCTGGGCTCACAGCCGGGGACACGGCAGCGGTGGGGGGCCACGGGCAGGGCCGTGGTGGACGTGAAGTGGCTCCCTCCAGGGGCAGCGCCCCTCACTGCCCCCAAGTCTGACTCCCCTGACGAGCCCCGCGCTTGCCCTCCGCCCCTCTTGGAGGCCGGAATTGTCCCCGCCGACGGCCAGCACCGGGAAGGGCCCCGCCCGCTTTGGGAGAAGCTGCCTGAGCTTCCCTGCCCTCGCCACCCAGCGCCGTCACGCCCTGAGCTGGGTCTCGGTACTCCCGGGCTCCAAGGAGGGAGGGGGGGACGGGGCATGGCACAGGGGGCCCCCGGGACCAGTGACTTGCCCCCTTGGGAGGGAAGGAGCTGGGGGGAGACACCAGCTCATCCCGTGAGGGTCAGAAAGTCAGTCCCACCGGCCCCGGCCGCCGCAGGACGCGCAGCCCAGCCCCCCCAGTCAGGGCCGGCGGGGTGGGGGGCTGCCGGGGCGCCCCGGCCCTGCAGCCGCACAGCCACCCTGGGGGTGGGGCTCCTGGATGCCGTCTGGAGGGGCCATCGCGCCAGCTGCACGCAGGGCGGTTCTGTCTCCTGCTTTCGCGCCTCCTGCTTGCTTGTCCCGCCTGTTCCAGTGGCTCCAACCCCAGAGCCGATGTCCACGGCGGGGAGCGGCCTGGCCTGGCCCTGGGCTGGGAGAAGCCGGGCTCCCTGCGCAGGGGCCACGGCCCAGGGCCCTCTCCGCCTCCCTGGCCTCCTGAGAGTCTATGATGGCTCAGGTGTCCTCCAGCATCGAGGGATGTGACTGTCGACTCCTCCTCCTTAGCCTGGAATGCGGGCGTCCGCTGCTGGACCCTGCGTCCCAGGCCACCCCGGCCTCGGCGCCCGGCTGTGTGCACAGGTGCTGCCTGCTGTTTGCTGGTGGAAACGCCTCGGCTCCGGGTTTCTTGCTTGTTGAGGCCCGGGGCTGGTCTGGCGTGAGCAGTCTGGCTGCATCAAATGCCTCGGGCCGGGTGGAGGGCTGGCCTCGGGATGGCGCAGCGGGGCCCTGCACGGGCTTCCGGGAGCAGCGTCAGTGGAGGGAGGGCCCTGGCCAGACAGCTGGGTCAGAGCGGGAGAAGACCTGGAAAAGGACACCCCGAAAAAGATGGTCACTCCAGGAGGGGCCTGGGTGGGAGGGACACTGGGGAGGGGACAGTGTGAAGCTAAGAGGCAAGAGGCCTGGCAAGGCGGCCCAAGAGGAGCATCTCTTAGACCCCCGGGGAGGAGCAGGATGTGCAGGCCGCCCTGGGGGAGCCCCGGGCCGCAGGGTGGCACCGGCTCCCTCCAGCCCCCAGCCCGAGGCCTTCTGGGAGGGACGCCTCTGCCGGCAGAGCCTGGAATTGGCCTCAGGAGCCAAAGCCAGCCCGTGGGCAGGCTCTCTGGGGTCCTCAGCCACTCCAGCACGTGGATGCAGGCTCCAGGGCAGGCCCCGCCGAGCCCGCCTCTCCCAGCGGTCCTCGGCCTCAGAGACGTGCCAGAGCCGGAGGCAGCGCTCCAGGCACCTCCAGCACCAGGCCTCCCAGGACGTGGGGACCCGCGCAGGGGCCCCCGCCATGGCGTGGACACCCCACCGTGGGTGTGGGGACCAGGACACACGTGGCGGAAACGGCCGTCAACAGGACGGGCACGTCCAGCGACCACAGTAAAAACAGAGACTGATTTGAATCACTTACTTAACCCAGTCCACGGGGCCCAGTGTCCAGGCCAGTCGGCCCCGGCGGCCCCTCCCTCTGCTTGTCAGGTGTGCAGCGCTGGGTGAGGACAGATGGACGCACAGGACAGTCAGTCCTGCCCGGCTGCGGGGGGCAGTCCCTGCTGGCTCAAGGGCCCCCACTCCCCCGCCAGGCGGTGAGGCTGGGGAGGCTGCCGGGGAGGCAGCAGGGGGCAGCGGCTGGGAGGCCGCGCTCTCCTCCACCCACAGGGCGCATCGGGACTCCAGGCAGGCGCTGGGGTGGGTGGAGGCCGATGACAGGCCAGGGCTGCGGTCAGCGCCGTGGGGCCCAGAGCCGTGTCCTGAGCTGCCGCGCAGCCGGCCTGCTCCCCGCACCCCTGCGCCCTGATGGGGGCTCCGGCCGGGTCGGTGCACCAGGGCGGCTGTTGCAGGTGGGGGGCGGGGGTGCCAAGGGGACGGCAGGACTTGTGGATGCCCACGAGTGTGTGGGCGCCCGGGGGACGAGGTCCTGAGGCCACCTGAGCCTGCAGGTCGGGGCTGAGCAGGGTCAGAGGGCCCCGGGCGTGGGGAGTCGGGGGAGGCTGTGGCCCCTGCAGTGAGTGAAGTTATCCTGCTCTTCAGCCCAGTGGCCACTGGCCTCCCCCGCCCCTGCGGCCTGCCCTCCGCCCGACTGTGGACACCTGGGCCCAGGGCCTGAGCGCCTGCATAGGTGCTCGCACCTGGCCCGAGGGAGGGGCAATGGGCGCGGCCCCTGCCGGCTGGCTCCCCCGGTTCGCTGTTAAAGGCCTGTAAAACCCACCGAGGGCCCCAGGACCCCTCACCTGTCTGCCGAGAACCCACACAGGCCAACCGGGCGGGCGGGCCACTGCCCACAGGTGCTCACGCAGCTGGAATGAGGCGCCGGGCTCTGCCGGCCCTCCCCGCACGGCCTCCTGGTCCCCAAGACAGAGCCCCCCGCCACACATGCGTGCAGGCACACACACGCACACAGGTGCCCCCCAAAATCTCCCGTCACAGAGGCGGGGAACCACAGCCTGGTTCCCATGGCAACGCCTGGGTGTGGGGGAGGGGAAGAGGGAAAAGCAGAAGCACTGAACACAGAACAACAACCTGGGAGACCGAGCCTCTGAGCCTCGGGAGTCACAGTCCTGGAGGCCCGGCCTGGGCCACGGCGCACGCTGGCCAGCGGCCCCCCAGCCGGCACTTCTGGAGGGGCAGAAGGCGCTTGCCAGCGACCGGGTCTAGGGTCTCCTGCTGTCGCTGTGGCGGGTCCGGTGCTGCCTGAGAGCGACGACGTGAAGAGGGGGTGGCTGGAGGGCGAGGCAGAGGAAGGTTCTTGAAGGGTGGGCAGGGGCAGGAGGAGCACACAGCCCCCCCAGTGAGCTTTGGGGGTGTGGTGTCCTGGGGAGTAGGCCCCCAGAGCCTCCAGTGCGTCGTCAGCCCACCCTGGTGTCCTCATATCTGGCTCTGCTTGGGGAAGGACTTGGAGCCCCGGGGCACAGAGCACCGGTGTGGGCCTCCTGCTGGGGCAGCGGCCTCCTGGGGCCTTGCCAGGCACAGAGCAAGGACAGGGGAAGACACAGGCCCTGGGGCCACGGGCTCTCTCTTCCTCAAGGGGCAGAGCCGCCAGGGCGGTTGGGTGCCAGGCACGGTCGGGGCTGCCGGACCCGCTGTGAGGACCCGACGGGGCCTGCCCGGCCACCGTCATGAGGATGCCCCCGACTCTGGGGCCCAGCCCCATCCCCCGAGTGCAGAGGGACAGACTGACATTTCCCAGCAGCACTGACAGCACCAGGCAGCACCAGGCGAACCGAGACAAGATAATTACGGGGATAACAGAGGCTAAAAATAGCCTCCTCAGCTGGCTCAGGAGAGCCCCAGGAGCAGGAGGAGACTCAGGGCGCAAGGGGGCGGCGGCCGGCAGGGGAGGGGGGTCACTCCCGCAGAGAGCAGGGCGGGGCAGGCTAGGGGAGACGACAGGAAAGGGTCCCCCAGAGGTGAGGGAGCGGCGCGGGGGTCTCTGGAGGAAGGGAGGGAAGGGGGCTTCGGAGGACGGACAGGCGTTTGGCCCCGGCCCGGCCCGGCCAGCGCTCTGCGGAGGTAAAGGCTTCGAACAGGAAGCCGGTAAGAATTCTTGGCAAAAATAATAAAGTTTTGGCCTCGATTCTCTTTACATGTCGATACTAATTCTAATCCTGTGGGAGTTCAAAGGGCCCGTGCAAAGCCATGTCGCCCCCCCCTGCCCCGTCACAAGAGCGGGGTCCCCCGCTCAGGCTCCATAGTCCCCAGGAGGCCCCGCGCGCCGTCCCCACGGGAGGGTTTGGGGCAGGAAAGGACGGGGCAGGGCGTGCAGGCGGGAGGAGGGTCCAAGCCCCAGCCCCCCACAGCCTGGGTCCCAGGGCCCAGAGGCTGCCCCCAGCAGGCCCCACCAGGGAGGCTGGGCCACACTGGGGACCCGCAGCCCCTGCCCGCAGGACACGGTGTCCCAGCCCCCGGCTGGGAGGAGCAGAGGCCTGTGACACCGGGCGCCAGGCGGGGCCTTGGCTGCGGGGCTCCTGGCCCAGGCGGGGGGCCCTGTCCCTCTCCAGCGGCCTCTTTTCTGGGGACAAAAGCCGCATCTCAGTTTATTGGAAATGTTCAGTCGTTTCCTGTGTCACACGCGCCAGCCACGGGGAGTGACTCCCCGCGGAAAGCCCCCCGCCCCCCCATCCCCGCACCCAGGAGAAACGGCTCCTGGGCCGGCTCCTGCGGCCCCTCCCTCCCTTTCCCGGGAAACACGGAGGGCTCCCCAGGACACCCCTCCCCCGAGTCCAGCCCGCCCACCCGAGCCCTCCAGTTCCAGGCTGGCCGCTTGCCCCGCAGCTGCCCGCCCAGCCGGCCCACCGAGAGGGCCCTGCAGCTCCCTCCGCCTCCCTCATGCCTGACCCAGGAGCCGCGGCGCGGCGTGGGGGCAGCTCCGGTGCCTTCCAGGCCCTCGACCAGCATAGCCTCGGAAGCAGACGGGACCCTGGCCCGGCTCCCCAGCCCCACAAGCAGCGGGCCCAGCCTCTCGCTGCCCATCCCCCGAGGCCCCACTTCTCACCCAACACTGGGGTTACGGCCGCTCCCAGGCCATCCTCCACCTCCTCTCGGCCCCTGCTGACCCACGGGGGCCAGGCCGGCCGCCGGGGCTCGGATGCCCTCACTGCTGTCCTCAAGCCGGGTTCCCGCTGACACTGCAGCTGAGCCCGAGAGGCCAAGTGGACAGACTGCAGCCAGGGCCCCTGGTGGGATCTGGTCTCGCCCGGGCTCCCTGGCCCTGAGCGCTGCTGGACGTGGCCGGGAACCACCCCAGGCTCCCCTGGCAGGCGGGGAGTGGGCGGACCTACCGCGCATGAGCTGGGGCTCCTCCCGTCAGGTCCTCTACCAGCCGCCCAGGGCTGGGGGCTTTGGGGGCCAGTCCTCCTAGTCTGAGGGCCCAGGACCCTGACAGGCTGCCCTGCTGAGTGGCTGGTCTATGCTCCCCAGGTACCCAGCCTCCCACTCTGCCTCAGGGGTTCCGGGAGACTGTGCTCCCCCAGGTTCCAGATCCTCCACTCTGCCCTCAGGGGATACTAAGGCCTGGAGCTGCCCGCCCTTGCGCCCCCATTCCAGCCCAGTCCAGCAGAGAAGCAGCAGCAGGAACACGCCAAGAATTTTCAGTGTTTTATTAGCAAAACCTTACAAAACTGTCCTCGAGGGAGTGGCTGGGCACACAGCCTGTACCTCACACTCAAGATCTGGTCTGTGGGGAGGGGCTGGGCACACCTCTTGAGGCCCTGAGCCTGGGCCCGCCTGGGAGAGAGAAGGGCTATGGCTTGTGTGCAAAAATAGAATTTGTGGGACAGGGAGGGGTGTGGGATGGAGGGGCCAGTGTCATCTTCTGCAGACGTCAGTCCTCCAAACCTGGGGGCCTCCGGTGGACAGGCAGAAAGGGGCACCCCCAGCGAGGGTCCGTTCAGGCTGCAGACACCAATGGCCGGCCAGCACCGGCCGGGTGGGGCTGGTGCCGGCGGGGGGCGGGGGAGCAGCTGCCTGAGCCCCGGCCAGAGGCTTCTGGATCTCCCGGGCTGGGCCAGGCGCCAGGCTGGGGCGCCGGCCGGCCTCAGGGCTCACAGGAAGCTCTGGGAAGAGAGGCGTCTGGGCTGGAGACAGCGGGGCAGCACGAGGCCAGCGGGCGTGGCTCGGCGAGGTCCTGGCCCTGGGGCCGGCCTGTCTCCACACCCTCCTCTCGCTGGGCTCAGCCTCCCCTCCAGGCGGCAGCTCGGACAGGAGGGGAGTGCCGGGGGTGCGCAGCGGCGCAGCGGCTCTGGGGCCTCGGGACCTGGAAGGGAGGGAGCACAGGCGGTCAGGGTGGGGCCACGTGGGCAGCAGAGGGCCAGGTGTCCCCGCTCCGGCTCGCCCGGGGCGGGCAGTGGGGGAGGGCCCGGGAAGACACCCAGGGGCGCTCAAGGAAACAGGGCTCTCACCTGTGGTGGCTCTCCTGGCTCTGGCGCCGGCCGCTGCCTGGCGAGGCTGGCGCGCGGGGGCCCTGGGGGACCCTCGGCCGGCTTGGCTGAGTCATCCAGCGAGTGCCACCTTCTCCAGGAGGCTGTGAATCACCGCTGTGGGGAGAGAGAAAGCACGGCCCGTGAGTGCCGGCGCCGCCGCCCCCAGCGCTGCCTCCCGCCGCCCCCGCCCATCTCCTCCCTGTCCCTGGGGTCACTCTGCGGCTGCCCCCGCCCCCCAGCTCCTGCGCTAACTTGCTGGGGTGCCCTCAGACCCTCCGAGAATGGACTTGGCCCCGCAGCGCCCCCTGGCGGAGGCTCACCTGGAGGGCCAGGAGGCGCCGGGACACAGGTCGCGGCTGCGGCGGCGGCTGCGGGCAGCTTCTGGGGTGCTTGGCAGAGGGGGCTGCGCTGCCCCAAGTGGGCAGCTGCCTGGCGGCGGCAGCGAGGGTGCCAGCCAGCTCTGCGGCAGCTGCGGGGGAGGGCGGCGTCCGGAGCGCGGTGCCCATGGCGCGCTGGTCCTGCCTCGGCTTCTGCTGTGGGCCGTCCAGGAGCCTGGAGCTGCCGGCCTGTGCCGACGGGACGCCTGGCTCCCGCGCGCTCAGAGGGCAGGGCCGGGCGGCGGGCAGAACGCGGGGCTGGGGGCGACGTCTCGTTGGCCCGAGTGAAGGAGAGGATGCCCGGGACAGGCGGGGAGGGTGGCGGCGCGGGCTGGCAGGGAAGAGGGCGCCTCGCCTGCTGGGGGGCTCTGCCCGCTTCTGGATGAGGTGTGTCTGTGTGAGTCTGGCTGGAGGCTCAGCCGGGGGGCGCCCAGCGGCTGGAGACCGGGGCTCCCCCCGGCAGGACGGAGCCCCGGTCCAAAGTCCCGGTGGCCGCAGCCGCGGGGGGTGTGGCGGGCCGCGGGCCTCTACTCGGGCGGGGTCCGGTCACTGGCGACGGACTCGTTGGTGAGCGCGGGCGTGAGGGCCTCGGCCTCGTCCTCGGCGGCCAGGCGGGGCGCGGCGGGCTCGGCCGCCTGCTCCAGCCCGTCCTGCACCTCCATGCCCCTCTGGATGAGCTGCTCCAGGGTCTTGGGCAGCGGGTGGCGCAGGAAGCGCTTGAGCTTGGGCTGCAGGGTGCCCACCACGTACTGGATGATCTCCTCCTCCTCCGCGTCCACGTACAGCGTCTGGTACAGGTCCCGCTTGCGCCACAGGAACTGGTCCAGAGGCTCGCCCTGCTTCTGCGGCAGGTCCAGCTCGCGCTGCATGGCCTCGCGGGACAGCGTGCCCTCGCTGTACTGCAGGAACTCCTTCTTGAACTCCACCCAGTTCTTCACCGAGCCCTGCTTGAACTCCCACCACTTCTTGGCGGGCCCGTTCATGTGGTTCTGGATCTGGGACAGCCAGTACTCCTCGGTGCCGCCCACCTGCCGCAGGTACTCCTCCAGGTGGCTCAGGAACTCGCGCGGGTCCTCGAAGATCTGCGTGTCCACGCCCGGGCTCAGCGGCCCGTCCTCGCCGGGCGCCCAGGGCGGGTACTGGGCGTCGTCGGGCTCCTGGCCCGGCAGCTCCCCGGCGGCGGGGGGCGGGGTGATGGCGTAGGGGCTGACGCTGTAGTCGTAGGGGTCGGCCTCGCGGCAGTAGCCCTCGGGGCCGCCCACGCCCACGGAGACGGGGTGCGGGGGCTCCGCGCCCACCGGGTACTTGCCGCCCATGGCCTCCAGGCGGTCGGCCCAGCGCTCCAGCCGGTAGAAGACCTCGCGCCACACGTGCATCTCGCGCTTGACCCAGCGCTCCAGGTGCGCGATGGTGTCCTGGCAGCGGCTCAGGCAGGCCTTGATGGAGCGCTTCCAGCGCTGCGAGTCCCCGGCGGGCACGTAGCCGTCCAGGTTGCTCTCCAGCTTGCCCACCGAGCGGTGCAGCCCCTTGAGCTCGCGCTCCACCTGCTTGGACACCTCGGTCAGCAGGTGCCGGTGCGTCCTGCGCACGTGCTCCAGCATCTCCGCGCGGCACTTGCCGATCTGCAGGATCACGTTGGGCTTGGCGGCCGGCGCGCCCCGCGGCCCGGGGTAGGCGTGGAGGCCGCCGCCGGCCATGCGGTCCAGCTCCATCGGCGCGGCGGGGCGCGGGCGGGCGGGCGGGCGGGCGGCGGCTCCCTGGGGCGGCGGGGCGGGCGGTCCCGGCTCTGCCCGGCGCGGCGCGGCTCTGCCCGGCTCGGCGCGGCTCTGCCCGGCGCGGCTCGGCTCTGCCCGGCTCGGTTCTGCCCGGCTCGGCGCGGCTCTGCCCGGCGCGGCGCGGCTCTGCCCGGCTCGGTTCCGCTCGGCTCGCCCGCAGGCTGTCTGCGCTCCGGGCCGCGGCGCCGGCGCTTTATGCCCCGCGCGGCCGGGGGCGGCCCCGCCGATCGCTCCCATTGGCGCCGCCCGCGCCGCCCGCAGGCCCCGCCCCGCGCCCCCCCCTCCCCGCGCCCCGCTTGCCGCGGGGTGACGAACGCGCGCGGCCCCGCCCCCAGGCGCCTCCGGCCGGCGGGACCGCGCGGCCAGGCTGGGGGCGCTGGGGTGCGTCGCCTCCGCCCTCCTCGCCCCACGGGGTGGGGCTGCCGGACCCCCGCTCGGGGACCCCCCCGCCCCGCCCAGCCCCCCTTTGCGGGAGGTCCCGCCGCACAAGCACCCCGAGGGCGGTGTGAGTCCCCACGGGCGACTGCCTCCCGCCGGCTGCTGGGGGCGGGGGCTCCTGCGCCCCAGACCGGCCCCTGGGCCGCCGGAGCTGCTTTGCCGGCCGGGGCGGGGGCGGGTGTGGACAGCGCTGCCCGGCGCGTGCTGGACCCTCGGCGACTCCTCTGCCGAGAGTCTCGGGGCGCCGGAAGCTGGGGGAGGGGCGTAGGAGATGGGGGCTCCTTCGCCTCCCGCCCTGGTACTGGCCCTGAACCCCCAGACCACAGGGGGGCCAAGTCAGAAGCCCCCAGACTTCCTAGAGGACGGAAGGGGGAGGGCGGGGGGAGGGAGGGGGAGGGCGGGGGGAGGGGGAGGGGGAGGGCGCCAGCTCGCGGGCTGCAGAAGCCCATGTAAGGAAAGGGGCTCCGGAAGCGAGGCTCCCCGGGAGGCCGCCCCTCCCGCTCTCGGGCTGTCGTGGGGGGAGGGACGTTCTTTCTGGGTTACCCTGGTGGACGGTGTGGGGCCCAGGTAACACCCGCCATGCCTGCCCCAAGCATGCAGACAGGACCTACTGCGGGGCCCCCCTCTCCCGGGACACACTGCACACTCATAGCCCCCCACATGCACACTCATAGCCCCCTCTCACCCACATGCACACTCATAGCCCCCCACATGCACACTCATAGCCCCCCACATGCACACTCATAGCCCCCCACGTGCACTCTCATAGCCCCCCACATGCACACTCATAGCCCCCCACTCACCCACATGCACACTCATAGCCCCCCACTCACCCACATGCACACTCATAGCCCCCCACTCAACCCTGCACGCCCATCCCCGACGCAGCCCGCGGCCCTTCTGCCTTGCCCACACACTCCGGGACACGCAGGGGCCGTGGTCTCTGGGATGCCCCGTCCCCCCAGACCCCACCCAGGGCCCATCTGTCTCTCTCCCCCTGAGCTGCGGGGTGGCGGTGTCTTTCTGGCAAAAACTCCCTAAAAACCGCTCTCCTGGCATTTCTAATTCAAGGCGAGTGGGTGGGCAGAGCGGAGGGGAGCAGCAGGGAGGGAGCCGGGCAGAGAAGCTGCTGGAACAGGAATCCCAGCCGTCCGCCCCAGGCGGTGTTTCCCGGAGCCGAGGAGGCTGGGTCTGCAGCTGCCAGGGGCAGGCCGGGCCACAGGCCGGGTGAGCGGCCCGGGGTGACCAGGAGCCTGTGGAGGTCTGGAGTGAGCCGGGGCCTGTGTCTGGGGTCCTGGTCAGGGAGCCACCGCAGGGGCCCGCTCAGCTGGGACCGCGCTCCCCAGGGCCGCCCCCATCCCCACCCGTTCCGAAGCCCACGTGGCCCCTGGCCCGCAGGGCGGCTCTGCCAGGCTCTGGGCAGGGCCCACAGAGGTCCAGCCCCCGCCCCACCCACGCAGCTTCCCAGAGAAGGGGAGCCCCGTCCCGGCGCTGGGGCTGGCAGGGCTGGGGGCTGGGTGACAGAGGTGGCCACTGATTGGAAGGTGGGGTGCGGCACCACCACCGGGAGGGGGGGGGCGGGGGGCGCTCTGGGGGTGGCCCATCCCAGACGGGTGCCCCCGCGGGACCAGGCCTGGTGAGAGAGCGCCCTCCTCCCATCTGGCGTCCGGCGGCGGGGTGCGGGGGCAGAGACCCTCCTGCCGAGGCAGGTGACAGCCGGGAACACTTAATGGCTGCCCAATTATCGCCCCAGAGGCCCGGCAGCCCCCGCGCTGGGGCCCGGCCTCCATTCTTCCGCCTCCAGACCCGGAGAAGAAAAGCGGCAGCTCCCCACCACCGGGATGGGGGGGCCACTCACCACCTGCTCCTCGAGCCACTGCGGCTGGCCTGCACCCCAGCCTCACCGGAGCAGGACGGCTGAGGGGCGGGTTGGGGAGGGTCTGCTGGAGGGGCCGGTGCCGGGAGGGAGGGAGGGCCCGGGACCCCTTCCAGTAGCCCCTGGGCCTGGCAGCGGGCCCTCCCCAGGCTTGAGCGATGGGGGCTCTGGGCGGGGGGGCAGGCGGGGCGACCCTGGGGCGCCTGGAAGCAGGCAGCTCCCCTGCAGCCTCTGGGGCTCTGACACCCCACCCCGGGCTGCAGGCCGGGCCCCGCCCCTTGGCGACCCTGCGATGCTGAGATGCCCCCTTCAAGGTGGGCTCTGCCCCCAAATTCAGTCTTGGGAGGCCTCGCCCAGCCACACCCTCCTCCCCAGAGCCCCGGGACAGGCGCTGGGGATGAGTGGGGGGCGAGCAAGGAGGGACCCTTTTCCGTCCCTCACACGGGGTGGGGGGGCCCGGCTCTGGGCTCCTGTCAGCGCCGCCTCCAGGGCCTGGGTGGCGGGGCCTGGGCAGGGCCCTGAGGGATGCCAGCTGGCAGCGGGGTCTGGGGCCAGCTCGGACGGGAGACCCTGGCCCTGACCCCCGCCCCCACAGGCGCGGGCAGGTGGGCGGGAGGCCGAGGGCACAGACGAGGCGGCGGGGCTGGGCTGGGGACCAGCTAAGCGAAGCGGGAGATGGGCCTGGGGGCGGGCGGCCTGCCCGGCTCCACAGGACTTCTGAGAGTTAGGGGCACCACCCCAGGCGCCGACAGCGGTGGCGGGTCCCTGCCCGGAGGAGCCCTGAGACACCCCAGGGCAGGCAGGATGGACGGGGCCCCAACACCACCAGGGCAGGGCCGGAGCCAGGGACTGGAGGCCCGTGACCCAGAGCAGGGGCGGAGGCCAGGCCTGGGGAGCCCGTCCAGAGCCCGGGAGGGCGGGGGAGCCCGAGGCAGGCGCGTCCCTCCCCCTCCCCCTCTGGGCCTGTTTGGCTGGCGCCCCGCCCTGTCCCTGGAACAGGCAGCCTGTTTGTTCCGGGGCCCCCACACACCAGACCCCCCTCCTTCCCGCCTCCTGCCTCAGCGCCTCCCGTCCGGCCTCCAAGGGAAGTTTGTATTTTTCCAAGAGCCGCCTACCCGCGCTCCTCGCACCCGCGGCGGCCTCTCCGCACGAGGCCGGGCCGGCGGGGCACCGGGTGGCCGAGGGCCTGCCCTCCAGGACACCCCTAGGCCGGAGAGGGTCAGGGCTGGCCCGAGCCCCAGCCAGGGCCGTGCAGGACCTGCCTCTGCTCCTTCATCTGTGACGTGTGCACAGACCACGGCGCGTGGGTCACTCCATGAACACAGCGCCCGAGTCCCTGGGCTGGCCTGGGCACCGTGGGGTACGGGGAGATGCGGGTGACCCCCTCAAGTAGGGGCATCACCGTGATCCCCAAGCCGGCCGCGGGGGGGCAGGGCTGCTGGGTGGCCCTCTGTGCTGCAGGCACCAGCTGCCGGCTCACCCCCCGGAAATGGGGTGGGGGCGGGAGGCGTTGTGGCCCACGGCAGGGGTCCCCAGCACAGGAGGCAGATGTGCAGTGGGGACACCAGACACGCTGGGCCAAGGACCCGGCCACCTCTGCCTCCACGGGGTCTCATCTGCCCTCACCAGGGCCGCCCGCGGGCCTCCTGCGCGGCCCGGGCTGTCCTCTTCGCCCCGGCAGCGGGCCCGGCGTGGGTGGGCAGTGCGTGGGGGCTGGGCCTGAGCGATACTTCCCAACCTGGGGGTGTCCTGTCCACCCCCACCTCCGTCAGGTAGTAGCCGAGGGCCCACCCAACCCACGCACAGAGCAGCCTGTCCTGCGCTGTCAGGGCCGCATCCCCGCCCCGGGATGGGCCTCTCCGCCCTGGGCCTGCCCCTCAGGGCCCTTCATGTGCATGCGTGTGTGTGCATGTATGTGTAAGTGTGTGTGCAGTGCATGAGCATGCATGTGTGTGTGAGCGCACATGACCATGCATGTGTGAGCATGCATGTATGAGCATGTGTGCAGTGCATGAGCGTGCATGTGAGCCTGTGTGCAGTGTGAGCACGCATGTGCAAGTGTGTGAGCATGTGCGAGCATGTGTGCAGTGCGTGAGCATGCGTGTGCGAGCGTGCATGTGAGTGTGCATGAGCATGCGTGCGCTGGGGCCTCCTCTCTCCAGCCACAGCCTCCCCACCCCTGTGCCAGCCTGAGCCTGCTGGGGGGTGGGCTGGCCACTGGTTCCTGCCAAAGGACACCTCTGCCCGGGGCGGCAGCCAGAGGCGCCTACAAGCCTGGACACGGAGTGGGGCGGGGAGGCGCAGGGACAGGCGTGCGGGGCCGGGCCTGCGCCTGGAGGGGCTGCAGCGGGAGCAGATCTGAAGGTCCCACCTCGGCTGTGGTCTCCCGTCTGGACCCGCGGGCTGAGGGACAGTGAGCCAGCGGGCGGCAGCTGGGGAGGCCTGGCGGCCATGAGGGCTAGGGGTGTAAGGAGGGGCCTACCGGGGGCAGCCCGGAGCTCCCCGGGGTGGGAGTTGGGCGGCCCCCTCCCTCTGCCCCACTGGGCCCCCAGCCAGGCGGTGGGCTGGCCCCTGCTACCCGCTGAGCGCCCTTGGGGCCCAGATGCCGAGCCCCATGAGCGTCTGGTCCCTCACTCAGGGGTTCTCTGCCAGCTGGCCCTTGCCAGACACCCCCGTGCTGGGGGTTCAGGACAGCCCGTGCCAGGGAGGGGGCGCGGAGCCTTCCTGCTGTTCTGTGCACCCCCACTTGGCGCTCTCTGGCAGCTCCAGGCTCACTTCCGCGGCCATAAAAGGAGTGAGGCTGAGAATAGCTCAGTGTGACGCGCCGGAGCTTCCCCGCGCTGGCCCCGCGCTGGCCCGCCCAGCCGCCCGGACGCCCGCATCCTGCCGGAAACCGCGGTGGCCAATCAGGGGAGGGCACCTGCCGCCCTGCCGCCCTGCCGCCGGCCCTCGCAGTGACATCCCTGGGCCCTACCCCTGTCCACCCGCTCCTGCTGGACCCTGTGCCCATGCGGTGGTGGGCACCAAGGACATCTGAGGACACTCTCGTCCAGCATGTCCAGCCCTGCCCTGTGACCCCGCAGGGCCCCAGGAACCTGCCCAGCGGAGGGGGCGTGCCTGGTCATGGGCGGGTGGGCTCGCCCCGCTGGAGGCCGCCCCGGGCTGCGCCACGCGGTATGGAGAACCCAGAGGCCGGCCTGGGGGCAGTGCTGGGTGCTGCCCCTCCCCTCCGGTCACTGCCCCTCCCGCTCCAGCGCCCCCCCCCCCGCCCTGCTCCCACTGACCCCAGGGGTGTTCTCTGGGCCCTTCTGCCCGCGTGTCCGCTCCGGGAAGATTCTCGGCCTCCCGGCGTCCGCAGCACGGTGCTCGGCCAGGGTCTGTGCACAGCCCTGAGAGCGCTGGTCCATTAGCACGAGGCCCGCAGGGAGGCTGGACACCAGGGGTGCCCTGCACCTATGGGAGCCCCAGCTGTTTCTCTGGGTGCACCCTGCCCTGGACCTTCCCAGGCCCCGCCCCACCCCCTGCTCCATCACATCACTGGCCAACCTCTGACCCCAGAGCATGAGGCCACTGACCCCAGAGGTCACTGGGAGGGGTGGCAGCAGGGAGGGGTCGCTGGGCCCTGTGGCCCCTCGGGTGGGGCCTGGCAGGGAGGGGTCCAGCCCTGCTCACTGCGGGACCCACGGCGGCTCCTCCCAGGGGGAAGGTGCACCCCTGGGTGCTCCCCGAGCCACCAGGACCAGCTGGATCTGAACTCGGCAACCTGCCTCACACCCCTGCCCTCCCTCCGAGTCGCGTGTGGTCAGCTCCCACCCCCAGGGCTGCTGTCGCCCTGAGGACTGGAACCCCTCAGCGCAGCCGTGGTGGGCGTGTGGCGGCGGGGGTGCCCGAGTCACGGGAGGGGCTCAGCAGCAGCTCCGCTCGCCGGGGGACGGGCGCCAGGGCCGCTGGCCCCGCTCGCCCTGCTCACGAGACAGGACGCTGGCGGGGCGAGCTGCGAGCAGGACCGCGGGCCGGGGCAGCGGTGCCCGGGAAGCAGCCTGGCGCCGCGGCCCTCCAACCCCCGCGGCCCTGCCCGCCCGTCTCCACCCCGCCAAGCAGTGGAGTCAGCAGAGCACTCTGAGCCCCACACCCCATGGGGCCGGCGCCGGGGGCAGGGGGCTGAGGTGTCCCGGGTGGGGCGAGGGCAGCCAGGGGGCCGCGGGAAGACTGCAGGGGGCAGTGTCCTGGCGGGAGGGGTTCGGGGTTCGGGGGAGAGGCGGGGTCCTCCCTGCCTCGGCTGGGACAACTGGCCCGGGGCCTCTGTCCAGCCACACAGCTGGCCCTGACGCCGGCCTGCACTCCGGCCAGTCCAGCAGGGTCCCAGTGTGCGGGGGCTGGGGGCGGCGGCGGGGGGGGGCGGGGGGCCGCCCTCCGAGCCCGCAGCCCCGCCCCAGCCGCACTAGTGCCACCTCCAGGCTGGGAGGCCGTCCTTGGAGCGGGCTGCCGAAGGGTGACCGCCACGGCCTGGCCTCTGGCTGGGTGAGACCCCACTCGTGCCCCCACCCCGGGCCCGCACCTCAGGCCTTGAGGTGGCACAGGAAAGCGCGGGAGGGAGGCCAGGCCGCTGGGCCCCTGGACTCGGTCTCCCACCCGCCAGGGCTGGATAGAGCGGGTCTGTCCCGGCTCCACGGCGCAGGCGGGCGCGGGTCCTCTGCAGAGCTGAGGGGCTCCCCGCGCGCCCTTGCCTGGGACCGCCTGGAGCTGTGTGACCCGGGGTCCGCCCCCGGCCGCCCTGGCAGACACAGGCCCCGCCTCCCCGGCTCCTCCTTCAGGAGCTCAGCTGGGCAGCCGTGGGTGGCCAGAGGGTGCAGGGGGTGGTCGGCCACATCGCCCATTGCAGGCGGATCCCCAAACCTGGGCTCCTGGCCACACCCACCGCCTTGCCCCCCTTTCCAGGCTCTGCCTGCCTGGGCCATGCCGGACTCCGCGGGCACCGGCCCAGCGCAGGGCTGCCCCCTCCCCGGGGCCCCAGCACCGCCCGCCTGCCGCCCTGGCCCCTCCTCCCCTCCGGGGCGGCTCCTCGCGGCTTCAGGCCTGACAGGCTGAGTCACGGCACCGCTGACTCACCTCCGGGAGCCCAGCCTCCCTCCGAGCCGCCTTTGTCTGGGGCCGCGCGTCACGCTCCCGCCCACCCTGACGCACCCGCGCGTCAGGCACCCCTCGGCCCAGGTGTGTGTCCCGGGCTCTGCCGCGCCGCAGAGGCGGGGCCGGACCCCATCTGCCCTGTGCCCTGGCGCGTTCACGGACCCTGCGCGCCCAGTCCCCGGGGCCACAGGCCAAGCCCGGCGCAGCCAGCACCCTCAGGAGGCCGGAGCGCCTTCCGCTTTCGCCAAAGGACTGAAACCACCCTCCTCCGGTGGCTCTCAGATCCAGCACAGGCCATGGGTCCCGCCGTCAACCCCGTGCCCAGACAAGAGCCCCTCTGTGCCCGGGGGTGGAGGGGACTCCAGGAAGCCCCCAGCCTTCCAGGCACAGGGAGCAGCTGGTGATGTGTCTGTAGCGCCCCCCGCCCCCCGCCCCCTGCCCGGCTCAGGGGCACAGCAGGTGCTCGTCCACCTTGGAGGGCTTGGTGTCGGGGATGGCGGTGGAGGACAAGACCGGTGGATCACAAGCCCCCGAAGAGGAGGGATGGGGCGGCAGGGCCCACAAGGAGCCCCAGCACCGGCTTGGGCCAGTCACAGCTGGTCCTGAACCCCGACTCCGGACGGGGCCGAGCGGGCCTCCCAGGCAGCTGGAAGGTAAGGGCCAGGATGCCCAGGGCGGGCGGCTTCATCACCAAAGGACCCCCACCGGCTGAGCCCCAAAGCCTCCTCGCCCTCCCCGAGATCGGCGGCTCGGGCCTGGTGGGGCCCTGGTGACTCGGGCTTGCGCCCGTGGGCGCCCATGGGCGCAGACACAGAGCCCGGATCCCGGTGGGACGGCCTTCTCACAGGATGTGACAGGGTGGAGGTGCCGGGGCCCAGCACAGCCTGTGTCCACAGGAGCAGGCAGCAAATGAAAGTTCTAGAAGCTTCGACCAGAGCTCAGCCAGAGAAACCCCCATCTGAACTGGCCTCGGGGACGCCCGTTTCCAGGCTCTGCCTGCCTGGGCCATGCCGGACTCAGCAGGCGCCCGCCCAGCGCAGGGCTGCCCCCCTCCCCGGGGCCCCAGCACCGGCCCAGCTGCCGCCCTGGCCCCTCCTCCCCTGTGCCTTGGGCGCAGCCTCTGCCCCTCCTCTCTGAAGCGGGGAGGCCTGCACAGGGCTTGGGAGTCGGGGACAACTGATCAGGAGCACGGGGTCAACTCTAAGTATGGGAAAGGCACAGCCCAGCGTCCCCAGGAGTAGGGAGGTGTGGCCCAGCAAGGAGGGCACAAAACCACACAGGGTGAGGGGCAGGGGCCAGGCGGCGGGTTCTTCAGTGGGATCAGGGGCTGGTGGGGGATCAGGCAGGGGTGCAGATGGTGCGTGTGCGTGCGGGAGCTAGATGGAGGGTGGCCGTGTGCTGGGCCAGCCCCGCAGGACTCGCGCCCCAGCGCAGACAGGGCTCCGGGGCAGGACAGGCACTGAGGGCAGGTCTCTGTGCCGTGCAGGCCGCTGCCCCTGGCTGCTCTCAGCCGCAGGCCGCACAGCCACTCCAGGCAGAGCCTCAGGACCGTGGCAGGAGCCTGAGAAGAGCCAGGATGAGGCCACCTCCCCGGCCAGCTGCCAGGGGCCATGTCCAGAGCGTCCTCGCCCTCACTGGTCTTCCACGGAGCCCCCCGGCCTGGCTCAGTGAAGGCTCAAGCCTCCATCTGCGCCTGTCCTCACCGGAGGCTGCGCCACAGGCAGCCCCAGGGCCCACACACGGCAGGACCGACGTGGTAAGAGGGACCAAGGGGGGACGTGGGGGGCGATCAGTCACTCCCTAGGGCCTGGGCCTGCACATGGGGCCTGCCCCGCTAGCTGGGCCCAGGAGCCCCCCATCCCAGCACCCCAGGGATCTGCTGGCTTAGCCCAGATTTCCAGGCCCAGATGCGCCCCATGGACCTGGCAACGGACGCCTGCTGCTGGGCACCGGTCAGAGCCGGCCTCGCCCACCCGCAGTGCCCTGTGTCTCCCTGACTGGCCAGTGGCTGAGCTCAGCAGGGGCTGGGGGTGTGGGGTGCCCCCGTGCTGATTCCTGGCCCCCCAGGTGAGCCCACTCCCTCCGACCCCCGGGGCTCCCTGCTGACGGACTCTCGGTGGCCCCAGCTCTGCGGGGCGCCCCACATCCTCACCAACACCTTGGGCTTGTCTTTTCAACTATGTTTTTATTGTGTCAACCTTGCAACAGAACACTGACCACTTAGCCCGGCGGAGGCCCGGCCAGCGGCAGCGTGCACTTGGCTGTCGGCTTCCGGAACGTCATCCTCACTCGGCAGCGCCGCGGCCCCCGGCACGACCCCAGGCCTCGCTGCCACCACGCCCGGGAGGCGCGGCATGGACCAGCAGGGCCCTGGGCTGCCCCCTCGCACAGGAGCCGCTGCCACCCATGGAGCCGAGGCCCCTGAGGCAGGACCGCGCCTGGTGGGCTGGACAAAGGGGGGTTTAAGAATTGGTCTTTGCTCCACTGAAGCGCTGTTTCTGCTCTTCTGTCACCCGAAGGAGGGGGCCAGGCGCACAGACGGCGGCCTGGGCCTGGGGGCTGCACCCCGCGAGGGCTGCCAGCCGGCCGGTTGCGGCACGAGCAGCCGCCCCGGCCTCTTTCAGGACACAGGCGGCTGGGCTGGGGCTGCGCAGGCACGAGCGCGGAGAGGACAGGCGTGCGCGGGCAGGGGGGGGTGGCCCCCGGAGGCCGGGCCCGAGAGCTGCACAGCCCGGCCTGCCCCGCCGCGAGCTGCTGTTTTAAATAATGTCTCGGGTTAAAGGAGACTCAGCGCGAGCCCATGGCCTCTCCTTCGGAACCACAAGGAGACTTACGGCTCATCTGAGGCCCGGCAGGGAAAACAGCCCTTCAGGGAAGCGCGCCCGGAGGCGGGGCCCATCCACAGCCCTGCAGGGACGCCATGTCTGCATGGCCCCCAGGGCCCAGTCTGGGCCCAGGACCCCACCTGCCCCTAGAGGAAGGGCCTCTAGGACAGGCCGGAGGGAGGGGCCGACCAGCGTGACTGACACCCCACCTCCCCACGGCGCAGGGCAGCCCTGCTCAAGGACCCCCAGGGGACACCGTCCCAACGGGCATGCTGGCCTGCCGGAGGCGGGAGGGCCCTGCAGACTGAGGAACAGCCCCAGAAGCCCCAGGGACAGGGCGGCCGCAGCCTCCCAGACTGCGTTCCTCAGGCAGGCCTGTCCCCAAGCAGCCTCCCTTGCTCAGCTTCCTACACTGAGGCTGGGGGGCACCAGGACAGGGCCTGGCCTGCTGCCCCCACCCCTTCCCTGCAGCCCCCCAACATGAAACACTTGCGGCACGGGTGGTCCACGCTAGAGCCCCATCGGGCCCAGGCCCGCCGTGGGAAGCGCAGACACCAGCGCTGGGAAGAGGCAGGCCGACGGGGCCCGGGCAGAAGCCACTGAAAGACCCCCAGCCCCAAGCAGCTGCCGCCCACCCTGCGTGTCCAGGTGTAGCCACGGCGGGGGTGGGGGGTCCCCCGCGGCGCCCCTGAAGAATGCTCATTGGCCACACGTTACTGACCAGCCACACAGACACGCCAGGGCAGGAGCCAGTCACTGCCGAGAAGAGGCCGGCCTGGGGTCCCGTCTGACAGGGCAAACCGTCCAGAGCCACCAGGGGACCTGTCCCTCTGCTGCCCCCCAAAGTCCTGCTGCTCAAGCCCAGCTGGGGCGAGGGCCCGGCCCCTCCAGCAGCTGCAGCTCCCTGGCTCCAGTCCACGGCGCCAGGACGCAGGGGCAGCGCAGACACCCTGCCCAGGAGCGGGCCCGAGCGTGGGGCGCCTGCTGGCTCCACCACCTCCACGGACACACCACAGGGGTGCAGGACGGGCAGCAGCGCAGGTGACCCTTGCACGGGCGGGGCAGAGCAGCGAGCGGCTGGGGTGGGCAGGTGAGGCAAGGCCCGTGCCAGCCGCTCGCGCTCCACCCCGATGAAGACTCGCTTCGGAGGCCAGCACCAGCTGGAGCCTCGCTGAGATCTGCGGCACGTGGGGGGACCAGGCTGAGCCCGCAGTGGCTTAGGGGCGCCCACCACGGGGTGGGGGCTCCAGAGCAAGGACACCTCCCGGCTCTCACCACATGGGGACGTGCAGGCGGGCTCCGTGCGGCTGAGGACGGCGGGCGGGTGCGCACAGGGCTGCTGGGCAGGCCAGCAGGTCGGGAACCCGACAGCCCGGTCAGTCTGGGCGGCTCCCCGGAGACGGACCGCCTCCCCCTCAGGCTCAGGCAGCGGCCCCGCGGCCCGCGCCGGGAGGCTTTGCACACCGGGCTCCGCGGCCTCCCAGGCCTGCCCTCGTTGCGGAGGCAGCGCAGGCGACAGCGTGAGGCCCGCCGACGGGGACCGGAAGCGCCGTCCCGAGGCAGGGGCATCAGTTGTCGGAGGACGAGCAGGGCAGCGGGGAGCGCTCCTGGGGGGCCTCGAGTTTGACCACGGCCCTGAGCGCCACGCGCCCCCACGCCAGCTGCCGCTGTCTGGCGAACACGGCCCGCAGCGCCCGCAGCTGCCCCGCCTCCTGCGCCGTGAAGCAGGGCTGCCGCTCGGCGAAGCGGACCACTGTGTCGAAGGACTCGGCCGCCTCCGCCCAGGCCGCCTCGTCGCTGCCCCCAGGGCCCGTGCCACCCAGCCTCCTGACCGGGTCTGTCCGCCCCGCGGCCTGCGCCGACTCGGGGGCCACGGGGCGGCCCTCCCCCCCCGGCCCCGTCCGCTCGGCAGCGGCCCCCCTGTGAGGCCTGCCGCCGGGCCCGGCTGGGGCCTCCTTCACCAGCTCGATGACGTGGGCGAAAGTCTGGCTGGGGGGCTTCGTCCTGCCGTGCTCAGCCTCCTCCTCGGAGGACGAGCCTTCTGCCAGCGTGACCGCCGGCCACAGCTTCCTCCAGGCCCGGCTGAAGACCTGGCCGGCCACCGCCTCCCAGGCACAGGCCACGTTGAGGACGGCGTCGCTGATGCTGTAGCGGGGGTGGAAGCCCTGCAGCGCCACGGGCGGGTTGACGAAGCTCCTCATGAAGGCCCTGCGGATGCCCTGGTCCATGGGCTGGATGAGCGAGGCGGCGCCGGCCGGCAGGAAGATGGTAAAGATGTTCTCCGACGCCAGCTCGGCCTCCTGGGGGTGGGCGCGGGAGCTGTCCAGCAGCAGAATGGCCTTGCTGTCCTCGGGGAGGCCCCGCGCTCGGAAGTGCTCCCTCACCGAGGGGACGAAGATGTGGTGGAACCAGTCCGAGAAGATCTCCGCGTCCACCCACGCGTTGCCCTGGGCCTTGTAGGCGACGGGCAGGTGCTGGATGCCTTTGAAGGCCCTGGGGCCGCCGCCCTTGCCCACCACCAGGGGCTTGATCTTGTGCGAGCCTGTGGCGTTGGCGCACATCAGCACGGTCAGCCTGTCCCTGCTCTGCCTGAGGCCGGCCCCAGCGGCCCCGTCCGGCCCGGGGCTGGGCAGGCAGCGCCAGAAGAGGCCGGTCTCGTCCGCGTTGTACACCTGCTCGGGGCACAGGCCGTGCTCGGCGGCCAGGCTCCGGAAGAAGCCGCAGAACCGCTCAGCCGCCTGGTGGTCAGCCGCCTGCCTCTCGCCGGCCGCGTCCAGCTTCTTGATGCCGTGCCTGGCCTTGAAGCGCCAGAGCCAGCCGCCCGAGAAGACGCAGGGCTCGGTGAGCTGCATCTGCTCGTAGAAGCCCTTGGCCTTCTCGATGAGCATGGGGCCCGACACGGGCACGCCCGCGGCGCGCTGGGCCAGGAACCACTGGTACAGGGCGCGGTCCAGGCGCCCCAGCTTGGGCGTGTGCAGCGTGCGCCGCCGCTCCAGCGCCGCGCCGCCCTCAGGGCCCGCGAAGAAGCCCAGCAGCCGGGCCTTGTGCGCGCGGATGTCGTAGAGCGTGGACATGCCCACGTTGTACTCCTGCATCAGTGCCCTGCGGCTCTCGCCCCGCTCCAGCCGCGCGCAGATGTCGATCTTCTCGCGCAGAGTCAGCACCACCCGCTTGCGCTTCCCCCCGGGGCCCCGCCCCGCAGCCGGCTCAGAGGCCATGGGCAGGCGGTCCCGGCGGGCGTCCTGGGCGGGCTCCGGCTTCCTTTGCCACGCGCCCACCCCGTTCTGCCAAGCCCGGGCTACAGGAGCGACCTCTGTCCTTCCTTCATTCCCCCACTAGGCAAGCAACCTCCGGTGCAGCCGTCACGGGCCTCACCTGGCTGCAGGTCCTGGGGGGGAGCAGGGCGGCGGCGGCAACACACCAGGCAGGACCCTCCGCGCCACCTGTCTCCAGCCTCTCTGCGGGGCGGTGGCCGCCTCTCCCCTCAAATGCAGGTAGGGAGCAGAGGCTTTGGGTGACTGGGCTGTCCTGACTGAGCCGTGGGCCTCCCACACGAGGCAGCGGGAGCTGGAAAGCATGAGAGAGGTGTTAGGAGCGCGTGCCGGGCCACGGTGAGCGCGTCTGAGATGGCCGTGCATGCGGGCAGCCACGAGGAGGTGGGCAGAGGGTGTCCACGGGCCACCGGCACTGCCCAGCATCTCCCGGCTGGCAGGGGGTCAGAAGCTGCGCTCGGCATTAGAGGTGGCTCTGGCAGGCCCTTCCCAGACCCCTCCCTCTCCTGTCACCACTCGCTCGCTCGCTCGGCTGCCTGACCTGGCCACCTTGCAGATACACAAACCCGCGAGCCCTTCAAGAACAGCCAAGGAGGGACCGGAGATGCTGCGGGGTGCAGGGATCCCCGAAATCCCCCAGAATGAGGCGCCTCCAATTCCACCTGGAGCAGAGCCCTTGAACTTGTCTTCAAGGCCTCAGCCCGCTGGACAACTCAGCCCCACAAGGGACCGGCTTCTCCCACAGCAGCTCAGCGCCCGAGCACCGTGCAGCAGCAGGCAGGGAGATGGGCCAGGCGGGGCGGGAGCCCCCAGTGCTGGCTAACCGGCTAGTCACAGACTGATGCCGCAGCCAGCACTGAGAACCACCTCTGCCCAGCGGGAGTGGCGATGCGCATCCCCAAGTCCCTGGGCCGGGGGGCAGGGCAGTGGGTGTCTGGTGCAGGAGCTGCGGGCCGGGCCCCCACCAGGCCCCACCAGGCCCCACCGAGGACTGCAGCAGGGCTTCCTCCCAGCGGCCGCGCCTCCCGTCTGGGCCCCGCAGCCCGCCCCGCAGAACCAGGGAATGCGGCCCACAAGGAGGCGGCGTCGGGCTTACAAAGGGGCAGTGACCCCCAAAGCCAGCTCCGGCTGCCCCGCGGCCTGGGCGCTTGCGAGGGCAGGACGCCGGCGGGCGGCCCCGGGGGGCGGCTGCCCCTTGCGCGGGCCGGCTCGCGGGGTGCCGCGGGGGCGCTGCCAGCGGCCGGAACGCCCGGAGGGGGCGGGACCCGCCCTCAGGGGCTCGCCGGGCGGGCGGGCAGAGACCGCCGCTCCCGGACGGGCCGCGGGCAGGGGCGTCCGCGGCGAGACGGGCCGTCTCTGGGCACGAAACTCGGATGCCGCTCCCGGGGCGGGGGAGGACGCGGGGCTGCGGCCGCGCCGCTCGGGGGCGCCGGGGGGGGGGCGAGGGGGGCGCCGGGGGGGGGCGCCGGGGGGGCGCGGGGGGCGCGGGGGGGCACCGGTTGGGCGCGGGGGGCGCCGGGTGGGCGCGGGGGGCGCGGGGGGGCACCGGTTGGGCGCGGGGGGCGCCGGGGGGGCGCGGGGGGGCGCGGGGGGCGCGGGGGGGGCGCCGCGCCGTCTCGGGCCCGGCCCTGCGGGGACCCCGCGGGGCTGCGGCCGCGGCGGGGCGTCAGGGACGGACGCTGAGGCCGGGGCCGGGCGGGGGCGGCGCGAGGGCCGACGCCGAGGGCCACGCCGGGCGGGGAGCCCGCAGGCCCGCGCGGCGCCCGCCGGGGCGGCCGGGGCCCCGAGGGCGGACCCAGGGCCCGGCCCCACTCACCTGCGGGCCCGCGCCGCCTCCGGCCGGAAGCGCCCCGTCCCTCGCCGGCCCCAGCCACTTCCGGACGCTCTAGGTCGCTGGCGGACTCGGCCTCTCGGTGGTGCCTGCGCGCCCGAGCGGGGCGGGGCGGGGCGGGGGCGGGTCCTCGGCCGAGGGGGCGGGGCCGAGCCGCGCCAGGGAGGGGCGGGGCGGGGCGGGGCGGGGCGGGGCGGGCGTGCCCCGCGCCCGGACGGCGCCCTCGGGGGGCCCGAGGCGGGGTTGAGCTCCGGCCCTCCCCCGGCGGCGCGGCCGCGGAGCCCCCCGAGTCTCGCCTCCTCACGGCTGCGGCGGCCGAGCCCGTCTCCCCGGCGCGACCTTGAGAGCTGACGCGGGGCTGGCGGCCGGCCCCGGTGGACGGGGCGGGGCGGGGTCCTGGGGGGCCGGGGACGCCCCGCTGTGTTTCGCACGCGGGGCAAATGTGAGTCTTTGGGGCCCGGAGGCGGCCGCGCCGCCGGGCCCCGGGGTCCATGTCCCGCCCCGCACATTCAGATGCCGTGAAGTCGGGGTCCCTGGGACGCAGGCGTGGTCCCGGGCCGGGGGGCCGCACCCCCGCGTCCGGGGAGAGGAGGCAGGAGGGCGGGAGGCGGAGAGGCCGCGTGAGGATGGCGGCGCGGGGAGAGGCTCGGGCCGGCGCGCCGCGCAGGAGGGTCTCTCCCCAGCCCGGGACGCTCGGGGGCCCAGCCCCAGCCCCAGCCCGACGGCGGCCGCCCTCCGAGGCGAGGCGCGGCGTGAAGCCCCCAAGTCCGTGGCCTCTGCCGCGCGACTCCCTCCCCTGCCAGCCCTGCTGGTGCCCGGCACGCCAGCCTCACCATCACCCCACTCCTGGGTGACCCCTTCGGCCACCGACGGCCGGCGATTCCCAAGCTCACGGCCCCAGTCATCCTGCCCCCGGGGCGTCCAGGCCGCACCCAAACCCCCTGCAGCCCCCCACCGGTCTTTTTTTTTTAAGATTTATTTATTGATTTATACCAGAGCTGGGGGACAGGCCAGAGGTGCAGGGGGTGAGAGGACTCCCCAGAGACAGAGCGGGGAGCAGAGCAGGCGGATCCCCTGACACACTGCTGGGGGGAGCAGCGGGAGACAGGGGAGGTCTGCGCGCCCTGTGGTTGCTCCCTGGCCGATGGGGATCGAACTCGTGCTGCAGAGGCTGCGGGTAGCTTCATAGTGCGGTGCTCAACCCCTTGCGCCACCAGGGGGGCCCCTCCCCGACAGGTCTTTAAACCTGAGCAGCAGCCCTCCCATGGGGGCCTCCCCGCACAGCCCCCCTGGGGAGCCACAGCCTCCTCCCTCCCTCGCTCAGTCCCCACCTCAGCCGGCCCTGCCCTGTCCCCGTACCCACACCCGCCATCAGGAGCCCTGCCTGCTGCGCCCCGACACCCGCACTCTCGGCCCCCTCTCGCCCTGGCCACCGCCCCGCCCCGCCCAGGCCTCGCTGACCCTCCCGGCCTCTGCTCTGGCCATTGCCCCTGTGTGGGCCTGTTTTGTGCAGTGGGCAGAGCAGGAGGCAGGGGCACAGAGCTCACCACCCTGCGGGCCGTCCGGGCCCTCCCCCGCGGGAGGGTGGCTCACGCGAGCCCGGCCCTCTGCTGCCGCCTCGTGGACACGCGAGCACCTCCCCGAACCTGCGTGGCGCTGGCAGGCGGCTGCTGAGAGCGTTTTATTGTTCAAATATTTATTTAAGTTTTTCTACTATTTAATAAGTCATGAAATATTTAAAATGCAGTAACTTGTGTCACTATCCGAGCACAGCCCTTTGGGGAGGAACATGAGACAGCGCCAGGCCGGCCACGGCCACGTGCGCAGACCCCAGCGACGCCCAGGCGGACCCCCCGAGCCTTCGCTCAACAACCCGACACACCAACAGCCTAAAAAGCCTCTGAAAGCGGCAGCTGGACGCCCGGCAGGCGCCTCTCCATGACTCTGTCCACCGAGATGAGCCACTGGCCAGGCAGCCGGCGCGAGGCACCCGCCCCTCAGGACCCGCTGGCACAACCCACCGGCTCAACTAAGAAGCCCCCACAGCTGCACTCCTGCCCAGTGGGGTCAAGTGGGACTCTGCACAGACCAGCCCCCCCACAGTGCCCCCAGCGCCCCACCAGCAGCCCCAACCAGAGCCCCTCAAGCACCTTCTAATGCCCCAGCACCTCCCAATTCCCCCAGCACCTTTCATGCCCCCCACAGTACCCCAGCACTCCCTAATGCCCGCACCAGCACCCCCATGCCCACCCCCACCGCCCCCTAGGATCCCCCAAGCACCCCCCAGCACCCCTGGGTGAGGCAGGAGCTCCCCTGCCGCCCTCTCCTTCAGACGGCCTGGGCCCAGCAGGGTGCCTGCAAAGGCTGCAGGCGAAGCGCCATGGGGGCGGCCCCCCATGCCGGGGCCCCGGGGCAGCAACCCCAACACACAAGTAGGTGCTCGGCCCAGTCGCAGAGACCCTCTGGCCCACTGGAGGGCGGGGCGGGGTCTGGGCGGCCGCGTGGGTCCCTGGCTGCGTCTGCGGGAGGACAGCGCGGGGGGGCCGCAGCCCCAAGCCTCTGAGCTCCAGATGCGGTGGGGAGGGGAGCCCCGCAGCGTGCCCCGCCCCCTCACCCCCTGCCTGTGGCCTGACGACCCCTGTTTGCATATTGGCCACTGCAGGTCCCACATCCCCAGGAAAAATTCAAACGCTGCAGAAGGGCCGGGGACAGGCCGGTCTCCCACACCGCGGGCACCGCCACCTCAGAGCTGCTTCCTGGGTAGCTGTGCCGGCCGCACCCCGCACACAGGGGCCCCGGCTCCCGGAAGCCGTGGGGAGCACAGCAGTGGGGGCGAGATCCTGCTGACAGATGAGACAGTCGAGGCCCGGGACCCCAGCCTCGACGCGGCCCCAGGCGGCAACGCGGGGACCTGGCAACGGCAAGCGGCTGCCCCTTCCACCCCTCGCCTCGCAGAGCCAGCCCGGGCCGCCCGGCTGCAGGGGAGCCCCGGGCTCTGCCTCCCCCAGGCACACGCTCTGGGGCCCAGGGCCCTCGAGGGCTGGGCCCCCAGCAGGGGCCGGCGAGGACCGTGGCCTGGGGACGGCTCCGCAGCGCCTGTCTCGGGGCGGCCGGCCCGGGCTCGCAGACCCACGCGGACCATCCCGGCGAGGCGCTGCCTGCCCGAGGGGACACGACACAGGGTGTGCCCGCGGCGAGGGGCAGGGCAGCGGGGAGCCCACCCGGCCAGGGGGCCCTTCCTCAGGGCGTGAGAGCAGAGGCGCGGCCCCACACCTGGGCCCGGCAGGCTCCCCCATCAAAGCCCGCGCGGGGCGGGGCGGCACAGGAGGCCTCTGCCCCCAGCGCCCAGACCCTCCCCGGGCGGGGGGGCTGTGGCAGCACCAGCTCCCCTTCCCTTCCGCTTGCCCGCAGCGAAGTTCTTGGTCTCTTCGATCGAACGCGGCGTCACACCTTCTGCTTCGGTGGCCCGGCAACGCCCCCCCCTTCAGGGCGCTCGGGCACAAGGGGGCACCCACTCTGTTCCAGGCATTCCAGAAGCCTCGTCCCCCCACTGGAGATGTGGTCTCCCCGCCCCTCCGGACCCCCGCGGTCCCCCTAAGCCGCAGCTCAGAGGCAGCGTGGTCAGGGAGGCCTGGGAGGGCATCGACGCAGGGAGCGGGCCCGGGGGCTGGTGCCTGGCGGAGCCCCCGCGCCGCGCTGGGCCGGGAGGTCACTGCTGGTGCTGGCGGGCTGGGCGCAGGGCAGTGGCCCCAGGGTGCACGGTCAGACCCTCTGGAGGCGGAGACGGCAGGGGTTGCTGGAAAGGGGCTTTCTCTTCCTCTGCCCTCCTTGGGCACTGCTCCCTCTTAGCCCGCTGCTCGGGCTGCGCTCCCCTGCCCCCGTCCTGCCCCCAGGGAGGGAGTCTGCTTACCTCTTTGGGGCATCTTGGCTACGCCCCCTAAGCAAGCCACAGAGCTCCCAGCTGCAGCAAGGAGTCGAGCCAGAGAGGAGGGCTCAGGGGTCTTGGGGGAAGCAGGCTCCTGGGGGCTGTGCCAAGGGCCCCTTCTGGCCTCCCTTGCCCATCCTGGAAGGCTCAGAGCTGGGCCCCGCCCACCCACACCACACGGGCTATGGGGGGCGCGGGTGCCCCTCGAGTGGCCCTTCTCTGCCCAGGCTGGCCCAGCACCGCTACAGGCACTCGCCTCCCCCCGCAGCGCACTGGGGGTCTCGTGAGGACACTCCACTCCCACCCTGGCTTGGGCTCACGGCACCCAGGAGAAGCCCGGCCAGGAGAGTGCACCCGGGGAAACTGAGGCCGGGAGGGCTGGGTCCCTGGGCCAAGGCAAGCCACCATCTGCTAGAGCGGCCACCCCTTTTCATGGCCCCCGGCTCAGATTCGCAATGGACCGTCCCCAGCTCACACTGCGGACAAGCAGGACCCTGGAGACCCCCACTCTGCACCCCCGCAGGCTACTCCTTCACGGGCGAGGGGTGCAGGCGGCTGCGTGGGGACCCTGGAACCAAGACCCTTGGGTGCCTAAGTGCCTGCAAAGAAGCGGCCACAGGATCTGTGAGTCCTCCCCACCCGGCGCTCGGGACGGGGCCTGGACGGAGCCCTCGAGGCCGGGGCTGGCTGCGGGCGGGCCTGGGCGCTCAGGTTCTGGGCTTGCATTAGGGCCTCCGTTCTGCTGGGCGGCACCTTGAAGCCTGGACCCCACCACTAGGACCTAGGCTGCGGACCCTGGCCCTGGTTCTGACCCCTGAGGAGCCAGGGGTGCCAGGAGTACCCCCCAAAGTTTCTCGCCGTTCAGTGGGCTCAGATGCTCCCAGTCCGGGCTGAGGAGGGGCTTCCAGGCCTGGCACCCAGGAGCCTGTGACCTGAGCCGGCGGAGCCCCAGCCTCCCACCGGGACGCCGGCTGCCGCTGTGCGGGCCAAGGCCTGCGGAAGGGCGGGCTGCCAAGGCGCTGGGCCCTGCGGCACTGGGGCCCGGGAGGGCATCGGCCCTGGGATGTGGCATCAGCCCTGGCTCCGGCCCTGGGTCCGGCGGGAGACCTCACTTCTGCTTGTGTAGCCTCCCTGAGCCCGGGCTCTGGGGTCTCCTTCCGTCGGGGCTCAGGGAAGCGGGGACCGCGCCAGGGCACAGGCGGAGCTGCGAGCGCCTCTGTCCCTCCTGGGGGACTGGGCCGCGGGGTGCCCGGCGGACGCGCGGGCGCCTCCTCCTGGGCGCCGGCCCCGCCCAGGGGACAGAGGACGCGGCCCCGGCCCGGGCAGGCACCAGCGCGGGCAGAGGGCAGCGCGCGCGGGGCCCTCGGGCCCAGGGCCTCCTAGGGCAGCGCGGCCGCCCCGGTGGGCATGAGCGCCCGGCCCGGGGGCGCCCAAGCGCCGGCAGCGCCACGCGGCCCGCAGGCAAAGGGCTCGGCCTCTGGCCTGACGGCACCAGGGGCTGTGCACGCGGGTGCGGGAGCCCCTCCTTTGAGGGGGCGAGACCCCCGCCCCTGGGGCCGGCCGGTGCGGGCTGGCCGTTGCCCGCGCCCCGAGCCCCGCGCCGCAGCCCCCCCAAACCCCCCCCGCGGGCGGCCGGTCTCCGCGCGCCCCAGAGGCTCCCCGCGGAGGGCGGGGCGGGCCCGGCCGGCGCCCCAAGGGCGGCGCGCGCTGCTGAGTCACGCGGCCGCTGCGCTCCCCTCCGGGGCGGGGCGGGGCGGCGGGAGGCGCGCGCAGGCCGGGCCGGGGCGTCCGGGGCGCCCCCCCGCCCGCGCCCGCCTCCGGCCGGGGAGGGCCGCCCCCCGCGCGCCCTCGGGCCGGGCTGCCGCCCCCTCCCCGCCGCGGCCTCGGGCAGGGCGCGGGGTCCGCGGCCGCGGGGCGCTCGCGGGGGGGCGCCCGCCAGAGGCCGCTGCGGCGCGCGGGGAGCGAGAGCGCGCGGGGCGGGGCGCGCGGGGCGGGGCGCACCACCGGGCGCGGGGGGCGCGGCCTCCGCCGTCCCCCCTCGCCGGCCGCGCCGGGTGGTTCGCTCCGGCCGCGCGGCGCTCCCGGCGCTCCGGCCCCCCGGCCGCGGGCAGGCGCGGGCACAGGCGCCGCGGGACCGGCCGGCACAGCGCAGCGGCCCGCGCTCCGGCGCCGCCATGCTGGGGCTGCTCGCGGCGCTGCTGGCGCTGGCGCTCGCCTACTTCGCGGGGCTGGACGGCTGGTACCTGGCGCGCGTGCCCTGCGCCGTGCTGCGCGCGCGCCTGCTGCAGCCGCGCGTCCGCGACCTGCTGGCCGAGCAGCGCCACGCGGGCCGCGTGCTGCCCTCGGACCTGGACCTGCTGCTGCACATGAACAACGCGCGCTACCTGCGCGAGGCCGACGTGGCGCGCGCCGCGCACCTGGCCCGCTGCGGGGTGCTGGGGGCGCTGCGCGCGCTGGGGGCGCACGCCGTGCTGGCCGCCTCGTGCGCGCGCTACCGCCGCTCGCTGCGCCTCTTCGAGCCCTTCGAGGTGCGCACCCGCCTGCTGGGCTGGGACGCCCGCGCCTTCTACCTGGAGGCGCGCTTCGTCAGCCTGCGCGACGGCTTCGTGTGCGCGCTGCTGCGCTCCCGCCAGCACGTGCTGGGCGCCTCCCCGGAGCGCGTCGTGCAGCACCTGTGCAAACGCAGGGTGAGCGCCCCCCGCCCCGCGCCCCGCGCCCCGCGGGGAACGGCCCGCCTGGGTGGCCCCGCGATCGCTCCCGCCCTTTGCCGCGCAGCCAGGGCCTCCTTCGCGGAGGCTGCTCTCCCGGGGTGCCGGGACTCCCCCCAGCGACCGCCCAGAGCGGATCCGCACCGCCGCCGCCCCCTGCCGCCTCTTAACTGGGCGCGGCAAGACCCGCAGAGCCCCCCTGTCCCCGCTCCCACGCGAGGTGGGGGTCAGCGGACCGGAGACGCCCTCTCTGTTCTGTTCGCCAGCTCAGAGCCGAGAGCCTGGGTGCCCTCGCCGGGCTTGGGGGAAGGAGCCGGATAGCGCAGCCTTCTCCGCGTTCCCGGCTGGCGCTGGGCTCAGGGCGCCCCCAGGGCCTGCTCCCCGCACAGGGAGCCCTGCGGCCTGGCAACGGGCCCCAGGGGTGGCCGGCGCGCCTCTGCGCCACGGTTGCCAGGGCCGGCTCCTGCACACTCGCCGGTACCTCTGTGCCAAGCCAGGCCTGCCCCACCCCAGGTGCCTCAGCCTCCAGTGGGCGCCCCAGCTGCAGGGACACGGCTTGCCTCGTGGTGGGGGGCCAGCCCAACCCCAGTCAGAGGAGGGGCACGGACTCGGGGAGCGCTGTGGGCAGCCGGCCGCGCTGCCCCCAGTCCTGTCTCCCCAGCCTGCTCAGGGTCCCCCGCCCTGTGGGCACAGGGGTGCTCTGCGTGTCTGTGCGCGGCCGGGAAGCAGAGGGGGGCCGTCGGGCGTGGCCGACCACCCAGGCTTGGCTTCATGGCTGCCGGGGGTGGGGGCAGGCAGGCTGGAGGGGCCGAGACCAGAGGGTGGGGCAGGCGGACAGGCAGGCTGGAAGGCCGATGGGCCGGTGGCTGTGCCCTCGCCACTCTGGGATAGGTCACCTATGGGGTCTCGCACCCTCCCCTGCAGGTGGAGCCCCCCGAGCTGCCCGAGGACCTGCGGCACTGGATCGCCTACAACGAGGCCAGCAGCCAGCTGCTCCGGGCTGAAAGCGGGCTCGGTGAGCCCCCAAGGACCAGTGACCGCCCGCCGTGCCGGCCGCCGGGGACAGAGCAGAACGGGCCGGCCCGGCTGGGACCAGCCCCGCCCAGCCCCTCACACAGTCAGGCCCTGCTCCCTGCACCCTGCTCCGCGCCGCCGCACGCTGGCAGAGATGGGGTGACCAGGCGGCCCAGCTCTGCCCTCAGGGTGGAGACCACGGTGGTGTGGGAGGCCCAGCCTCCACTGCCGGCCGAGCCCTGGGGGCAGAGCAGGGTGGGGTCTGCCCAGGGTGGGGTCTGCGCCCCAAGATGACGAGCTTTCAAGGGTTCCAATGTCTTTTTAAGGCCATTTCCTCTGTGGAGGAGGAGGGGCCAGGCCCCAGGTGAATCTGGGGGGGTCTTAGCTGAGCCTGGAGGGTGTAGAGGGCCAGAGCAGGGGCACCTGGGGAGCCAGGGAGTCTCCCATCGCCCTGGTGTGTCCCTGCTCAGGCAGAGATGGGGCCGTGACCGGGCTTCCTCCAGGGTGCCCTCTGCACCTTGCCCGTCCACACCCCGGTGCCCAGGTGCCGGCTGTGTGACAGGCTGCCCTGCCGCACCCCCCCCCCACAGGCTCAGTCGCTGGTCCTTGCCTTGGCACAGCCCTCACTAGACCTTCGCTCCTGCCCTCCTCTGGGTGGGGGGAGCTCCGGGGACAGCTGGGAGCTGGCCCAGAGCACCCAGGGCCTCGGCCCCTGGCTGGTGGGGACGCTGGGGTGCAGGGCCCTGGGGGGGGCTGCTTGCCTGCATGTGGCTGCTAGGGCACCAAGCCCACCTGCCTGGGCCGGCCCCACCGCCCAGCACCGCCCCGTGCCTGTCGGCCAGGACCCTCGAGCTGGAGCGGAGCCCGCGCCCGCCCCCCGCCCGCCCCGCGCTGTCTCTGCCTTACACGGGAAGCTGCAGTGTCTGTCTCGTGTGAAGACAGCCCGAATTAAAGGGCCTTACGTGGAGCGTGAGACCACCTCATTTCTGCAGGCCTGGCCCCCCGCGGCCGCTCACCAGGGTGTCTGGCGTGGGGCTGTCCGCCCTGGCCTGCTGGGTGCTGTGAATTAGGGGCCCGGCTGGCAGGCAGGACGCGCCCCTGTTCCGCAGAGCAGGGGAGTGCCCGGACCCACCTGCGGAGGCCCGCCCGGTTTCCTTTCGCGCCGGCCCGCCCCAGGCCCCGGGCGATCGGCAGCCCGGTGGCAGGCTAGGGTGCGGGCAGAGGTCAGCGGGCAGGTCTGCTCTCCCCCTCCCTGGGGCTGCCCAGGTTGCCCCTCACACCTGTCCCGAGTAGGTGGCCCTCGAGGGCCAGTGGACACAGGCAGGTCTGTCTCACCTGAGAGGCGTCCACACAGGTCCCCTGGGAGGGGGGACAGGATGCAGGGAAGGAGCGGCCAGGGACCACCCCACCGAGGGTCGCAGCGGGTGTCAGTCTTGCCGGCCCACGACAGGGCCCTGGTGGGACTGCAGAGGGACACAGGCTCGCCCAGGATCGGGGTCAGCCCGTGGCCCCAAGTGGCCGGTGGAAGCAGAAGTAGGGCGGCATCTGGGGAGGCAGATGGGGGCCCTGGGCCGCCCTGCTTGGCACCACGTGCGTGGGGCAGGGTGTCTGGGCCAAAGGGGGCTGTTCCTGGCGGCATCCAAGGGGGACACCCAGCCGGTAGGAGAGGGAGGCTGGACGGCCAGTGGGGGGTGGAGACTGAACGGGCTTCAGGCAGGGCGGGCTCCCCCGTCCGTGAGTTGGCGGCTGGACAGAGGCTTTGGAAGTGCACCTGTGCTCCGCCCTCCAGTGGGGCCCCCTCAGGTCCCCGCACTGACCACTGTGGGGTCCACGTGAGTGGACCCGGTCCACTCAGCCCGGTCCCTCCTGTCCGGCCCAGGATTTCGCCGTGGCCACGCAGGGCCGACGTCCACAGTGCCTGAGGCGTCCTGGCTGCCAGGTGTGGGCTGACCCCACTTCTAGGCAGCTGGACTCGGGCAGATTCTAGGGTCTCAGTGGTGGGCGGGGCCTGCCTGCTGGACCTGCGCGTGGAGGCCCTGGTGCCTGTCTCTGGCTGTTGGGGGTGGGTGCCTTGGTGGGAGGCCCACAGCCCCCACCTATGAGATGGGGACGTGCAGGGCCACACTGGGTGGGCAGCTGGGGTTGGGCGCCTAGTACCTCCCAGGCAGGCAGAGGCCGCACCTGCCTGTTGGGGGACATGCGGGGAGGCCCCAGAGCAGTAGCCCTGTGGCTTCCATCACCTTTCCTGGGTTTTAACATGTAGGATGGTCACGCGGGCCCGGTCGCCCTAGATGGGCATTTCTCTTCGACCCCACCTCTGGAGGGCGGCCGAGCATCCGGTGCTCCCGCTCCCAAGGTCCAGCCGGGTTGGGGATGCCCGCAGGAGGCAGCCCACAGGGGAGGTCCGCGGGCTCCCTCTGCTGGCCGCCCTGGCGCAGTGCCCGGCCCAGGCACGGCCCGCCCGCCTCCTGCGCCTGGGTGGAGGCTGGGCCGGCGCTCACCGGGGTGCTGAGGCCCGGTCGCACTGTCACGAGACATGCCCACGGGGAGGCAGTGGTCCTGGCCCCACGTGCATGGCCCCGGAGGGCTCCCCGCAAGTCCCACAGCTCAGGGGACTGGCTCATGGCCTGGGCGCGGCCTAAAGGAGGCCATCCCGCAGCAGCCTCAGAGGGGAGCGGCGCCCCTGTGCACCTGCCGGGCCCAGGAGCAGCGCCCCACTCCAGGGGCAGTGGCGTCAGCAGGACCCAGTTCAGGCCAGGATGACTCATGAGGCCTTGGGATGCAGACGGAGCTGCTGAGAGCGCAGAACACGCGCAGTGGGGGCTGGGGTATGGGCCTGGGGTGGCGCACAGCTGCCCCTGTGCTGGGCGCTGCCCGCCTCTGCCTGGGGCTGTGGGACCAGAAAGCCACTGGGCAGGAGCTGGAGCCCCACAGGGTCCAGAGGGTCCCCTGGGGACTCTGCTGCCCATTGGCTGGCACTGGCCACCAGCCACTGCAGGTCCAGCCTGCGAGGAGCCCAGTGCTAGTCCAGGGCCCGGATGAGCTGGCATCCTCAGCGCTCGTGTGCAATAGTCCCCGCTCCGCTGTCCCCAGGGGGAGGACGCATAGCAGGCCTCTGGTCAGCGGCGTGCAGGCACCAGCCGGACAGATGCACCCACACTGGGGCAGTGTGGCCTACGCCTCTCGCCCCATCCCTGGCTGGGAACCAGACCCCAGACTTCCCTCCCACCCTGGGGGGTGCCTTCAGCACCCCCTGGCAGCATTTCCTGGGCTGGGGCCCCACCTGGCCTGGGAGTCTTCCCCTGCCTCTGCTCCCCGGTCTGTGGAATGAGACTCAGGCCAGACATGCTTCTCCGGTGGCGGTTCTGGGGGTGCTCGGTGCCAGAGTAAGAGGGGACCTGCACCCTAGGCAGATTTATTTTCTCCACATTTGGGGGACAGAGGCAGGGAGCACCCAGAGCTGTCCTCTCCCCTGGGTTCCCACAAGTGGCCTGGCCAAGGGGTGTGTGGGCACAGGCAGGCACAGGCAGGCCTTCAGGGAAAGAGGTGGCCCAGCAGCATGGCCCCCAGTGTGGCCAGGGCTGCGGCGCCCAGCCCGGCGGCCCCCACGGAGTTACAGAGGTCCTGGAAGCAGCAGTGGATGAGGTGGGCGTCCCCAATGCTGTCGGGGTCGGTGGCCATGCAGGAGCTGGCACAGGACCGGGTTACCAGGGGGCTCTGATTGAAGGGGTATTCTGCGGGCAGGGGCTGGTGTCAGAGGCCATGCCCGCTCGTCAGTGCCCACCGCCTCTGCCCACCCGCCCCGCACCCCGGGGACTCTGGGAAGCCCACCAGGCCCTGTTGGGTGTCCGTGGTGGGGCCCTGAGATGGTGTCCAGAGCCACAGGGCCCGCAGCCCTCAGGGCGAGCCCGGCCCCAGCGCGCGCCCCAGGCCCCCAGGCGCCCTCACCCGCCTGGCCCATCACCAGCGTGGTCCTGCAGGCCGTGTGCTCAGGCGTGCAGCGGGTGATGTTGGTGCAGGAGGAGATGGAGGTGGGCTGCTCACACGTGAAGCACCTGAAGGCCACACCTGGGCGGGCGGGCGGCACCTGTCACAGCCCAACCCCAGGGCTTCTCCCCAGAGACCCTCGGCGCCCAGCCTGCCTGCAGGTGGGCCCCGCACCCTCCCGCTCCCCAGCCGCTGCGCTGCCCCAGGGACGGGTATCCTGGCCCTGCCCCAGGGCCACGCGGCTCTGGGACCCAGGAGGCTCATCCAGGGTGAGGGGTGCACCCGAGGGGGCTAAGGAGGCCAGGACTCCCCCTCCCCTCCCCTCGGCGGCGGCCACGGAAGCCACGTCCAGAGACACGCCCCACTCACCTGGGCGCAGTCCGGCGGCCGCAGCGAGCAGCAGCAGCAGCAGCGCCCCGAGAGCCGCCATCCTCCGTGCACCCCGCGCCTCCTGGGGATTTATGCCGCTGGGGCGTGCCGGAGCCGGTGAGTCAGTGGGGTGTCTCAGGGCAGGGGCGGGAGGGCCTCGAGCCAGACCCCCGCACGCCCTCTGCCCACGGCCGCCTCTGCGGGCCCGCACCCCTGCCGCGGGGGTGGCCTGGCCGAGACGCCCTCCCCCCGCTCCCGAGCCTGGCCTGCCCTCGGGTCCCCCGCCGCGCCCCTGCAGCCTGGCCTGGCCCCGGAGTGGGAGCCACCCAGGGCCACGCCCTCTCTGGCCTGGACTCAGGACCCCCCTAACCCAACCGGGGCACTGGCCTCCTCATGCCCCCATGTGCTCCGCCTGCACCTGCTTGATGGGGTGCACGGCACAGGCCCCAGGTGGGGGTCAGAGGACAGGGCCAGTGCGGGGGCTCCAGGTGAGGGTGGCCTGGGCCCCTGGGGCCCTCTCGGGTGGCGGGTGTGGGGTGCTGGGCTGCCCCACCGCTGCCAGCCCTTGCCCACGCACGGTCACGAGCCCAGCACGAGCCTTGAGCTGAGGCCCCAGACGGCCTGCCGGACAGACCTCGCCACTGCCCCCCCCTTGCGTCCAACCCTGCCGCGGCCTCTCGGGCGCCCTCTGTGGCCCCCCTCCGCTTTCCCTGTCTCCTGATGCCTCCCGGGCAGCCGTGGGGGGGGCAGGTGGAAGGAGGGGTGCCCCATATGGGGCGGAAGGCGGCCGCGCCGGAGCTGGGCTGCACCAGAGCTGAGTTTCGGTCACTCAGCCTGGGTGACACCCCGTCACTCACGCTTGGTTTCCTGTTCGCGGGACGAGACCAGGGACCGGGCAGCTTCGAGGGCAGAGTGGCATGGCCTGGCGCCAAGGCGAGCTGGTGGGACGGGGGTGGGGGGGCAGGAGGACCAGAGGCGTCGCTCCCCGGGGAGCGGCTGTTGTCACTGCAAACCACCCTGGGCCGGCCCTGCTTGAGGGGCCGGGATGTCGGGTTCTGGAGCCTGACGACCCAGCCGGCCTGCACCGCCCGGCCGGCCCAGAGCGGCTTCCCGGGAAGCGGCTGCCAGAGGCAGTGATGAGCGTCGCCGTGGGGGCAGGGAGCCCCGCGTGGCGCTGGGGAGCAGGGCTGGTCTGCGCCAGGCCTTGGGACGGGGCTCTCGCCTGGAAGGGGAGGGAAGACCCGGGAAGTGGAGCTGGCGGGGGTGCTCGCGGCCAGGAGGGCGGCACACGGCTCCCGTGGACAGCGACGCCAGGCCATCCCCAGCTGGCACCCACGGGCCCACCCGTGGAGGAGGGGGTGCTGTGGCCAGGGCTCAGGCCCGCCTGGGCAGGGCAGGGTTTATGCCCCGGTCGAGTGGTGCCGCCCGCTTCTTCCTCGTTGGGAACCCTGCCCTCCCTGCCCGCTGGCCCAGGTGGAACTGGGAGGCCAGGCGGGCCTGTGGCCACAGGGGCAGCCTGAGCCCCTGAGTCTCTGCCCGGGGCGAGCCGGCAGCATGGCGGCCCAGGTGGGCTGGCCGGGCCCTGCCTCCAGTCTGTGGGTCGGGATGACAACTGCTCCCGGCCCTCGGGGCCGACGCCCACGCGTGGGGAAAGATGGCCCCGTCCCGCCCAGTGTGCCCGCTGACTCTCCGCCGAATCCCGCCTTCCGCCAGGTCGCCCCCATGTCCATCCCCCGGGGCCGCCGCCAGCCTCCCTCCCCCAGCCCTCCCTCCACCTGCCGCCCCAGGGAGCTGGCCAAGCGCAGCCCCTGCTCGGCTGCCTCCAGGGTGTGGTCAGAGCCTGCCACCCCCACCCTCGGGTCTGAGGCCTGCCCTGCCTGGCTGGGCCGGGCCTGCTGGACCATCAGCTCTTCATCCCTCTTAGAATCCCCTGCCCACAGCCCAGGCCCGGCCGTGCAGGCTGCCCAAGTGTCTGCTGGGGGACGGATGGACAGACGGTCGGGCGAACTCGTGGCTGGGTGGTTAGGGGGTGGGGGTGGTTAGGGGGTGGGGGGTGCCTGGTGTGCCGGGACTGAAGGTGGAGGCTTGATGGGTTTGCTTCTCCCAAGGAGACCGGGGGTGCCGCCGGCAGCCTAGACTCCGTCTTGCACTCTGGCTGACTCTGTCCCAGAGCACAGATGTCCTTGCGGCCTCTCTGGCAGACCTCAGCCCGGGCTTGGCTAGCCGGGGTGGGGTGCTCACCCCTGGCAGGGCAGCCCCTCCCTCCCAGGAGCTCAGATTTGCCCCGTGACCCCCCGCCCCGTGCTGTGGTCCCAGCCTGGAGGAGGCCATGGACCCAGCCGCACCTCCGGGTGAGTGGGCAGCTAAACAGGGCCTCTAGGGGCCAGCTGCTGGCCCCACAGAGGGCTGGAGTGGGGAGAGCGGGAGCAGGGAGGTGGGAAGCGGGTGCTGCACCCCAGAGAAGACAGGGTGGCAGCTCAGACGAGGCGGGGCGGCCCTGGCGTCCTGGACAGGGCGGAGGCAGGTGGCACCTGTCAATGCACCACCTAGTCTGTAGGATCACCGCCCCTCCCCCAGGGGTGCCCCTCCTACCCCGCACCTCAGGAACACCCGCCCCACAGCGACGCCTGCCCAGGGCACCGGTCCCTCCCACAGCCAGTGCGGGCCTCCGGGTCGTCTGCTCTGTCCAGGCCTGGCCAGCAGCCTCGAGCCCTCTCTTCTCATGAAGGACGCCCCTGCCCTGAGGACCTGCCCCGGGCCCAGGGCGCAAGCAGCCGGGGGGCAGAGCGGGCGGTGTGCTGAGGATGGCTGCGGGGGCTGCCCAAAGCTGCAGGGAGCTCTGCCCCGCACCCGGCCTCCTGGGCCCGCTGGGGTTTCCAGAGTCTGCGCCCCGCTGGGCACTGAGCCGGGGGCCCGCGGGTGGAGAGCTGTGGGTGAGGAGCGGGCGGCCGCACCTCCTTCCCTGCCAGTGTCCCGCGGCCGCGCTCCGCATGGCCGGCAGAGCCCGCCCCCGGCAGGCGCGGAGCCCCCTCTGCCCGGAGGAGATGACCCGGAGGCCCGCACTGGCCTCCGGGAGGGACCGCGTGCCCAGGGCAGGCACCGCCGCAGGCAGGCGCTCCTCAGGGTACGGGCGGGAGGGCGGTGCTCTCGCAGAGAAGGTGGCGACGCTGGGCAGGTGCCACCGCCGCCGTGTTGGGAGGGGCTCCCCGAGGCCCGCGGCCACCGGCAGACTCGCAGGCGGCTGGCTCCAGTGCGGGCCTGACCGCTGCCCAAGGCCCTGCCAGCGGCTTCACACCTTTACGGCTGGTGGGGGTCAGACCGCGGGCCCCGGGTCTGCGGAGCTGGACACAATGTGCCGGCAGGACCTGGGGCTCCCGGGCGCTGCTGCCTCCGGGCGAGGCCGGGCCCCAGGCCGGTGGGGGGCCTTCCTGCCTGGTCTGTGGGGCCCAGCTGGGTAAACAGCATCAGGGCCGGGGCAGCCTAGGCACTGCCTCCCACTCCGCGGGCAGCTTGGAATGTTCTGGGCTGGTCATTCCTCTGATTTGGGGCGGGGGGATGGGAAGGGGAGCTGGCTGCAAGGGGCAGAGCGGGCTGAATCAGGGTCCTCTTTCAGCCAAAAGCTGGGCCAGCGGCCCCTTCCTCCTGCTGTGGCGCATCCCGGCCCGGGCAGCACCCCCTCAGGGCGGCCCTGGAACTCCACAGCCCCTGCCCAGCTCCTGCAGGACCGCCAGCCCCATGTGCCAGGACCTGTCCCGGCCGGAGCTGGGGCCCAAGCCGAGTGCCCTGCCCGGCCCTCCCTGGGCAGAGCAGGCTGGCAGACGTGTCCTTTGCCCTTGGGGTGCAGGAATCAATGGCCAGGCTCTGCCCTGCACCCCCAGACTTCCCATTTCTCAGACAAGCCAGGGTGTGCTCGCAGGATGCCCTAGGAGAGAGAGGCCCCATCGTGGTCTAAGAGGCTGGGGGGTCACCCCAGGAAGGGACCTGCCGGAGGACTCGACAGGGAGGAGACTCAGGGCAGGGCCGGTCTCCACAAAGGGCTCCACGGCGAGGGAGGTGAGGTCAGGGACTTCTAAAGCCTGGACTGGGGGCTGTGCTGGACCAGGAGCGGGGCCCCTCCCACCACTGTCCTCGCTTACACAGCGGCCCCGGCCTGACCGCAGACTGAACCCCGACCCTTGGTTCCAGGCTAAGCCCTGCTCCTGGCTGTACTCGGCCCTGACGCATGGCAGATAAAGCCCTGGCACTGGCTGCAGGCTGAGCCCTGGGCCTGGACACAGACTGGCCGGGTCCTGACATGGGCTGAGCCCTGAGCCTGCTCAGAGGCGGGTGGCCTTCTGTGTGGGGTGTTGGTACAGGCGGCTGTGCTTCTGGGGGTGGGTGTACATGAGTGTTGGGTGGGGGGGTCTCCACCCAGACTCTGAGCTTAGTGACCCCCCCATGCTCCTCACTTCTGTGGAGGACGCGGGGGTCCAGGTGAGAATGAGCGGATGGCCAAGCTGTGTCTCCCTTGACAGAGTCACCGTCCACCTGACAGAGTCACCGTCCCGGCTGGACAGCGCTCGAATGTCCTCCCAGGTCCTGCGGTGCTGGAGTCAGCCCTCGGGTGGCCTCAGGCCCCACATGGTGGCCATGCTGTGTGCCCAGTCTGGGCAGACACACGGGCAGGCTCAGGCCGGGGCAGGTCACTGCGCAGAGGCCCTGACCCCAGAGCAGGCCCGGCTAGGAGCGGCTCACTCTGCTCCCAAGGCTTGGAGTCCCCCGGGGCACTCACCTGGGCCCTCGGCCAGGCGGAGTCAGGTCCTGACCCCCCTCACCCCATCCCAGTGTGTCTGGCTGACCTGTGGCTCCCGGCCTGGGGGCCGTCCTCGTTGGCCATGCCACAGGGACAGTTGGACAACAAGTGGGTGTCGGGGGAGAAGTGGAGAGGAGGCCAGTGGGCAGAGGCCATCGGAGACAGGGGCCGGCCCCCGGGGCTGGCCGCCTGAGGCCATGTGGCGAACAGCGAGAGAGCTGGGACGTGCTGGCAGCGGAGCCAGAGCTCCTGACCCCAGTGCGGGACTGGCCCGTGGCCGGCGGCACCAGAGAGGGACGCAGGAGGCCTGGTATTGGCAGCTGGGTTTCTTGTAGGGCACTTAGAGGGGCAGCTGGGGCAGGATGGGGTGGGGGGGTGGGGGTCAGAGTCCAAGGCCCAGGAGGGGACTCAGCACCAGGGCGAGGGCCAGGCTGTGGGGGCCGTGCGGGGTGGGTGCCCCGTCCACGTTGCACAGGTCGGTGTTGCAGCAGGACACGGGCCGGGTCTGGCCGATGCCGTCCACATCCGACGGCTGGCACTTGCTGGCGCAGGACTTTGTCACCGTGGAGTCCCCGAGGAAGGGGTAGACTGCGGGCCGGACACCAGCGGTCAGGGGGCCGGCCCCTCTGGGGTAGCCCCTCCCTCTCTCACGGCAGTGGCTGTGGCACCACGGCGACCCGAGGGGAAGTGCTGCCCCTGGCGACAGTGAGCCCTCGGGGCCACCTCTGCCAGCCACGCCCAGGAGGGACGGCTACCCGCAGGGCTGTGGCAGCCGGAGCCCCAGCCGCCTGGCTTGTGGCTGCAGGCGTGTGGGAGCCTGCCCGGCCCCCGCCCGCCACCCCGCACCCACTGACCGATCTCCAGGGAGTAGAGCGTGGTCTTGCACATGGTGTCGTTGGCCCCGCAGGCGGCGATGGCAATGCAGCTGGACACGCTGGTGGGCTCCTGGCAGGTGTAGCACCTCAGGGCCCCCGCTGGGTGACAGGCAGCCAGTGTGAGGCGGGAGACCCGTAGAGCCCCGTCCTGAGCCCAGCTGGGGCCCCCCGCCCTCCAGCCCAGCCCCATAAGCTGCGGGGTTCGGGAGCCAGGTGTGCCCAGGGGGAGATGGGCTCAGCCAGGGCCCCCAGGAAGTGGGGGTGGGGGGCGGGAGCCCAGCACAGCGACTCTTCCCGGGAGCGAGGGTCTCGAAGTGCAGGTCACTCCCCACTGGCAAACTGCAGGACCCAAAGGGCTCTACTGAGGTTCGGGATCAGGCAACTGTGGGGCACAGGGGCGGCCAGGCTGGGCCCAGTGTGTCCGCGGGGCCGGCTCCGCAGAGGGGCGCCCCAGCCAGCAGGGCCCAGCAAGCAGAGGGCCGGTCCAGGCTGCCTCCCCCCTTCAGCTCCAGAACCCCCACGGCCCGTCTCCGGCACCCACCCCACGGCCCCCCAGCTGGCCAAGCAGCCAGGCCAGACCAGGCCACAGGCCCCACTGTCCCTGCTGTGGGGCTCTGAGGCCGGCCTCAGTTTCCCTGCAAGGGAAGGGGCAGGGCGATGCTGAGGCCTGTGATGGCCCCCGTGGGGTCGGGAGGCTCAGGCCGCATCCCCATGGCGGGGGGGCCCGGTGAGGGCATCACCCGCAGGACCCAGGGCCTGGCTGGCTCCCAGCCCCGGGCTGGCTTCTCCCCCTGGCGTGGGCCGCAGCTCCCCGGCCACCCCGGTGCCTGGCCCGCCCCGCCCCCCCTCGCCCCTCTCTCCCCCACCGGGCTTGGGGGCCTCCCTGCCCTCCTCCCTCCCTCTGTCCCGGCCGGCAGGGCCCTCACCGCGCTCGCCGCAGGCCGCCAGCCCCAGCAGCAGCAGCACCAGCCAGGCCCCCCGCATGTCCGCTCCGCGCTGGCCGTCGGCTGCCTGGAAGGGACGGCAGACGCGGGTGCAGCCACCTGACCGGTGGGCCGAGCAGATTAGTGGGATCGGGTTCCCTGGGTGGGGAGACCCACCCTGCCCGCCAGCCCCTCCCGTGGCCACCTGGACGCCCCAAACCTCGTGGGCACCCCGCCCCACCCCGCCCTGTGCCTTTCCTCATTCCTCCACCTCCCACCGCAGGGCCCTGACCTGCTCCTCCGGACCCCGTCGCTTTGGGGGTCCGCCTCTGGGGCTCGTGGCCTGGGGGTCTCCTTCTCCCTCCCCTCCCTGGGGACCCCGCCTCTGTGCCCCAGGGGAAGGCTCCCCAGAGGGCCTGGAGTACAAGGAAGAGGGCGGGGACTGTCCCCCGACTCCTGGCGGCAGCACCCCTCCTCCTGGGCCCCACGGGGACCTTCGGGGCACATTCCCTGGGCAGTGGCTCTGGCTCCCCCAGGCCTGGCACCAGCTCCTGTGGGGGTCGCACAGGGCACCGGGCCAGGGACACCTCCGCCCGGACACAGCCCCAGTGTGCTGAGAGGATTAAGGAGACAAAGCAGCAAAGTCCCTGCCAGGGGGAGAGGCCCCTCCCGGACCTCCAAGCCCAGGCTGACCTCTGGGGACAGCGCACCTCCCCCCAACACACACATCACACGCCACACACGCCACACACATCATGCCACACACACACCCCACACACGCCACATGCCACACACCCCCCCACACACATCACGCACACACACCCCATACCATGCCACACACACACCACACACAGATGCACACCTGGACACACATGCACTCCAGGGTCCCTGCACTTCAGTCTCCCCGGTGTGCCCACGCCACCCTCTGCAGCCAGATCCCACCCCCGGGGGCTTGGGGTGGGAGAGGACTGGCCCTGGTGGGGTCTAGCCCCTTCCTGCGGATGCACCCCCCACCTCCCCGCCTCTCCCCTCAGGGCCCTGACGCCCGGTGCCCTCGGCCCTGCCTGCCGTGGGCGTGGTCAGTGTGGGTGCGCCCTGCCCCTTCCCCAGGCTGCTCCGTGATCCTGGGCGGGTGGGCTCTCCATGCCAGCCGCCAGCTGGGGGCACGGCCTCTCAGTCCCCCCCCCCCGCCTCACCGCGCCTGGAAGGGGCGCACCCGGGGGGCTTGGCACGCAGCGACCAGCAGGCCGTGGAGCCCTGGAGCGGGCCTCCCCGCTGCCCTCCGCCCGTGCCCTCCTGGCCGCCGGCGCGCGGGTAACTGGATTAGCCACGGCGGCACACCCGGCGCGTCCCGTGGCCAGCCCAATTCCTGAGCCGTGTCAGCATCGCTCCCGGGGCCCGGCCGCGGCTCTCGGCACACCCGGCCCCAGGCCGCGGCTCTGGCAGCCGTCCACCCCACCCAGGACACCAGGCTGGCCCAGCACGCCCGGTCCAGCCCCGGCTCAGGGCCCAGGAATGTGCCCGGTCGGGGCCTGGGCGTCGCTGCTGAGAGGCCCGCGCGCTCCCTCCGCACCACACACGCCGACGGGTCGTCCCCTTCCAGGACCCCCAGGCCGGGCTGGCGATCAGGGGCGGGGCTGGGGGGCTCGGGAGCAACCAGGTCTGGGCTCGGGGTGACCAGGGGTGGGGCTGGGGGGTGGCAGGGTCGGGGTGACCAGGATGGGGGCTCGGGGATGAGTCCTCCTTTCCTGCTCCCGCCCCGGACGGGGCGTGTCCCCCGCGGTCAAGGATGTGTCTCAGGCTGGACCGAGTCTTATTTTTCTGTTTTTTCTCTCACTTCTCACCTCCTTCTCGGCTCTACCCCACCCTGTCCCTGCAGACTTGGAGGGTTTCGGGTACACGCCCGGCCATGCCACCCTCCTCGGTCTGTCGGAGGAACCCCCACAGGAGCTGCCCCGAAGCCACCGCCCCTCCCCGCTCCGCCGCGGGGGGCACACCTCTTGCGCCCCCCCCCAGGGCTTCTTTCGGCGCGAGGTTGTCCAGGCCCCTGTCCTGGTCCCGCGTCACGCCTCGGGTGGCTGACGGCCCGCCGCTGCGGCTCCTCCACCTGCCGAGCGGCCTTCGGCTGTCCCCACGACCGCCTCGCCCGAGCACACCCGCTCCTGGCGCCCCGGGGCCCCGCTCCCTGGGGGCCTGTGCGCTTTCTCACGGGGGTGGAGGGAGCCTCAGGTCTGCGGGTTCGTCCCTGGAGGACTTTTCTATTCTGAACTGCTCATGGTTTTGGAAGTGAGACCCGCTGAGGGCTCCGGCACTTGGCCCCAGAGCTGCTGCGGGCAGTGAGGGGCAGCAGGCGACGGCGTGTCCCCCTGCGGCCCCGCGGGGCTCAGCTGCCATGGAGGCGGTGGTGACGCGGGCGGCGGCTCCCCCTCTCAGCCCAGGGCAGGAGCCCACGGGGACTGCAGGGTGGAGCGGGGCCCGCGGGGACAGCTGCAGGCCGGAGACGGCCCGGGGCCCGAGCCTGGAGTGAGGCCGGGACCCGCGGGTGCGGGCTGCGGGGAGGGGGGCCGGGGCCTGCCGCTGCCAGGCACTCCAGGCCGTCGTGGCGGGCCGGCGCCGTCGGGGGAGGCGGCCTTTTGTGCGGGCGTCCTGCACGCCGTGGGGGCCGCCAACCCTGGGGGCCGCCAACAGTGGCCTTCGTGACCGTCCCCGCTGGTTAAATCAGCCCCGTGGCGGCTGCTCCCGAGGCCGAGTGGCCTTGCCGTGTGCACCGAGGCCCCAGAGTGACCTGTCCTCCACCGCCGCCGTAGCCCCCCCGAGAGCCCGGTTCAGTTTTAAAGAATCTTCCCTTTGACATTGAAATCGCTGCTTCTCTGGGGCTGTCCTCGAGGTGACGCCGGCAGGGGCAGCGGCGTGGACGGTCCCTGCCGTGGCGGTCAGCAGCCGCTCCGGGCCTCTGCCCCCGCCTTGCCCAGGATGGGCTGCAGCCTGCCCCGACCGACCGCTCTGCCTCGGGGCCTTCAGGCTGGGTCACCCTGCTGGAGCCCCCGCTGGGCGCCTGGTGATGGCGGGGCTGTCCCCGCCTCCTGCACTGAGTCCCAGCCAGGCCAGGGGTGGGGGCTGTGCTCCCTCTCATGGGGGCTGAGCCCAGGACTGGGCTGTGGGTGGGAGTGGGGGAGGGGAGGGAGAAAGAGGGGGGTGAGCAGGGAGGGAGCAGCTCCTGATGCTTGGCCTGTGCAAGCCCAGGCACCCCCGGGGGTCATCACCACAGACCTTTGCCAGGGGGATCCCTAGCAGGGGCCAGCTGGGGGTGGGGGGCAGGAAGGGCAGGAAGCAGCAGGTAGGGCCCATGGGCGCGTTGGGGAGCAGGAGCTCCGTGCAGGGAGCCAGACCCAGGCCCGGGAGGGGCCGGCTGGCTGGGGGAGCTGCACCTGAACGGCTCACGGGGCTTGTGCAAGGGTGTGCCCATGCATGCACGCGTGGCAGCGCCTTGGAAAGGGGCAGCGTGGCTCATAGACCCCCGCCCGCCCTGCCCCCCCACCCGCCACGTGTTCTCTCTGCTCCTGCGGGCACAGTCACCTTTATTGGGGGTTGAGTAGACGGGGCAGCAGGCAGGGAGGACCAGCCAGGGCAGCGTGCCCTGGGTCAGGGGCTGGACCCCTGGGGCCTGAGCGGGCTGGGAGGCCGGCCTGGCCGGGCGCCATCAGCCCTGGTTGCAGAGGCTGGCCTGGCAGCAGGAGATGGACACGTGGGGGCCCAGGCCCAGGCTGGAGGCGTCGGGGCAGCCACTGAAGCACATCTTGGTGACCAGAGGCAGGTGCTGGAGGCTGGTGGCGACCCCTGTGCGAAAGAGAGACCCTGTGGGCTCGCTCTGCTCTGAGCTGCCCCTGCCCGGGCAACCGCACCCTCCCTCAGGCTGGAGTCTCCCCAGCCCTGCACCCCACTCACGGGTGGCGATGGTGACACAGTGGTCGGCGCCCCGCGCGCATCTGGATTGCTGCAGGCACCCCCCGAAGCCATTGCACTGGTGGCACCACAAGGCTCGGCCTTCGGCCAGGCAGAGGGATGGACGGACAGACACAGATAGGCGGGGGAGCACGTGTGGCCCTCTGAGCCGCCCAGCACCCACCCCTGCTTCCCTGGACCTGGGGCCCCGACACGCTGCACTGTCCTCAAGGTGTCCAGCCCTTCGAGCCCCACAGTGGAGGCCGGGAGAAGGCCATGGGGCTGCTGCACGGGGCGGAGCGGGGAGGGCCGGAGGTGCTTGGGTGGGGACCCGAGGGCAGGTGGGGTGGGGATCCCCGCGCCCCGGGTGTGCCCACCCTCACGGCTGTACAGGCGAGGACTGGGGAGGCCCGGCTGTCCAGGGGTGAGAAGACACTGGCGCGGCAGGTGGCCCCTGCAGGACTCTGACCCGGAACTTCCCCCTGGCAGTGCGGTGACCAGCCGGGGCAGCTCCGTGTCCTGGCAGCTGGGGCTTTGGGAAGGGGGTGCCTCAAGCAAGGAGGGGTCCTCAGCAGCTGGGGGCCAGTGGGCGCAGCTGGGCGGGGCTCGGCTGGGGCACAGTGGCCGGGGGTGACGGTGGCCAACCCCGCAGGACACCGTGTGGCCTGTGACGCACTGGCCAGGACCCCTGCCCTGGGCAGCTATTGGGGGGTAGAGTGGGGGCAGGCCCAGGTGAGAGGGGACCCCACCATGGAGACTGTGGTTGGATCTGAGAGGCCCTGGGGGAGGGGTCTGCCTGGCGGGGACGCCCCCAGGCCCAGGCCACCTGGGAGGCAGGTGGCCTGGGCTGGGTGGGGGCACCCTCTGGTTTTGTTCAGGTGACCTATGTTGTGGGCGATGAGGAGGCCATTGTGGGCGGGCAGCTCCGTGTGGGGGAGTCCGGGGCCCCCTCAGGCAGGCATCGGCCCAGGGCCTGGAGTGTGGGGGCCAGACCAGCGAGCACAGAGCCCACGGGAGAGCACCCAGGGAGGTGACCCCAGGGCAGGCAGGTCGGGGGCAGGAGCCTGGGACAGACACAGCCATCCGCGGGGGATGGCGGCCCTGGCAAGGGCAGGCGAAGGGGCGAGCGTCCCAGCCGGGGGCCGGGGCAGTGCACTCACCCTGGTCCAGGCTCAGCGCCAGCGCCAGCAGGAGCCCCAGGAGCAGCCGCATGTTCTCCCAAGGAGGTGCTCCCGGCCAGCGCCGCTGCCACTTATACCTGCTGGCCGCCGCCCCGCCTCCCCGCCCGCCGGGCTGGACCCCAAGGCTTGAGGGCCGGCCTGCCCGTCAAGCAGGACAGTCCCTGGTGTCAGGATGGGGCGGCGGGCGCGGGGCGGGTCAGCCTCTGGGCTGGCTGGACGGACGGACGCAAGCCCAAGGGTGGGCTGGGAGCCAGAAAGCCGGGAGGGCAGAGGGCCCGGAGGAGGAGGGCAGCGGGCAGGTGAGGGTCCCCCTCCTCCACCCGGGGACTCTTCCCGTGGGGTGCACTGGGGAGCTCCCCTCTCCCCTGGAAACTGGGCGCCCAGGAGCCTCAGGAATCCTGCCTCTCCAGCTGATCCCCCTCCCAGGCCCCGCACCTGGCCGGCGGGTTGGCCGGGCACCAGCACCCGCAGAGCCGGCAGGGCCCGCGGAGCAGGCTGGGCACTGGCACGGCGCGCAGTTAGGGGCGGGCCGAGCAGACACGTGGTTCACCCATTTATTCAGAGTCCTGGGCCCGGGCCCTGGGAGGTGGGGGCGGGGGGGCGTACAGCAGGGCCAGGGGGCAGCCCCGGGAGGGCTGGGAAGCAGATGGAAGGGAGGGGGCTTGGCCATCCGTCCCGGGGGGCCAGCCACGTGGGGAATGTCACCCCGTTTCAGCCAGGAGGCAGCTGAGGCCCATGGGTGTTATGGGGGTTCAGGTGCCACGATGAGGGCTGGGAGAGGGAGCACCCCACAAGTTCTTTCCCTTTCTCGAGGTCGGAAACTGAGGAAAACGGGCACTCGCCAGACCAGAGGCCCCCGGAGCAGCCGGCTCGCGGCCCCGCCCCCGCGCCCTTCCAAGCCCCTGCGCCCAGCTGACCTCAGCCGCCGATGCCCGCCCACCCAGCCCCTGCCCCGTCCCCCGGGTGTCCAGGAGGCCCTGCCACAGGAGTGTCCGCTGAGGGCCACTCACCCCCTGGGGCAAACAGGCTGCCCGGGGACAGGGGAGCGCAGTGATGAGCCCGGGGGTGGGGCCGCCCACTGCCCACCTTGCTCTGGGGTGCCCCCACCCCAGCTGCACCTCTGGCATCTGGGCCTCCCCGGCTTTCCTGGCCCGGCTCTGCAGTGATGGGCACACTCAGCCTGGTGCCTGCAAACCCACCCGCCTGCTCTCACCTCCCAGACCGGGGAGTGCAGCTTCTGAGGGCCCCGCAGTGCAGCAGGGTGGTGGGGGGAGGGCCAGGAGGCGGCCAGGAGGCTGGCAGCCCCTTCATTTCTCTGTGCCTCAGTTTCCTCACCTGTGACAGGGGCGTGAGGACGGTCTCGCCCAGGAGGGAGTCGGGAGAGCTCGGAGAGCTTGGACACGGGACCACAGGGCCCCCTGCCGCTGTGCTCTGCCCTCCCGCCTGCCCCACCCAATTTGCACAGTTGTGGGGTTGCTGCCCCGCCGAGCACTGGCACCCTCGCAGCCGGGGGCGCCAAGCACGTCCACATGCCGGGCCGGGCCGTGTGCCTACCAGGGGGCGGCCTGCCCGGTGTTGGAGCTGGTCGGGTGGGGACAGGGACAGAAGGACATGATGCCAGGAGGATGCCTGCTCCCCCCATCGCCTCTCACCCTGGGGCAGCAGGGCTGGGGGTCCACCCAGAGGCTCCTCTCAGCTCCCCACACCCAGGACACAGGCTTGCAGGGCGATGGCTGTTTCCAGCTCTAGTCTTGGGGTATCTGGAGGCGGGGCGCGCATCCCCCTCCATCCGCAGCCGCTCAGCAGGGAATTCTGGCCTCTCCCTGAGGCTTCCCTTCCTGGGGATCCCCTGGCTGTGGGGGCTCAGAGGATCTCACTGCTTTCTGGTGCCCACCTCCCTGAGGGGCCCAGGGAGGAGACTCTGGGTGGCAGGTTGTCTGGGCTGTGCCCTTGGCCCACCGCCCTTGGCGTCCCTCCCCTGGCCAGCCTGGGGCTAGCCTCAGGCGCCGACCGCCCCCCACAAAAGGCCCTGACCCCATGCTGCACCCAGCAGCCGGGTCCAGGAGCAAGACTGTTAAGATGGGGTCTGCAGCACGGCCCCCTGAGACATGGGTCACGCCTGAGGGTCCAGGGACAATTCCACCCTGGCACCAACCTCCCTCCGAGATCCAGGCCAGCCTGAGGGAGCGCCACCCCCCGCCCCAGCACGACGTTGACCAGCGGTCGCGGGGCCCCCAGACCCGCACCTTGCTGTGGCCCGGCCTGCCGCACTGAAGGAGGCCTGGATCCTGGGGCCACCAGTGCAGCGGCAGCGGGGGGGGGGGGGAAGGGGGCGCAGGGCTTGCTCCTGGACCTGGAAGGGAGGAGCTCGACCCCTGGGGGAGCTCCAGGGCACCCCGCCCCCAGGCAGGGTGTTGGGGTAGACGAGCCCTGGTTTTCCTGCCAGGAGGGGCAGGCAGGTGGACTGGGGGTTCCCGGTGCCTGCGGAGAGGAGAGCGTGGGTTCCTCGCCCCCACCCCCCTTCCCCTTCTCCTCACCCCCACCCCATTCCCCCAAACCCCAGGCAGCTCCCCTCCCTCCCACTCCCTTGGCCAGCCCCCACCGCCAGGAGGGGGCGCCCTGCTTCACCCCACAGTGGTGGGCTGACTGGTGGGCTGCAACTGCCCTCCCCACCCCCATCCACAGGCAGTGCGCTCCCGGGGTGCCAGGCTGCCAGGCCATCCTGCCCAGCCTGATGGGCAGGGCCCTGCTCCTCCCCCCTGGCCCAAAATAGCCTGCGGTCAGTGCTCCGCAGGCCCAATGCAGAAACAGAGCGGCTGCCCTGCAGGCCCTGGCCAGCGGCCAGGCCAGGGCTTGGCTGGGCAGAAGGCATCACCCGCTGCACCCAACCAGCTCCTGGGGCCTGGGCGGCCGTGGGGCCTCCCTCCAGGGGCAGGCTGGACCGGCGTCCTCCGGGCACAGGTGACAGGGACCGAGCCTGCTGCTGTGCCCCTCCATGTCCACGACCCGACAACAGTCAGAGACACCCAGGCACCCTGGGGTGGGAAGGGGACAGCCCTCCCTCCCAGGCCTGCCCTGCCCTCCCAAGGCCCCACCTTCTCGCCTGCCCTCCAGAGGCAGGCAGGCTGGGCAGATGCCCTTCAAATCAGCGACTGCAAGGACCAAAGATCCCCATCTTTGGTCCGAGGAGGGGCCAAGCTCCTCCGCCCTCTTCCACCCAGCCAGTGGCTGCCCAGCAGCCTCTGACAGGGAATACCTGGGAGCAGGACCGTCCTGGGTGTGGCTGAGGGGCTGCAGGGGGGGTAGCAGAGGGCCCGTAGGGTGTGCAGAGAGAGAGGGCAGGGCTGTGCTTTGTCCTTGGGAGGGGGAAGGGCTTCAGAGCAGCCCCCAGAGGGCGGCCAGGAGCATGGGGGCCAGGGCCAGGGCCCTGGGGGCGGCCAGGCCAGCACCGTTGCAGAGGTCGTATTGGCAGCAAGAGGTGGTGGACGCATGCTTGGAGTAGCCGTCGTACACGGTCTCGAAGCAGGTGGGCACGCAGGACTTGCTCACCTTCAGCCTGGTCGGGGTGTAGTCTGCAGGGTGGGGAGTGAGCTGGGATCCCCAGAGAGTCTGAGGGAGGCCCAACCCCTTTCTCGCAGGGCCAGGACGAGGCAGGAAGCCCCCCCGCCCCCCGGGGCAGGGGAGGACTCACAGGTGCGCGTAGTCATGCAGTAGGCCACCATGTCTGGGCAGCGCAGCGGGTTGAAGCAGTTCTCTCCGTTGTAAGAACACACGTGGCAGTCCAGAGCCTGGGCTGGGGCGCGGGGAGGTCACACGCCGGAGAGCCTGCCGCAGCCCGCCAGGCCCCGCCACCGCCCCGCCAGGGCAGGACAGCTGGAAGGGCACGGGCCTCCCTCCTGCCCACTATCAGGCCGCCTGCCCCAGACACGGCTCTGTCCACCCCTCCCTCCTCCGTCTTACCCAGAGGTAGTCCCGCCAGGGCCACCAGGAACAGGATGAGCAGGGGTGCCATGGCCGGAGGCAAGAGGCCGCGGTGGGAGTGGGAGGTGGACAGCAGCTGGGACTCCGCTCCCGGCAGGCCAACTGGGCCAGGGCGTGAAGGGCCGGACACCCCGTCCTACGGGAGCTCCTGGGTTACTGGGATCACGGCTGCCCTGCACGGAGGGGGACCAGGACAGGGGTCACCACGGGCCTGAAGGGCACAAGGGGGCTAGGCCGCCGGTGAGGGAGGAGCCACTCAGCCCCCTCTGGGGGAGGGGACATCGGAGGAGCAGGGGGCTGGGCTGGGACATGACCACCGGCCCGGCGGTGCTGCAAAGCAGAGGGTGCAGGGCGAGGGGGGCCAGGAGGCTGGAGGGGCCAGGACACAGCACAGAACCCCTGCTTCCCCGAGAGCGGGGCCCGCGGGTCCTGCCGGTGCCCGGCACTCTCGCCGCGGACTCGCCGAGGGTCCTGCCGGCCTCCCGGGGGGGGGGGCCGCCTCCGGGAAGGCTCGGGCGCCTGGGCCTCAGGCCGGGGAGGGCCCCGCCGCGCCTCCGGCGCCGCCCCGCGGGACGTTGGGGAGCCCCGGCCGGGCCTGGCGCTGGGTGGGAGCCGCGCCGAGCCCTCCCCGCGGGGGCATTCGCGCCGGGGCGCCAAATCAAGCTCCCCCCTCCCGAAAACAGCAGCTCTTCTGCCATGACCCATTTTCGGGAGCCCCCGGGGCGTACCGGAGTCCCAGCCCGTCTCCTGCACTCCCCGCCCTTCGGGGAGCCCGCCCCCAAAAATGCGGTCCTAAGCCGGGGCGACCTCTGCTGCAACCTTCCCCGCGGAGCTCCCCGCGCCCGGCTCCCCGCCGCCGCTCGCCGCCCCCGCGGCCCGAAGCTGGTCTGGCGCCCGCGCCCGAAGGACCTGGACGCCTGGACCCTCGGGCCTCCGCGGTCCGGCGCGCCCCGGCCCGCCCCGCCCCGCCCCGGAAGCCCCGCCCCCGCCCCGGAAGCCCCGCCCACGGGCTGCGCCCCGGCCGCGCGAGCCTCTCCGCGGGCCCGCCCCGCCCACTGAGCACGCCCCGCCCCGCAAGCCCCGCCCGCCCCGCTCCGCCCCCCGCCGAGCCCCGCCCGGGCAGCGCGCGCCTGCGCAGACCCCGCCGGCCGCCGCCCACGCGGCCCACAGCAGGACCCTCCCCGCCCCGCCCCCCCGCCCGCCCCGCCCGCCCCGCCCCGCCCCGCCCGCCCCGCCCGCCGCCCTCGGCCGGCGACACCCGGCCCCGCCGCCCGGCTGCCCTCCCGGGACCCCGCCGGCCAGCGGGTCGCAGCCCCAGGAGGGGCGACTGCGAGGGCCCCTGGAGCCGAGCGCAGGCCCCCCGCGGGGGCGTGGGCTGCGGGCCTCTGTGGGGCGCCTTGGGACCCCGACTTCAGAGCTGGCCGCGAGCCGCTGTGGGCGTGGGCGGCCGGGCGGCCGCGTCCCTCCCGCGCGGCGCCCGCCCAGGGGCTGCGGCCGAGGCCTGGGGGTGCCGGAGCCTGGGGGTGCCAAGGCCTGGGGGTGCCGAGGCCTGGGGGTGCCGAGGCCTCGGGGTGCCAAGGCCTGGGGGTGCCGAGGCCTGGGGGTGCCGAGGCCTGGGGGTGCCGGAGCCTGGGGTGCCGAGGCCTGGGGGTGCCGAGGCTGGGGGTGCCGAGGCCTGGGGGTGCCGGAGCCTGGGGGTGCCGAGGCCTGGGGGTGCCGAGGCCTGGGGGTGCCGGAGCCTGGGGGTGCCGAGGCCTGGGGGTGCCGAGGCCTGGGGGTGCCGGAGCCTGGGGGTGCCGAGGCCTGGGGGTGCCGAGGCCTGGGGGTGCCGAGGCCTGGGGGTGCCGAGGCCTGGAGGTGGGGCGGCCGGGCCCGCCCCGCCAGCCGGCTTCGCGGACTCTCTTCAGAGGCCCGTGACGGCCCGAGTGGGCCCGGCGGAGCCCGGTTCGGCGCCTGCGGAACGACAGCGCCGTCTCGCCGCGCGGCCTGAAAGGAAAACTCGGCCTGACGCTCTCTGCCAGCGGGAAGGGCAGCGCTGAAGACGGCGTGCACATGCCTGAACGCTCCAGACGCGTCAAAGCAACGATTTATAGCTTGAGTGGTTTTAGAGATGCTGAATCTGGACGGGTCTTTGACCGTCCGGCTTTGCGGAGTAAGGAGACAAGAACGAGCTCTTTGACGAGTCCAAGAGACCTCGAAAGACGCTGTTAGTTGCCGCCAACTTTATGGAATCGGCTTTAATGTTACGACAGTATTTTCTGTTTTTTGTTGATTTGTTTCGGTTATGCATACAAGAATGGGGATCTAGGCCAGAGGGGCAGGGGTGCGGGGATCCCCAGAGACAGCGGGGCGCAGAGCAGGCGGATCCACTGACACACACCGCGGCGGGGAGCAGCGGGGCGGCAGGGAGTCTGCCGCGCCGCGAGGGTAGCCCCCTGGCCGGGTCGAAGTCGTGCTGCAGAGGCTGCGGACAGCCGCGTAGAGCTGTGCTTACCCCTGCCGGGGAGGCCCAGTATTTCCTATTTTGAATAATACCCATTTAAAGTTGTAAAAGAGGGGGCCTCCCCGGAGGCGCAGCGGGTTGAGCGCAGGCTGTGAAGCTGTCCCGGGCCTCCGCAGCGCAGGTTCGATCCCGGCCGGCCAGGGAGTGACCCACGGGGCGCAGCAGACTCCTCCTGTCTCCTGCTGCTCCCCTCAGCAGTGGATCTCCATTAAGTCTGCCTGTTCTGCTCCCCGCTGTCCCTGGGGGTTCCCCTCCCCCCCCACCTCTGGCCTACACCCCGGTTCTTGTATAAAAATAAATAAATCTTAAAAAAAATAAAGTTGTAAAAGAAAGCTGGAAATACTAGCTTCCTGCATCTTATTACAAGCGGGGCGCTCGTTCTGAACCACGTTCCCATCGGGAGGCCCGCACCGCGGCCCGGCTCGTGGTCAGCGCTGCCCACGACGCCGGGGGCAGGGGTGCGACCTGGGCGGGGGTGCACCCTGGGGTCCCCGCAAGGCAGGGACAAGGTCGCGCGAGGGCGGGTGGCGCGAGGCGGGCCTGCTCGGTGCTCCCGGGGCTTGGTGGGGCCCGGGAGCCACCGCCTGGCCCAGAGCTCCGTGCAGAGTGGACCCAACCGAGCCTGCCCGGCCGTCACACCTCGACTAGAAGTCTCCTCGGAACAGTGGGAGGCCTAACCCTGGGCCTTTATTTGGCTGAAATATTCACATAATACATAAAGAATTTAAAATAAACATTGGGACATGGTGGCGCTTGTCTTCCTTACTGTAGCTTTTTTTTTTTTTTTATAGAGGCATGTTTTATTTATTTGTTTGTTTGTTTATACAAGTACTGGGTACAGTCAGAAGCGCGGGAGGGTGAGAGAATTCACCAGAGCCAGAGCGGGGAGCAGCAGAGCAGCCAGAAGGACCGAAGGACACTGCTGAGGGGAGCAGCGGGCGGCAGGAGAGGTCTGCGCGCCATGTGGGACCCTCCTCTGGTGGCCGGGGAGCAGCCGGGGATCGAACCGGCGCCGCAGAGGCCGCGGGCAGCTTCGCAACCCAGCGCTCAACCGCTGCGCCACCGGGGAGGCCCTACTGTAGCTTATTAATGGCATCTTTTGGAATAGAAAGTGCTCATGTGAAGCACTGGCATTAAATTTACTCACAAACAAAAGATATTTCATGAAACATGTTACCTCATTAGTTAAATTGGGTATTTGGGGGGAAATTATAAATTATTTTCTGGATACTTTGCAATCCCTTTATGTGTGTGCATTTTAATTATTTTTTTAATATTTATTTATTTATATGAGAACCGGGGTACAGGGCAGATGCACAGGAGGGTGAGAGGACTCACCAGAGACAGAGCGGGGAGCAGAACAGGCAGAATGACAAAGTACACTGCTGAGGGGAGCAGCGGGCGCGGCAGGAGAGGTCTGCGCGCCATGTGGGCCCCTCCCTGGCCGGCCGGGAATCGAACCCGCGCTGCAGAGGCTGCGGGCAGCTTCACGGCGGGGCGCTCCACCTCTGCGCCACCAGGGAGGCCTGTACGTGCCTCTTAAGGGAAACATAAGCTGTTGTCCTCTGTGTTTGTGTTCATGGTGTGTTTGCATGTTTGTACAAAAAAGAAAATATCGTTTCCAGATTCAGCTCTAAACACAAGCCGACGCCTGTTCAAGGACAGAAACGTCTGAAACGTTAAAAGCCGGTCGTGAAGCTCACAGAGCCTACCCGGGTCGCAGGCTCGCCTTCACACAGCTCCGGCGCGCATGAAATGAAGTGCTCCGTCATTTGGGAAAAAAGGAAAAAATCTAGAACGCGCACAAAAGCAGAAATAGGGGAAAGTCCAAGGGCGGAAAGACGACCTCGCCGGCCCCGGCCGCAGGGAAGGCTCGGCCCCTCCGCCGGCCAGAGCGGGTTCGCCGGGACCGCGACCCGCGCGAGGACGAGCCGCCCCGGGGCCCCCGCCGCGCCCCCGCCGCGCCCCCGCCGCCCCCGCAGCCCCCCGCGCCCCCGCGGGAATCCCCGAGCTGAGCACAGGGCAGGAGAGGCAGGAGAGGGCGCCCGGGAGACCCGGTGCGCGGGGGTTTCTTAAGCTGGGCATATTCTACGTCACTTTCCATTTTTGCACAACGTCTGCGTTTTCACCGCGGCTGCAGCCCGGGTGCTGTAGGGCCACCCCGGTTCAAAACGGGGGCCTGGCCGTGCGTCCCCACCCGCGCTTGAAAGGACTTGTCCCCGCTCCGCTGCAGGCGCCGCGAGGCTCCTGAAGGCGGATTCCGGGGGGCGAGGCCCGCGGCTGGGGAGAGGGAGACCAAGGTTGAGACGCGCCCGCCCGCCCGCCACCGGGAGTCCCAAGGCCTCTCGAGCTGCCGCCGGCCCGGCCGGCCGGGGCGGTGAGGCCAGGAGCGAGCGGTCGCGGGCCAGAGCCCCCAAGGCCGCGGGCTGGTTTCCACGCCCAACCTGGCGCCCCCCCCCCCCCCCCCCCGCCCTCAGGCCCCGGCCGCCCCCCGCGGGGACGGGAGGCGTCTCTCCCCACGTCCTGCCGGCTTTGGTCTGGCGTGGGGGTGGGGGTGGCGTCCACCAAGCCTGCGTGGGGTTGGCTCAGGACAGCCGGGAACCCCCCCCCCCCCGCCCCCCCGCGCCCCTCCCGCGCCCGCGGGGCGCTCGGCCTCAGAGCCGCCTGCGGTTTTGGTTTTCACTTTATCGCAACGAGTCCCCCATCCCGCCTGCGGCCCCCCCCCCCGCACCTGCTGGGGGCGGCACCCCGCCTCTTCCCTCCGCGCCCCGCGGGAGGGCCTGGAGGACGCGGCCTCCCGCCGGCTCACGCGTCCCGGCTCGGCGCGGCCGCCCCCGCAACCCCCCACCCCCCAGCCCCTCCCCACCGCCCCCTCCCCGCTCTCGGCCCGGGCAGCGGCTCCAAGCGGCCGCGCCCCCCCCACCCCGGCCTCACTCGGGCGCGTGGGAGCCCGTGTCCAGCGCGAGTCCAGCGCAGAGGCCGCGGCGAGCGCTCGCGGCCACGGCCCCGGCGGCTCAGGCCGGCCCCGGCCCCCCGCGGGCCGCCACCGGGACGCGGCACGGGGGGCGCAGCCGAGGCGAGGGGACCCCGCGCCGCGCGGGCGCTGCCGGGGACGGCGGGGAGGCCCGTGGCCGCTGGGCGCTGCGCCGGGGCGGGGCCTGGCGGGACCCGTGGGCGGGGCCCAGAAGGGCGGGGCGCGCTGTGGTCTCGAGACGGGGCGGCACCCTGCCCTCGGCGGTGCCCCACCCCCCACCCCACCCCCCGGGCACCCCCGAGCCTGCTGCGGGCAGGCCAGGGCAGGTGTGGCCCCCCAGGCCCCCTGCCTGTCCCCTGCGCGGGATGGCCCCCGGCGAGTGAGCAGAGATGCTGAGGAGGCCGCCCTCGACGTGGGGAGAGCCCTCCTGCCCCTCAGAGCGCCTTCAGCAGTTTCCGCAACCCCCCAAAAAGCTGCGTGGGTCTGGAAATGCGGTTGACCTCAAACCCGTCGAGCGGAGAACAGAGAGCTCGCCCCTGTGTCCCCGGAGGCGGGCGAGGCCCAGCCGGCCGAACCCGCGCTGAGGTCAGCACAACCACCTTGCAGTGCGTGGGGGCCCCGGCACCCTGCGATCACTGTGCGTGTTCGGGGTTTGGGGCGGTTCTGGCAGAAGGGGGCCCTCCCTTCAGGGATGCGGGAATGTGGGTGCGAGCTAACGACCCCCTTCAGACCGTCTCACCCTTCATCCCAGGGTCAGGGATGACAGTGGGCCCTGTCCCCGGCGACCCCTGATGTATCCCCTGGGATGGGCCCTCGTCAGGTGAGGGTTGGGGTTGGGGGGCCGTTTAGGGCAGTTGCGGGGTTGTGAGCTGTCCAGCGGGGTCCTTGAGAGGCAGTTGAGAGTTGGGCCCCTGGGAGGCTGCACCCTGGGGTGTGACCAGGTCAGGCGCTGCTCCGGCCACAAGGAGGCCCCTCCCAGACACAGGCTCCGCTGCCCGGGTGGCCTCGGGGCCCAGGAGGGGGCGGGCTCCCCGAGCCTCCACCCAGGGGGCCACACCTGCTTCCAGGTGTGTCTGCGGTTGGTCTGGAGTCGGGGCCGCCACGGGCCACTTTCCCCCCTGACCAGCACTGGCGGGGAGTGTCCCTCCCCCGGGTGCAGCCTGCTGACTCCGCTGCAGTCTGGTGGGAGGCTGGGGGGGATGACAGGGGTTTTCACAGCCACATGGGCAACTGGACCTGCTGGACCTCACATGGGCGACTGGACCTGCTGGACCTCCCAGTGGGGGTGCAGAGAGGCCCAGAGGGGCTCTGGGTGAAGGAAGGGGATCCCCTCCATGGGCTCCTCCCAATGCCTAGCTCCAGCTGGCTACTCAGGGGTGGGGGCACCGCCTCAGGACCGCTCCTCAGCGTGGCCCAGGTGGGGGTCAGCCCCTGGGGCACCATGGGAGACCTGCTGTCCAGCAGAGGCACCAGGACCTGCCCAGGGCGTGAGCAGGTGCCCGGCCCCGGGTGGGGCGAGAGGGACCTGCTGACCCTGGGGAGGCTGTTTGGACACGGAGGGGAGGGCGAGGGGCTGGGTGCCAGAGCTCAGGAGGCCGGGCCCGTGGTGGTCCGCCGAGCCCAGCCTCCCTGCCCCCGGGACCACCGCCCGTGTGGTGGGCACAGGGCTGAGTGCCCAACCCAGCCACGGGCCCCGGCACCTGCGGCTACCTGCTACCGCCTGCAAGGGTGCCAGGCCCAGGAGGCAGTGGGTGCTGGCTGCTGGTCCGGGGCAGCCCCCCAAGGCCTCGGGTCCCCCTTAGACACGACTCAGGCTTGTCCAATGTGCTTCCTCAGTGGCCCCACGGCCAGAGAGCTACCACCGTTCCAGTTACCAGACAGGCCCGGACCCCGAGTGTGTCTCCCGAACCCGAGTGGCAGCCCCATAACCCAGAGAGTGGGCCCCAGAGCCAGGCGGCGACCCGCAGACGGCAAGGCCAGAAACCGAGCATTGAGGGCCGGAGCCCCGAGGCAGCAGGCCCGGAACCCGGAAGGCCGGGGAGCGAGCCAGGACCCGCAGCGCGGGGCAGCCCGGGCAGTGGGGCCGGCCCCGGAGAGCGGGCCCCGAGGCCCCGGGGCAGCCCCGCAGAGAGGGGCCAGCCCGGGCGCTGGGCTGGGGTCCCGTATCCAGGCAGTGGGGAGTAGACCCCAGGCCGCGGTGCAGGCCGGGCAGTGAGGACACACACCGGTTCTCAGTCCTTTATTACCAGCAAAGCCGTGAGTAGAAAAATCAACACAACCCAACAGGGGGAGTGTGGCCTGAGCCGCGGCAGCCGCCCCCAGGCTGCTCCAGGAGGCGGCGGCCCGTGGCTCGGGCGGGCAGCTCTACGCCAGCGGGACCCGCCCCCAGACTTGGCGGGGGACACCCCCTCCAGGGCGGCAACCCGGGCCGGGGAGGACGGGCGGGGCGGGCCGGCTACGGGCGCAGGGCGAGGAGGCTGAGGGCCAGCGCCAGGCCAGCGCGGCGGGGCGGCCTGGGGTGCGGGCGGCCGCGGCGCTCCGCAGCTGCTCGTTGCACAGCTCGCCCTGGCAGCACAGGGTGGCGGCCGCGCCGCTGCTGACCGGGCCCTGCAGGCTGTACGTGGGGCTGCACCAGTCCGCGCAGTCCTTCTCCACCAGGTTCCCGCTCAGAGGCTCCACTGGGGAAGCGGCGCGGTCAGGGGGGGCAGCGCCTCCTGCCCCACGCCCGCCTGGCTGCCCCTCCAGCCCCGCCCCTGGCTCCCCCGGCCTCCCCCCCCCGCCCGGCCCCTGGGCGCCTGGCCCGAGCCCTCGGGTCCGGGGCGCCGCCAGCCCGTCGCTCACCGTTGGTGCGGGTCCGGCAGAAGCGGGCGCTGGCCGCGCACGCCTGCGGGTTCTTGCAGTTGGTGGTGCTTCTGCACACGTGGCAGCGGAGACCCCGGGCTGCGGGGAGGGTGGCGTCAGGAGCTCCAGAGGCCTCCGGGGCACACCGCCGGAGTCCACCCCTCCTGTCCTGTCCCCGGGGCTACCGTGCTGCCCCGCACGCAGAGACAGTCCCTGCCTGGGGGGGGCTCTGCCCCCGGTGGCCCGGAAGGGGACGCTGCTGTCCCCCACCCAGGGCCCCCCGGGAGGACGCCAGGGACCGGACGGAGAGCGCCGGGTGGCCGGGCATCTGCCTGCTCCGGGGAGAGGCGTGCTGGGACACCTTCCAGCCCCACTGGTTCTGCGTGGGGCTCTAATCTCTGATTCTGGAACAATTAAGTCTGGGATTCCAGGCGTTCATTTTGCATTCAGCCCCAAGTCTGGCACCCCATCATTTCAGGACTCCTTGAGCCCTCCAAGCTCAGGCTTCCAGTGCCAGCCCGCAGGTCTGCCACAAGGCTGCCCACCGGCCCAGCCCCCTCGGACCCTACCTGGCCCCATGGCCACAGCCAGGGTGATGAACAGCAGCAGGATCGTCTTCATCTTGGGGTGTCTCTGGAGGAGGGAGGGCCCTTCCTCTTTGGAGGCCTTATAGCTTAGAGCACGCAGGGAGGGGCGGGTGCCCCACATTCCTCTTGGCTTGCCCCGCCCACCGGCCCATCTCGCCAGCCCTCGGCCGGGAGGGGTCTGTCCCTCGCCACCTCCCCCAGGGTGGGGTCCGTCCTCCCTCGGAAGCTGGGGCCTGAGACCCCCAGGCCTCGCCCTGAGCCTTGCTTGGCCCTGCCAGGCCCACCAGCTGTCATCTGCGCCCCCACCAGCCGCGCCCTTCCCGCGCCCGCCCCACGGTCAGTCGCGGCCCGCCGGTGTCCACCAGGCGCGGGAGGCCAGAGGCGGTGCCTGCCTGTTCCGGGCCTGGGCTCGGCTGCCAGGCTGGCCCACCCCATGGAACCTGGGGGTAGGAGCCCGAGGGAGCAGGTCCCGCTGAGATGTGGTGCCTGCGGGGGGGGGGGGGCGGGGGTGGTGCCCAGGAGCTGGGGTGGGCCCCCACAGGGCAAGGACGTGGGCGTGGCTGCACTGGGCTGGGAGGCGAGCGAGACTGGCAGGGAGGGCTGCAGGGGGGCACACTCAGCCCTTTGCTGCTGCCTGGGAACTGGCGCCCCTCTGTCTCCACCAGCCTGCCTCCCCCTTCCTCGGCCCCCAGGCTCTGTCGGATGCTCCCCCCATGCCAGGGCCCAGCCCCAGAGGAGCAGCTGCCTTCATCCCGTCTCTGCCCCGACCCCCCAAGACCAGAGCCCTTCCATACTGAGCCCCGGGGCCCCCAGGGCAGTGCCGGAGCCCGCCCCACGCCAGCCTCGCAGGGCCTCCGAGCGCGTCCCTCCCCCCGCCCGCTCCCTGCTGTCTCTACGTCTGCTCTGGGTGCTGAGGGGTCCTGGGTGGGTGGCCCCAGAGGTCACATCCCGCCCCTGCCCTGGCAGGACGCCCTGATAGCGGGGGTGGGAGCACAGAGGGCCACCGGCCCTGCCGATGGACCCTCGCCAGAAGGACCGCGGGCGCCTGGGGTTTCGGGCCAGGACTCGTGCGGACCTGAGGCTCCAGAGAGCTCATGTGCTTGAGTTCCCTGGCACGGGCGCCAGAGCCGGGCGTCTCGGGCAGCCCCTGACAGCCGGCCTGAGTTGGGCCTTGCCTCCCTTGCCCCTCGGGGCGAAAACCAACTCCAGCTCACCCAGAAACCCCCCACACAGGTCATCTAACTGCCCCTCGAGGCTTGCCCCCGGAGGTGACCCTGAGCTTGGCTCCTGGCCTCCCCTGCGAGGCAGCTCCAGCCCAGCTGCTGCTGCTGTTGCTGTTGGGACTTGCACACCTGCGGGGGCGGGTGTGCCTGCCCCCATGGGGGATGGGAGCAGCAGGTGGGGAGTGGAGGTCTGGGCATGAGGCACCTGAGGTTGTAGGGGTCCCTGCACACCTGACCCACTTGCACCGGGCACTCAGGTCCCTCTGTGGCACGTGCCCTGGACAGGCCTGATCCCAGAGCACAAGGCCCTGCCAGGGCTTCCCAGAGAGGCATCAACAACAGCCCTGCTGAAGGTACCCTGATGGCAGAACTGGGAATCATGAGGATGGTGCCGTCAGGGAGGGCTTCCTGCAGGTGGCGGCCTGACTATGGTCTTAGAGGGGCCATCATGGCTCCCTCCTTAAGTTGGTCCCCTTCCAACACCCTTTTCTGTTGAGGAAAAGAAACCAGGCGGGCGGGCTGGGCCAGGACACCCTAGAGCGGGGCAAAAGCAAGTTCTTCTTCGAAACCGCTCATCCCCTCCCTCATGCCCTGCCTCTGGAGAAAGCTGCTGCTTTCCCGAACGAGCTCTCCCCAGCCCCCGAGCCGGGGTCCCCAGCCCGGACGGGCCCATTCCCAGGGCGCCCTGAGCGGGGGGAGCCGAGACCCCTGTGCAACATCCACCCTCTCACACCCCTCCCTGCCCTGCCCCACCTCAGTCCTGCCTGCCCTCCGCGGGCCCTGACCCCAGGCCCCAGTTCGCGCACCGGAGGCTGCGCAGAGGCCGCCACAGGCGCCGAGGCTGCAGAGGGAAACCAGGCTCCAGAAGCACTGGGGAGACGGGTGGGGCGGGGATGCTCGCCGGGGCGCTGCCCGGGTGTGTGGTCAGGGCGGTGGGGAGCCTGGGGAGCCCAGGTCCCTGTCATAGGGTGCGGCAGGGACGGTCTCGGGTCTGGATGGGGCCTGGGGCCTAGGGTGGGCCCAGCTTCTCCCCAGCAGGGCGGGCGGCGGCGGTGAGTCAGGCAGGGAGAAGCGCGGCGTGACGCAGGTTCCCACGGGGCGGCACAGGCGGCCGGGCCTGGCCTCCAGCCTGGGGCTCTCCCGCACCCTCCGCCGCTGCCTCCCCGGCTCGGGAGGGGCGCTGGGGCCCAGACAGGGTCTCACGCCTGCTGCCTGTCACCTGCCCGACCTCGACCTCGGGGCGGCTTCTCCAGGGGCGCCCTCCCCATCCCGGGAGGGGCTGGGCTCCGGGCGCCATGCTCCATGAGGCCCCTTCCCTTGCCAACCGCAGACCCAGGGCAGGCCACGGGCGGCCTCCCCGCTCCTGCGAGGTCTGTCCCCACTGGCTGGACTGGGCTCTGGGCTCCTAAGGGCCGCTCCGGGCCCCTCACCCAGGAGGACCAGAAGACTCTGCCCAGGCTCCTTCCACAGCCCCGCCTGGCACCGGCGCCAGCTTCCCAGCCGTGTCCCTGGGAGGCACAGGGACTTGGGGGTCTGCAGGAAGAGGGGGGCCCTGGGCTGGGATCTGTGTCCTCCCATGGAGTGGCACCTGCAGCCGGGAGCGGGCACAGAGCACGATGCCCCAGCGCTGGGGCTGCTGTCTTCAGCCCTTGAGTGGGGGCACACGGGACCCTAGACTGGGAAAACCCACAGAACTGAGAATCAGGTGCCCTGGAAGGGGTATTCTCCCACGTCAGGGCAGCTCCCTCTGGGGCTCTGGGGAGATACCAGGTCTCCCGCTCTCCCCTGCCTCCCCCGCCGCCGCGCCGGGCTCACTGCACCCTTGTTACAGCCGGAGCGTGGGGCCGGCAGCCCGGGTTCCGTGACCGCGTGGGTGCAGATTCCAGAGCAGTGAGCACAGGGCGCTTCATTGTCCTTTGGCACCCCGCTGCCCTCACGTGCCACTTTCCCTTCCACCTCCCTGCTCTCCGTATACACATCCACCCAGCACCCATGCACCCACCCACCCACCCTCACACCCGTGCACAGCACACCTGTTCATATGCCCCTGGCGCATCCTCCACCACCCGCCATCCAACACCACCCATCGCCCATCTGTCCTCCAGCCATCCTCCAGCCATGCACCCTCCAGCCATCCATCCTCCAGCCATGCACCCTCCATCCATGCACCCTCCATCCATCCATCCTCCAGCCATGCACCCTCCAGCCATGCACCCTCCAGCCATCCATCCTCCAGCCATGCACCCTCCAGCCATGCACCCTCCAGCCATCCATCCTCCATCCATGCACCCTCCATCCATGCACCCTCCATCCATCCATCCTCCAGCCATGCACCCTCCAGCCATGCACCCTCCAGCCATGCACCCTCCAGCCATGCACCCTCCAGCCATGCACCCTCCAGCCATGCACCCTCCAGCCATCCATCCTCCAGCCATGCACCCTCCAGCCATGCACCCTCCAGCCATGCACCCTCCAGCCATGCACCCTCCAGCCATCCATCCTCCAGCCATGCACCCTCCATCCATCCATCCTCCAGCCATGCACCCTCCAGCCATGCACCCTCCAGCCATGCACCCTCCACCCATCCATCCGTCTGTCCTCCACCCACACACCCTTCTGCCCACACGCCCGTCCGCTCACTGCTCGGGGCTCCCCTAGGAGAGCGCTCTGATGCTGACCCTCCCCTCCCCTGCCTGTGCGCACCCGTCCCTGCAGCAGGAATTCTGCGTGGCTGTGGCGTGACACTGGTGGGGCCTGCGAGCCTCGGGCCTTTAGGTGTCTGGTGGAAAACACTAACGAGCAGCACCTGCCGTGCAGCCACGCCGCTTTCACCTGTGCTTCTACGGAACCTGGGGGTGGGGCCCAGCCCGAGGAGGGGAACAGGCACATTGTGCACATCCCGTGCCCGCCGGTCTGTCTGTCCAGGTTCGCACGAGCACCCCGCACGCGGAGCAACGCAGGTTCCTTTCCCTGACGACCCGCCCCCCCCACTTTGTCCTCATCTCTTGGGAACAGGAAACTGCCCTTGTCGGAGCTGCCCCCCTACACCCCGAGAGCCCCCGGGACAGCCCGGAGTGCAAAGGACACTCTGGAAACGGCTGGCGAAACTCTCGGGCGGACCGCTACGCCCCACACACGCGTGCGGGGCACAGGCCTCGGCCGCCACGGGGCCGGGGCAGGGTCCGCGGGCTGCCCTCATCGCCCTGGCCTGGTCCCTCGAGGCAGGAGCCCCGGAGCCCCGGGTCTCCCCTGGGCCTCTGGCGGCTGCTGAATCTGAATCTGGTCCCCCCCAGGGGCTTGTCCGAGACCGCCTGCTCCGGGAGTGGGGACAGGCCCCCAGGGGCGGAGGCTGGGTCCCCCAGGGAGTGGCTGACTGATCCTGGCTTGGGCTGAGGCCTCCCGGCTGGGAACATCAGAAGGAGAGGCTGGCTGGAGCCCCGGAGCCGGCCCAGGACAGGGCAGCAGCCCCCGGCCGAGCCTGGACCAGGCAGCCCCCGCCGCCCAGCCCTCTGCGGAAAGTGTCCCTGCTGGGCCGCTGGCTCCAAGCCCCAGCTCCTCCTCGGGCATTTGGGGAGCGGCGGTTTCCTCTGTGTCCTGGATTTGCGGCCCCAACCCCCACCCACACTCGGGGTGCTGCTCCCAGAACCCGCACAGTAGCCGGGCTCTGCGGGTCCAGCCCACCCGCCCTGCCCTCCCCCTGCTCCCTCCAGCCATTCCTGCTGCGGCCTTTGTGTCCCGCCCACCTGCTGTGCCACCCTGGCCTGGAGCGCTGCTTTCCCGTCTCCGGGGCTGCTGGGGGCAGCGTGAGCAGAGCACACGGGAGTGGGGGAGGGGCAGAGTCCCTGCTGGGGCTCTCTGCAGGGCTGTGGGGAGCAGCGGGGAGCAGCGGGGGGGGGGGGCCCACGGGGGGGGGGGTGGCCCACCCAGCGCTCAGCGCTCAGCGCTCAGCGCAGGGCCTGGGAGGGGCGGGTGGGCCCTCGCCTGGTGCAGCTCCAGCGGCTACGGGGGTGAGGCCTGCCCTGGAGGGGAGCCCCGTCTCCACGGATGTGGAGCAGAGCCCCACCCTCCTTAAGGGAAACCTCAGCTTCCCAGGCTGGGCAGGCGGCCCAACCTTGGGCCTCAGCTCTGCCCCTGGAGCGGCCGCCCCGCAGGAGCCCCACTCCAAGCCCAGCAGGACCCCAGCGCTGCGGGCCTGGCCCCGCGGGAAGACACACCCGACACCCTGGTTCCAGGCAGGCCCAGCTCGTCTGCTCCGGGACCTCCCAGGGCAGAGACCACAAGATGCCGGCCCCTGCGGGGGGGACCATGTGTCTCTGGCAGCCGGGGAGCACTGTGCCCGCCTCGCCCCGGAACGGGTTCGCAGTCCCCGCACAGGTGGGGACAGACCGTCGCACAGGCGGCCAGAGGGTGCTGCCCGAGCAGAGCACCCCACCCCGGGGGTGCATGGGAACTTGGGGCCTCAGTGCCTGGAGCCTGGGCGGAGGGAGGGTGGGGCTGTGGGGCGGGGCTGTCTCGCTCCCAGGGTGGGGCCTCCGCCCTGGGGCGGCTCCGAAGCCCGCAGCCCTGCTGACTGTAGGCGCTGGGCAGGCCTGTCCCGGGACCCGAGGAGAGGCCGCGGGGCAGGGGGAAGGTGGTCCCAGGGAGGCTGGGTGGGGAGCAGCCCTGGAGCCCAGCGCATGCCCCAGGACGTGTGTGGGGCGCTCGGGGGCCTGGAGGTCAGGATGGTGAGGACGGGGCTGGGGATCAGCAGTCTCCCCAGTGGAACCCATCTGAGCCCCCAAACTTGGAACTTAGGGTTCCTGCCACGTGGGGGGGCAGGTTCTGGTTCTTATGGGACAGCAGCTTCTGCTCCCACGCTGGCGGTGGCCCCCACGTAGCGCACCCACCTCCGCGGGCCGGCCCGGCACAGGAAGACCCCACGCGCGGACGCTCCGAGGAGGCCCAGCCGGGCTCATCGCTTTATTCTCCCCGCGTGCACCCCGGGAGGTCGCGGCTGACACCCGTTGCGCGGGCACCCAGCCCAGCAGGTGCGGCCCCGGCCCAGGCCCATGCCAGGGCGGCCTGAGCTGCTGCCCCCGCGGGCATCCCTGCCGGGGCCGGGGCTCTGGGTCCACGGTGACAGCGCCGGGAGTGGGGCCAGCTGGGTCCTTTCTGTCCGCGGAAGCCCCTCGACCTCCGCCTTGCAGCTGAGGGTGCTGCCGGGGGGTGGGGGGTGGCGGGGCGCGAGGGAGGGAGGAAGGGGCGGGGGCGGGCAGGGGAGCCACCAGAAGCAGAGGAGTGGATGGACGAGCCAGCGGCTGGGGGTGGCGGAAGGCCCAGCGCCCGCACCCCAGCCCCGGCCCCACCCGCCCCTGTGGCCCGGCACCGCGGGCACGAGAGGAGGCGGGGTGGGCGCCGGGGAGCGTGCCGCGCAGGGTGGAGCCCGGATGTGGACTGGAGGCGCGGGGAGGGGGTGAAGATGCTCCGTCCCCGGGAGCACAGGCCTGGGGAGGGGAGGGTGTCCGAGGCGTGGCCAGGGCAGGCGGAGGCCCCGCGGGGCTGGTGTGTGGGAAGCAGGGGAGTGGCGGGGAGGGCCACTCCCTGGGGGCGGTCGAGGGTCGGTCTGGGCGCGGGGCGGGCGACCCGTGGCTCACCAGGCCGCCCGCAGCAGCGCCCACAGCAGGCTGGCCGAGGCGCTGGCCCACAGGAGCCCCGGGCCACCCGCCAGGCCCGCGGCCGCGCTGCGGTTACACTCGCTGCCCTGGCAGCAGGACACGGAGAGGGCCCGGCCGTCGGGGGACACGGTGCTGTTGGGGCAGGCCGGGGCGCAGGACTTCATCACCAGGATGCCGCCCGGGTTGGCTGTGGAGAGAGGGTGAGGCGTGGCCTGGTGCCCGCGGGCCTGGGCGCCCTGGCTCCCCGCAGCCAGGCTCGGCCTCCGGCCAGCTTCCCTTTCCCGCTGACAGAGTGGGCGCCTCTGTGCGTCCCAAGGACGAGGGGAGCCCTGTGCTCCTCACCCCCTCCCGGAACTGGAGCTCTCTAGGGGAGGGCAGCTGGGCTCTAAGGACAGTCCCCCCACAGGGGCTCCGGCTCCCCATCATAGGGAAAATGGAAGTGGCCCGAGGGGGGCTGGTTGAGGGGAGTGCGTCAGGGGCCCCCGGGCGTGCGTCCAGTGGGAAGACAGCCTGGTTACAGGCCAGTCCCGCCGGGCTGCGCTGGGGGGCCCAGGCCCCGGGGTCCTCGGACCCTCCTCCTGGTCTGCGGAAGCCAAGAGCCCAGGGTGAGGCCAGGTGCTGCCGCCTGCCCGGCCTCCTGGGGTTGCCTGCAAAGACCCAGGGGTGCTCTCACCCCCCAGCCCCCTCTCCACTGCCGGATGGCACAACTGGCGTCTCAGGTCAGGACCTGCGGGAGGCGGGGGGGACAGGGAGCCCCAAGTGGGGACAGCCCTGCCATCTGCCCGCCTGGGCTCCCCGGACTCCTGCTGGCCCAGCTTCCTGCTCCAGGACCCCGGGCCCCCCGCCCGGTGAGGCTGAGCCCCAGCGGTGGCTGTCCCCCTTGTAATCCCGGAGTGCGGCCTGGCTGGCGACAGGTGCACAGAGACAGTGGACGGACAGGGACAGATGGACAGAGAGACGGGGCGGGCAGCGTACAGAGATGGGGAGCGTGGGGAGCCCCTGAGTCTGAGAGAAGCCATCCCCACAGAGACAGAGGGAACCCGGTCTTTGGCGTGTCGGTCCCGTTGAAGTTGAAAGAAGAGAGGTTTTGGGGGTGTAGGGAGCCCCCAGGAAGCCCTAGGCATGCAGGGCCCCTGGAGAAGCAGAGCCCCGCTCAGGCCCTCTCTGGCTAAGGGGGGGGCAGGTCCTGGCTGTGACCACATCTGGGGTCGAGCGAGGCCAGCGTGGGGCCGTCTCCAAGCCCCTGGGAGGGCTGCGCCTGGCGACTCTGCCAGGTCTGTCCCTGCCCCACAGGGAGGCCCTTTGCGCTGGGCCCGGACTGGCGGGAGGTGGGGGCCAGCCAGCTGGAGGGGACGCGGGCCCGTCCAGCCCCAGTCAGCCGCGCGCGTGTACGGCCCGGGCCCCCACGGGCCTCATGGGGCCTTCAGCAAGTGTGGCCTGGAGAGTGCTCTGGGCCCCCGGCGGGGGTGCCTGGCTGCCAAGGCAGAGCCTCCACTTTTTGTAGGGGGGCCTGGGGAATGGAGTTAGGACCCCCAATAGGAGGTCTCCTCATGCCCTGGAAGAAACGGGGTACCGGGTCACACAGCCAGGCGGCCTGACCCCACTGAGTCGGGGGGTCGGGGGAGGAGAGGCCCCTGCGCCTGGTGGGGGTGGGAGATGGGGCAGGGACGGAGCTGGCGGGGGCGCGGTCCGGGAGGCCCATCTGGACAGCTGAACTGCAGACGGCTGGCTCGCTGCACCTACGCTGTCCCCCCGCCCCGGCCTCCCTCTGTGCCCCTCGGGCTCTCACCCAGCTGGGCCCGCCCGCCCCTCCCTGGAGGCGGGCTCTGCGCCCTCGGGTGCTGGCTGGCGGTACTCACTGGCCCTGGTGATAACACAGTACTTGTCGGTCTGGGCGCACTCCACCAGCGACTCGCAGTTCTCGTGGCCACAGCACACGTGGCAGTGCAGGGCCAGGGCTGGGGGAGCAAGACAGCCCCCGTCAGTGGGGGCCGGCCCGAGGAGCCTGCCCGCCACCCGCCACCCCTCCCCGCGCCTCCAGCAGGATCTAGGCCCCAGCGGGCCGGTGGGCGGGCAGGCGCGGGGCTGGGGGCTGGGCGGAGCCCTGGATGAGTCTGCAGCGAGCGAGGGGGAGGCTGGGCGGTGGGGTCTGCGGGCTGCCCCTGCCAGACAGCGGGCGTGCGTGCGTGCCTGAGGAAACGTGAGGGGCCTGGCCGCAGCTGACCGGTCCATCCCTCAGGAGTCCACAGCGCACTGGCAGCCGGCGTGTGACAGCCAGCACAGGGCTAAGGCCCCGGGTAGCAGATGCGAGGGCCAGCTGGGTGGCCCTGAAGCTGGGCCTGGATGGACTTGTGTCCACCGTCTGAGGGACGCCCCCTGGGTGGGGGTGTAGTAGGAAGAGGGCAACCAGTGAGGACCCAGGGACCAGCATGTGGGCACTAGGAGATGCGATGGGCCAGGTGTTGGGGTGTGGGGGAGCTAGGAGCACCCTGCCCAGGTGGGGGAGCTGCGCCAGGACTCGGGGCCTGGGAGGGCACTTCCTGGGGGGGGACGCTCCTGAGGACAGCACCTTCCTCACATGGCCAGCAAGCCAGGCCCTCCGCCCAGGGAGAGTGGGTGCATGGTCAGGCCGCACCGAGCGGGTCCGGGCTGCACCTCAGCGCTCCGGGCAGGGCTGGGGCCAAGCTTCCCGGCCTGGGCTCTACAGTCACCCACCCACTCCTGTCCTCCCGTCCCCAGCAGAGTCCTGGGTATGGCCTGGGCAGCGAGACACTCCGGGTAGCTCTGGACAGGAACCTGCCTGCCGCTGTACCCCCCAGGGCCCCAAAGTCCCTCTGTCCTGGGCAGAGCCAAGGCCCCGGCAGCAGAGCCTGCTCCCACCTCGAGGCCGTCGGGTCATCTCCCGGGAGCCCAGCCGCCCACGCCCCCCGCCAGACTGGCCCTCCAGTCTTTCCAGTCTCCCCAGGCTGGGACTTATCCTCACAGCGCCTCCGTCAGCCCCAGGCCCCCCCACACCCAGGGGGCTTCCCCAGCCGGCTGCAGTCTCCACCTTACCAACCCCCGCACTCAGAGGTAGTTGAGGGGCTAATTATCCCTAGATGGTAATTATTCAGCTGATAATCACAGGCCGCAGCAACCCCCATTTCCGGGGCCCCCGAGCAGCAGCCCTGGCGAAGGTCACACGCCAGCCGTCCGATGGGATGAGCAGTCCGGACGGGGGGCCGGCGGCCGGTCGGTCAGGCCTCAGTCCGGCTCCCAGGAGGCCCCGCTGGCCAGGGCACCGGGGCCGGTCACTGTCTCCAGGACGCGGTCCGGCACCCGCCCGGGGCCTGTGGTCTCAGCCCTCCCCGAGCGCTGGCCCCCCGCTCCCCAGCCAGCTACACCAGGGGCACCCCAAAGGCCCACGCCCCGCCCCTGCTTGCGGACGCCAGGTGCGGCCTGGAGCATCCCGCAGCCCCACCGGACCCAGGCCCCGCGGACAGCCGTGTGCGCCCCGCGCGGACGCCCTTACCCAGGTCCGCGCACAGGGCGGCCAGGAGCAGGAGCGCGAGCAGCGGCCTCATCGTGGCGCGTCGCTGGCCGGGACTGCGCAGCAGCTGCCCAGACCCTTTATAAGCGGCTCCCGCCGGGCCAGACCTAGTAATTTAGCCGCGCTGAGCTGGGGCAGCAGGCGCCTGACTCACGCCCAGGGGCCCGGGGGGCTCCGGAGGTCACCCGCGCCCTCCCTCTGCCCGGCCCTCCCTCCCGAGCCGTCCCGTCCCTCTCCCACGAGGCGCAGGCTGGCCCGAGCCTGGAGTCCGGGGCTGGCCCTGCCCTGGGGCCGGGGGCTTGGCTCTGCCCTGGGGGCGGGGGCCGCTCTACCCAGAGCGCTTCCCAGCGGGCGCCGCCAGCCCCCCGTGCCCCTCCTTTGGTGGGCGCAGACAGGGAGGCCCACACCCACCTCGGAGGGAAACGGAGGCAGCGCCGGCTGAAAGCAGGCTGGGGACCGGCACGTCTCCACCTCCTTGTGCACGCAGACCCCGGGCTCTGGGACACGCTGCTTCTGAGGGGGCCCGCGGGGACCTGCGGGGACCTGCGACCCCTCCCCGCAAGCCCCGAGAGTTGCCGGAGCTGGGGTTCCCATCGCAGGCCAGTGTGGGGACCGCGAGGACAAGGGCGCCTGGGGGATGCGGGAGGCAGCCGGCCCCTGGGGCGCCCCCTGCCCTCTGGGCCCTGGCTGGGGCTGCGGAGGCTGAGGTAGGCGCTCTCGCCTGCTAGGCGCTGCCCCACGGCCCCCCCCCCCCCCCCGTGACCACGCAGCGTGTCGGCATGTGGCCCTCACGGCTCAGGGTGTGGCGGGCCCTGAGGGGTCCCAACATAGCCTGCCTGGCCTGTAGCCCCCGCCCCTCGCGGGCACACACGCCCTAGGGGCCATCCCTGCCCTGTGGCATTGCCCCTCACTCCTGGCCCCGGCCCTGACCCTTGGTGGGCACCTGCCCCGGGGCCCTCGGGTGCTCTTCCTGGGCCCGGGGTGGCAGAGGGCAGCTGTCAGGGCACAGGGGGAGCCCACAAAGCACATGGGCTGGGGAAGCCTGGGTCGGGCTCTGGGGGCTCCCCGGCAGCCACCTCCTCAGCCCCCTAAACTCGCCAGGACCCTCTGTCTGTTTCCTGACATACCTGTCCATTATTTATTTCAGCCTTTTTTTTTTTTTACTTTTTGGAACGTCCATGTTGGGGCCATAGCGTGTGGGCAGCCCCACTTTCCCGGCCCCCGGATGATAAGGATGGGCAGCCTGAGTCGAGGACCCACTCGCCAGGCCGCAGACGGCTGCAGACACGAGTGTGCACCACTGCCCTGGGCAGTGCGGCCAAGCCGAGCGGGAGGGAGGCCGGTGGGCCGCCACGTCCACCGTGTCCACCATTCACGCCACGCCATCCAGGCGCGCTCACGAATGCCCAGTCCGCTCCACCCCGCGCACCCCACCGATCCCCCACCCATGTCTCCTCCGAGCACACTGGCCCTGTGGCACGGTCATCACGGTGAGGTGGACACTGCCCAACAGCCCTGGCAGACACCCCTCAGCCCGGCAGTGGGCTTTCTACCCGCAGCGAGGGGCCAGGCGGGGAGCAGACGGCTACCTCTGGGTGGACACCGTCTTGGGGGGCTCTGACGGAGCAGGCCCTCCCCTCACTAAGCCCCGCCCAGGGACCCTGCCCCCCACCCCACACCTGTGAGCATGCAGAGAGGGGGTGGCAGCAGTTGGGCCAGGGGGAGCCTGGGGTCTGTTCAGCCCTGACACTGCCTGCTGGATGCCAGGCCAGGCCCTGGGGTAAGGGGCTGAGATGGAGCCCAGCTCAGCTGTGGTGCCCACGGGGCTCCGCCTGAGCCGGAGGAGGGGCAGGGGCCGCCCTGGGGTGGGGATGCGAGGGAGGTTGCTGGAGGCGGGGAGGAGCTGGTGCCGGGAGCGTCCTGGCCAGGCCGGAGAATTCCACACATTTCCTGCGCGCAAGTGGGCACAACAGGAATGTCTCTGGTGGGCACAGCAGGAATGTCCCAGTGGGCAGTGTCTCAGGCAGAATCTGCCTTCTGGGGCCTGTGCCAGCCCTGCCCCTCTACCGGGGTTCTGGGGCCTGCTGGACTGAGTGTCAAAGGGCCTTTTAGGGGCACAGTCTGCACCCCAGAGGACACCTGTCTTCAGGGAGTCCCCACAGACGAGCACGAGTGCAGGGCTGCTGGCGGGGGCGGCACGGCGGAGGAATGCTGCCCGACTGCCAGGCTGCCCGGGCCTGGCCGGGCACTGACCCTCATTAGGCTAATCAGGCATCTGAAACTCACTCTTTACAAGCTGGTGCTCCCCAATTAGGGCCCTGACTCCCTCCCCAGGTGTCAATGAAGGCCTCGCCTCCCCAGCTTTGCCTTGACCTCACTGCTCAGAGCACCCCGCAGGGAGACCCGGGGCTCCCTGTCCACACGGGCACCTGGACCAGGCACCCAGCAGGGGGCTCCAGCCCACTCTACAGGAACAGCCCCTGGCCCAGTTAGGAGCCCAAGCCCTCCGCAGAGTACAGGCCAAGACCTGCCCCGGCTCCCCTCCACCCCCACTGCTCCCCGCCCTCCAGCCCACCTTCCTCCTGTGCCCAAAGGGCCTGGGGCGCATCCAGACTGGGTCTCAGGCCGCTTGCCTGTCCCACAAGAGCTGGGAGAGGAGAGCCCAAGGAGGGCTCAGAGCCCCAACCCCCATCCCTCTGAGCCCCAACCCGGTCGCCCCAAGTCCTGACTTGATCCCTCTGAGCCCCAACCTGGCCCCCCCATCCTCAGCCCTAGCTCTGGCCATGAACCTGAAGCCAACTAGTTTAAGGGGCCATGGCCAGGTTTGGGGAACAGAGGCCCGGGTGCGCCCCGGAGCACAGAAGGCCCCGAGGGACTGAGACAGCAGGCAGGGCTGGCTGAGGAGCAGAAGCTGGTGCCGCGCCTCCCGCCCCCCCACCCCTGCAGCCCGGCCTTGGGGGCTGCGCTGCCCCAGCTCCCTCTGGAGCACGGGTGATTCCTGGGGCTCGTGGGGGTGGGGACTGGCCGCTCCAGTTCCGCCGGTCGGTCGGGGCAGCCAGGAGCAGGGACACCTGTCCTGAGCATCTCCAGGAAGGAAGCAGCCAGGAGAACCAGGCCGCCCGCTGCCAGCCTCCCGGGCTGGGGCAGGCCGCACCCGGATGGGGCCTCGCGGAGGGCGGGCGCCTCTTCTCCAGGGGCGGGGTCCTGGAGGTGGGCCAGGAAGGAGGGGCTCAGAGGGAGAGCGGGGTACCCCAGAAGGCCCCCGCTGGGGCAGGCGGCGGGAAGCGGCCCCACGCCTCCCAGCGCCCTGCTCCCTGGGCGCCCCCTGCTGGTAAAGAGGGGCCTGAGCCCCTAACTTCAGGCCAGCACCCCTCCTGCCACGGTCCCACAGGGCCCTTGTGCTCCAGCCCAGACCTGGAGACCCTCCTGCGGGGCCACGGCGGGCGCACCTGGGAGTGGCCCCTGCCCAGGACAGGCACGGCCTCCGCCCCTCCCGCCCCCGGGCCTCTGCCCCTGGGGCCTACCTGAGCAACGGCCCGGCCCAGCCCGGCCCGGCCCACGAGCGTGCAGCAGCAGCAGCACGATGCTCACGCCAGCCTCTCGCAGCGCCCCGGCGCCCCGTGCCTCTCGCACACGCACCTCCACGCGTGCACGCGGGCGCCCGGGGCGGGTGGGAAGCTCCCGTCTCTGCCTGGGCTTCTCCGGGGTCTGGGCGCCCAGGGCGCGGCCCTCAAATGGGCTAAAGGGCAGGTGGGTGCAGCCTTCCTGTCCTGGGGGGGCAGGGGACCCGCTAAGCAGCAGGAGCCCCAGCCCGAGAGGCTGCGGCACTGTCTCGGGGAGACCCCAGCTTGGGGGTGGCCCGGGGCTTTCCTGTCTTGGCCGGGAGGTCTCCTCGCTCCGCGTTAATTCCTCGCCGGTCAGCCGGGCACAGTGACTCCAGGCCCAAGAACCTGGGGGGTCGACGGCAGACTCCCCAGACACCCTGCCGCCGGCTAAAGCGCTCCCAGGCGCGGCGCCAGGGCCAGAGGCAGGTCTGGGGGGCGGTGCGGGGGCTGCTGGGGGCCTCCCCCCCAAGCTGCCTGCGAGTCCGCTCAGAACAAGCCCCCCCTTCTCTCCAGGTGCCTGCCCCACGAGCCCGATCGGGCCGTTTCAAGCCGAGCGTCTGACTGGACTGCGTGGCACCAACCCGCCCGCTTCGCCCCAGGAGCGAGGCCGAGCTGGGAGCTGGTTGGTCCGTTGACAGCGCGGGCTCCAGCGACAGAAGGGGAAAGCAGGGCGCCGGACTCCCGGGGAGGCCAGCGTGGGCTTGTGAGGGGCTCCACAGCGGGGCCCTTTCAGAGGGGCCGCGCGGCACGATGCGAGGGAGTGCCTGCTGTGCTCTGGGGCCCCGTGGGCCTCAGGCTCCGCCTGCAGCCCAGAACCAGGGGCCAGGGGCCACGGGCTTGGGGGTGCCTCCCCTGTCCCCCCACCTATGTTGCACACAGGCAACCCCTTGCTGCAGCCCCAGTGGGGGCGGGGGGGAGGGGAGCGGGGGACGGCAACCTCCTGGCATCACTGGGGGCCGCTGGCTGCAGCCCGAGCCCAGCGGTCAGCGAAGGCCTGCGGCTCCTGGGCCTCCAGAAGGCCGGGCGCGGGCCCGCAGGCGGCGGCGAGGAAACCAGGTCGCCGGAGCCCTGGGGGCTGCAGCCAGAACCCCAAAGCCAGAGGCCGGGGAGGGATGGGGGCGTGCCCTTGGGCTCGGGCGCCGGGGATCCACTTGGTTTCTGCTTCTGCCATGTTTAGGGGCTTGTGAAGCGGCCGCCCAGGCCGTCCGCCCGCCTCGGTCTCCACGCGCAGCGGCCCAGGGCGACGCGTCACACCCCCGCCACTTGGACTGTCTGTTCCGATTTCTGCTGTTGTTTTTCAGTCAGAACATTCAAAAATTTGTTCTTTCAATTTCCAAATATGTGGGGATATTTAAATTTTCGTTGGTTGCTGAGTTAACGTCACTGAAATTGCTGGGCCTTGCCTTAGACTCAGCGCATGGGCCAAGCTGGCACCCGAGCTCTGCCGGGCGCAGGGGCGGGCAGGGGGCGGGCCGCAGGGGGCGAGGCGGTGGGGGGCGCGCCCCGCCAGCTTGCTGCGCGAGCACACGCGGAGAACACACCGAGCCCGGCCCTCTCGTCTTTTGCGCTCGCCGAGGCCGTGCAGAGGCAGACCCGTCGGACTCCTCACCACCCCTTGGATCACCGCGCTTTTGGTCACTGAAGAAGACTCAGAGATGGAGCTTTGGGGCTCACGACCCGAGGGTCTGAGCCGCGGGGCTTCTTCCCCCAGTGGTGCGGTGGTGGGCGCTGGGGGCCGCACTGCGGGAGGGCGCCCAGCAGGACGTCCTCGCTCACCTGCTAAAGGCGGCCCTGGAGAGGCAGAGCCAGGCCGCAGCTCAAGGCGCTCGGCCCGACGCACGGCCCACACCTGCACACAGCAGCCCGCGGGTTACAGCTTCTCGGGCGGCCTCGTCTGAAGTGGAAGCTGCACGACGCTTCCACTCAGAGCTGCCCCCACAGCACCTCGGCAGGCCCCCACCCCACTCCTGGCTGCACAGACCCTCCCCACGGGCAGCCGCCCCCTTCCACCACGGGGCCTCCGGGAGACGGCTGGGCGCGCCTCTGTGGCCCAGAGAGGTTGCACACGAGCGCAGCAGCCGTTGAGATCCCATGGTGTCCTCTGGTCAGGGAATGTGCTGAGCAGCAGCCGCACTGGGGCCACATCCGCTGTGGCCATGTCCACTTGGCCACAGAGAGGGGGGACCATGGGGAGATCCTTCTGCCCGCCAGGCTGCTGCCCACCAGAGCCTCGCCCTGCAGACCCTCTGGCCCAGGGCTTCCTGGGGGGGCCGTCTGGTCTCCCGAGGGGCTGTCCATTCTGGTGTCAGGACTCAGGAGTCCGGGACCTCTGCAGTCCGCCCCCGCCCCCTGCCCAGTGCTCCCTAACCTGGCAGCACTGCTGGCCCGACCTCTGCAGACTCTGTGGCTCCTTCTCCGGCGGCCCCCACCCCCACCCCCACCCCGGGGACCGCTCCTCTTGCACATACCCCCTGCCAGGCTCCCACAGCAACGCCCTAAGGCCCGCCTCTGCCTTGCCCCTCTCTGTGCAGGAGGTGCCCACTTGGCCTGCCTGACCAAGGCTGATCCCCCAACGTGGGTCCCGAGTGGGAGTGGGGAGCTGGTAGCCAGGAGTGGGGGGGGGGAGGGAGCCAGAATCTGAGCGAGGCGGCAGGCAGTGGGCATCCTAGGGGAGCAGGCCTGGTCCGGAGGGGTCATGGTGACGCAGGCCGCCTCCAGCCCGCAGGGAGCTCAAGGCCGCCCTAGCTGGCCTTGGGGGACCGCGGGATTCATTCTGGAAGGGTCCCGGACCGCCCACCAGCATGCCTATGTCCGCGAGGGAGGGGACAGGTGGGACGGGCAGGAGGGAGGGGAGGGGAGCCCCTGCAGCCCTGAGAGCAAATGTCGGCGCCTGGGGGTGTGACCCCTGCTCCCCCTAGAGGGCTGGTCGCCCCCCCCCACCGCAGGGCAGAAGCCCCTAAGCAGGTGCAGGTGCGTGGGCAGCCCTCCCCACCAGGGCGGAGCCTGCCAGGGGGAGCCTGAAGCCCAGGAGGAGGCTTCCTTCCTGCAGAGCACCCCCGTCGGGCAGGCCGCAGGACTGCGCACGGCCCCTCCTCACCCAGGGCGCGCGGGCAGACAGCACACCCGCCGTCCACGGGAAGCACGTTTAATGGACAGCCCGGCCCCTGGCCGAGCAGCTGGCGGCTGTCAGGCGCCAGCACAGGCCGGGCGGGCTCAGGGCAGCGCGGGGCTCGGGGCCGCTGCGGCCAGCGCAAGGAGGGCGGCCAGCGCCGCGCGGCGGCCACGGGCGGGCGGGGCGGCGCCCGTGACGGCGCCCGGGACGGTGCCCGTGTAGTAGGCCCACTCGGTGTCGTTGATGCTCACGCTGTCGTGGTTGCAGAGACTCGTGTCGCAGCAGCGCACGTACAGCAGCGGCGTGGGCTCCAGGAGCACGAAGCCCCGCTCGGACGCCACCTCGGGGACGGGCACCGGGCAGAGCGAGACGCACTGCCTGGACACCATGAAGTGGCGCACCAGCACGCCTGCAGGGACGGACGGCCGGGCAGGTGCTCAGCGGGGCGCGCGGCCTGTGGCCCTGCACGCCCCACCCTGGGGCCCCGGCCTGCGGAGAAGCTCCGCTGCGCTGGGGCGGCCGGCCTGGGGAGTCCCCCCTGGGAAGGGCCTGGCTCTTACGCCTCCCCTCCCAGTCGCCAAGTCACCCATGGGTGCTGCTCTGGGCAGGACTGTCTACCTCACCCCCCGCGGGTGCATGCAGCAAATCCCTCTTCCCCCACGTGATGAGCCCAGACCCCCAGACCCCCCAGAGCCCTCAGCTCCCACACGTTCCCGGAACAGTGGCCGCCAGGACCCTCTGGGAGGCCCAGCCCGGACAACGTACGGCCTCTCTCGGAGCACGGGAAGGAGGAGACGGGGAGGGAACCCCAACTGGGGAAGCACAGGCCCCCAGAGCTCCCAGGAAGCAGAGGCAGCCGCCCCCACAGGCAGAGAGAACCCGCCCTGCCCGGCCCCTGGTGGCACTGGCGCCCACACCGCTCCCCCACCCTGGTGCTACCCCCTCAGTTTCATGCAAGTCGCTTTTGGGAGCCGCCCCTCTGGAGCGCGACAGGCGCCCTGCCCTGCGCCCCACGCGCGGGACGCACGTATGGCCGAGGTGCTGCAGAAGCGCTCATTCTCCTTGCACGTCTGCGGGTTGCTGCACGCAAACGTGTTCTCCACCTCGCACACGTGACACTGCAAGCCGGCTGAGGGCGACACAGACGGGGAGGTCAGGCCCGGCCCGCCCCGCAGGGAGCCCAGCCAGTGCCCGTCCTGGTGGACTCCGGCCACGCCTTCTCTCCTGGGGTTCCCTCCCGTCCCCCACGGGGTAGGTCTCGCTCTACGGCACCCCAGGGCACGACCGACCTGCACACAGGACACCCCCACTCGCGCACACCCCCAGGTGCGCGCCGGCAGCGCCCCCACCCCCGACCTGCCTTGTCTTCCGATCGCGGTGACGTTCGCCGCCCGGCTCGCCGCGGGCCGGACCAGGACCAGGAGGAAAGCAAGGAGGACCCCCATCTCCGGGGGCGGGCTGCGAGGCAGCGGCGGTCAGAGGGGCGAGCCGGGGCCCAGGCCTGGGTGTCCGCGCCCCAAGGCCCTTCCGCCGCGGGGCCAGGTGCTGTGCGGGGTGGACCCGGCCCTCGGCGGACACCGCCCCGAGCCCGGCCCACCGGCCGCACCGAGGCAGGAGTGCCCGGGCGTCGCCACCAGGGAGGACCCGCCCGCCCACCCAGGGCCCTGGACGGCCCCTCGGAGGGGCCCCCGGGCCCGGCCCGGCCCAGCTCTGCCCCACCCCGCCCGTCCCCTCCCGGCCGCCCCGCAGCGCGGACATCAGCCCCTCCCCCCGCCCCGCACCCTTCACCCGAACCTGTGCCCGGCACCGAGCCACTCGGGCCCTGCCCTCCCCACCCCACCCCTCCCCTCCCACCCACCCCCTCCCCACCCCACCCCCTCCCCACCCCCTCCCCACCTCGGCGGCTCCCGCCCCAGCAGCAGGGCCGCGCCTCCACCGAGCCGCCCCGCCGGCCTCGCACCTGCCCCCGCGGGCACCTGCCCCGCGCCCGCCTCAGCGCCCTGGAGGACCGACCTTCTCGGACCTTCCTGGGCGGCGCCTCGCTCGCGGGCAGCCTGCGGGCACAGGGAGGGCCGAACCTTCCAGAAGCGCGCGCAGCCCGCTGGGAAACCGCCGGTCGAAGGACGCTGCTCGCGCGAGGGGCGCCGGGCCAGGGGCCCTGTTCTGCCCGGGGCCTGGAAGCTTCCAGAAGCCTGAGCCTGGGGCCGGGGCGGGGCGCGGCCGGCGGCCTGGACCTTCGCGCTTGGTGGGGCCGCGGGCCGCGCACCCCCAGGCGTCCCCCCAGGCGTCCGGCGCGGGCCCAGAGGGTTCCCGGCTCTGCCCCCCGCAGGCCGCGCCTTCCCCAGAGCCCCGCCCACGGCCGCCGGGCCCGCGCCCCGCCCCGCCCCGCCCCACGCGCACCCCTCCGCGGGCGCCGCCTCCGGCCCAGGCCCCCCCCCCCCTCCCTCCCGCGGCCAGCGCGCTGTCCTGGCCTCGGCTGTTGAGACACAGAGTCCCGTCCCGGGATCCCCGCGCCCGGGGTGGGAACGGGCCTCGGGGCACCGCGGGGCCGGTCGCGGCCCACGGGGCGCAGGCGGCTCCCCACGGCGGGAGCCGGGGCAGCGCGGCCCCAGCCGGGCCCGCGTGAGGCGGAGGACAGGCCCGCTGGTGGGCGCCCGGCCCGCGGCGCCCTCCCGGGAGGCAGAGGCCGGCCCCAGGCCCCGCCACCGCCGGCTGCTCCGTCCCCGTGGACCAGAGGGCGACGCGGGCGCCCTTCCCGCGTGGACTCGGGCGCGTCGGCCTGGCCCAGTGAGCGGGCGCCGCAGGAGCAGAGGTGCCGCCCGGACAGGACGCTGCCCGCGCGGCCGGCCTGCGGGCTGAGCCACCCCGCGAAGACCCCCGCCCGCTCCCGAGCCCCACGGTCTGCAGCCACATGGCACAGGCCACCTGCGGCCCTGCCCTCTCCCCCCTCCCCGCCCCCAGCTAGGCCCAGCTGACCCCACCAGACACGCCCACGGGGCCTGCAGGGCTCTGGCGCCCACTGCCCTGCTCCCCTGCACCCTTTGGGCCTCCCCCTGCTGCTTCCCCACCTGGGAACTGCAAGGGGGCGTGTGGGGTCGGAACCTGGGGGCCAGTACCGCTGGCCCTCCCTCTGCTACCCCGTGACCCTTGGGCTTGGATTGAAACGGTCGGCCCCTGCTGCCCGGGAGGCCGGTGTGCTGGGCCAGTCGCCAGGCCACAGAGTGGGGGGGACACAGAGGGACATCACCAGACACTGGGGTGAGAAGCCAGCCCCGCGCTCTTTACTGCTCTCCAGTCAGCGCCCCTGGGGAGCGGCCCGCCCGCCCGCCGCCCGCCCTCCTGGACAGAGCCTCTGCCAGACTGAGGGGCAGAGGGTTGCGCCGGGGCCTGTGGAGAGCGCGGGTCAGGTCAGCGCCCTGCTGGCCAGCAGGGAGGCCAGGCTGAGCAGCAGCCGCGGCCCACCCACGCGCTCCGCCCCCTCGATCTCCTCCTGGATGGCCTCCTCCGGGGTCAGGATGTCCTGTTCCAGGTTGGTCGGGCCCCCGTCGTTGCATCTCATGGCCCCGCAGCAGCGGACATGGTAGAAGTGCGTGGTCTTCACCTTCCTGGGGGCCTCGGGGGGCACTTGCTCTGGGTACAGAAACGTGCAGTTGGTGGTGCAGTTCTTGTACACGAGCATCTCGCGGGCGTTGAGACCTGGAGAAGGTGGCGAGAGTGGAGCAGCGAGGCCCCCAGAGGCGGGGCTGGCACGGGTCCTGGGCTAGCACCGGATGTGGGGGTGCCGGGGGGAGCCTTGAGGGATACTGACGTGGCTGAGACCACAGGGGGGTGCCCAGGGCAGCGTGACGATGACATTGTTTCTTTCCTCCCAGACCTGCCTGGCCACTCCCGCCCCTTCCCTGTGGGTCCCCTAGAAGGAGCCTTAGAGGGACAGGCCCTCGGGCCCAGAAGCCCCAAGTTGGGCCCACCCTGATATTCCTTCCTGCCCTCTTCCCTCCTCGCCGCCCGCGCTGGCGCGTGGAGTCCCTCCAGCCAGGTCTCGCCCGCCGCGGCCGCTGTCTGCAGGCGGCCGGGGTGGGCGCGGCCGGGTGCCCCTCACTCTGTCCGCTGGCGCGGGGGGGACCCAGCCGGCCGCCTCGGGTCGAGAGCGGAGCTTACGGATGGAGACGGTGAAGCAGCGCCGGATCTCGTACACGCACTCCACCAGGTCCCGGCAGTTGAAGTTGTTGATCGTGGTGCAGGCGAAGCACCTCAGGTTGTAGGTCCCTGGAGAGGCCGCCTCGGTCTGCCCCGCCGCCCGCTCGCGCCACCCCGGCCGCCCTCCTGCCTCGGCCCTGCTCTGCCTCCCGCCCCCGCCCCCGGCTCAGCCGGTGGGCACCGGTCCTGGGGCTGCCCCCGACACAGGCTGCAGCGAGGCCCGCCGCTGGGCGTGGGCACCTGCCCTCTGCCGCCGCCCGGGGCAGGCCTGGCGGTCACTGGGCCCGCGCCCTCCCCCCGCCCCTCTCCGCCCACGGGCAGCCCGCACCGCCCCGCGCGCGCAGACCCCCCCAGACCCGCCAGCTCCGCGGCCCCCAAGGCGCCCCGCGACCCTCCGGCAGCCCCAGCCCGGCCCGTGCGGCCTCGTACATGAGTCCCTGAGGCTGGCGTTCCCGGGCTCCGCCGGCGGCCACGCCACGGCCAGCAGCAAGGCGCAGAGCAGCATCGCGTCCCGGGGCTTCGCCTGCGAGGCAGGGGCGGGCGCGCCTCAGCCGGGCTCCCCGGGCCTGCCCGCACCCCGCCCCGCACCCGCCCCGCACCCCGCCCCGCGACGCCTGCCCCGAGCGCGCCCGCCGGCAGACGCGGGGGCGGCGGGGGGCGCGGCCTGGGGGGCCGGGCGCCACGCCGGGGAGCGGCCCGAGGCCCCGGGCCCGGGAGCTGCTGGGGGCGCGGCCGGCGGCCCACGCGGCCCGATCCGGAACCTTCCGCCCCCGCCCGCCCACGGCGGCGGCCTGACCCTCTGGAACCTTCCCGGGATGGGCCTCGGCGGGGACAGCCTTCGGGAAGAGGACGGGCCGAACCTTCCAGAAGGGCGCGGAGCCTGCTGGGAAATCCCGGAGCCCGAGGGGAGGGGTCCTCGGGCCGCGGCGGCCCCGCCCGAGGCCCCAAGGTCCAGCGGTCCCTGCCCGCCGGCGGGGCGGGGCGGGGCGGGGCGGGGCGGGGCGGGCGGCCGTGGGCGTGGCCCGTGTCCTGCCGGGACCCCCGGCCCCCCGCCTGCCCGGGCCCCGCGGAAAGGCCGGGCTCGCGGGTTTTGAGTCCGGCGCCCCGGTCCAGGCCCCGCGGAGCCGCGCCCCCACTCTCCAGGGCGCTGGACGGCCGCACGCTCTGCCCTCGGCCATGGCAGCCCTGGGCGCTGGCAGACCCGCTCGGACAGTGGTCCCAGAGGCCTGGTCAGGGCGGCAGCCCGACTGGCCCAGCCACCCCTCCCAGCGCTGACCTCCTTTCCCGGCGTGGGGGGCTGTCTAATGGTTCCCCGCGCCTGGGGTTTGCACAGCGTCCAGGTCTAGGCCCAGTAAATGGGGAGGTCTCCGCTCTGGAAGTGCTTCCAGGGGGTTGGCGAGTTGCAGTTAGCATTGTTGTTTTTTTAAGATTTACTTATTTACGCACACGAGAGCTGGGGTGCGGGCCAGAGGCGTGGGAGTGAGAAGAGTCACCAGAGACAGAGGGGAGCAGAACAGGCAGATCTACTGAAATCCACTGCTGGGGGGAGCAGGGGGAGGCAGGAGAGGTCTGCTGCGCCATGTGGGTAGCTCCGTGGCCCAGGCTGCAGCTGCTGCGGACAGCTTCCCAGGTTTCATCTAAACCCCTTGTGCCCCCAGGGAGACCTGGAGTTAACATTGTTAAGGGATCCTGAATGCTGTGCGGTCAGCTCTGCACATTCCCTGCGTCTCAGTTTTTGGGGAGACAAGTGCTAGAAACACCCCATTTTGCAGATGAGGAAGCCATGGCTCAGAGAGGCCCTGGAACTGCCCCAGCCACGGTGAGCCGCCCCAGGCGGGCAGGCGGGCAGGCGCTGGCAGCCAGCGTGTGTCTCCAGTGGCAGAGCTGGGCTGGGAGTGACCCGGGGGGGACAGCTCCAGCGTCACAGCGCCGCAGGCCAGGCCTTGCCGGGGGCAGAGGCGCCTTCTAGGCAGGGCAAGTTTGGGTCTCTGGGTGGTGGTTGGGATCCATTACCCGGGACCCCAGCATCTTTCCCGGCCAAGCCCGTGCCCAGCTGCCCCAGCCACATCCCTTGGCTCCAAGCTCCCATGACCTTGGCTCGGAGCCGGGTCCACAGCTCTCAGGTCCCCCTCCTCCAGGGCACTGGCGGGCACAGCACCGAGGCTCCGCGCCAGGCCCTCTGAGCCGACCCCCACCAAGCCTCCGCTGGGTTCCTGGCGCCCCCACCATGGGAGCCCCAAGGCCGTCCCGCGGTGGAGGTGTGCTCCACACCAGGGCGCGGGCACGGTCAGCGCGGTGGTCATGCCCACGAGCCCTGCAGGTGGTGGCCGGGCGATGCAGAGCACGCTTCCGTGTCACGTGACCCGTGCGTGACCGAATGCCATGCACCTGCATGCCACGGGGCGCCTCCGCTGCTCTCCCCCAGAGGGTCCAGGCCCAGAATTGCGATCCAGAGCCAGCCAAGCCAGGAGAGGACACATCGGCAGCGCCTGCCAAGGCAGCGTCCTGCCCTGCGCTCCAGGGGCTGGGCTTGGGGAGAGCCACTGCATTGCTGCCCACCAGGCTCGTCCTGCCGGCTGCCACCGGCCCCTGAGCTCGGCACTGGCCCCCGGGCTGGCCGTCCTCCGCTGGAACCACAGGCGCCGTGCGTCTGTGTGGCGCGAATTCGCCGGGCAGGACGGTTGCGGGTGTCCGGCCGGTGCCTGTGGCTGTGCCCCCTCGTGGCGTGGGGAGTCTGACCCACAGTTGCCAGACCGTGGTGCCGGGACGACAGGGCGCAGCTGGTGGATTTCAGTGTGCCTGGGTCGGTGCCTGGCGCTCCTCCTGCCGGGCGCGGCCGTCCCGGCGGCCGCCATGGGAGTGGCCGCGTGGACCCCAGGTCCCGCTTGTGCCTGTGCTGGGGTCGCGCATCCCCGGGCATCTCCTGTCCACGCTGCCGCGCTCCTCCCAGACACGCTGGGCTTCGGGGCTGTGGTGGCAGCTGGGAGCAGGACTGGGGCGCCCCGTGGTGTGGAAGGTGGGGAGGGCTGGGGATCCCGCCTGTCTCCTCGCTGCTGAGACTAAGGAGAGCGGGCGCCAGGGGACCCCCAGCAACACGTGAAATGAAGTCAGCGCCATCGCGGTGAGAGTTCGGGGGAATGTGCAGAGACGAGCAGGCAGAGGTCTCCGGCACACGTGGTTCCCGGGCGTGGAGCTGGGGGGTGCTGGGCTCGGGGAGCTCAGTGCAGCTGGGGCTGCGGCACCGGCAAGAGCTCCCCCAGGGGCGCTGGCCACGCGCACGTGCCGCGGCTGCCCCCGCGGCACACGGAGGGGTCGCAGGCGCTGGGGACAAGCGTCCTGCCGTGGCGGGAGGGGAGGCGGTCTGGCGCGGGCGGGGGTCCGGTGCTGCAGACGGGGCAGGACCCCGTGCTGCCGGAGGGGCGAGGCCGGCGTGGCGCCCGCGGGGCGGCACGGGGTGGTCCTGGTAAAGGCGGGCGCGACGCTGGCGTTTCCACTGACGGGGCATTTGCTGGCTACAGGGTCACCACAGTTTAGGCGTCGAAATCACTTGTTTTGTTTAAGCTCATTTTCATGCCTGGTCTGTGCCAAGCCACTGGGTTCTTCGGAGGCGGGGTTCTGGGCTGGCAGAAGGCTCGTGCCAGTCGCAGCAAGTGGCCTCTGGGGCCTCTGTCTGTCATGGTCAGGGCCGCGGCAGGAGGGGTACGGCCACCGAGTCCAGGAGAAGGGCAGAGCAGCGGCCGGAAAGCGCTGACCGGACACGGGAGCAGGGCCTCTGGCGACGCTCAGCCGGGCGCGGAGGCGGCCGCCTTCTCCGGGCTGGTGTTGCACCGAGTCTGCAGCCGAAGGCCGCGCCGTCCTGCCGGGGAGGGCAGAGCGATGGTCGGTGCCCAGCAGAGCTTCATCCCCGCGGGGTCGGGGTCGGGGTCGTGCTGTCGGTCAGTTGCAGAGGAGGCCCCCGCAGGGCCGGGGGGTGTCGCAGCGCGGGGCAGCCTGTGCTGCCACCAGCAGGCCGGGAACGGGCTTCCGCACCCCTGGCGGGGCAAGACAGGCAGGCCGCGGGCGTCTCAGCCTGGAACCCCAAAGCCGTGGGGCTCGGCGGCGAGCAGGGGTCACCCAGGGGTCCAGGCTGGATGCAGGCGAACCCTCCCAGTTCAGGCTCCCCGAGCCGGAGGGCGCCGGGGGCCAGCGGCCAGCAGACCTCTGAAGCCCGCACTGGCCCCCAAGGGAGGCAGCCTTCGCCGTGTGGGACCCGGTGCCCTGGACCGTGCCTCGTGGACCCCGGCGCTGGGCCGCGCCACTTGCTTGAGGCCTGGACGTAGTTTGGGGGGCAGCGCAGGCTGGCGGCGCGGCCTGCGGCGGGCTGGGGGGGCGCCGGCCCTCCGGGGGTGGGGGGGGAGACGCCGGGCGGCAGCCCGGGCGCAGCGGGCCCCCGGGGCGCGGCTGGGGCGCAGGCGCGCAGGTGCAGCGCTGGCTCGGCGGGTGCCCGTAAGCGCCGCCGGTGGCCAGCGGCGTGGACAGCTAGCGCGGGGGCTGAAAAGAGGGGCCCCGCTGTCTGTCGCAACCGGCGTGGGGACGGGGACCCGCGGCCCCCCGCGCGGGCGGACCCCGCCCGTGCCAGGGCCCCGAGCGCGGCCAGAAACCGCAGGGCTGCCGCGCCCCAGGAGCCGCCCTCGCCCGACGGCAGCGAGATGCGGGGAGCGACCCGGCGACCAGGGAGGGGCCCGCGCGCTGCCGCGGGGCGCGCTGTTTCCATCGCTTGGTTGTTTCCAATGGCGGGTCTGACAGAGAAACACCTTGGAGGCTTTTAGGGGAGACGCCGGGAGTGACGCCGCGATCCCGGGTCCGACGGGGCAGGGCCGCGGCCGGGGTGGGCGCGGCTCCGCGGGGCCTGGACCGGGGCGCCGGACTCAAAACCCGCGAGCCCGGCCTTTCCGCGGGGCCCGGGCAGGCGGGGGGCGGGGGGTCGGGGGTCCCGGCAGGACACGGGCCACGCCCACGGCCGCCCGCCCCGCCCCGCCCCGCCCCGCCCCGCCCCGCCCCGCCGGCGGGCAGGGACCGCTGGACCTTGGGGCCTCGGGCGGGGCCGCCGCGGCCCGAGGACCCCTCCCCTCGGGCTCCGGGATTTCCCAGCAGGCTCCGCGCCCTTCTGGAAGGTTCGGCCCGTCCTCTTCCCGAAGGCTGTCCCCTCCGAGGCCCATCCCGGGAAGGTTCCAGAGGGTCAGGCCGCCGCCGTGGGCGGGCGGGGGCGGAAGGTTCCGGATCGGGCCGCGTGGGCCGCCGGCCGCGCCCCCAGCAGCTCCCGGGCCCGGGGCCTCGGGCCGCTCCCCGGCGTGGGCGCCCGGCCCCCCAGGCCGCGCCCCCGCCGCCCCCGCGTCTGCCGGCGGGCGCGCTCGGGCAGGCGTCGCGGGGCGGGGTGCGGGGCGGGGTGCGGGGGGGGCGGGGCGCGGGCAGGCCCGGGGAGCCCGGCTGAGGCGCGCCCGCCCCTGCCTCGCAGGCGAAGCCCCGGGACACGATGCTGCTCTGCGCCTTGCTGCTGGCCGTGGCGTGGCCGCCGGCGGAGCCCGGGAACGCCAGCCTCCAGGAGTCAGGTACGAGGCCGCACGGGCCGGGCTGGGGCTGCCGCAGGGGCGCGGGGCGCGGGGCGCCTCGGTGGAGCGCCGGCCCATGCGGTGGCCTGCGTGGGGGGAAGGGAGGGGGGTGCGCCCAGGACCCGGACCCCTCGACGGAGGCCGAGCTGCTCGGGGCGGGCGTCCTGGACGCGGGGCGGGGGCGGCGCGGGGCGGACACTGCCTCTGCCCCAGGGACCAAGAACCTGAAGTGCTTCTCCTGCTCCACGTTGAACGACTTTAACTGTCCCGACGTCGTGGAGTGTCACTCCTCGTCTCGGCTCTGCCTCACGGTTTCCATCCGTAAGTCCCCCTTCCGTTCTCTGTGCCTGCAGCAGTCACCCCCGCAGAGCGCTGGGGAGCAGGGCGGGCCTTCCGCCTCCGCTGGGGTGGGGGCTGCATTTGGCGATCAGTCTTTATCACTGAGTTTCGGCAGAAGAGAGGGGTGCGCGCCCAAAGAGGAAGAGCCGCAGCCTGGTGGTCAGCTGTCAGCTCCTGGACGTGTCCTGCAGGGCAGGCGAGGCTGCTGCCCCCCTGCTGGGGACCGACTTCCCAGCAGAGGCTCTTGAAGTGGTGGCCGCAGAGAACAGGACTTAGAAGCCCAGGGCCACGCGCCGGGACATCGTGTGGGGGTGTTGGCGCTCTGAGACCCGAGGGGCCTGGCGGGTCATTCTTAGAGGACCCCAGCTGGGGTGCAGGTGTGCGCAGGGGCAGCAGGAAAGCCCCCATAGGAACGCTGACTGGAGGGGCTGGAGTGCTGGGAGCCGCCGCTGAGGCCGGGTCCCTCGGCCGGACGCTGCTGTCCCAGAGCTGCCGGCCAGGACTCTGCCCGCACGCCCGTGTCCCCAGCGCCCGCAGCCCTGCCCCGCCTGGCCGCTGCAGCCCTGCTCCACTTGGCCCTTCCTCCCAGACTCCCTGCGGGGCCTGGGTTGTCCAGGCCTGGTGCCCACTGACCTGTCTCAGGGAATGGCGGGGAGCAGTTGTTTCAATCTGCGAAACCCACAGTACCTGAAGGACAGGGAGGCCAGCGCAGGACACGCGGTGGACTGTGACTCCTTGAAATCTCACCCGGCCAGAGGCCAGCATGGGTCACAGAGAGGCCAGGGGATGGTCAGGCCGGTCCTGGGATGCCTAGGGAAGCCCTGTGCTGGCGGGAGGGAGTGAGAGAGGGAGGGGGGAGGGCAGGTGGAGACCCTGGGAAGGCCGCAGGTCCCATGCCATCTGGTGGACAGGCCGGTAGCCAGAGGGGCCCTGGGTCCATGGTGACGTCAGCACGCAGCTGCCTCCCTGCGTCTCATTCGGGGCCCTGGAGCCTCCTGGCTGTGGGCGGGCAGGATGGCAGGGCCTTCACAGGGGTGTCGGGAGTAGTGTGGGGGCAGCCGGCACTTGGGGCAGTGGGGCTGTGGCAGGGGCATCGGCCGTGGGTGCTGGTCACAGTGGGTGTGTGTGGGGACAGCGTGGGCGCCTGGGGGACAGTGTGGACACTTGACTGTCATCTCCACGCCTTCTCCAGGTCTCAACTCTCGCCAACTCATGATTTACAAGGACTGCGGCACCAACTGCACGTTTCTGTACCCAGAGCAAGTGCCCCCCGAGGCCCCCAGGAAGGTGAAGACCACGCACTTCTACCATGTCCGCTGCTGCGGAGACATGAGATGCAACGACGGGGGCCCGACCAACCTGGAACGGGACATCCAGACCCAGCAGGCCATGGAGGAGATCGAGGGGGCGGAGCGCGTGGGTGGGCCGCGGCTGCTGCTCAGCCTGGCCTCCCTGCTGGCCAGCAGGGCGCTGACCTGACCCGCGCTCTCCACAGGCCCCGGCGCAACCCTCTGCCCCTCAGTCTGGCAGAGGCTCTGTCCAGGAGGGCGGGCGGGCGGGCGGGCGGGCCGCTCCCCAGGGGCGCTGACTGGAGAGCAGTAAAGAGCGCGGGGCTGGCTTCTCACCCCAGTGTCTGGTGATGTCCCTCTGTGTCCCCCCCACTCTGTGGCCTGGCGACTGGCCCAGCACACCGGCCTCCCGGGCAGCAGGGGCCGACCGTTTCAATCCAAGCCCAAGGGTCACGGGGTAGCAGAGGGAGGGCCAGCGGTACTGGCCCCCCAGGTTCCGACCCCACACGCCCCCTTGCAGTTCCCAGGTGGGGAAGCAGCAGGGGGAGGCCCAAAGGGTGCAGGGGAGCAGGGCAGTGGGCGCCAGAGCCCTGCAGGGCCCCGTGGGCGTGTCTGGTGGGGTCAGCTGGGCCTAGCTGGGGGCGGGGAGGGGGGAGAGGGCAGGGCCGCAGGTGGCCTGTGCCATGTGGCTGCAGACCGTGGGGCTCGGGAGCGGGCGGGGGTCTTCGCGGGGGTGGCTCAGCCCGCAGGCCGGCCGCGCGGGGCAGCGTCCTGTCCGGGCGGCACCTCTGCTCCTGCGGCGCCCGCTCACTGGGCCAGGCCGACGCGCCCCGAGTCCACGCGGGAAGGGCGCCGGCGTCGCCCTCTGGTCCACGGGACGGAGCAGCCGGCGGTGGCGGGGCCTGGGGCCGGCCTCTGCCTCCCGGGAGGGCGCCGCAGGCCGGGCGCCCACCAGCGGGCCTGTCCTCCGCCTCACGCGGGCCCGGGTGGGGCCGCGCTGCCCCGGCTCCCGCCGTGGGGAGCCGCCTGCGCCCCGTGGGCCGCGACCGGCCCCGCGGTGCCCCGAGGCCCGTTCCCACCCCGGGCGCGGGATCCCGGGACGGGACTCTGTGTCTCAACAGCCGAGGCCAGGACAGCGCGCTGGCCGCCGGGGTGGGGGGGGGGGGGCCTGGGCCGGAGGCGGCGCGCGCGCGGAGGGGTGCGCGTGGGGCGGGGCGGGGCTCTGGGGAAGGCGCGGCCTGCGGGGGGCAGAGCCGGGAACCCTCTGGGCCCGCGCCGGACGCCTGGGGGGACGCCTGGGGCTGCGCGGCCCGCGGCCCCACCAAGCGCGAAGGTCCAGGCCGCCGGCCGCGCCCCGCCCCGGCCCCAGGCTCAGGCTTCTGGAAGCTTCCAGGCCCCGGGCAGAACAGGGGCCCCTGGCCGGGCGCCCCTCGCGCGAGCAGCGACCTTCGACCGGCGGTTTCCCAGCGGGCTGCGCGCGCTTCTGGAAGGTTCGGCCCTCCCTGTGCCCGCAGGCTGCCCGCGAGCGAGGCGCCACCCAGGAAGGTCCGAGAAGGTCGGTCCTCCAGGGCGCTGAGCGGCCCTGCGGGGCAGGTGCCCGCGGGGGCAGGTGCGAGGGCCGGCGGGGCGGGCGGGGCGGGGGCGTGGGGGGAGCCTGCAGGGCACACGCCCGGCCCCCAGGCCCTGCTGGAAAGCACCGCAGAGGGGCCGCTCGCCCGCCGCGCTCTTGTCCAGGCGCATGGACGCCCACGCGGAGCGCAGCCGGCGAGCCCCCATCTCGTGTGGCCCCGAGACCGTGCCGCGCGGCCGTGGGTGGTCGCCGGGCGCGGGCCGGGAGCCGGGAGCCGGCCTCGGCAAGCTGGGTGTCGGGTCGGGAAGGGTGGACGGCGGCCGAGCAAGGAGGCGGCCCGCGCGGGGCCGGTGTCAGCCTCTCCTGCCCAGGCCCTCGGCGGGGCTTCGTTCCCGCACCAAGGCAAGCGCTGCGGTGACGTGGTCGTGCGCGTGGAAGCAGAGAAGCCGTCAGGGTGTTTTTTTCCCCAGAGACTTTTGGCTGCTACGTGCTCTCAGCAAGAAGGCGACCTTCGAGGTTAATAGATAAAAAACTACGCCTCACGCTAAACCTCGTCATTGCAGCCAGGCAGTTACCCAGGACAGCCGGTGGCCGTGGGGACACTCCTGTCAGCCAAAGCCTAAGCATCAAAAGATTCTTCTTCTCCGCGTGGCCTTCAGCCGGAGACCCGCTGCTTTCTGGTTGTGAGCTAACAGGGTTTCTACCTAGAAACTTCTTAACACCATTCACTTCATGTAAAAACTTTCCTAAGACACTTCTAAAAAAAGCAAAAGAAGGCCCTGCTGTGATCGCCCTGGGTGGCTTGTCACGCAAGCGCGTGTGTAACAAATTCTTTCCCATTGTCGGGCAGCCAAATTTAGTGTTAAATTTTTCAGCAGCTATTTCTGTGTGCCAGCTACTTGCAGTATTCTCACACGAATAATTTATTGCCCAATGTACTTTCTGAGAAGATTTTTGTTATACGCCGCAGAACAAAAAACAAGGGGATGTTTGTAGGTTGCAGGTTAATCTTCAGTCCCACGGTGTGGGGTGCAGGGAATCTTCAGCCCCACCGTGTGAGGCTCTTTGGAAGTCTTAGGCCTCATGGTCTTAGGCCCTTTCTTTCGTTTGCCAGTCTTAGCTGTTGCTGTTTGTTTACCAGTCTTAGCTGGCCGGGGCAGCAAGGCCCCAGCAGCCGGGTCAGGGTGGCCGGCGGGCCGCAGGGAGGGGTGGCCTCTAGGGGCGATTCGCCGAGGACGCGCGGCCCCTGTGGCGCAGTCCTGTCTGATCCTGTCCTGCACCAGAGAAAGTGTCTCTGTGTCGCGTGCGCGTGGAGCCATGGAACGGGTTTGGGGGCCTGGTTGGGTTGCCAGCTTAGGGGGCTTGGGTGAGGGTGCCGTGGCAATGTGGGGGGCCGGGGTCACAGACGGAGGGGTGGGCCGAGGCCGCACACACCACGGGAAGAGTGAGCAGCGCAGATGGCCCTGAGGTGAGGTGGAGCTCCCGGCTCTGGAAGGCTCCCTGGACGCGCAGGAGCCCCGTCGGGGGTCCTACACAGAGCCTGGAGGGCCCGTCTACCCAGCCAGCCTTTGCAAATTTCTGTGACCCTTTGCTGGCTTAGGCTCGGCTGGAAGCGGGGCGGGGAGGACCCTCTGCCGGGGGCCGGTACGGGGAAGGCCCTGGACTGAGAGCCTTCTTCTGCCGGGCCGTGGCCCCATGCAGCATGCGCCCGCGGGCAGCACACTGGCCCTCACAGCCCTGCTTGGGAAAACGATGCCCTTGTGGCCATGGCCCACCATTCTCTTGGCGCCGTGACCTGCGCCGGGACAGTCTTCGGGGATAAGGGCCTGATGGAGAGGTCAGCTCTAGACTGGGGCACGCCCCTGCCCCCTGCCCAGGCCCCCTGTGGAGTGACCACAAGTGGCAAGGCCTGTTTTCGCTGCTGGACCCGGCACACTGGAGCGCTGGAAGCCACCCACTGCCACCAGGCCATCTGTGGCCCCGCACCGGCCAAGGGAGGCGTGCACGCAGCCACCTGTGCCCCTGCCCTGCCCCGAGGCCTTTGCAAACGACACCCAAGGCCGTCCCCATCCTTGTCCCCACACCCGGGGAGCCCTGCAGCACAGCCCAGCACTGCCTGGATGGGAATGACGAGGAGGGAACCCTCGCTGCTTAGTTGGGGGTCACGGTCTCCCTGGACACAGGCTGGTCCCGACCACGGAGCTGTGCAGGGGAAGGACGCCCTGGCTCGTCCCCACTCTGCAGAACGCTGGCCTGCGAACAGGGGTGGCACGCCCGGGCCCTGGTGTCCCGACAGGCGCCCCACGTGGCGGTGCAGCAAGGGTGTGTGTGGGGGGCAGGGGCGCGAGGCAGGACGGGAGGGCCGGGGGTGGGTGCGGGTCCTGGGCTGGACACGCGGGGGCCTCTAGCAGGTGCGGGCCACAGCGCTCCAAGGCCCCGCGGTGCCCCTTACTGGAGACGGTGCTGGGGGGCTGGCGGGAAGGGCCGGGCCGGCCGCGGGGGGCAGGTGGCGCGGCTGGCGACGCTGCTGTGGCGAGGCTAGCGGACGGCCCTGAAGGTCAGGAGGGGGAAGGCGGCCGGCATCAGCACGAAGCAGTAGCGCATCCTGGGGTCCTCTCGCGTCAGCGTCTCCACCAGGAAGCCTTTCAGCACCTGGGACAGAGCCGCAGGTCGGGACGGGGGGCGCCGGGCCGGGGTGCCCAGCCGCCCGAGCCCCAGGCGGACCCTGGGCCCCCGCCCGCCCCCCGCCCGCGCTCACGTGGTGCAGCAGCAGCACCATCTCCACCTCGGCCAGCCGCCGCCCCAGGCACTGGCGCACCCCGAAGCCGAAGGCCAGGTGCTGGAACGAGGTACTGGGGTCCCGCTTGTCCAGCCAGCGCTGCGGGTGGTAGCGCTCGGGCCTGGCGAACACGGAGGGGTTTCGCCCCAGGGAGTAGAGCGACACCTCACCGGGGTCTGCGGGCGGGCGGGCGGGGCGGTGAGCGCGCGGGGCGGGGCCGGGCGGGCGGGGGCAGGCCGGGGGGGGGGGGGGGGCGGGGCGGGGTGGGGCATGCAGGGCCGGGCAGGCCGGGCAGGGCCGGGCAGGGCCGGGCAGGGCCGGCAGGGGCGGGCGGGCGGGGGCGGGGGCGGGTGGCCATGCAGGGCCGGCAGGGCCGGGCAGGGGCGGGCAGGGGCGGGCAGGGGCGGGGCGCAGCGGGGGCAGCCGTGGCCCGGGCGCCGCTCACCCCCGCAGGGATGTGGTAGTCCCTCAGCACCAGGTCAGAGGTCACTTCGCGATCAGAAAGACACCCACGGGGTACAGCCTGCGGACGGGGCAGCCACGGGGTGCTGGTGGTGACGGGCCTCGCCCTCCAGGCCGCACCTTGGCCTCCGCCCGGAGGGCCTGAACCTGCCGCCGGGAGCCCCGACAGCGAGCCTGGGCCTGCCGCATGCTCAAGGGGGAGGCTGCCGCCACAAGCGGGCCCCCAGGGAGGGTCGTGCGGGGTGCGGCCTCCGTGCAGGAGCTGGCCTCCAGTGCAGCCCCCCGAGGGCGGGCCAGGGCGGCTCCTTTACCTCAAGGTCTCTTTGATGGCGGCCCGCAGCAGGGGCAGCTCCGCCATGGCCCTCTGGGGGTGCTCTGACACCCGGGCCTCCACCCCCAGGCTCTCCTCGCGCAGGGCCTGCTGCACTTGGGGGTTCCGAGCCAGCTCGAAGAGCGTCATCAGCAGGGGGTAAGATGTCTGCCGGGGGCATGGAGGGGGCTCAGCGCCTGGCACCCTCCCACGACAGAGAGCTTCCCAGCCCTCTCCCACCTCCAGAGCTCTTCGTGTCCAGAGGAGGCAGGCCTGAGACCTCAGACCCCAAACCCACCACCTCTGCTTCCCCCGAATCCCTCAGGGAAGGGGCCCCCAGCCTTCCTGGGATCCTGGGACCAGGGCGCCTCCAGCCACTTCAGGGCCTGGTTCTCGCCTTCCTCTTGGGAGTGGCCCCCCCCCCCCCCCCCCGCTGCTGCCTGCTGGGGAGGCCGGAGCCCCAGCTCCCTCTGCTCCAGGGCAGCTCATCAGGGGCCCCCATAGGAACCAGCCGCCCCGATCCAAGCAGTCCTGCTGGGTCGTTCCATGTACAGCCAGAGGGTCCCTGGTCAGCCTGGGGTCTCGGGGCCCTGAGCCCCAGCACAGCTGGCCCCGCTGGCTTCTGCCCTCACAGGCCTGTGCCCAGGCCCTTCCCAACTAGGGCGTGGCCCCTCTGTCCTCACCTGCCCACCCGCCCTGTGCCTCCCACAGTGCCTCCCTGCCCTCCCCTGCCCTCCCCTCCCCTGCTCCTGGCCTCCCCCCCCTCCTCACCCCCCACGCCTGTCCAAGCTGTGTGGTTCTTCCATCCGCTGCCAGTCCCTCCGGGCAACCTTCCTGAGCGTCCCCTTCCCAGCGCATGCCCCGGCCCCAGCTCTGCCACTCAGCACTGCTTCTAACACTTCTCCGCTCTGCTCAGGGGGGCTCCCCACCAAGGGGGTGTCTCCACAGAGCCCTAAGGCTGTCCGGGACACTGGACCAGAGGCAGGAGGTGTCAGCCACACTCCTCGCCTGCCCGCCCTGCCCGCGTCTGCCCCTCCTCATGGCTGGAGCCCTGAGCTGCCCAGCCTGCCCCCAGCCTGCCCCATCTGCCATGCTGGGAAGGGCCCCCCCATGTCCCGGACCCAGACAGGCCGTAGCATCGGAACCGGGGCAGCCCCCCATGCCACGTCCGCTCGGTGCTGGGCCTAGAGCCCGGCGGCCCTGCGATGCCTTCTCATTTCAGGGCCAGCCCCTGCTCCCTCCCAGCACAGGCCAAGGCTGGACTCTCTGACCAAGATGGGCCGGGAGGGTGTGGAGCCGGGGCTCTGCTCTGAGGGCCGGGCTGGCTGCTGGCCTGACCGTGTCCACGCTCCCGGCCGTGAGTTCAATGGAGTTGGCCCTGATGGTGTCCAGGGACAGCTCTGCTTGAGTCATCAGCTCAGCCATGATGCCGCTGTAGTGCTGCGGGCGGCCGAGGGCCAGCTCCTGGTAGATCTTCTGCATGCACCTGTCGACTGGCAGAGACAGAAGCTGCGTCCAGTGCCGGGGGGCCTCCTCGAGTCCCCCGCCTGCCGGCCGCTACTCCCAACCTCCCTGCTCAGCCTGGGGGTGCTACCCGCCCCACCCTCCCCGCCAGTTCTGGGGACCAGCCTCCCCCCCTGGGGACCAGCCTCCCCTCCTGAGGCCCCGCCCCCTACGCTGTGGGGCTGGTCGCCGGGCCTCTGCCTCCAGGCCACCCAACGCCCTCACCATACGCGTAGATACCATCCCAGGCCTCGAAGTGTGCCTTCCACATCGCCGGGCTGGCCCAGCGGGACAGCCTCGGGGGCAGGGACATGAGGGGCACAGTGGACGAGAACATGTTCTTCAGAGCCAGCGCGAAGTCCAGGCTGCCCACGCCCGGCCTCTGCGTGAGGAGGCCCAGCCGCTCTCCGAAAATAACCAAGTTGCTGGCTGCAGGAGAGGGCGCTGCTGAGCCCGGGTGCCCGCCCGGTCCCCCCTCGGCCTCCCTGAGCCCCGTGGGTGCCCACCCAGTCCCCAGCCCCCCAGCGGGCCCCGCCCACACCTTCCATGGTGTAGTGGAAGATGCTGGGCTGCACGTCCAGGGTCAGGCTGCCCCGGGCATTCTGCAGCGCCTTGGCCCGCAGGGCCTGGCAGAAGTCCCGCGCCACCGTGTCCACCAGCGGGGCGAACTTGTGCGTGGCCTGCGGGGACAGCACTTCGGGGTTCAGCCCCATCCTCTGGGAGCGCCACTCGGGCCCATTCCTGTGGGCAGAGGCAGTGCTTCGGGCAGCCGGTCACCTCCTCGCCGGAGGCCGGGCAGCTGCCCTCCCGGGCCAGTGCGGGCTGCGGGGCCGGCGTGCTCGGGTGGACTTTGCGTCTGGGGGAGCCGCTGCCTGGATGCGCCCACGGTGTCTGCACACTGTCCCCACAGTCGCGCCGGGGCGTGGAGGCCTCTCCTGCAAGGGCGGAGCGCGCCAGCCCCCTGCTCACAGCCCGCGCGCCAGGGCCTCGGCCTCTCCGGCTCACCCGCCCAGCCCGGGGCCAGGCCGCCAACGCCCTCTGGGCACGAGGGGCAGGCGGCGCCTCTGCCAGGTCCCCGGGAAAGGCTGCAGGCGGCTGGGGGAGGCACTGCCCGCGGCGACCCTCCCCCAGCAGGCCGCCCCCCCCAGACGTCTGCCCCATCTCTGCCGCGGCACCCGGATCCGCGGCCTGCCCTGAGGCTGACCCGGATGGCTGGGCGGGGGCTGCTCCGGGGGCGTGCTGACCTCGGGCGGGCAGTGCCCCTGCGGGAGAAGCCCCGGCCGTGCAGAGGGCTGGTGCCAGCGGTCCCCCTCCTCCTCACACCTCCCACCCCCCCAGCCTGCGCACCCCATGGGACGGGTGCTCATCCCCGCCCACCAGAGGGGTCCCGGGCCGTGGGTCGGGGTCCCCCACTTAAGTCTGCACCAGGCTGCCACCGCCATCCCAACCCCCACCCTCCACCCCACCCCCGCCCCTGACGGGCCTCACATCAAGAACACCCCACACTTGTGCCCACGGTGCTGCCGGTACATCAGCCAGGGCAGGATGAGCATGCGCTGGGGGTACTGGCCGTCGTTCAGGTGCAGCCTCTCCACGTCCTCCGGCAGCATCAGAAGCACCATCTGCTTCCCCCCTGTGCTGAACCTGCGGGGTGGATCCGAGCCTGGTGGCCGCCCTCCCGGTCCGCTCCGCCCCGGGGCTGGCCGAAGTCCCCCCCAGCGCCGGAGGCCCGTCCCCGTGGCCATGAGCCCTGGGCATCCACCTCCGAGGGCCCCTGCGCAGAGACAGAGCCCGGGCACCCTGCACCCCCGTGGCCGGGAGGGCGCTACCTGAAAATGGGCCCCAGCTCCTGGAAGGCGCGGTGGATCTCCAGGTGGAGGTCCTCCGAGCCCCGCTCTCTCCACACCTGCAGCATCCTCGTCCACTTGCTGCCCGGGTGCCGAGGGATGGCTTGGAAGGGCAGCACCGCCCTGGGAGCGGCCTGGCTGCCAAGCACGCGTGTAACGCCCAGGGGCCACCGGGGCCGCGCCAGCCCCGCCAGCCCCGCCAGCCGCACCCGCGCCTTTGCCCTGAGCGCCATCCCGCTGCCCCCGCCCTGCTCGCCGCCCTTTTATCACCCCCGGCGGCTCCGTCACGTCAGGAGAAACTAGGCCAGGAAGCCCGCCGGGTCAGGGCCAGAGCCCCCGGCGGAGGGGACAGCAGAGACGCGTGGCCCAAGTTCCGCCCGCTCGCCCGCCTGCCGATGGGTGCCAAGGCCAGCGGGAGGGTCCGGCCAGGACCCCGGGGCGGGCCGGGAGGCCTCTCCCTCTTGCCAGTGGGCAAAAAGAGCAGGACAGATGTGTCCTGTGTCTTATCAGAGATCAGAGGGGCCTTGGAGCTTAAGAAATCGATGTTAAGATTAAGAAATAGATGTTATTTATTGAGTATGACGCAGGAAGTGTCCCGGGACGGGACGGGACGGGACTCAAGGACAAAAGTTCTGTAAGAATTTTGCTGTCCCCACGGGCTGGTGAGCAGAGGTCAGAGCCCTGGGGGCAGGCCTGGCTGCGCTGCTGTCAGCCGCCTCCGCGGGTTGTCTCGGGCCCCTTCTGCGCTGCCCGCGGCCTTCCAAGCTGGCTGCTGCGGGAAGGGGAGTCGAAAGACCCAGGGAGAGAGGGAGACCGGGCCGGGCCCCTGGGTCTGCGGGCGCACAGCCCCTGAGCCGCTCCCTGCCAGGCCCGGCCCGCCCGGCCTCTGGGCGCCGCCCCGGGCAGCAAGAAGGGCCCCTCTCGCGGGGTGAGGCTGTCCCTCTCCTTCCCGACCCCACTGCTGGCCTCAGCTCTCCCCTGCCCCTCCCGCCCTCCCGGGCCTGAGCCACCTCGCAATCCCGAACACCGGCCTGGAGCGCCTGGGCCGGCCCCGGCTCCTGGAGGCCCCGACCGGCAGGGCTGCCGGCTCCTCTGACTGTTTTGTGGGGGAGGCGGGGTTGGCCCTGGGGCCCCGCCCCGCCCGGCTCTGGGCCCCGCGCCTGTTCACGGCAGAATCGAGCCAAGGTTCAGCGTCCTGGTGTCCCGCGGCCGCAGCTCCGCCCCACGGTCAGCACCGCAGATGCCGTGGGCTCGCCCGGCACCTCCTCTGGGCGCCCCGGCGTCTCCCCTGGCCTCGGCTCTGCCCCCGGAGCGTGACCTTCTCAGAGGCCTCCCCGGAAGGGGCGCCTGGACCCTCGGCCCCAGGGCCGCCCCCTCGGCCAGGGGCGCCGCGCACACCGGTCCACACGCGAGGCCCCCCTGGCGCTCCCCCGCCCACGGAAGGACATCTTGGTTGCCCCGCAATTAGGGGCGCAGCGCTGGGAGCACACGGGGTTCCAGCTCCTTGGGGGACAGCGAGGGTGGGGTGGCAGAGCCTGCCAAGTGGTGTCAGGGACGGCCGCGCTGGCCCCCACGCGCCTATGGCCGGTCCCGCAGCGCCGCGCCCCCCTGCCTGGTGGGCGACACCCCACCTGGCCCATCTTTGATGGCCTCAGAACTTGGCCCGTTTTAAAACGGATTTTCACATTTCCTTAATGGCCGGGGTTTTTTTTATTATTTAATTTTATATATATTTTACATAGTTCTTCCTTTCTGTACAGAGCGTGCTGTCTCCTCTCAGGGTAGTGCACCCCCAATTCCCCGGCACCGGCACCCTAGTTCCCTGTGTAAGAACACACCCCTCCCCTGTTGGGTTCCCTCTCCCCGCCACCCCTGCAGAGTGTCTCTGATTAATAGTTGCCTGTTAATTTTGTTTTTTAATTTATTGTAATTCTTTTTTTCCTGGCCCCTTATCTGCTTCTCCTACATTCCTCCTGTGGGTGAGACCATCCAGGATTTCCCTTTTTCCTTGTGGCTTATGTCACTGAGCATGATCCCTTCCAGCTGCATCCACGCTTCAGAACGGCATGAGTTTGTCTTTCTGGCGGCTGAGTCGCATGCCCTTGGGCATGGAAGCCACTTCGTGTCTGCCCACTCATCTCTTTTGTGCACTTGGGCCGTCTCCACCTCTCCCCTGTTGTGGACAGTGCTGCTGCAGCAAACGCAGGGCACAGGTGTCTTTTGAATCTGTTTTTGTGTCTCTGGGTAGACCCCTAGGAGCGGAATTGCTGGATTGCAGGGAAGCTCTATTTCTAGTAGTCTGAGGAGCCCCACACAGCCCTCCTCAGAGGGGGGCCAGCTTGCACCCCCAGCAGTGGAGGCCCCTTGTCTCTACATCCTTGCCAGCTTCTCCAGTGCAGGGCCCAGCCTGCCTCCTCGCCCAGCATGAGTGGCCATCTTTGCTGCCTCAGGGCCCCACGCTCTGGGAAACCCGGCTGCTGGCCTCCCCGCCAGGACTATTGAGCACCTGCCCTGCTGCTCAACAGAAGCGGCGGAAGCCCAGCCAGTTCCCTCACAGTGCGTAAGTGTCTCCACGAGCAGCCTCAGGCCCCAGGGGCCTCTGCCCTGCACCTGCCCACCTGCCCTCAGGGTGTCCTCACCTGTGCAGGAGCGTCATCTGACACCTGTGCACGCCCCAGGAATTCTTTTTTTTTTTTGAAGATTTGATAGGGTTTTTTAAAATTTTTATTTATTTATGCATACAAGAGCTGAGGTACAGGCCAGAGATGCGGGGGTGCAGGGAGAGGATTCACCAGAGACAGAGTGGGGAGCAGAACAGGCAGACTGACTGAAACCCACTGCTGAGGGGAGCAGCGGGCACGACAGGAGAGGTCTGCCTCACCATGTGGGTTTCTCCCTGGCCAGCTGGGGATCGAACTTGTGCTGCAGAGGCTGCGGATGGCTTCATAGTGTGGTGCTTAACCCCTTGCGCTGCCAGGGAGGACCCCCAGGAATTCTTCGAGGGTAGAAGCAGCTGAGGGTCCCCGCACCCCAGGCCCAGCCCCCTCCCCACGGGGCACCTAGACCATGCAGCCAGGCTGGGCCAGGCTGGTCAGCAGGGGCTCTGCCTCCCTGGCTTGGACCTTTGACCGCACCCAGGGCTGCTGGGAGGAAGGCCCCACGGGGAGGAGAGGGGAAAGGGTGGCTGGCCTGCCTGTGACCGGGCTCTGCCTGGACCCTGCTCTGTTGCTCCCAGACTTCCTGGCTGGCGGCCTCCCGTGCCGGCTCTAGGACACCCCAGACCGTGGCTAGTGGGCGCCCCCGCCTCAGCCCCGCCAGCCTGGCCAGGCGTCTGCCCGGAGGAGACGTGGACTTTGGGGTTGGCCCTGGGCCCCCACGGGCCCTGACTGCAGCGAGGCCCACCCCAGGCAGAAGGCATGGAATGGCTCCTTCCTCTCACTGGGGGGCAGGGGCGGGGTGGAGCGGGCTCTGTGGTCCAGGGGCACCCGGTCTCGCCTGCAGCAGCCGGGTGAGGCACCCCCAGGCTCTGACGGGCCTTGTGGGAGGCAGTAGGTGCTCCTCCAGCGGGGCTGCCGCGGCTTCACCCCAGGGCACCTGCCCTGCTCAGATCAAGGCTGTGACTTTGTGGGGCTGCGGTCCGTGTCAGCGGTTTGCTGTCCTTGAGGTCACGTGGCCAAGGCAAAGGGCGCAGCCGTGTGACCCCCGCACCAGCATCCCAGTTTGACTTTTCTCCTTTGTCCCCCCGCTGGGGCGGGGCTTCTCGGGCACCTAGAGGAGGGCGCCCCGCCCTCGGCAGTGAGTGCCCCGTTTGCTGGGCCCCGAGCCTTGCTGGGCCCCGAGCCTCCGGCAGAGCAGGCTCGGGAGACTCAGGGGCGGGGACCGGGTGCCGGGGGGCCTTTGCGGAGGGGGGAACCCACGGACCCAGGCTGCCCTGGAGCCCCTCCCTGCCTGCCTCCCTGGGCTCCCTAGGGCGCCCTTGGGCCTGGCTGAGACAGGCCGTGGGGTCTGCGGCGTCCTGGCCAGGAGGGGGCCGAGGGGACCATCGCGGGGGCGTGGGCCGGCGGGGGGGGGGGGGGGGGGGGGGGGCGGGGGGGCCGGACAGCCGGCCTCTGCCTCCGTCCACCGGCAGGGGGCGCTGGCGGTCAAGGTCCCCGAAGGAAACCCGCGGGCTGCGGGCAGGTGAGGTGGGGTCCGCGCTGGGCATCGCGCAGCTTCCCTGGACCTTCCCTGTAAGGGCCTCTTCCCGCTTCCTCGTGCGCAGGCAGGGCGGTGGGGGGCATCTGCCCAGTGCCCAGCACCCCGCCCCGGCCCAGCAGGGGGCACAGGAGGGAGCCCCAGGCCCAGCCCTGCCACCAAAAGCTGCTGGACCCGGCAAGTCAGGGAGCTGCCAGGAGACCTGGGCCCCAGGAGCCCCGGAGCCAGGCCAGGCGTTTCCGAGCCCCACTGCAGTCAGGGCCCAGCGGGGGGACAGCCCTGAGCAAGCGGTGCCCCAGGCGGGCTGGCACCCCCAGGCGGCACTCTGGCCGCCCCGCTTCCCGTTCCATCCCGGAGCCGCGGTCTGGAGCTGGGAACAAGGAAGGGACTGAGGCTGCAGATTCTTCTAGAAGGTGGTGGGCGGGGGTGCACAAGGCTGTCGACCCTGCCCAACCCGCCCGGGGTCCCAGGCCACAGCGCGCCAGCCGTGCGGTCCACCCAGGAGAAGTGGGGGCACCAGTGGCCACAGGCGGGGGTCGAGGACCCTGCAGGGAAGGGTACGCCGGACGAGGCCACTATACAAGGCCCACCTGACATGTGTTCCCGAGTCACATTCACACAGGACACCACGCAGGGGGACCAGTGACACTTTAATAACGGGGTCCCCTGGGGTGGACCCTGCCCCCAACCCATGCTGCATCCCCCTAACAATTTGAGGTGTGGCGAGCGGAGCACCTGGCCATGCTTCACGCCAGCAACCAGCAGCGCTGGCCCTGTCAGCCACAAAGCCCTGCCCTGCCTGTGGGTGTGCACGGGCCGGGTCAGGAACCCTCTGTCCTGGCACAGCTCCCCTTCTGGTGTCCTCTGGGGCTGGTCTCGATGGCCGGGGCGGCCAGGTCCTGCAGGCGGCCCCCAGGAGACCTTTGTCTGCCAGGACCAGCCTGTGCCCTGCAGGGGCGCCTGGGCTGCTGCTTCGGGCCCCGGGGCAGTGCGGACCACAGGCTCTGACAGGGCCGGCGGTCCAGTGACGCTTTAATAGGATGGTGTGCAGGACAGGGGCAGCGGCCTCTGGGGAGACAGACCAGCAGCCACCAGGGGCTCAGCCTGCGAGGCCCCCTGGGGCAGTCAGGGCCATCACCCTGGACAGAGGCGAGGGCTGAGCCGCCGTGTCCTGGAATCCATCCCCTGGAGGTGGGGCAGAGGCGGGTGTCCACAGGCGGCCCGGGCCTACCCTACCGGTTGAGGTAGGCGGCGCCTAGGCTGAGCAGCAGCGGCAGCGCGTGGCCGGGCCCCGGGTCCCGGCGCGGTTGCAGAGGTCGGCATTGCAGCAGGAGGCCCAGGAGAAGGGCAGGCTCTCCTGGATTCCTGGGCATCTGTAAGCACAGGACTTGATGACCTTCGTTCCCTGACCGGGGGGGGCTGGAAAACACAAGGTGGGAGCTGAGAGCCGCCCCGCCCGGTGAGCAGCATGTCCAGCCGTCCCGCGGCACCCGCCCAGCAATGGGGCGCACAGCGGGAGGTAAGTGGGGCCGGGTCTCAGGGCACCCGGGGTCAGCACCTGTGGCCAGGTCCAGCCTCACGGCCCTGCCCTGAACTCCTCCTCCCCCTCCCCCGCAGCCGTGTCCAGTAACCACAACGCAGCAGGCGCAATGTGTGCCTGGGGAGGCCCGTCCGCTCGGCCACCTGCTCGCCACTCCACGGGCCTTCGGTGGAGGCCACAGCCTCATTCTCGCTTGGAGGGAGGACACTGCCCAGTCCCTTAGAGCTGCTAGGCCCAGTCTCGCCCCCGCCCCCCAGCCCGCACTCACTGTCCCATGTGGTCAGGCAGCAGCCCGCGGCCCCCTGACCCCCCCAGACCTCCCGCCCCCCAGGCCCCTCCGGCTCCCAAGGCCCCCCGCCCCCCAGCCCACACTCACTGTTCCACGTGGTCAGGCAGTAGCGGGCACCGGTGTCACAAGATGTGGGCCGGAGGCAGGTCCCCTGGGCAGAGGTGCACTGGTGGCAACTCAATGCCTGGGCTGGGGGCACAGTGGGGGTCAGAGGCCAAGCCGGGGTGCTGTCTCCCGAACCGTGGGTGCATGGTGTGGCGGGGCTGCTGGGGGCCTCCCTGTCAGCTCTTTAAGAAGCAGGAGCTGCCCCGACCTCCACCCCGGAGCCCTGAGACCTCCCTGCTCCTACCTGCCCCCACCCAGACCAGCCAGACCAGCCCTGGTGACAGCTCAGCAACAGCAGCCCAGCCCCGAGGGTGCTCCGCCAGGGCTGCCCCAGAGCGGCTCAGGGCCGGGGCAGACGTGTGTGGGACCCTCTGTGCCCCAGCCCCAGGCAGCGGGACCTGGGCCGCCCTCGGGGAGGCAGGCAGGGTGTGGGCGGGGGACGCCAGGCTCACCTGGCCGAGGCGGCAGCAGCAGCAGCAGCAGCAGCAGCAGTCGGGTCCCCATGGGTGGCGGGCCGAGGAGGGTACCTGCTGGGCAGAGGGCCGCGGGCCTTATAGCAGGGCGGGCGGGGCCAGACAGCCGCTTACTCACCTCAGCGGGCGCGGTGAGTCGGCGGTGAGCACCTGTGGGTCCGCTAGCTCTGGCAGGGGCCAGCAGGGAGTCTGCGTCACGGGTGTGGAGGGCTGTCCCCGCAGGCAGCCCCAGAAAGGAAGGCCCAGAGCCCCAAGTCGCGGCCTTCCTTTTATGGAAGTGGTGCCGCCTCCTAAGATCAGGGGGCCTGGGGCCAGCATCAGCCGTGCCCGAGCCGCTCTGCGGTGCGTCTTACCTGTGCGCCGCGTCTCCCCTTGGTCGGTCACCCCCTAGGACAGCCTCGGCCTCGGAGACAGCCCCGGGCGTGGGGCGGCCCAGGTCCCCGGACCCACTCGCCGGCACCAGGCAGTAACCCCAGGCAGGAGTAAGCAGACGGGAGCCCCGGTCCCCAGAGAGCAGGCGGGGGGGGCAGTGGCCGGGAGAGGGAGTGGCCCAGCCCAGCCCAGAGGGCAGCCCCAGGGGCCAAGACTGGACCCAAAGCCTGGAGGGGGCCTGGACACCAGAGACGGGGTCCACGTCCCACCCCTGGCTAGGCTGAAGGCCGCCCAGGGCTGCCCCTGGACCTGCCTTGAGCCCCACCATCCGGGCTGGGGCCCAGAGCCCAGGGCCCCTCCTGAGTGCCACGGCCTGGCCCAAAGCAGAGGCCAGAGGTCGCATCCCTGCCCAGGTCACAAGCAGGGGACACACGACTTCTCCAGAGCCCGCCTGGCCCTCTGCTCCTCCGACAGGGCTGAGGAGCCCAGCACGGCTCTCCCTGAGGCCATGGACGTGGCAGAGCTGGGGCCCTGGCTCGTGCCTCCACCCCCAGAGGCCCGAGAGCGCAATGCGGGGTCACGGGCCCGGCGGGAGGGGCTGGGGAGCTGTGCTGGCTGCCTCCGGGTGTGAGCCTGACCTGACCCGTGGGCAGGGGAGCCAAAGCCAGGGGAGGCCATGGGCAGGTCACGGAGTCCCAGCTGCCCCCAGAGTCCCACTGTCCCTGAGGGGCTTTGCCTCCCAACTTGAGGCCCCAGGCCGGGACAGGCCCAGCCCCCCACTGGCAGCCCCCCCAGCAGGCTCCTCCAAGCCTGTTCTCGACCCCCAGGCAGGTCCAGTGGACAGGAAAGCAGGCCGGCTGTGCTGGACTCCCCACAGCCACGGCCGCCCGCCCCGTGAGTCACAGCCACCGTCCGCCCCGCGACGGGCAGAGCGCGGTCAGCGACCTGGAGCCGCACGCCCGCGGCAGAGTGAGGAAGCCGCCCGCGGCGGCCGGCAAGCGAGTTCTCACCAGACTCTTGTCTGGGGGACAAGCCGAGGGGCGGGCAGCGACAGGCGTGGGCAGCAGCATGAGGGCCGGCCGGCGAGCAGCGGCAGGAGCCAGGCACAGCCTGGTCAGAGGAGGGAGGAGGGCTGGGGCGGGGGGACGCTGTGTGGCGTCACACCCCACAGAAGCCTCTGGAAGGCAAAGGGTCAGGAAGCAAGCTCTCCTGGGCCCGGCCCTATGGACACTGGGCAGCAGCCAGAGACCGCGCGGGCTTGGGACGAGGGCAGCGCCTGTGCTGGGGCCCCGTGGCAGCAGCCGGGACCAGACGTGGCCCCATATCTGCCAAGCGCGCCCAGCGGGACACAGGCGGCCCCGGGTTCCGCGCAGGGGACCCCAAGTGCAGTGGCTACAGGCTGGGGCTGGGACAGGAGGGCAATGGGGAGCCCCATGGAGTGGGCAGCGCCTGCCCTGCCGCCCGGCTGGCTCAGTGCAGACCCTGGCCACCCGCAAGCCCCTCGCAGCAGGCCTTGGGGAGGGCGGACCCCATCCGCCGTCACGGAGTGGTGGGTGGCGGTGGCCCTGCGGCTGCTGACCCCAAGTGCCCACCGTACTCACTGCCCAGGCTGGCGCTGCCCCTCAGCAGTGCCTGCGGGGCTGGACCCCTCGGGCCTGGGGTTCTGGGCCTCGAGCACTGGGGAGCCTCATGGAGGAACAACAGGGTTTTAAGCCTGAAAGGACCGTGGAATTTAGGGTGTGGGGAGGAGTAGGGGAGGACGATGAACCCCACGTAAGGGAAACCTGTTCGGCCTGGAGGCACGCTGGCCAGGGCTCCTGTTCCTGGGGCGGCAGCGCTAGGGGCATGACGGTGGGGGTGACATTGTGGCGATGGCGGGGGGGGGGTGGGTGGGCGCGGTGCAGACGTGTGGAGTGATGGTGGCCCTGCCTTCAGGCCCCGGCACCTGGCCTGGGAGGTCAGCGGGCCTTACGCGCCACCTCAGCCACATTAGTCACTCCGGGGCCTGCACTCTGCATGGAGAGTCACAGCCCCGGCGACGTCACGTGGGTGGGATGAGCCAGCAGCCAGGGTGGACACCCTCAGGAATCGCCCTGCGGGCCCGGTTCTGCCCTCCCAGGCCCCACGCGGGCCCCGCCAGGAGGGCATCTGCGAGCGCAGCCTCCCTAAGCTGCCCGTCCACTCTGCCCTGGGAGGGGCGTCCCCTGGACCCCCATCCATGCCGGGGGAGCTCATGTCCCACGGCCTTGGGCTCCACACCCTGGGCCAGGCTCGCAGCAGGTGGGGGTGGAGACTGTGATAAGGTGGTGACAGGGGCCAGGCCCCTGAGTAAGCCTCTCCTCAGGTCCCCGCCCTCCACTCCCAGGTGAGCCTGCACCCTGAGGACTCTGGACCCCGGAAGGACACTGGCCAGACTGCCGGGATGGGGCTAGAGCGCCCGGGGCCACATGACAGGCCTCTGGACACAGGCAGGAGCCCAGCGGGTGAGAGCAGTGGGCCGGGGGCAGGGCAACAGGCCTGAGCAGGAGCCCCCTGTCCACCCCCCACCCTCACTCTGGCCCCTCTGGCCCGGCCACGGCTGCTCCTCCCAGCCCTGGCTGCCCGCCCGCCCACAGCCCTGCACGCCCAGGGGCCGGCTCCCGGGGTAGAGGACACCAGAGCCCAGAGGCCAGCTCTGGGGCCTACAGTGCCGAATCCTGGGGCAGGGCTGCACTCCCAGGCGCCCGCGTGCAGGCCGGGCCACTCCAGTCCCCTTGCCTGTCCCCTGCCTGCTCTGCAGGACAGGTCCCCTGTCACCTGACCCTCATCCTGGGCTGTGGCCCATCTGAGCACCCTCGGCTCCAACCCGCCCTGGAGGCCCCTCTGGAGCATCCCTGGGGTTCTCCCAGCCCACGCCTGCTGTCCTGACACTGCCCGGCGCTGGCTGTGGCTGCTGGTCTCCCTTTCTCCCCACGGACTCAAGGTTGCACCGGCAGCCGCGAGGTGCAAGACACGCTGCCTCTGCAGGCTCGTCCCTCAGTGGGCGGGTGCGTGGGGCCACCCTGGACCATCCCTGCCCTCGCTGCCCTGTGCCCTCACGAGAGCCCGGGCTCTCCAGCACTGTGGCCTGGGCACCCTCAGAAGCTCTGAGTCCACATGTTCCCCCGCCCTGCGTGGGGCCGGGGATCTGGACACAGGGAGGCTGCTGAGCACTGGGGGTTCAGCCAACCACCACACGCACGCATAGAAGGGGAACAGAATGTGAACCCCAAATAGGCCTTTGGCCTAAGGATTATCTTAAGCTGGTTATTTTTGAGACTGCAGACACAGGGAGCTTGAGTGCCTGTCAGAAGTGGCCCTTGGGCAGGAGACAGCGTCTGAGGCTGCTGGGCTGGCAGGCGGCTGGGGAGGGAGACCCGGCGGGCAGCCCACCCAGGAGAGGCTGCGGCTCCCTCCGGGTCTGGTCCGGGTAGGGGTGGGACTGGCCTTAGGACAGGAGCCCCTGGAGGCGTCAGGAGGCATCATGCAGGTGACTAGGGTCTCTGGCAGCCGCCCTGCCTATAAGCCCAGGCTCTGGCAGAAAAGGGCTCGGGGCAGAAAGGGTTTGTCATAAGGCACCTTCATGGGCCGGGCAGTGGCAGGCCTGGGGGCCCTTACAGTGGCCTGGCTGCTGCTCGCTTCCTGCCCCCACGTCCTGCCCCCACGTCCTTTGCATTTTCTTTCCTCTCAGAGGGAATCTCAGCTCCTCAGGGTGTCCCCCACCACCACCGGGGAGCCAAGGAAGCGCAACCTCTAGAAACTGGTCAGCAGGGGCAGCGCTTCCTCGTCAGCGTGACCACGTAACCCACCGTCCCCCCAAGAGCTGCCTCCCCCCTTCCTCTGTCGGGGCTGAGCATGAGGGTCCCCCTCCTCTCCCCGCCCCTCTGCCATCCCTCGCACCTGCCCCCTGCCTCCTCCTGGGCCTGCACTCCATCCCCGGGTCGCATTTCTCTGCCATGGTGAGAAGTGACTTAACAAGCGCCTTGTGCCCGGCTTGGTGGCCGACGCAGGGGCCGGCTTTGGAGCCAGAGTCCGGGTCACAGTGAGGAGGAAGCTGCGGTTTCAAGTGTCATTTGTTAACTTAAAATTAGATCTAAAAATGAAAGCTTTGAGGGGGGCTTTGAGCACAGGCGCGAGCCAGGGCGGGAGAGCAGAGGGCGGCCCTGAGCCCCCGGGAGGGAGCTGCGCTCCGACTGGCACTGGCCGCGAGAGCAGAGCAGGCAGGATGTCCCGTCGTCGACAGAAAACTCGCCAACTCCAGACGAGGCGCGTCTGCCGCCACTGGTCACCGGTCTCGGGGAGGCTCTTCCACCGACGCCCTGGCTTTCGTGTCCTTTTGTGACTGGCTCTTCCTCCCCGGGGCCGACCCCTCCGGCAGATGCGCCCCAGCTCCCCTGGCCGAGGGCTCCCAAGATCCACTGTCCCCATTAGCCTCACATTCCAGCCTCAAAACTTACTGCCTCGCAGAGCCCCCCAGCCCTCACCTGGGGGCCTGCCCGGCTCCCCAAGGCCCCTGCTGCGCTGCCCTGCGGCTGCCCCTCAGCCCTGACTGCCCTGGACGCGCCCCGGCCTGTTCTGCCTCTGCACCCCTCACGCAGCTTTCCTCTGCGGTCCTTGGGGCTCCACAGCCCCTCCCTGGAGAGCGAGCGGCTAGGTGGGGTGACCGAGTGACCGTCAGGAAAAAGAGGGGACAGAGCAGGACAGCCTGTGGAGCCGGTGTCTGCCCAAGGCCCACATGGAGGGAGTGCCTCGGGGAGGACCCGGCCAGGACAGAGGGGCCAGGAGGGGGCCTGCGCTGTGACAGGGCCTCAAGGGAGGACGGCCAGGACTGGGGGGTTGGGGTGTGCTGTGTCCTAGAGCCTGCCAGGCTTCCAGGCCCAGCGGGGTGCCCCCCCCCCCAGCACTTGCTGTGTCACTGTGTATCTGGCCACGCCTTGGGGTGCAGGCCTCCAGCTGCTTGTGGTTTGCTGCGACCTAGCAGCCCAGCCGAAAGCTTTTGACAACTTTTGCTTAACAAAACTTATGGTTGGGGCGTGAGATTGGGCAGATTTGCGTAACAAAGCCACCAGGCCCTAATCTCCCTTAGCCAGATAAGGCAGGGAGGCTCGCGGTAAATGAGGTCAGAATCAAGCCAGGGCACCTCAGAGTGCGGGCAGGGCCGTGGGCAAGCTGCAGCCCCAAAAGGCCCCTCAGCCCCCCCCCCACCATGGCCACACAGGGCTTCGCACAGGGACCCAGGGCAGCTGGAGGCCCAGGGGCTGCGAGGGGACGTCCCCTTGGAGGTGTCAGGTCCAGAGAGAGAGAGCGCGGGTCGTTGGATTCCTCCGGGAAGTGTCCCCAGAGCCCCCCTCAGCGCCACCCACCAGGTCCAGGCGAGTTTCTTCAGGGCACAGTGAAAGGTCCATGGGGGAGAGAAGGAGGGGCCACCTAGGGGCGAGAACGGGCCTGCTGCCACCTCAGAGAGCAGCTCTGGTCCTCACACCAGCTCCCCCACCGGTTTCCTCTCCCCACCCTGTAAAAACCTGCCTCCCCTGACTGCCAGCAGCTTCACCAACCCCCACCCTGGGTCTGTGAATCCCGGGGGGGGGGTGGGCGGGGGGGCGATAAATCCGCCCCCCCCTTTGAGAAGTTTAGCCGGGCTCGCCTTTCCTTTACCACGCAGGCCCTTTCACGCCGACCGGCCGAGGCCGAAGGGGCAGGTTTGTCCTGACAGGGAGGGAAGAATGAGGGACGCTCATGGACACCCGCGGGCAGAGGCCGCCCCGAGGGACGGGCTTGCCGAGAGGCACCTGCGAGGCCACAGGGGGCAGCCCGGGGGAGCTCCCCACGGAGGGGGTCAGCGAGAAGCCCTGTGTGGCCGCAGGCCGCAGGGATTGCAACTGCTGGGAGATGGATCATCTCCAGGGCTGGCCCGAGGGCCTCTCTGCTGGGGAGGACGGAGATGCTTCTCCACCCGCCCTCAGGCTCCGTGGCCCCCGCGCCTGCGCCTGGCCTTCCTTGCTCAGTCCTGGGTCGCTCATTGAGCGGCTGCGTGGGTTCCTCTGGCCCAGTCTCCAGCTCTGGCCGGTGACCCCTCCTTCCCGGCCTCTCACCCCAGTCCTGCCCAGTTCCTCCCCCATCAGAGACACCCCCTGGCGGCCGCACACGGCTGCTCCCCGCAGCTGCTAGAGAGACCGGGACCAAGGGCAGCCCCTCCCGGGCAGCAGCGGGGCGGGCTCGGAGGCCCATCCCGGGACGGCAGAGCGGGGCTGCTCTCGCCCGAGCGGGGCCAGCGGGCGGCGCTGTCGGCCAGCCGGCCCCTGCGCGGCGCCCTGGCGGGAGCGCTTCCTCCACCTGCCGGAGTCCGGGGGCTGGTGTCGCGGCCTGCGAGCCGCCCGGTCCTCCTCGGCCTAGAACCTCGGGCTGGAACCCCGGGGCCGGGGCAGAGCCGTGCTTGTGTGGAGGGAAGAGCTGGTTTGGCTCCACGGGAGAGCGGGTCCTCCTGGAAAGGGCACTGGGCAGGCAGAGACCTGGCGGGGGGAGGCTCGCGGCCGGCCCGGGGGCAGAGCATCCCTCAGACTGGGCGAGACTGAGGCCGGCTCGAGGCCGGCCAGGCCGGGCCGCCCCGCAGCGTGTGCACCTGGCGCCGGAGCGCAGGGGCCGGCCCTGCTGAGTGGACGATGCCTCCGCCAGCGCTCGTCTTCCTTCGTGACCAGCGGCCAGTTGCCGAGTGACCCTCCCGGAGGACAGACCCTCCTGCCCTGGCGGCTCCCTCTGCCGGCCTCTGGCGGGACCCCGGCCTCGCCGGTACCGAGAGCCAAGTCTGCTTGGAACGCGGGAAGTTCCCGCGGCGCATCCGAAGCCCCTGCCCGGGTCAGGTGGGCGACGAGGTCGCCTCCTGACACTGACCCTGTTCTGCAAGTGCCTTCCCGCCCTCCACGCCCTGGACGGAACTTCCCCGAAGCAAATGCCGAGGCCCTTGGCTCAGGCACCACGCGGCAGCGGCGGCTCCTGCTCTGGGGGCCCCGGAGGCGCGCAGGGGACATGTGGCCGCCGCACCAGCGCCCTCAGCCCGCGGCGCCGGCCCGGGGCAGGAGAGCTGGCCCAGCCTCAACCCCCGCGGCAGAGGCCTCTCCGGAGCAGCCCCCCAGGGGGGCTGAGCAAGGGGGCTCTGGGCTCGAGGAGGGGCTCCTGGCAAAGGATCCCGGCAGCTGCAAGCTGTGGGCTTGCACTGGGGACACTGGGCAGAGCCGCGGGGAGACTGGGGAGGCCGAGACCCCAGGAGGTGCTGGGACTCGCCCTCCGGTGCTGCTTCGCCCCGCTTGGCCCCTTCTCCCTTCCCATGGCTCACCCCAGAAGGCGCCTGGGGGGCAGACTTCCAGGCACGCCCCCTCACGAACCCCAGGGGTGGGTGCCTGAGGGTGGCCATGGGGAAACGGTCATGCTTCTGCCTCCGGCGCGCTGACCCGTCACAGCCCCTCCACACTCGGCGTGCAAGGCCCAACCCTTTAGAGTGTGCGAGTTTGGGGGTCCCGGGGTGCCCCTCACTAGCAATTCTGGTTATTATCTTTAAAATACCATATGACTGGGCCTCCCTGGGAGCCAGGGGTTCGTCTCAGGCGGTGACCTTTGCGGCCTGAGCCCATCCCCGGCCAGGGAGCTTGCCCACAGGGCGCAGCAGGCCTCTCCTGTCTCGCCCGCTGCTCCCCTCAGCAGTGGATTTCAGTCAGTCTGCCTGCTTTGTTCCCCACTCTGTCTCTGGGGAGTTCTCTCACCGCCTGCACCCCAGGTCTTGTATGCATAAACGAATGCATCTTTAAAAAATAATAATAATAAAATTAACAATGAATAAAACAACACCCAGGAGCACAGTAGAGGGTGACTTAGAAACCAATGCCCCGGGGGTGCCTGCACAATGCACCCCAGGAAGGGAGCCCAGTGGCCCCTGCCCCCCTTTAAGCCAGGAGTCCCCGCCTCTCCTCGCAGGTGTTCTCCGGACTCTGCCCGGGCTCCTCCCGGATGCACCATCTCTAGACGCTCTGCTTTGCCAGGGTGTGGTTTACAGTCTCATGGCCGCCGTCAGGAGCTGAGGAACCCCGAAACCAGAGGTTAAGAGTCACGCAGAAATGAGACCGTGATGGGTGGAGGCAGGAAACACCAAAGCATCCAGTACACAAACGCATCAGAGCTGATAAATGAGTTCAGCTGGAAAAAATGCAGCAGCCCATGTTGTGGGGAGCAATCTCGGGGTGCGGTGGCGTGTGGGGACAGAGAATTCACCAGACTCAGAGCTGAAAAGAAAAAGGCGGGTGTGCTGAGACCCTTCACAGAGCCGGCCTCGCGGGGGTCTGTGCTGAGGCAGACTTGGCCTTGTCTGCACTCTGCCCGGGGTCTTCTGACGGGGCGCCATGGGCCCTGGCTGTCTGTGGGGAGGTCCGCACTGAGGGGCCACGCCCCGGTCACGTGGCCTGGCCGGGACCCTGGGCCTTGACCTTCCTTGTCCACTCAAGGCCCCCAAACTGCCTGGGGCCAGGAGCGGGGCTCAGCTCCACCCCCGCCAGCCAGCACCTGGCGGCTGTGGTTTACCAGCGACACCTCTCACAAAGGACGGCGGTCAAAGGAGGGAGAAGAATCCCGACCCAAGAGGAAACCAGAGAAGTGGAATGGAAGGTCTCACTCGCCGCGCCGGGGCATAGACAACCCCGAGGCCTGTTCGTGGAAGTGACTGAGGAGCAGAGAACTGAAACCTAGCCCCGGCGCGGCCACAGCCAGCAGCCCACGTCCAGGCCCCCCTTTTCCCGGCCTGTACGGGCTTCTGCAGGGCATGACCCTGGGGTTTCTGGGCAGGCACTGGCCTCGAGCTCCAGCCCCACCCCACCCGGAACACAGCCGGCACCCTGGGCCTTCTCCACACTGGACCTTGGGTAACACCGACCATCACGGATAACCACACCGGAGGGACCTCCCCGGTGGCCTCGGGGGACGGTCTCAGGCTGTCCCAGCCACTGCAGCCTGAGCTCAATCCCCGGCCAGGGACCTCTTCTGTTTCGCCCGCTGCTCCCCTCAGCAGTGGGTTTCAGTGGATCCGCCTGTTCTGCTCCCCGCTCTGTCTCTGGGGAGGCCTCTCACCTCCCGCACCTCTGGCCAGCACCCCGGTTCGTCTATACAAAGTTTAAAAAAAAGAAAAAGAACACCACCACCTGACCCAGCCCAGCTCCGCGGCCTGCAGCTCTCTCTGCGCAGGCCCGAGGCAGAGGTTGCCCCGGCCGACCAGGAGACGCAGGGCCTCGGGCGCCTCGAGCGGGAACTGCGATGACGGCAGATAACGGAGACGTGCCCCGGTCCTGAGGGCCCAGGGCCCACAGCTGCGCACAGACGGCACTGAGGCCACGCAGAAGGGGCACCCCGAGAACAGGAAGCTGGGAAGACTCGGAGAGGGGGGCACGCCCCACCCCCACAGGTCTGCTCTCAGAGCCGGGCAGCCTGCAGGGTGCAGTAGCAGCCGCACACAGGCCTGTCTGTCCTGAGCGAATGTTCCAGCAGCGCGGAAGGGGGGGCGGGGAGGGGTCCCCTGCAGACCAGCTTCAGCGCCTGGCCATGAGGGCAGAGGAGGGCGACAAGGAGTGGGGGACTGGACCTCCCCGCCCCGGCAGGGGGACGGCCGGCAGACCACTGAGCTGGCCCTTCCCTCCTCCCTGTGGAGAGCCAGCTGGACGGGAAGTGGGTAGGCAGTGGCATCAGGGTGTTGGCCGCCCCCTCCGGACCGCGCCCTCTGACGGCAGCGCACCTCAAAGGCCTCCATTCCTGCCTCCTTTGTCGGCGCTCTTGGGATCCGGAGGGGGGGTGGGGGGGTGGCGGCCAGCGCCCGCCTTCATCCCACTGTCCACTGCCGCCCGCCTCCTCTCAGGGACGCCGCCCACCGGATCCTTGCTCAGAGGTGACCTTGAACTCCATCTTTCCTTTGATCCTAGAGAACAGGAGGGAGGCAGGAGACAGGGGACCCCGGCCCCCCCTCATTGGGGCCCACAGAACGGCCCACACGGGTGGCTCCCACCTGCTCCCTGCTTCTTGCCTTGGGGGTGCGTCCAGGGCAGTCAGGGCTGAGGGGCAGCTGCAGGGCAGCGCAGCGGGGGCCTCGGGGAGCCGGGCAGGCCCCCAGGTGAGGGCTGGGGAGCTCGGGAGGGCCGGCGAGGCAGTAAGTTTGAGGCTGGAACGTGAGGCTAACGGCGACAGTGCATCTCGGCCAGGGGAGGTGAAGAGAGAAACTCTGAGCTAAGAGCGGGGCGCGGGCCGTGTGCGAGGACTGTGGGCGCGGGAGGAAGAGCCGCCGCGCGAGGGCTGAGGAGGCGTCAGAGTGGAGGAAAAGGGCTCAGCTCCCCGGACCCAGGCGGGACGGGGCGCGGCGTCCCTGGGGTCCCTGCTTCCTGCCTTCCCCTAACTGGTTCTTCACTTTCTTCTTTTTCTAAAAGATTCGTTTATTTATGCACACAAGACCTGGGGTGCAGCAGAGGTGTGGGGCGCGGTGAGAGGATTCACTTTCTCACAGTCTGCTTCCCCTGCTCACTCAGCTACCACCCTGCGAATTCCTTTCCCGGCTTGGGCTTGGGGGGACAGGAAGCTGCGGGGGGCCTGAGGCCCCCAGGCTGCCCATTGAGCCCTGAGCCTCCCGGGATGTGTCCCCCGGGGCCGGGAAGGGGAATTGGCAGACTTTGCAGGTGGGCGAGCAGAGAGGGGCAGACTTTATTCAAGAACGTGAGCAAAGGGTTACTCGGGGGAAAAAGAACCAAAGCAAAGACTCCAGCGCTGCCAGGAGGGCCGAGGGGCGCCGGCGCGGGCCGCGTCCAGGGGTCCTTCAGCACGTTCTTCTCTCCTCCGCGCCGCCCACCCCTGGCCTGACCCGCTCTTCCGCCCGTGGCCACGGGCCTCCTGCCGACGGGCCGTCCCCAGCTCTTCTCCCAGAGTTTCTCTTTGTCCCTCCCCCGGCCCAGGGCTCCTGAGACCCACTGTCCTCGTCAGGGGAGAGGCTGTCCTGAGCTAATCCCACGCAGGCTTGGTGGACGCCACCCCCACGCCAGACCAAAGCCGTCAGGACGTGGGGAGAGACACATCCCGTCACCGCCAGAGGGAAGGTGGCTGGGACCTGAGGGGGGCTCAGCAGCCAGGTGGGGATAAACACCAGACACGTGGGCCTTGGGGGCTCTCTCCTCGCCTCCTGGCCTCCCGGCTCCGGCTCGCGGCCCCTCCCAGAGCCCAGAGCGCCACTGGGGACTCCAGATCGGAGGGTCGGTAGGACGCATCGAAAACTTTGTCTCCACTCTTCCCCCTGAGCCGTGCGTTTCCTCATTTCCCCCGCCCCGCTGAATAAGCCTTTCAGGAACCTTCCGCGAGCGCCTGCAGTGGAGCGTGGATAAGTCCTTTCAAGCGCGCGGGTGAGGACCCACGGTCAGGCACCCCGTTTGGTATCGGGGTTGCTCTACAACACTTGGCTGTGGTCAGGCAGGTCAGGCCACCCACGGGGTGAGCAGCCCACCTGCTGCCAGCGGCAGTCCAAGGCTGTGGGGGGAGGGGGGTTCCGAGGCTGCAGAGAGGGTCACCTCATGGTGTCAGACGGGCTTCCTGCCTGTGGGTGGCCGCCCGGGAGCTGCCCTCCCTGCTCACCTGTGGGTTCCCATGTAGGCCCAGCCGGGGGCGTGTCACCCACCCCCACCCCCTGGCCCTCAAGACGGCGGGTAGAGTGGACGCCTGCAGGCCGGGCCGCCCTCCTTCCTCTCTCTGCTCAGCCTGCAGGGAGGGCAGCGGAGGGCCGTGGGCTGGCCGGGGAGGGCACAGGGCCCCGGCACCGGGCCTGGCCAGCTTCTCCCCTGCGTGGCTCTGTCAGGGGGAAAGGATGTCCTGAGCTAATCCCATACAGGCTTTGCTGTCTCCACCCCCACCCCAGACCAAGCCATCCAGACGCTGGAAATGACAAACCCCGTGGCCACCAAAGGGAGGGTGGCTGGGACCTGAGGGTGGAGTTAAGCAGCCAGGTTTGGTGTAAACCAGACACGTGGGTCTTGGGGGCCTCTCGGCTTCACGGCTCTTGGCTCTCCTCTTGGCTCCCCGCCGGCTCCCAGCGTGCCTTTGGGTTTCCAGGCCGGCGGATCGGGTAGGACGCATTTAAGACTTTATCTCCCTCTTTTCTCCCTGAGCTGTCCATTTCCTCATTTCCCCTTCCCTGTGAATAAACCTTTTATGAACCTTCTGTGTGCGCCCGCAGCAGAGTATTAATAGGTCCCTTTGAAGCCTCGGGTGAGGACCCACAGCCGGGCAACCAGTTTTATATTGGGGCTGCCCTGTAGCAGCTCCTCCACCGACTCTCCTCCTTCGGAAACTAGCCCAAAGGGCTGCAGTGAGGCCTCCAGGCCGCAGCCCCTTGACCCTCACACCACTGCAGGGCCGTGACGTGGCGTGGCAGGATGGAGGACCAGAGCCTGCATACTCGTCCGCCCGGCCCGGCCACAGCCTCTGCACCCCTGAGCCTCTCCGGGGCCACCTGGGCAGAAGGAGCTGGGTTGGTGATGGAAACATGGGGGGAGCACGGGGTCTGCAAGTCCACAGGGCCCCCGGGCGAGGAGAGGCAGGCAGACAAGGAGGCAGGCCTCCAGTGGAAGGGGTCTGGCAGCGATTTGGGGTGGGGCATGCAGAAGCTGCTGGTTTTCCTGCCCTAAGGGGTGCTGGTGCTGAAAGTTTTCTATGGGCCCAGCCTGCAGCCCTGCTGTCTCTGATGCCTCCAGGGTCCTCCTCCTGCTGCTGGGAGCCCCTGGCTGGGGGAGGCCTGTCCTTGGGGCCACCTGGCCCCACCCCTGCCAGGGGCTGCTGGAACACCTCTCAGGAAGGGGCCTGAGCACCTGCTTCCTGCCCAGATCTTATCTCCTTGCTGGAAGCCCCTGCAGGGAGGGGGTATCCAGCCCCCCACTTTCACCCCACCGCTCCCAGCCCCGCTGCTGCTGCAGGTCCGGCCCTCACCTGCCCTTTGCCACCCCAGGCCTGGGGTGTTCTGGGGGGGGGTTCCTCCAGAACACTGCATGGTGCACACACATGCCCACGCACACGCTTGTCACACGTGCAAGCACACCCTCAGGGTGGGCTGTGGGATGGGGTGTCTCTGCCCCAGGCTGGGCTCCTAAGCGGAGGATATCGGTAGGCTGGAGGGGCCCCAGGAGGCCTGGGTGTGGCTGCTGCGCTGCTGCTGCCTCCGCTGCCTCCGGGTCTTGGCACTTAGGTAAGAAGCCGGTGGGGGTTCCTGGAGGCCGGCCAGAAACTCTCAACCGGAATGTTTTTGAGACTTGGCAAGCGCTGACTTCCCGACGGCAGTGACCGTGCTGTCCACACCTGTGCCGCGGCCGCGTCCTGCTGAGGCCTCCCTTCAGCCAGCAGGATCCAGGGAGACTAGAAGGCCAGGAGGAGGCTGAGAGCGGGACCAGCACCAGGGCCACAAGACCCAAACCGGAGTGGGGAGAGGCTGACTCGGACACCAGACAGGCGGAAGCCAAGCCCCCGAGGGCAACGTAGGGGGTGGGGGGGGGGATTGTAAGGAACCTCCTCGACCTTCCAAACCGACCTCCCTCAGACTGGAGTAAGCCCTGGGCACCACCCTAGGCACCACTGGCTGAACAACAGTAAGAGCCCCACAGAGGCCAGGCCTCCCCCCAGGCCTCAGGCCACATCCCTCCCAGCTGCCCTTGCTGTCCGGTTGCTTAATAAGGTCACGGGGTCCTTTAGTAAGGTCAGGATGCAGTCCCAGCCTCGCCCAGGGGAAGTCCGGGCCTGGATAGATAAAGGGACTGATAAGGTCAGATGGCAGCCCGGCCCTAAGGCTGAACACTTGGACCCACCGTGCAGAAGCAGCCCAGGCCCTGCAGCCCGAACCTGCCCAGACCCACCCGCAGGCAGGAGCCCGAGAACCCGGTCCCTGGAGGGAACCCCAATTCATCCTCCTGCACAGACCCCGCCCCTGCCCACTGAGCCCCCTCCTGTTCCCCGCTCGGCCCCTGGGGACCTTCCGCCCCAGCCTCCCGGCGCCAGCAGAGCGGAGCCCGCTCCAGGGCCGCCCCTTTTCCTAACAAACCTGCCCTTCCACTGCAACTGCGCCTGCCCCTGTCCCTGCAGACACGGGAGATGCCGCTTGCCCTGAAAGGGGAGTTCTGCCAAAACTCTCCTTGGGGGGGGCCCCCAGACCCCGCTCCCTGAACCCCACACTTCTCCAAACCCACATCAAGACGAAACACAGGAAAATCTCATCTATCAGCAGAAAGAGAGTGAGGACCCAGGAAGGGCCCAGGCCCCCAAGCCAATTAAAAATGGGGTGTTCCTGTTAGGGGGAAATGATGTCCTGAGCTAATCCCATACAGGCTTTGTGGACCCCACCCCCACTCCAGACTAAAGCCATCAAGACTCTGGTATCAGGGTTGCTCTACAACATTCCTGTTGTAGGACAGGGAGAGGGTCAGCCCAAACCCCGCAAACCTGCCTATTCTAAATGGGTTCTGCCATCCGCCGCATCAACACAAAACATATGACACTTTAATGGGAAGGATCTTTAATAAAAACTAGGAAACAATACAGGTGAGGCAAAGAGTCTAGTTTCTAAATGAAGCACCCAAAGTTACCCATCCCCTCGTGGGTAAAACTCCATCCATATGGGGTCGGCCCAAAGCAAGGCCCCAAAGCCTGCCACAAGACTAAAGCATCTTCCAGTGGGGACCCACAGAAAAGGGTCACAAACAACCGGACAAGCCCGGAAGGAAAAGAGCAAAATCAACATCAAGATAAAAGCTGCCATGGTCACCTCCCCACGGGTCTCCCCCACATCTGTGTCACCCCGTCCACGACCAAAAGACAAGCGCAGTTTCTTCACGTGTCTCTAGGCTCCATGTGCCTCCTCCAGGTCTCCTTGCTCCATCCTGCTTCCTTCCTCAGTCTCTTCTGCAGCTTCTCCTCTTGCTGCTCAGCTCCACCCTCCCTTGGAGGGGCAGGGAACCTCCCCCTTTCCTGGGGACCACCCTGTTACATTCCGAGCGCCAGCAGGGAGGTAGTGCGGGAGCAGCGGGCCAGGGCTGGCTCCGGGAAACAGGGCCCGGCCCCCCCACTCTGCGGGAGACCAGCCCAGCCTCCCGGAGCCGACGCGCCTCCCGGAGCCGACGCCCCTCCTTGCCCAGACGCCCGCACGCCCTGCTTCTCCCCCAGCGGTACCGGGGGCCCCTGCCCGGAGAGCGGCCCATCCTCCTCACCTGCAGCACGTCTCTTGCTTCTCTGTGACTCGGACTCCACGGAATTCCTTGCGGAGGACAAGGACCGAGAGCCCCGGGGGCTTTTTTGAAAAAGGCTTTATTTCGCGTAGAAGAGCTGAGGTGCAGGCCAGAGATGGGGGGTGAGAGTGTTATAGGACAGGGAGAGGGGCACCCCAGACCCCCACAAACCTGCCTATTCTAAATGGGTTCTGCCATCCGCCGCATCAACACAAAACATATAAGACTTTAATGGGAAGGAACTTTAATAAAACTAGGAAACAATACAGGTAAGGCAAAGAGTCTAGTTTCTAAATGAAGCACCCAAAGTTACCCGTCCCCTCGTGGGTAAAAATCCATCCATATGGGATCGGCCCAGAGCAAGGCCCCAAAACCTGCCACAAGTCTAAAGCATCTTCCAGTGGGGACCCACAGAAAAGGGTCAGAAACAACCGGACAAGCCCGGAAGGAAAAGAGCAAAATCAACATCAAGATAAAAGCTGCCATTGTCACCTCCCCACGGGTCTCACCCACATCTGTGTCACCTAGTCCACGACCAAAAGACAAGCGCAGTTTCTTCACGTGTCTCTAGGCTCCATGCGCCTCCTCCAGGTCTCCTGGCTCCATCCTGCTTCCTTCCTCAGTCTCTTCTCCAGCTTCTCCTCTTCCTGCTCAGCTCCACCCTTCCTTGGGTGGGGCAGGGAACCTGGAACCTCCCCCTTTCCTGGGGACCACCCTGTTACAAGAGGACTCCCCAGAGACAGAGTGGGGAGCAGAATAGTCAGATCCACTGAAACACACTGCTGAGGGGCCAGCAGGGAGACGGGAGAGGCCTGCTGCGCCCGGGGGGTCGGCTCCCTGGCCGGGGATCCCACTCAGGCCACCGCGGTGACCGCCGGAGACTCGACCCCTAGGCCACCCGGGAGGCCCCAGACCGGGCCTTTCTGACAGAGGCCTGTTGCGCCGGGCAGCAGCCACTTCAGAGACGGGGGCCGAGGGGCAGGCTGTTCGGGTGGGATGCTGGCGAGAAGGCAAAACCTGGCCTGTGTGTTGACCGAATGATTTCACAGAGTCGGTCCCTCGGGGCAGTGTTAGGGGGAAAGGATGTCCTGAGCTAACCCCATGCAGGCTTTGTGGACCCCACCCCCACTCCAGACTAAAGCCATCAGGACATTGGGAAAGACACATCCCATCACCACCAAAGGGAGGGTGGCTGGGACCTGAGGGTGGAGTTGGGCAGCCAGGTTGGATATAAAAAAAACAAACACTTGGGCCTTGGGTTCTCTCTGGCTCGCGATCGCTCGCCTCCTGGCTTCACCGCTCCTGGCTGGCGGCCAGCTCTCAGAGCGCCATTTTGGGATTCCTGATCGGCGGGTCGGGTAGGACGCATTTAAAACTTTGTCTCCCACTTTTCTCCCTGAGCTGTCCATCTCCTCATTTCCCCTTCCCTTGTCAATAAACCTTTTATGAACCTTTCACGTGTGCCTGCAGTAGAGCATGGATAAGTCCTTTCAAGCGCGCGGGTGAGGACCCACGGTCAGGCACCCCGTTTTGTACCGGGGTTGCTCTACAACAGTAGGAGCACAAGTGTTGTAGAGCAACCCCGATTCAAAACGGGGTGCCTGACTGTGGGTCCTCACCCGCGCGCTTGAAAGGACTTATCCACGCTCCACTGCAGGCGCTCGCGGAAGGTTCCTGAAAGGCTTATTCAGCGGGGCGGGGGAAATGAGGAAACGCACGGCTCAGGGGGAAGAGTGGAGACAAAGTTTTCGATGCGTCCTACCGACCCTCCGATCTGGAGTCCCCAGTGGCGCTCTGGGCTCTGGGAGGGGCCGCGAGCCGGAGCCGGGAGGCCAGGAGGCGAGGAGAGAGCCCCCAAGGCCCACGTGTCTGGTGTTTATCCCCACCTGGCTGCTGAGCCCCGCTCAGGTCCCAGCCACCTTCCCTCTGGCGGTGACGGGATGTGTCTCTCCCCACGTCCTGACGGCTTTGGTCTGGCGTGGGGGTGGCGTCCACCAAGCCTGCGTGGGATTAGCTCAGGACAGCCTCTCCCCTGACGAGGACAGTGGGTCTCAGGAGCCCTGGGCCGGGGGAGGGACAAAGAGAAACTCTGGGAGAAGAGCTGGGGACGGCCCGTCGGCAGGAGGCCCGTGGCCACGGGCGGAAGAGCGGGTCAGGCCAGGGGTGGGCGGCGCGGAGGAGAGAAGAACGTGCTGAAGGACCCCTGGACGCGGCCCGCGCCGGCGCCCCTCGGCCCTCCTGGCAGCGCTGGAGTCTTTGCTTTGGTTCTTTTTCCCCCGAGTAACCCTTTGCTCACGTTCTTGAATAAAGTCTGCCCCTCTCTGCTCGCCCACCTGCAAAGTCTGCCAATTCCCCTTCCCGGCCCCGGGGGACACATCCCGGGAGGCTCAGGGCTCAATGGGCAGCCCACGCCGGCCTCATTATTAGCAAGGCGTCCGCTGACCAGTCTCTGGGACACAGGGTTACGTCAGCTGACGATCTTGGGCGCATCCTGGTTGAGACAGGGCAAGCTAGGGTTATTAGGCAGTTTTAGGGACAGTGCAGGAGGGGACCTCTGAAGAATTTAGGGAGGCTTCAGAGATAAGGACAACCAAAGAAATATAACCCATTCCATTAGGAAAAACAAACATGCCAGGACCAAGGACAGCATTGTTAACGCTGGTCCTGGTTTCCTTCAGGTGGTAAAGGGAGGCGGAGATTGGAGACATGGAGAGTGGTTTCATTTATGGTCCCATTAGAAGGGCAGCTGTTTAACTTCAATGCAGGGAGGCCCACCCAGAGGACTGGGCCATAAATTTAAAGATGCAACAAATGGGGAAAGAGAAAGCTGTTAGATAAGGAACGTGAAGATCCCCCACTCAGTAGCAAATTAAGTGAGACAGCCGAGACCTGACCCATCACAGAGAGACGGGTGGAGCTGTAGAATAATCAGGGAAAGAAGGTCTATGTTCCCTGAGACACGACTCCACTTTGGCTTCCTTGCCCCTCGCAGGCCTGGTTCCCTGGCCCGGGAGTCCCACTTTATTTCTGCTCTTTTTCTCCTCAATAAACTTTTTCTTCTTCTAAACAAACCTGCCTCTGCTCGCTTGCTTGCCTGAGCGTCTGCGAAGTTCCTGCTGCGGCTTCCTGAGACACCAGCCCGTGGGGGTCTAGCGGCTGGGGCTCAGCGCTGCCCTGCAGCCTGGGATCCGTTCCTGGCTGGGAGACTAGGCCTGACAATTCCGGTATCCTGGTCACGCCTCATGGTCATCCTTGATCCAGGGCCCAGCGCCTGCCCTCGTTAACCTGAGAGGGGACGTCTGCACGGTCGGAGGTTTGATTCTTTAAGTTGAGGTCACCAGATGGACATTGTACTGAAAAGGCCTAACAGGGTGACTGGATGGCAGCTGAAGCGCCCCCTAAGCCTAGGAGACCCACAGAGGCCAAAGGAAGAAAATCCAGGGCGGAGGCACCCCGAGACCAGAGAGGGGGGTGGGTAGAGAAAACGGGGTAAAGAAACCGACCACAGCAATGAAACCCCACGGGCACCCACGGGCGAGCTGCAGCTGCTGAGGGCATGTGGGCGCAGGCCAGTGGGGGGGTGTGCACTAGGGCCACGGCAGAGAACCCCGTCCTCGCAAATCTGCCCGGTCACCCCAGAAGTGATTCACCAAGCAGCAGGGAAAAATCCAGGGCAAGCCGTCAGGGCTCCGCCAGCCCCGCCTCCGCCCTGGGCCTCACAGGCCTCTCTCAGCTCCTCCTTTTCCTCGTAAACCTGCCCTTTTAAAACGCAAAACGCAGCCATGACCGTGGTTTGTACTTCGATTTTGCTCTTCCCTCCCGGAGTTGCCTGCCCCTCCTGCCCCTCCTGCCCCGCCACGGGCCTGGGCACTGCCTTAGTGAGGGGGCAGGCTCTCTGGGCCTGGGGGTGGGTGCAGGCTCCGAGCCTGGGGGTTGGGGGGGCGCCGGGTCCCCTGGGGCTGTCTGGGCGCTGCCTTGGGAAACGGTCTCTTCGCTCTTCTCCCTCCTGCACGCGTCCATCAGAGTCTTTCACGCTGAGCATTAATACATGCTTTGCAGTGGCTGGCAGAATCCCTTGCGTGTGCAAGTTTGGGGCTCCTGGGTGCCCCTCAGCCTGCCCACAGACACAAGTCCTCCTGGGTACAAGGGGTGCTTCCAGGGCGGCACAGCCAGAGTGGGCCTGGACGGAGAAGAAAAGACGGGGACTGGGGGCTGGGGGGCCAGGAACACAGACCCAAACCTGACCGCAGGGGTGGCCGGCTACGGGGTGTCTGAGGGGGTGACCCTGTTAGGGGGAAAGGATGTCCTGAGCTAATTCCATGCAGGCCTTGTGGACTCCACCCCCACCCCAGACCAAGCCCTCAAGACACTGGAAATGACGAATCCCATCCCCACAGAAGGGTTCCTGGGACTTGAGGGTGGAGTTAAGCAGCCAGGTTTGGTGTAAAACCAGACACGTGGGTTTTGGGGGCCTCTCGGCTTCACGGCTCTTGGCTCTCCTCTTGGCTCCCCGCCGGCTCCCAGCGTGCCTTTGGGTTTCCAGGCGGCGGATCGGGTAGGACGCATTTAAGACTTTATCTCCCTCTTTTCTCCCTGAGCTGTCCATTTCCTCATTTCCCCTTCCCTGTGAATAAACCTTTTATGAACCTTCTGTGTGCGCCCGCAGCAGAGTATTAATAGGTCCCTTTGAAGCCTCGGGTGAGGACCCACAGCCGGGCAACCAGTTTTATATTGGGGCTGCCCTGTAACAACCCAGTGCCCATGCCCTGTGCTCATCGCCGGCTGGGTCCCAGCTCTGAGCCAGCCTCCCCCAGAATTACCACCCCCCCATCACCTGTCGGAAAGAGGCAGCCCACGCCCCTGGGGTGCCCACCTCAGGGCAGCCTCAGCTTGGGCCTGACCACACCCCGGGCCCTACCAGGGCTCGCTGGACGGCCCGGCACCCGGAGCTCCGGTCAGCGGCAGGCACCTCTGGGGGCAGACACCCCAGGGAGCGAGGTTCAGGGACCAGGAGTCAGACAGTTTTGTGCCCCTAGGGTTTGGCACAAACCGGGACAGAAGAGGTCAGGCCGCTCAAGGTCATGCGTTCCCATCTGTGAGGAAGAAAGCCACAGAGAGACCCCCGCCCCAGGGCCCCTGGGCAGCCTGGGGGCAGGAGTGCAGAGGCCCTACTGGGGGCCAGAGGCAGTCTGGGTGCTGGAACACAAGGCCCATCTTTCCAGAGCTGACTTTGGGGAGCCGGGGAGGGGACAACAGAAATGTCTGGAAGAAGCACCAGGATGAGTGTGCGTCCCCTGGGGACAGGGCACGTGAGGCACCTTCCAGGGCGGGTGGACAGCGGCCTCACGACCATCCAGAGGACCTTCCGCATGCCCTGTGCAAGGGAAGGTTCTGGAAAGACGCCCAGGGGAGGCTGAGACTGCCTTTCCCAGACCCTCCCACACCTCAGAGCTAAGATCCAGAGAAGGTAGCCATGGCCCCGGCTCCTGTGTTCCTGGAGACAGCGGGGCCATCGCCCCAGAGCTGTGGACCCCTCGAGCCCACCACATCCGCTGGGGGCAGCTCTCACACACAGGTGCCTGCCCTCAGCCGGTAAGGAGCAAGCCCAGACTCCCAGGGTGACCCGACCCACACAGTGTCACCCCGATGTCAGGGGAGACCCCACAGGGAGACCCCAGCCCCAGAGCTCTGAAGACACCCACACCCACACTCAGGCCAGGAGAGCCAGGCATCCCAGCCACACACACTGGGCGCGCCCTGGAGCGTCCACACGGCTGGCCCCAGCGGGGTCCCTCTGCCTGCCACCCAGGGCCCAGGCCCTCGGGCCCAGTGAGGAAGCTGCTCCTGAGGCCGCCCCCGCCCACCGCCGGGAAGCCAGCGCTGCCCTAGGAAATGCGTCTCTAAGATGAGTGAGAACCTGAGTAGCAGGGGCCAGAAGCTGGCGGCCAGGACAGGCCCACAGGAGGAGGGGCAGCTGGTCCAGCGCAGGGGGCCTGGCCGCTGCTGGGGCACAGCCTGACTCCACCCCACGCCCCCACGGGTGGTCCAGGCCAGGGTGGCACAGTGGGTGCTAGAGGAAAAGGCAGTCGTGCTCACGCACTTGGGGACAGATGCCACGAGGGTCAGCTGGGGACAGTCGCCACTCCCCTGCCCCGCAGGCCCCAGGCCCCGCCAGCGCCCCCCCACGGGCCCACCCCTCCCTGCGGCCTTCCCCGCTGCCCAGTCCCGCCTCGCGCAGCCGCGCTCCCAACGCGTCCGGCCACCTGCAGGCCCGCGCGCCGCCCCCGGCCCTGCCCCTGCCCCTGCCCCTGCCCCTGCCTGCGCCCGCGCCAAGCCCGCCGTGGCCACCTGCCCAGCTCGCCCCGGCCCCGCCCCGCCCCGCCCCGCCCCGCGCCCAGGCCCCGCCCCCGCGCCCAGGCCCCGCCCCCGCGCCCAGGCCCCGCCCCCAGCATCTGGCCGCGCTCGCGCTCGGCCTGCCGGGGAGTCACGGGGGCGCCGCGGACTCGGGTGCTCCAGGCTTGGGGAGCTGGTGAGGCCGCTGGACCTCGTCCGCCCGGCGGTGAGTCGGCGGCCCGTGTGGGGGCGGCGGGAGGACGGCGCCCTGCGGGGGCGCGGGGGCGCGGGGGGCGGGGGGGCGTGGGGTGGGCCCGGGGCGAGCCCGCGCCCCCCTCCCCCAGGCCTCCGGGTGCTCGCAGGGGCGCGCGGCCGGGGAGGGGCGCCCTGCGTGGGCGGCCGGGCTGCGCGGTGCCCGCACCCGCCGCCGGGTCCCCGCGGCCCGCGCCCCGCACGCGGCGGCAGGAGGGGGCAGCGCGGGCCCCGGGGAGGCCGCCCCTGGCAGCCCTGCGCGCGGAGGGCGCGAGGCCGGTGGACGCGGCCCCCCCGCGCTCGGCCCCGCACGCCCAGGTCTGCTCGGCCCGGGCCCGCGGCCGCCTCCGGGGGCGGCCCCTGCAGCCCGCGCGGTGCGCCCCCAGCCCGCCCGCCCGCCCGGGCGCCCTTTGTCCTGCGGGAAGCGTCTTGCCGCCCCCACCCGCCCATGCTGGCCGCGCGGGGCCTGCTCCAGCCAGCCGGGCGCAGCGCCCCCCGCGCCCCCCGCCCGCCCCCTGTGGAGGGGGACACGGAGGCTCCTTTCCTCCATTCCCGGGCCCGGGAGCGCTGGCGGCCGCGCGGGGCTGGAGAGGGGCCCCTCGGGGCCAGGGCCGGCTGCCCTCTGGGGCAGGGTCTCCCGAGCGGCCTCTCCAGACATCTGCCCTCCCGGCCCGGCCCCCAGCTGCCCTCCCGGAGTGCCCTGCCCCCCTCCACGGCCCCCAGCGGAAACCGGCGCCTCCAGCCTCTTCCTCCCACGCGGCCTGCACACCCCGCGGAGGCAGAAACCCAGCTGGCACCAGCACAGTGCTCTCCCCCCCACCCAGCGCCGCTGGCCTCTGTCCAAGGGAGGGCCCTGCTGCAGTGTCCGGAGCACCCCCGGCTCCCCCGACCCACCCTGCCGGGCCCAGCACCCACCACGTCCCCAGACCTGCTTCCCAGTCACAGGAGACGAAGAGCAGGTCCCAGCCTTCGTGGAAGGTTCTGGATGCTGCCACTGCTCTCCTTCCAGGCCACCAGCCCCTGCCCCAGCTTTGGGGCCACTGCCCCGGGTCCCTCGTGGTTCTGAGAACCTTAGTGAGATGTTACTGAGCTTCCTCTCTCCCCTCCACCACCGAGCCCCCTCTGAGGTGGGAAGGGAGCGGACTCTGCCCTGGCCCGAGGCGGTGCTGCCCCCCACAGCGTGGGAGCCGTGGGACCGCAAGCCAGTGCCCAGCCCAGACAGCGCGTGCCTCCCGCGGCTGTGTCTCTAGGCGGGACCGCACTCTTCGGCTCTGAGGGCCCGGTCGGGAGCCCTGACCCCTTCGGAATGAAGCTCTTCCTGCCTGTGCTGCTGGCTGCCCTTCTGGGCGTGGAGCAGGGTGAGGTGTCGCCCGGCCCCCTCGTCCCCCAGCCCAGCCCCCTTCCTCCCAGGCAGGTCCCTCTTGTCCCCGGGGCCTGCTGACACCCGGGGAGGCGGCTCGGGGCCCTGCCGCTCCTGGGCCCAGCGTCCTCACCTCCGGCTTGCCTGGGGCCTGCACACCACGGAGGCCCGCGGGGCGGGGCTGGGTGTCTGGGCGGGCGGGCTGGGGCCAGGGGCAGGGTCACAGCCGCGTCCCTCCACAGCCCGCTCCCTGGTCTGCTTCTCCTGCACGGACCAGCAGAGCAACCTCTACTGCCTGAAGCCCACGGTGTGCGCAGACTCGGACAACTACTGCGTGACCGTGTCCGCGGCCGCCCACCTCGGTGAGTGTCGCGGGCCCCGCCGCCCACCCCGCCTCGGCGGCCTGTCCACTCACGGCCCCTCTCCCCGCGCAGGGAACGTGGTGGACTTCGGCCACACGCTGAACAAGGGCTGCTCCCCCATCTGCCCTGGGCCGAGCGTGGACCTGGGCGTGGCGTCCGTGGGCACCCACTGCTGCCAGAGCTTCCTGTGCAACTTCAGCGCCGCTGACGGCGGGCTCCGGGCCAGCGCCGCCGTGCTGGGCCTCGGGCTCCTGCTCAGCCTGCTGTCCATGCTGCTGCGGCTGGGCCCCTAACCCGGCCGGGACAGCCTGCGCCCGCCCTGCAGCCTGCACCCCACCGGACCCTGCGTGCTCCCTCTGGCCACCCCTGCCCCAGAGGGCCTAGCTGCCCGCTCTCCCGCCCGATGATGTCACCTTCCTCGGGGAACCCAGGAAGGTTTGAGGGTCCCGGAGTCAAAACTGAGTCCCGGCGACACGGAGGAGGGGCATCGGGCCCCAGCCTGCTCAGCCACGTGTGGCCGCGAGCGTGGTGGGGGCCACATCAGGGCCCGTGTGGGGCAGCGGGCACGGGCACTGAGACACCAGAGCCCCTTTCCCTGGCACTTCCAGACCCCACCTCTCTCACTGCGGGGCGTTTCCAGGACAGGCCTTCTGCCCCTTCCCAGATCCAGCTGCACCCCTTCCCCACTCGAACCCTCCTGCTTTGGTGCCTCAAATAAACACCCACGTTCCTCCTTCCTACTCTGAGGGTGATCACCTGTGGCCCCGCCTGGGGGCCTCCGACCCTGGCTGAAGGGCAGGGGTGCTGCTCCCCTGTCCAGCCCCCGCTGCCACCTCCCGCCAGGCTGGGTGGGTTGCTGCGGGGGGGGGGGGCGCCTTGGGCGCAGGACAGGTAACAAGCAGCAGGGAGCAAAGCCCGGGGTCCTGGCACTGCGAGGTGACCGCAGCCAAGTCACGCGCTCCTGGGCCGGGCAAGCCTGGGGAGCAAAGGGCTGGCCCGGGTAGACATGGCCAGCGTCCACCAGAGCCCCAGCAGAGGCGCCAATGCCGCCATCCCGCCGGGGAGGACACCACAAAGCGGGGAAGGGGCGCAGACCAGGGCCGTGGCAAGGGAAGGAAACCCAGACCCAGCGGGAGGGGGATGCCCAGGACGAGCAGGCTGGCGCAGGGGCCGGCAGCCGATCACAGGGCGGGTCCTTCCTGCGTGCAGAACACAAGAGTGTCCGAGCACGCACGGCCAACGGCAGGAGCGAGGTCACGAGAGCGAGGTCACGGCCAGGACCCGGGGCGGACTCGGCCTGCAGGGCATCCGCAAGCAAAGGCCAGCCCCGACACTGGCCGAGCCCCGCGTGCCAAGCCCCGCCTGACGCTGGCGCGTGTGGAGCTGCAGCCAGAGTTCCCACGCGGAGATGGGGGGCAGGCCCTGGCCGGCAGCGGCGGAGCCCCGGCTCTGAGTCAGCTCCCTTTCTGGGGAGGTCGCTGGGAGGAGGAGCCCTGGGCCCAGAGTTTCGATTTCCCGGGCAGGGAGGGAGGGCAGGGTGTGGGCTGGGGAGGGCCTGGCAGAGGGGAAGCTGGCTGGCGGGGCCGCTACGGCCAGGCTGCTTGGCAGGAGCCCCCGGCCTCCGCTTCAGCTGACGCACCCACTTCTCGCCCAAATCCCCTGCAGATCCTGCCCTCACCTGGTGGCCAGGGGAGGCCCTGACCTGAACACCCTGTGGGGGAGGGCTGGGGACCCCTCACAACCTCCGCCAGGAGTCCGGTCCCTTAGTCGTCTCCTGTGCAGGCCAGACCCCTGGCCTGGGCTCCCGAGGGCGGGTACCCGAGGCCCTTTCCTCCACCACAGAGAGCGGCAGGCAGACCCGGCTGGCGGCCCTGTGGCTTCTCCCCACCCCAGAACCCTGGGACCGTTGAGGGGCCGCTCCCCAGATGGGGGACTGAGGCCAGGGAGGGCAGGGATGACCCACGCGCACGCCTCTGCCCCTCCCCTCAGAGAGCCCTGGACAGCCACTGAGGTGGGGAGGGCTGTGGCCCCCAGGAGCTGCCTTTCCTGGCTGCGCCCCTTCCCGAGCCGACTCTTGGCTGCTCCCCGGCACTCGGACGAGAACTGAGAGGGCCCCCACCCTCCAGGCACCTCCACGCTTTCTTTTTTCAATTAGAAATCTCCAGGCCTCGTACAGGGAAGAGCCGGTCCTGCGGGCTGGGAGAGGCGGCGCCTTCCGGCTCCGCACAGGCTTGTCGAGGCTTGTCCGCGAGGGGCTGAGCCTGGCAGTCCAGGGCCCCTGGGGGTGAAGGAGGGCCTGGCCTCAGGGGAGGGCCATCCTGCAGGGGGCGCTGGGAATTGGGCCCTTGGGGGCTTCGGGTCTGGGCAGGAGAAGGTCCGGAGCACCGGGGCAAGCGGGAACGGCTGGGCTGAGGGCGCAGCGTCTCCCCTCGTGGGGCGGCTCCTGTGTAGGGCAACGGACGAGGACACCCAATCGTGGGGGCAGTTCTGGTCAGCGCAGGAGCACGGGGCAGCTGGGGCGGCCAGGCTTGTGTCCCCAGGGAAGAACCTGCGTGGGGGGCGGCTGGGGAGGTCAGCAGCTGGGCGGTGGCAGCACCCACACAGTCACGGCTGGCAGGAGGGCCCAGTGTGACCCCATGGCAACTTGGGGACAGTGAGATGGTCGCTGTCCTGCCCTTCCAGACCCCTGGCGTGGGTTTCTTTGAGTCTTCAGCTTTTGGGGGTGTTGGCACACAGGTCCTGCACACACGTGGTCACACGAATGCGTCAGTGCCCCGTTCCCCCAGCTGGGACTGTAAACGGTCCTGAATTTAAAATACTAAATTTCTGCTTCGCCTGATCTTCCTTAGTATAGAGAAAGAGAACTGACTTGGGCCTTCCTGGGGGCGCAGGGATCAGTCTCAGCTCCATGAAGCTGTCGGCAGCCACTGTGGCCTGAGTTCCGTCCCCGCACGGGGATACCTGGAGCCGACCCGCAAGGCGCGGCAGGCCTCTCCCGTCTCCCCGCTGCGCCCCTCAGCAGTGTGTGTCAGGGGATCCACCTGTTCTGCTCCCCGCTGTGTCTCTGGGGAGTCCTCTCACCCCTGCACCTCTGGCCTGCGCCCCAGCTCTTGTACGTATAAATAAATCTTTTAAAAATAGACATATGATTATTTTTGCGTAGAAGAGCTGGGGTGCAGGGCCTCCCCGGTGGCGCAGCGGTTGAGCGCTGGGCTGCAAAGCTGCCCGAAGCCTCTGCAGGGCTGGTTCAATCCCCGGCCGCCGGGCGAGGGTCCCGCATGGCGCGCAGATCCCTCCTGCCGCCCGCTGCTCCCCTCAGCAGTGTCCTTCGGTCCTTCTGCCTGCTCTGCTCCCCGCTCTGGCTCTGGTGAATTCTCTCACCCTCCCGCGCTTCTGACTGTACCCAGTGCTTGTATAAATACATAAATAAATCTTTGAAAAAAAAAAAAAAGAAGAACTGGGGTGCATACACTGCTGGGGGGAGCAGCGGGGAGACCGGAGAGCCCCGCTGCACCCCGGGGGTCGCCCCCGGGCCGGCGCCTTGGCCCCCGGGAGGCCCGAGAAGTAAGGACGCGGTGCAGCTCGGAGTCGGCATTAAGGTGCAGCAGGGGCTGGTTCGTACGGGGGCGCCCTTGCTCCCGGGGTGCGCTCCAGCACGAGCGTCGCCGCCCGCGGCGCGGGGGGGGGGGGGGGCGGGGGGGCGGGGCGCCCGCGCGGATGGCGACGGGGCGGGGCTAGTCCCGCTTATGCAAATGAGGCTGCAATCAGTGAGTTCTGATTGGTGGGAAGTTTTTCTTGTGGTGATTGGTCAGATTCAGTCCGGTCGGGCTTACCCGTGTGCTGAGCGCTGAGCGCGGCTGCTCCTGGGGGCGGCGCCCCCCCCCGGAGGCCCCCACCCCGGAGGCCCCCACCCCGGCCTCCCCCACGCCGGGGGCCCCCACGCCGGCCTCCCCCACGCCGGGCGCCCCCACCCCGGCCTCCCCCACGCCGGGGGCCCCCACGCCGGCCTCCCCCACGCCGGGAGCCCCCACCCCGGGCGCCCCCACGCCGGCCTCCCCCACGCCGGGCGCCCCCACCCGGGCGCCCCCACGCCGGGCGCCCCCACGCCGGGCGCTCCCACCCCGGCCTCCCCCACCCCGGGCGCCCCCACGCCGGGCTCCGCACACAGCACACGGGGGCTCCCCCATGCCGGGCGCCCCCACGCCGGGCTCCGCACCCGCCGGCTCTGCACATGCCCGTCGCGCCAGGCGCCCAGACTGCCTGGGGCCTGATCCCCACCCCTCAGCGGGAGTGACCGGGCCCAGGAGGTGCTTGCTGGTCTTTCATCTTACCCTGAGATGGGGCGCTCAGTCACCCCCGCATCTGCAGTGTGGCGGCCTCCCCGGAATGCTGGTGCGCCCAGGTCGGCCAGGCCAGCGGGTGGGGCCGCCCTGGGCAGAGCAGCAGGATCTGCGGCGGGGCCTCGAGGCGCGGGTGGGGAGACTGGTCAGGCGCCCCCGCAGCCCGGCCGCTCAGGACAGGTCCAGCCGGCTCTGGAGCAGGGTCCTCCTTGGGGGGCTGTTCACAGAGTGAGCCAGAGACAATGAGCAACGTGACCCCCCCATGCAAAGGTTTCGCTCAGAGGCCAGCAGGAAGGCCACGAGCCCGAGAAGCACTGGAGGGGGGGCAATCTGGGAGACCCGCTGGCGGGCCCAGGGCACAGAGACCCCCAGACCCACAGAAAGCTGACACCTCAAGCTCTAAAAGATGGGCAAAGCCCGGACAGCCATTCTCTGCCCGCAGCCCCCAGAACCCGTGTGACGGAGGGTGGGGCGCAGGCTCCCAGCCCCCCAGGAGCAGGCAGCTGGGCAGGGGGCAGCCAGAGAAGAGGAGGAAGGATGCTGTGGAGGGCACCGGGGCCATGGAGCAGAGACTGGCAAAGGCCACACCGGCCTGCCGGCCCGGGACTGTGCCAGGAACTCGGGGACATGAAGGGGACCCCGGAAGAGAGAGCCGCAGCGAGGCGCGGGGGTGGCCGGGGTGGCCTTGTCTGGACTAGGGTTGTTTATTTTAAAGATTTATTTATTCATGCACACAAGAACTGGGGTGCAGGTCGGAGGTGCGGGGGCGAGAGGATTGCCCAGAGACAGAGTGGGGAGCGGAACAGGCAGACTGAAATCCACCGCTGAGGGGAGCAGCAGGAGACAGGGGAGGTCTGCTGCGCCCTGTGGGTAGCTCCCTGGCCGGCTGGGGATTGAACTCGTGCTGAGAGGCTGCGGATGCTTCACAGGCTGCGTCTTCACCCCTTGCGCCAGCAGGGAGGGCCTGGACTTGGGTTTTGATGTTGCTCTTCCCTCCCAGACTGGCCTGGCCCCTGCCCTTCCCTGTGGCTCCCCGCCAGGAGGTGCCTGGGGAGGGGGGCAGGTTTTGGGGGCTCCGTGGCCCCACTTAGGGCCCACCCTGTGTGGCCGTGTGTACGCTGACGGGTGGACGACTCTGGGTGTTTTGTGGAGAAGCTCTTGCTGGGAACGCCCGCCCTCCCTCCCCGCTCCGCTCTGCTGAGGACCTTCGCCGCTGAGTGTGCCCTGGGCAGGCGCCGGCCCGCCTGAGGGGGCCCATGGGCCGGGGTTCTCCTGGAGGGGTCTGGTGCGCCCTACCATTGCTTCTGGTGTCAGCATTTTTGTTTCCCCAGTGTGTGCACAGCGGGGGGCGGGCATAGCTGGTGGCTTCTCAGCCTGCTCCGGCTCTTGCCGCTCCGGCTCTTGCCGCTCCGGCTCTTCCCGCTCCGGCACTGGCGGCACGGGTTGCCGTGGCTCGCGTGGTGGGGGGGTCTAGGCCGGGTGATTTGCATTTCCTGGCTGTGGGCACGGCCACCCCTCTGCCTCGGCTTGAGGGGGGTTGTCTCCCGGGAAGGGACCTCGGGCCCCCCTGCCCGGGGCGTCTTCGGGGCACACGGTGCTCCTGGAGGCGTGAGTGTGGCGGTAGAGTGACGCGTGTAAGTGCTTGTCTCAAGTCTGGGCGCGGCCTGTCGGTTGCGATGGTTTCTTTTGAGGTGGGGGGGTCAGGTTTGCATTGACTCTGCGGGGGTTTCCCTCTGTTTCCATCGCTGCAGGCGCGGGTCCCTCCCATCCGCTGTGCCAGGACCTGGCGAGGAAAGTGGGCGGCTGTGGGCGCACCGAGGACGGCAGCCCCTGGTGTCTGCACACCCCGTCCTGCTCTTGGGCCGAGGCCCCGGGCTGTAGACAACGGAGCAAAAAAAGGGGGAGCTGGGCTGAAAGGTTTTGGCGCAGTAAAGAGAGAGTCGGGCCTGGCTTCGGAGAGGCCGAGATTTTCTGTGTTCAGCCGTTCTCTGACGCGCTGGGGAAGTGTGTGCTCCTCGCTTTCCTCTCAGGGGCCTCGGAAGGGGGTCCGCCTCCTCCTGGAAGGTCGGGAGGAGTCGACCGCCGAGAGCCTGGGAACCTGGAGTTTTCCTCGGGGAAATCACCTTCCTGGGGCTCCCACCCTAGGCCGACCCCGGCCCAGAGAGTGGCCACCGCTGCCCGCCCGCCCGCGCTCCCTCCCGGCAGGACCCACCTGCTGTGGAGGCCTGTGGGTCAGTCTCCCTGGGGGGCGGCTGGGGGCAAAGAGAAGGAAGTGGACAAGGGCTGGGTGCGGCGTTGGGGGGGTAGGGTAAATGGTTTTCAGGCTTCTCTGCCCTCCCACCATTAGGGCTGCCCTGGCCGCCGGGGCACCTGCGGTTGTCACGCTGCTGTCAGCTGTGCTGTGCGCTGCCCGCGCTCGGCAGTGAGACGTTGCAGAGAGAAGCAGAGGCCGGCGAGAAGGGGAGAGAGAGTCGCCAGAGAAGCCCAGAGTGAGGAGCTGCCCGGGCCTTGGAGGCCTGCCGGCCCCCGGCCCCGGCCCCCAGCCCTGCCTGCCGTGTACCTGGTGGCCGCGCCGCATGTGAAAGCTCAGTAACAGCCTGAGAGAGCCAGCGAGGCTCCAGGACTCCCCCCTACCCCCTCCGTGGCCCATCCTGCCATTGCAGGGGGTCTTCGATTTCCCACCCGCTCCTTCTCAGGCAGAAGCCAAAGGCAGCTGGGTGGGTGTGCAGCCGCGCACGAGCAGAGCGGCTTGGGGGGGCCCACGCCTGGCTCCCCTGGGGCTGCGGTGCCCTGGCTGTGCCCCAAGCCTGGTGTGGGTGAAGCAGGAAGCTTCCCAGGTCTGCTGCTCGGGGCAGTCTGCTCCTCCGTCTGCTGCTCGCTGGAGCGGAGAAGGTGCCGGGCGTACCGCACAGCTTGGGCACAGCCGTGCCTTGACCCGCTACCTTGACCCGCTTCCCGAACAACAAAAAATGCTTATGGGGCCTCCCTGGTGGCGCAGGGGTTGAGCACAGCACTGTGAAGCTGCCCGCGGCCATGGCAGCACAAGTTCTCTTAGGAGTTGGCGCCTCAGTTCCGTCCGGGGTTCCCACAGACCACACAGAGCCAGAGATGCAAAAGCAAAAAGGCTTTATTGCTGGCTGAAGCGAGGGCCCCGCGCGGCCTGGGTGCTGACACCGCAGTCTCACCAGGCGGAGAGAGGGACCCCCTCCCAGGGCAACCAGCTGTTTGTGTCCTTTGTTGAGAGGATGCGGGGACTTTCACACCTGGGGCAGGGCCCACCCTGACTGGATAGCTCTCAGGGTGCCAGCTAGGCTTCGTCGCTCCTTATGTTGTGGTTTCTGCCCAGAAACGAACCCTAGCTGGGCCCTTTTGAGAGGGCAGTTATTTCTCAAAATGGCTGCAGTCTTGCTCATCTTACAGTTCGATTCCCGGCCAGGGAGCACCCCACAGGGCGCAGCAGACCTCCTGTCTCCCCACTGCTCCCCTCAGCAGCGTGTTTAGTCTGCCTGCTCTGCTCCCAGCTCTGGCTCTGGTGGGCTCCCTCACCCCCACACCTCTGCCCTGCACCCCAGTTCTTGTATGTATAAACAGATCTTTAAAAAAAAACACCTTTTAAAAAAAAGTGCTTCTGCTCCGGCGGATGGGATAGCAAGTTTCCTCACACAAACTGTGAAACGCTGCCATTTTCACTCTTGGGCGCTCAGCCTCTTGGTAGCAATCCCACGGAGCCCGCCGGCGTGACCCGTAAATCTCTTTCCACCTCTCAGTGCCGTCTGGTTTCTCAGGGAAATTGCCGTCACATGGGGGCACCGTCCCCCTCACCTCCCCGGGCCTGCAGAGGTGTCTAACCAGGCGGGGACTCCCTGGGGAGGGCCAAGGGCAGGCCTAGGACAGGTGAGTGGTCAGGGGCCGCCGTCCAGGAGGACCAGGGGCCAGCAGAGGGCAGGATGCAACTGAGTCCGTGTCCGCAAGCGGCAGGGGCCTCAGCCCAGGGCGTCTCCCCAGGGAGCAGGAAGCTCCCTCCCGGATTGTTTGTCTTCACCAGGCAGGAGGCAGCGACTCAAGCTCCCCAGGCCCACCCCCACACTCCCGGGGGGACAAGAGCCACTGGACACATGGCTGACAGGGCCGGCGCCCCAACCAGACGCGCACCAGGCGGGCTCCCGGTGTCCAGCCCCGTCCGGGCAGTCATCCGGGCGCGCTGTAAGCTGCTGTCCAGGCGGCCGTGCTCTCGGCAGCTGCGTCGGTGCTGGGCGCGGCGGGCCTGTCTGTGTCTGCTCCGTGACTTCCGTCCCCCGCTCACACTCGGCTGCCCTGCGGCGACACAGCGGACGGAGCAACACCGGGACAAGGGCCCCCCCACCCCCACCCTGTCAGGGTCACTCCCGTGCAGGCAGAGGCTGCATGGGGAAAGGAGACTAGGGGTGCAGGACCGAGGCTCTGTCCCCACCCCACCACCACTACACAGAGGCCCAGCAGGGGAGCCCAGGAGCAGGCCCAGCCAATACACCTGGGCACAGTCCAGCTAGCTGCCCCCTCGCGCACAGGACGCCGGGCTCTCCTTTCTGGCCAGCAGTTTGGGGGTGGGGCTTGGGCCCCAGGGTTGGGGTTCCCATCAGTGGGTCTCGGCCCCACCCAGCCCAACAGGTAACCCCTTCTCTCCACCCGCCTCCTGCGCCTCCTGCTGCCAGGCCCCCCACAGACCCCGCTGCTCCCCAACCCCCCAGCAGGGTGTGATGCGCCTCCTCCGGGCTCAGCAAGAGCCCCGCCCTCCCCGCCTGGCCGGCTCCTCCCCGCCCCAGGTGAGTCTGAGCACCTGCGCCTTCAGCTAGAATCCCCGATGGCTTGTCCAGAACCCCTCACCCCCCGCCATTCCCTCCCCGGGGCTCTCCGTCCCCGCCGCAGGGGAGCCCCGACCTCATGGCAGCGGTTCCCACACGGACCAACACAGCCCCCCTTTTTCCGGGAGGCGTTTGCGCGGCGGCGGGAGGAGCCGGGCGGGGCCGCGCCGCCGGGGCCGGGATGGAGGGAGGGGGCGGCCCTGGGACGAGCGCGGGCCCAGCTGCTCGAAGGGGCTGAAGGCCAGACGAGTGGGCGTCGGGGCAGGCGCCCCGGCTCTGCTGCCGGCGGGGGCGCCTGGCCAGGTCGCGAGCGTGAGGGTCCTGGGCTCACAGCGCCCCGATCCGCGGGGTGGGGGGGCCAGCCCGAGAAGGCACAGCCCGGCCTGTGCGGTGGGGTGCCCCGCGCCCCCACGCTCCCCCCAGTTCTCTGCTGGCCCCACCCACCCCCTTTCTTGCCCCCCTGCCCCCCCCCCGCAGTCCCCTCCCCCGGCAGCCCCTCCCCCAGGATCCCCTCCCCGGCAGACCCTCCCCCCGGGAGCCCCTCCCCCGGAAGACCCTCCCCCGGCAGGCCCTCCCCCCAGGAACCCCTCCCCGGCAGCCCCTCCCCCAGGATCCCCTCCCCCGGCAGCCCCTCCCCCGGGAGCCCCTCCCCCGGCAGCCCCTCCCCCCAGGAACCCCTCCCCCGGCACCCCTCCCCCGGCAGACCCTCCCCAGCCTGCCCCCGAGGAGGACCCCGGAGCTGCGGCGGAGACCCGGGGCGGGAGGGGCGGGAGGGGCGGGGGAGCCGCGGTCGCGAACCTCGAGGCCCGGGGCCGGGCCGGGGCCTGCGCGGGGCGGGGGCTGGGAGGCGGCCCCTGCGCCATGGCCGCGCTGGCTCCCGTGCTGTGGGCTGTGCTGGCGTCTGCGGGGCTGGGGGGCGGCACCCCCGCGCCGGTACCCCGGAGGGCGCCCGCGTGGGGCGTCCCTCCGAGGGGCTCCCCTGCCGGGCTCCCCGCCGGGGCCCCCCCCCGCGCGCCCCCGCGCCGGGGCTGCCCGCAGACGCGCGGCTCAGCTGCCACCGGTGCTTCAAGGCCTCGGCGCGGGCGGCGTGTCCGCCCTCCCGGTGCCGGCCCGCGGACCGCGTCTGCGTCTCCCACATCCTCGTGGCGAAGCGCAGTGAGTCGGGGCGCCGCGGGCTGGGCCGGCCTCCGGGGCCGCCGGCGGGCCGCGCTCTCGCTCCCCGGAGCGCTCGGGCCCGTCTTCGGGGCCCTGGGCGGGCGGCCAGCCGGGAGGCCGCGGTGGCCGGACCCGCAGCCGGGGCAGGCGCTGGCGGTCCTGGGCCCCGCGGCCGACCGCGCTGCAGGGACGGGACTGGACTTCAGAGGCAGGGCTTGGCGAGGGCTCCGGGAAGGCGCGCGCCCCCGGACTGGCCGCCCCCCGCCCCCCCCCCCCCCCCCCGGCCCCCGGGCCCCCGGCCCCCCGGGAGGGTCTGCCTTTCCAGCGCGCTGCGGGAGGTGCTGACGCAGAGTCGCGCTTCCGGGGAGAAGGTGGGCGGGTGCCGGCGCCCAGGCCCCTGCTGGGGAGACCCTGTGCCCTGCGTGCCCCCTCCCCGGGACTCCTGCCCAGCATCCCTTTTGTGGGGATTGAAAAGACTTTCAACACAGTCACCCTGGTGTCCGTGTCTCCCAGGTGACTGCTTTTCCAGGGTTCCTTCGGAGCCCCCCTTTTTTCCTATGGAAGGGAAAGGATTTGCCTGTGGAGAAGCTTCCAGGCTCAGCCAGGCTGTGGGGACCTTCCCCCAGTCTCCCCTTCACACTTGGGGGCATCCTGGGGCCTGGCCATGGGCAGTGCCAGAGCAGGAGTCAGGGAGGGCTCACTGGGGGCCACCTGCGGCTGGAGATGCCGCCCTGAGCACTGGGGGTGCCCGCTGCAGGAGGTTGGCCCTGGCTGCTGGGGGGGGTGTGGTACTGGCCTCTCCCCCAGGCTTCCTCAGCTGGGCCCACAGTGCTGTGGGTACATCATGGCATTTACCATGCAGTGACCCCGCACGCAGGGCACCCACACAAGCCACCTGACTTCACGAGACCCGAGCAGTAAAGGGACTCCCCCAGGAAGGCCTCCCCCGCTCTGCTCCCCTCCAGGGCGCTGGGCTCCACCGCCCACAGACCCGTCGGGCTGGCTTGAGCTTGGGCCCTGAGCCTCGGCCCCTGGGCTGGCCGGGTGTCCCCGTCACGCGTGGCTTCAGAGAGCACCCGCAAGGCCCAGCAGGGCCCCCCTCAAAGGTGCCCCGGGGCAGCTCTGCAGCACCTGTCTGGTGCAGGGCCCGTGAAGGGCTCCCGGGCGCCCCAGGGCCGATGGCTCCGACCCCGGGCCTGTGTCTGGCCCTCGTGCTTCCCTGGAGCCGGCCGGCCCTGCCACCCCTGTCTTCCGCAGAATCCAGGAGGAAACTCGTGCTCAGCAAGGGCTGCGCCCACAGGTGCCCCAACACCAACTCCAAGTTCCAGTGGTCGGCCGGGTTCTTCGTCGAGGGCCAAATCTTGCGGCAGTGCTGCTTCAAGAGCCTGTGCAACTGGGCGGCCGGCTCCCCGGCGGGGCCCTGGGCCGGGGGGCGCTCCTACTGCGCCTGGGCCTCGGCCTCCTCTGGGCCCTGCTGTGAGGCTGCCCTGCCTGGCGCCTCCCTCCCCCTGAGACCCCAGCGGGGCTGCTCCCCTGAGGGGGCGAGCAGGGGCCGGCACCTCTGCCCCATCCTGGCGGAGCCCCTGTCCCTGACCGTGGCCCCTCGGCCCAGCACGCACGAGGGACGGTGAGGAGCAGGAGGGGGCAAGGCCGAGGGAGGGGCTGCGCTCCCCGTGTCCTGGGCAGGCCCGAACGGCCACCGCTGTCCAGGACGCCAGGAGAGCGGGCGGGGCGACCTCCGTGCGCTGGCCCGACCTTCCCTCCTCTCGAGACAATAAACCATTCCCACTGCACCCTCCTGCCCCTTCTGCTGCTCACCCCACTCCTGCTGCGCCCGACCTGGCGCCCTGGGGGCCCCACTCTGGCTGGGAGGGGGAGACCCTGGTGGGCCGCGGCCGGAGAGCCGGGGATGGCCCTGGTCAGCAGGCGCCAGCAGCTCAGGCCTGGCCCACTGGCCCCTCACGGAGGCCCGGGCACATGACCCTCACCGTGGCCCGTGGGATTCGCGGCCCGCTGTGGAGCCCAGCCAGATTGGGGGACCGCTGTTCCTGGGCAGGGCGGGGCCACTAGTCCCGGGGACCCCGGCCCCAACAAACAGACCCAACAGTCAGTATTCGTGGGCCCCACGTGGTCCCTGGGAGGGTAAATGAAATTTTAAATTCCGCCGGGGCCCGCGCTGGCCCCACGAGCCCCCCCCAGGGACGCCGCCCGTGCGCAGAGCCCGGCCCCACCAGCGCCCCCGCGTCCTGCACCCGGCCGAGCCCGGGCCGCTGTCCGGCCAGCAGAGCCCTCGGCCGGGGGGCGCGGAGGGGCCGGCGCGCCCGCACAGACCCCCGGCGCCGCGCCCGCCGCCGGCACAGACGGGCTCTCCGGCTCAGCCTCGCGGCCAGCGCAGGCCTCCTGGGCCCGCGGTCCCGGCCCCCTCGGTTCGGGTCAGTTTTGGTCGCGGAAGGTCGTGCTGCCCGGGCCGCGTTCTCCGGCCACAGGGCCTGCGGCGCAGCGGGGCTGCCCGAGGAGGTCCCGGCCGGGCTTTCATCTCTCGGCGCTCACCACCCTCCAGCAGGCCCCGCAGGGCCACAGCAGCTCTGGGGCGCCCCGGGCAGGTGGGGGTGGGGTGGGAGGGGCTCCTCCCACGTGGGAGCCTCCAGGCCCCCCATGGAGACCCCCAGGGGCCAGAGGCCCCCGCTGAGCTGTCCTGGGGGAGGAGCGCAGGAGAGGGCGGGCGGCATCTGCCCCGCAGCTCAGCGCCGGGGCAGTCCGGCATGGGGTATTGGGGGTGACCTGGGGTGCCGAGCCGCGCCCCGCTGTCCCTGCGGCCACCACGTGCGAAGCCCGCTGCCCGCTGGCGGTGCGGACGCCCCCAAGAGGCGGGACGCGCTCTGCTCCCCGGATCCCCGGAGGGTGCGGCTGCGAGGCCCGCGGGGCGCCCGCACGCGGGTGGCGCTCCGACGCCCCGAGTCAGGCGCGCACGTGCGGGGGCGGCGGGGGCGGGGGGGCTCGGCGCGCGGGGGGGGGGGGGGGGCGGCCGCGGCCGGAGACGTGCAGTCCCAGGAGCGGGCGCCAGAGGGCGCGCTCCGCAAGCGGCCGCGCGTGGGCTCGGGCCCCGGGAGCCGCGGGGAAGCGGGGCGACGCCCGGACCCCGCCGGTGACCCGACCCCGCCTCGTAGGCAGGGCTGCGGCCGGGGCACCGGGCAGGCGCCTCCAGAGGGCCCGGGGCGCGAGCACGACCGCGGACACCTGTGCGGGGCGCCCCAGGCGCGGCGGGCCGAGGTCACCTGCCCCCTCGGGCGGCGGCGGGGACACGCGGCGCGGGGGGCCGCACCCCCATGGCCCGGAGCGCGCGGGGAGGCGGGGCGGCGGCCCGGGAGCTCCGCTTCCAGCAGCAGGCGCACCCCGTAGGCCGGTGCTTCCACCCGCGCCCCCGTGTTCTCCCAGCTCGGGGCCCTGAGTCTGCACCCCAGAAGCGGCCACCGCCTCACTAAGGTGAACTGGAAGCCCACGGAGAAGGAGGGGCTCCAGCCGCGCACCCCCATGGACGGGGCACAGGTGCATCTCTGACCCGGCCTGGCAGCGCTGCCCCCCAACAGCCGCGCAGGGATGGGGCTCAGGGTCTCCTCTCCCAAGCTGGGTCATGGAGCGAGGGCGCCCCCAGAGGGAAGAGGGGCGCAGGGGAGGGCCAGGCAGGGGACCCCAAGTGGCAGAGGGGGGCCCAGGGCCGCCAAGGGCGCCCGCGCGGTCAGCGTGTCCACACCCCCCATAGAGGGCGGCTTTGCAGAGGGACATCCCCACGCAGGTTCACAGAAGCAGGACCCCAGCACCCCACGGGGGCGCCCAGACTTCGGGCCAGGCCAGGAGGAGGGGCCAGGAGCCCCTTCTGTTGCTACCCGAAGGCGGGGTTCTGAGCACGCACCCCAGTGCCCCAGGAACCTCGGAAGGGAGCTGGACAGAGCGGCTGAGGGTCACACACCCCCCCCACACCCCCACACACCACACACACTGCACTGGGGCACCTTCCTTAGGTCCTGGCTCCCCCTCCCACACGCCACCCCAGGCACAGGGGGTACCCCACTCGGGGGTCCAGTCTCTCCCAAGCACTGGTTGCGGCGGCTGCCCGCACGGTGGCGGAGGTGCCAGGGGCTCTGTGGGCGGCCGTGGAGTACCTATCGCCCCCCCGCCCCCGCCCCCATCTCCGCGGGGATTCCCTGGCATGCGGCACCGCCCCACGTGCCAGGACCATGGGGAGGGCAGGGGGCAGAGCCCAGACCTGCTCCCACGCCCGAGGCCGCTGCCAGGGACAAGGGCCCACTCAGGGGCGCGGCGCTCTGGGCTCGGGCCGGCAGCAGGCAGGGCGGTTGCCTCCGCTGTGCCCTCGGGTCTGCTCCCACACAGGTCGAGCTGCCCGGTCCGGCGTCCCCGCACCGCGGACCAGCCCCGCCGCCCGGCGCCACAGCCTTCACGGGCCAGGCAGGAGGCAGCCGGCCGCAGGGGCCCTCCGTGCCGCCCTGCAGGCCAGGGCAGGAGCCGGGAAACCCGCTCCCTGCGACGGGACTTCCCTGGAGTCAGCGCCAGGGCGGCGTGGAGGCCGGGCTCGGGCAGCTCCTCTCCGGATCCCGCGCTGCTCTGGCGTCGGGACTCCCGGCTCCTCGCTCCGAAGTGGCTGCAGCCCCTGGGTCGCCCGCTGACTGCGCGGTTCACCCTCCGCTGGGGCGGCGGCACGCTGCAGGGCACAGCGCCGTCGGACGGAAGCGGCCTCGGAGGCCCGGCCCCTCCACTGGCCGGTGGTTGACAGGGGACCCTGGCAGGGCCGCTCCCTCTGGACCCGAGAGCCATGTCCATCCCTGCAGGGGCGCCCCGGGAGGAATGCCAAGGCCCGGATGCGAGGGGGTCCTCCCGGCTGCTCGACGCCCCAGCACCGAGCCCCGGCGAGCCCAGGAGAGGCCGCGACGAGCTGGGCGCAGGTGGGCCACACGAGGAGGTGCAGGTTGAGCTGGGGGGTGTCGGGGACTAAAACAGAGACCGCCGGAGTGGGGGAGGGGCAGAAAAGCAGCACCCCGGGATCTACCAGGACAGACCCCCCTCTGCTCACCGTGGGGCCATTCACCACGAGACACCACCTCAGGGTGGGGCGAGGGCTCTCTGCCCACAAGGCGGGTTCTGGGTCTGAGGAGCCCCACTCGGGCCTGAGCTGCCCCCAACAGCGCTGCGCGGGCCCCCGCTGACCGCCCCGCCGCTGAGCTCCCGCAGACGGCTGAGCGCGCACGCGCGGACAGCAACACGGGGCGCCCCGGCGCAGCCCCACGCCGCGCGAGACCAGCGTGCACGCGGGGTCACCAGGCGCCACCCTGGACAGGCCGGGCCTGCGCCTCTGTCCGGCGCCACCCTCCCCCGGCTGCCCCAAGCCGGGCAGCGGCAGCCCCAGGGGTACCCGAGTCCACCGCCTGCCCCGGCCGCCCTCAACCCCTGCCAGGAAGGCCCCCACCCCACACCCAGGCTCACACCGGCTCTCCGGACTCCGAGGCAACTTTATTTCTCCGCAGAAGACGACCCGGGCCGGGCCGCAGGGCTGGGCCTGGCCTCCCTCGGAAACCTGGGGCCCGGCCGCCTCGCCCAGCCTCCTGCCCGACGCGGCTTCCCGGAGCTGGCCACCGGCTGGGCTCGGAGCTGGTGGAGGCCGGGAGTTCACGGCCAGGCCGGGCTGGGCCCAGACGTCCCTGGCCCGGCCAGTCCCCCTGGGGGGCGGCCGCGGGCTAGGGGAAGCTCAGAGCCCCGCCCAGAAGAGGGGGGGCCCCACACTGAGCAGGAGCCCCCCGCCCAGAGCCCAGAGGCTGCCCCCCGCCCCGGACGCCCTGTTGCACAGGTCTTTCTCGCAGCAGTCCACGTCCACCTTCAGGATCCCCGAGTTAATGAACCCCATCAGGTAGTCCGAGAAGAAGTGCCTCTTGACGAAGTCGCAGGAGGCGGCGCACATCTTGTTCACGGACTGGTCCTTCCTGCCTGGGGGAGCGTGCGTCTGAGCCCCTGCCCCCCGGCCGCGGCGGGACCCCGGCAGCAGAGCCAGGCCTCTCAGCGCCCCCAGCCCCGCATATGCAGAGGACCAGTGAGGGGCCGGTGCCTGGGCCGCGCCGGCTGCACAGCCGGGGTCCTGGCCCCAGCCCCTGGGGCTCGCGCCCTCCCCACGCCCGGCCCAGGCCCCACTCACTGCTGCTGGGGTCGGTGATCTGGACACTGGCACACACCGTGTCCGAGGGCTGGCACTGTTTCGGGGTGCAATGGCTGGAGTTGGTGGTCAGGGTGCAGTCCTGGCACCACAGGCCATGAGCTAAAAGGGGCGAGGGAGGACGATGACCAGAGGAACGGGGGCACCCCCCCCCGCAGCTGCTGCTAGGAGACTGGCACCCAGGCCAGAGCTGACCAGGCCACACAGGCCCTGGGGCACAGGCCTGGGGTGAACCTGGACGCCTTCCTGGCAGTTGGGGGAGAGGATCCCATCACTGGCACTGTGGGAGGCCCTGTGGGGCCCAAGTCACCCCCATGCAGCCAGCTGTGGTCCAGCACCCAGGAGGCGCCCCACATGCTCCCCCCCCCACAGCCCAGAACTTGACGAAACACCAGGTGGGGCTCTGAGAAGCCCCCCAGGAGCTCACACCGCCAGCAGCGAGGGCATGGGGCAGGGCGCCCGCCGGGCCGGGGGAAGAGCCAGGAACCCCAGCCAGGCCGCTGAGTGGAGGCTGGGGTGCCCAGCTGGGGTGGTGGGATCTGGAGGGGGGGTGTGTCCCCCAGGAACCCGAGAGGATGGCAGCCCCACAGCCGAGCTCTGGTGCTTCCTGGTCCTGCCCCCCATGCCTGGCCTCCCCACCTTCTGCAAGGCCAGCTGCTCCCCCTGACCTGGGCCACCCGAGTCCGCCCTCACACTCACCAGGCGCAGAGCACAGCAGGGCGGCCAGCAGTGCCAGGCCAAGGCCCTTCATGGCTGCCAGCAGCATGCTCCCGGGGGTCCTGGGGGAGGCGTGGGAGCTACGGGCTGGGGTCCTCTGGGGCGCAGGCCTGGCAGGAGAAGCCCCGGTCAGGGGACCTACCCCCCCCCAGGGCGCTCCCCTTTTCTGGCCTCCAGACAGGGAATCCGGAGTCCAGGCAGGGGGCAGAGGAGTAGTGGGGGGATGGCCCGGAGCTCCAGAGCCCCACCCCCACCGCAGGCCACCCAGCGCCCCACCCCCGCGCGCCTGGGCGAGAGCAGGCCGGCCCCCCTGGGCGAGAGCAGGCCGGCCCCCCTGGGCGAGAGCAGGCCGGCCCCCCTGGGCGAGAGCAGGCCGGCCCTGGCACCGGGGGCGCCGAAGAGCCCCTCCCCGCCGGCACCTGCGGGATGGGGCGTTGCGGGCGTGGGGGGCGCGCGTCTTCTCCCCGGGGAGCTGCGCGTGGTCCGGACGGGGCAGGACAGGTGCGGGACAGGTGCGGGCAGGCGGCACCTGCGGGGGGGAGGGGCGCGCGCCGCGTCCCCGCCCTCGCCCCTGGGCTGGGGGGTCGGGAACCCCGCGCCGAGCCGGTTCCCTCGCCTCCCCCCGCCGGGCGCTCACCGCGGGGGGCGGGGGCGCGGGCGCGGGCGCGGGCGCGGGTCGGGGCGCACTCACATCCCAGGCGTCGGCGCGGGCTCCGGGCGCGGGCGGGAGGGGAGCGGCGCCCTTCGGTCTCCCTGCGGACCGGAACCGGGCGCAGCCTCGTCTTTCGGGGGACGCAGCCGCAGACGCGGACCCCGGCGAGGGGCGGGGCGCAGCCGGGCGGGGGCGGGCGGGGGCGGCGGGAGGCGCGGGGCTGCGGCCCGCGGGGCGCTGGGCTGTCCGGGGCGGTCCTGCGCCCCTCGCCCGCCGGCGCCCGCGCTCGCGCTCCGGTGCCGGCTCGGCCGCCGCGCGCAGGGCCCTCCCCGCCGCCCCCCTCCCCGGCGTGGGCGAGGTCCCCTCCCCCTCTGCGGGGCGCGCTCCCCTCGGAACTGCTCGGAAGAACGTTTATTGCTAAAGGAGGCGAAACGCACAAAGACGCGGGGGGGGGGGGGGCTCGGCCCTGGCCCCGCCCCGGCCCCGCCCGTCGCCAGCCGCGGGGCGGGTGTCCGAGGCCCTTCCGCGCCCGAGGACCCCGCCGGCCCCGCAGCGCCGGCTCTGCCGTCTGCAGCCCCCCCGCCCCCGCCCCCGCCCCCGCCCGCGCCCGCGCGGCCTCTCCGCCCCGCGGGGCCCGGCACCTGTCGCGGCCGCCCGCCTGCCCCGCAGGCCCCTGCCCCGGCTGCTCGGGGACGCGAACACGCGGCCTCAGATGCGCTCCCGGCGTCCGCGGAGCGCGTGCCGCGCCGGTGTCGCCTCGGGCGGCGCGGCCTGGCTGGGAGCCCCCCCTCCCGCCCTCCGCGCCCGCGCCGGTGTCGCCTCGGGCGGCGCGGCCTGGCTGGGAGCCCCCCCTCCCGCCCTCCGCGCCCGGCGACACCCAGACCGCGGGGCCGCCCGCGGGCGCCTCCCCGGGGTCAGCGCGCCCCGACGGGCAGAGAATGCGGGTGGGGCCTTCGGTGGGTGCCGGGCGCGCCGGGCGGGCGGGCAGCGGGCGAGGCCGGCCAGGCGGCAGCAGCGGCTCCGAGGCCCCACGCGCGCACGGGCAGGGCCGGGGCCGGGGCTGGGGCGGCGGCCGGGGAGGCCAAAGCGGCCCGAGTCATTCACCCCACCCGCGACCGCGCTCTGTCCGCGCTCTGTCCGCCACAAAGAGGGGCAGGACGCTGTGGAGACCTGGCCACGCCGGCGTGTGAAAATAAAAACTCCATCATGAAAAACTCCTCACTGGCCGGAAGGTCCGCCGAGACCCGGCCAGAGCCGAGGCCGCCGTGGCCAGCCCGCGCCGCAGCTTCCGCCCCGCGGAGGTCCCGGCGGCCCGGCCCGCAGGCAGCAGGCCCGCAGCAGTGCCGGAGGGAGCGAGGCCGGAGCGCGGCTGCCAGGAGGCCGGGGCTGGTGGCGCGGCCCGGGGAGCGGCGCTGGGCCGCGGTCTGTGGCTGTGCCGTCTAGGCTGCGGGCCCAGCGCCCAGGGCAGGCGGCGGCGGCTCTGGCGGGCGCCCGCGGTGGGCAGTGCAGTCAGCTGAGCCCGATGGGCCGAGTTTCCACCCGGTGGTCAGCGGCTGCGGGTGGACTCAGCGTCTCTGCAGTGCCCGCACCGGCCTGGGGCCTGGCTCTCGGCCTGGCCTGGCTGCTCTGGTCACCCAGACTCAGGAGAGCCCGAAGTGTCTCTTCCGCGTCGGGGGCCTGGCTGCGGCGGGCGGGGCCTTCCTGAGTGATGGAAATGCCCCGCAAGCCACGGCCAGGCCGTGTGGCTGGGGCAGAGCCTGGGGCGCCCCTGCGGGCAGCCGGCGTGCCCAGCTGGGGCTTGCCCTGCCACAGGCTGAACAGGGGCGCCAGCCAGCACCCAGGCGGCAGGTCAGGGCCGCCGGGCTCGTGCTCTGGGACCGAGGCAGGAACCGGAGGGCATCCTGCAGAGACAGAGGACGGCGCCCAGGGCCATGGCTGGTTGACACCCCAAAGGAAAGCGTCTGCTTGAGGACACCACACTGAGAACATTCCAGGATTGATGGAGGCACAGCACATACTAAGTGGACTTTGAGAAAAGGAGAGGCACCCCAGGTGCCAGGCAGCCAGGCGCAGGCCCCGGGGACGGCAGAGGGTCTCTGGGAAGCCCCCGGCCGGGAGGGACAGCAGGCCCGGCGGCGGAGCAGCCGCGAGGCAGCGGGGACATCTCAGGGACAGCAAGTCCCACGGCACGCCGGGGGAGGGGCGGCCAGCCCAGCGGTCCATGCCTGTATTCCAAAAATAAATGCAAAACTAAAATTTTCAGATAATTAAAATTTAGGCAAATGTTTCAGATAAATTTCATCTCAGAGCAGGGACAACCTTCCTGGGAGGGCCTGTTGCGGCGGGGCCCGCCTGCGTGCATGGCCGACTCTGAGGGAACACCGCCCGGAACCGCCGGGAAATCACCAGGCGTGCATGGGAGGAGCCTTGGAAGCCTGAGCTGAAGAGCAAGGCGTGTGGGGACGGCGGGGCGAGGGTCCTGAAGCCGCCTGGCAAGGCAGAGTCGTCGCCCCCCATCCTGCGCCTCCTCTCTGGGACAGTGGGGGCTGCCAGGCCCGCAGTCTCCTGCGCAGCCTCCCGCAGGCCCCGGGGACAAAGGGGCGCCCTGGGTCCACCCCCACACCCTGGTGCAGTGGGCCCCGTCGTGCCGAGCTGACCGGGGGTACTGCCCAGGCCTGCTGCCTCCCCACCGCCCACCGGGCCTCCTGCAGGCCTTGGACATGCAGCCTCCGGCCGACTCCCTAAGCCGAGCTCTGTCCACCCGCGGGGCTGCTGCGCTGCAGGCCTCAGGCGCACAGTGAGGGGGCTGCACTTCGCCCACTGGGGTCAGGCTGACAGGGAGAGCTTGGGGTGCAGGTGGGAAGCACGGGGTCAGCGCAAGGGGTGGACACTATTCCTTCACGTTCCCAAAGCCCCTGGGGCCGGTGGCCAGCCTGTGCCCTCAGGAAGAGGCGGGTTTGCCCCAAAGGCGAGGGGGTCTTCACCCCAGGCTGAGGCCCGGGCCTCCTAAGCGACTCAGCCATTTCGGAATCCACAGCCCAGGGGAGGTGTGGGGTGCGCCGAGGGGCTCCTGCCGACCACAGCCAGCCCGCTCCTGGAGCAGAACCCGGCAGCCCGTCTTGCAGACGCTTGGAAGGTCCCGCAAGGCTGAGGCGGAGGCACGCACCGCCACGGCCAGGGCTGAGGTGGGGGCAGGCGCCAGGCACCCCTGCCTCGTCCTCAATCCCTCCCCTTGAGCGCAGCTCTAGTGGGGTGTGGGACAGAGGGAGGGCCTCTAAAGTGACCGCTGTCCCCAGGCCCTAACACCCAGGCAAGGGAGCCAAGGTGGCACCCCCAGCTCGGCCCTCAGCCACACAGGCAGCCCGAGATGGAGGTCACCGTGGGCCGTGGCTGGCGGGGCGACGGGGTAAGCCCGTCAGGGGGTGGAGACCAGCCCAGGGAGGGGCGCCCAGAGCCCCTGCAGCCCGCAGCCTGCTCCTTGGGGAGCGAGACCCTCCCCACACCAGGCTTGGTTGCCAAGGAGACGCGATTCCGGTCTCCAAGCGACTCTGCTTCCTCCCCGGCACGTGGTCAGTTTCAGCCTATCAGGGCTTCCGCAGGCCAGGAAAACAGTCGGTCATTATTAGCAGGAGAAAGGGCTTTTCTTGGGCAGAATGGGAGCAGAATGAAGCTGAAGGGTGGTCCTGGCCTTCCAGTCTGGAAGGCAGTGCCCGGCAGCCGAGCTGGCCTCACCCTCCCAGCTGCCAGCTGACCTGCGCCGAGGCCGACTCTCACTTCAAGCGCAGCGTCCAGGCCATTGCTGGGCCTCCAGCGCCGAGTGAACGGGGAAGTCCGGCCTCCGGGCCCAGCTGCCCCCGGAGGGTCCTCGGGCCACCCAGATGCCCGCGTAGCTGTCTGCCTGGCCCTGAGGACCCCCGAGCGGCAGTGCCCAGCTGGCCTCAGAGTGGGCCAGGCAGGGCCAGCAGGGACCCGGGAGCCCCACCCCACGCACTCCCCAAAGGGCACCGAACTGCCACGGGGCGCAAGCCCTGCACCCCAGGGCCCTGGTCAAGGAGACGGTGTGTGTGCTGGCCCGAACGAGGACCCCAGAAAGACATCTAAGCCCCAGCCCCGGCCTCACCAGCCTTGCAGAGCGTCCGCTGCCAGGAGGGGGGAAGCTCAGAGCATGAGAGGGGGTCCCCCAATGGGGCCCAGGACCACAGTAACTTCCCTGGTGTCCCCAGAGGGAGGAGGGGCCCAGAGGCAGGGTCCTAGGAGGGGCTGCCTGGCCCTGGGGGTGGTGCGGAGGCTCCGGTTGGTGGAAGGAGCTGGCCCAGACCCAGCTGCACAGCGCCCTCACTCTGAGCACCCCTCAAGGGCCAGCCCGAGAGTGGAACCAAGTCAGCTCCGTGGATGCAGAACCCACGCCCCCTCCTCCCCTGCCCGTCTGCCGCCAGGAATGGGGGACCGGGGTGTCAGAGCCCCTCACGGCCCCCCCCTCCACCCTGGATCCCACTCAGGCCTCAGGCTGCTCCTGCCTCCCCCCAGGCCCTCCCCAGGAGCCTAGGGTGCACGTGTGTGGGTTGGGGGTGGCGCCTCCCCTGCAGAGTTGTATCTGTAACAGTAGCACCTTCCGGGAGAGAACCCCTGGGGGGCTCCCACGGGAAGAGTCAGCTCCAGCCCAAGCAGACCCCAGGTCCCACCGGCTGCGGGCCAGGCGTCAGGGAAGCTTGGCTGGCCATTGCTCCTCTCGATCCAGCCCTCACCGCCTCTCAACTTGACACCCCCAGAGTCCCACCATGTTCCCAGCACCCGTCCTGCCCCCTGCAGCTGTCTCCCTTTCAGGTTAGAAGCCCCCTGCAGGGGCTTCAAGGCCCAAAAGGCCTACAGCTTGGTCCTGCCTCTGCCCTCCACCTCGGCCCTCAGACGCAGCCACCGACCTCCTTGCCCTTGCGGACCCCCTCCTACCTCAGGACCTTTGCACATGCTGCTCAGTGCGTAATGGGGGCTGAAGCCAAAGACTGTTACAGGTGGCGCCTGGGGAGGGGGTGCTGGTGAGGACAAAGAGCCCCAGGGAAAATACAAAGTTTCAATGTGGGGGGAGCCCCAGGGAAAATGCAAACAAAGTTTTCATGTCGGGGGAATGATGAGAAATACAAGGGACTGCAGAAGGGGCCCCTGGGATTCAGAGTTCGGGATTCAGTGTTAGGAATTTCAGAGTTTTCTGATCTTCAGCGATTCTGAGGCCCGCGATTTCTGCCCCCACCACGCCCATCTTCCAGAAGGCTGGTGCAGCCTCTGAAGGCCGGGGCGAGGCCTCCAGCCCCCAGCCTCAGAGAGGAAAAGTTCGCAGGCTTTGTAGGTGGCCGCGTGACTGAAACTGGTGCCGGTTTTGCTGCTGCTACAGCCAGAGGGGACGGCGGAGACCCGAGCTGCGGTGCCCCCTCCCGCGGCAGAACTCAAGTGACCACAATCTGGTCCTTGATGTTCAGCGCAGTCAAGGCGCCAAGCACGCGGGAGGCACACCTTGAACCCCGAGAAGATGGCTGCTGATCGTCGTCAACATCTTATTACGTATGTTCTCATTGTTGCCCAGCAGTATGAGTTACTTATTGGCTGTTTGTTCTGGGACTCCCAATAGTCTACCTTGTGATGCTGTCCTGACTGTATTTTTTCACTAATCTATCTTATTTCGTGATGGGGTCTGAGATGAGAATCATAAGTTAACAATGATAAGCATCAAAGAATGTGGTCAGTAAACCTCCCCCAACAGCCAACACCCCACCAAAAAATATTTGATGATGTTGGAAAGAGTCCATGGCAACCCCTTCAAGGTGGTCCCGAGGAGAATGTAATTAAATATGTGTTCCTACTGTTAGGGGGAAAAGGATGTCCCAAAGCAAATTCCATATAGGCTTTGTGGACTCCACCCCCACCTCAGGTCCCAGCCACCTTCCCTTTGGTGGGGATGGGATGTGGAGTTCCCAGTGTCTTTGGCTTAAATCCCATCCCCACCAAAGGGAAGGTGGCTGGGACCTGAGGGTGGGGTTCAGCAGCCAGGTGGATACAAAAGGCAGACACGTGGGCTTTGGGGGGCTCTCCATTTTGGCTCCCCGCCAGCTCGCAGCGTCCGGCCAGCTCTGAGAGTGCCTTTGGGTTTCTAGGTCGTCGGATCGGGTAGGACGCATGAAAGACTTTATTTCCCTATTTTCTCCCTGAGTTGTACATTTTCCTTATTTCTTTTTCTCTTGTAAATAAACCTTTTATTAACACTTTTGTGTGTGTCTGTAGTGGAGTATTCATAAGTCCCTTTAAAGCACGCGGGTGAGGACCCACAGCCAGGAACCCGTTTAATATCGGGGCTGCTCTATAACACTACTACCAAAACTAGGTAATGATTTAAAACTTAGGAACAGAATCAATGAGTCAGGGTCCCCACGGACTCCATATCCTCTACAAAGCAAAACTAATATTTCAAAATGGTTTTAGCTAAATTCATAGGTCATTGAAATTTAGAAGCATGAAAAGAAGTTAACAGGGAAATCGAGGCACTTAAATTAAAACTAGCAGAACAGGTTCAACAATGTAGTGTCTCTGTTTGTGCTTTATGTATGGCGCATCGCCTCTGCTTAGCGCTTTATAATCACTAGCTAAAAAATAATAGTATGTACCTTGATCTGCAGCACTGCTCACTGTTTCTATGGAAAAATCAGACAATATATCTTGTACGTCAATCAAGTTTTGCTGTAAAAACATAGATTTTGTATGACCTAATGCTTTTTAAGCATGTATAAAACTACAAGATGATGTGAGCACACTACAGTCGGATATTCACTCCCGAAGCGCGTCTGTCTGTCATTTACGCGCCGAATCCTTGCCCATCCCGCAGTTTCTCGCCCCTGAGTCGGCCTCGCTAGTCCACCGCTGCGCTGGTCCGCGGCACGAGCCGTGCCTCGCTGGGCCGTGAGTGTAGCCACTGGCCGGGTCGTGCGGCCGCTGCAGCTCCTGTTTTGAGTGCCGCGTGTCCGGTGCTGCACTGGGGCGTCCTGGCGGCCCCAGGAGCATCTTCTGCTGTGTCTTCCGCTGTCTTGGTAAGTTGGAGCCGGCCTGCAGTCTGGCCACCGCCTGCCCCCCGGCCCTTAGTGGCAGGAAGACACCGTCTTTGGAGGGTTTGTGTTCAGGACTTTGGAACACTGGACACGGCTTCGGGGAAGGCAAACGGGCATCTGTGGTCTCAGGGACTTTGCTTTTCCATGTTTGTTAAGTAAACCCTGTTGTTGGTGTTCCCTGAGCCTGAGCGGCCTTGCAATTGTGCGCACGGGTGAGGCGCTCAGACAGTGACAGGTAAACCATTGGGGCAGTGTCCGGGGCCAGTTTTAGTGCCCCTTGCTGCCCTGGACCAGGCCCACTTTCCCCTCCTCTTTGAAACTGGAAATGAGCCAACAGCAGGGAGAGATCGGCCCGGGGGCGCACACAAGGAGCAGCGGCCAGCAGGCACGGAGGACCAGCGGGGTGCGGTGGGTAGTCAGACACGAGATGGTGCTGTCCGCAGCCCTCACACCAGGCCTGCAAAATCAGGGCACGGTTAGAAGTCAGGGCAGCACCTCCCTTCAGGGGTGGCGCCTCAGGGAGGAGGCACTCCAGTCCTCTGGCTCGGGACACGCCCTGTGCCTCGATGGCGCGCCTGCTGTCCTGGGAGAGCCTGCCCGGCGAGTGGGGCTGTTTTCTGTTGCACGGGCAGTTTCCGTTTGCAATGAGTTTGTGGTGAATGTGTGATTTCGGCATTGTCCTGCAGCCGAACAAGACCAAACAAACAAAAATCATGGCATGGAAGAGGTGGCCCCTCGGCCGGGCCATTGTGCGTGTGTGACGCCTGGGGCTGCAGCAGCCGCTGGAGAGCCTGACAACCGCAGATGGGGGCGGGGGGAGGGATCTCGAGCCCTGGCCGTGGAACTTGGCACCGAAGCTGAAACTTCATGTGTCTACACCGCCCGTCGAGGGGAGCTATACGTTTGCAGTCCAGAGTGTAGTGATGTGTGCACACACTACTACCCGAGGGAGACGCGGCGGCCAGGATGCAGGGGCCTGAGCAGCCCCGGGCCTTTGCCGCCAGTGAGGCAGCGCCTTGCCGGCCCCCGGCTCAACCCCTCCGCACCGTCCGGGCAGAGACACCAGTCAAAGGAACCACACAAAAGCTGATTCTATTAAATGGATCAAACACAGCCACTCATTTTGAAGTCTGACTTGGGGACGCCCCCACAAGCCCAGCCCTGGAGACGTGTCTGTGGGCCCAGCACTCAGGGAGCAGAACTGAAGCCGTGGCCTGGCGGCCCACGGGTGCCGTGCAGTGCCCCCGCCCCAGGCCGCAGGCCATGCCCTCCCAAAAACCGAGCAGAGGTAGCCAGCCAGCGCCGGCCAAGCTCCCAGGACAGCCAGGGGAAGTTGGCTTCACAGGGACGTCCCCAGGTCCCCACGACCCAGCTGGATCCCTGACCCCGCCCCCAAGGCTCCTCCTGCCCTTGAAGTGTCTCCTGGTCTTGGCAGTGCTGGCACCAGGCCAAGCACTGGGCAGGCAACCCATGGAACCGTGGTCCAGAGCCGTGGGCGTCCCCGCGAGGGAGGGGCCGTGGGCCCAAGAGTGGGTCAAGCCTGGAACCCCTCTTTAGGGGAAAAGGCCGTGAGCAGGTAACGCAGGTCTCTGGAGAGGGCGTTGCCCTGGCTCCCCACGTACAGGGCACAGGGCGGGGCGTGGGGGGTCCCCTGGGGGGGGCAGAGGCAGGGCACGCAGGTGCCGCCCCCGCCAGGGCTGGAGGAGGGAGGCGGGCTTGAGGGAGCACTAAGGGAACAGGCGGGGGCGGGGAGTGTTTGGGTTTTACTTTGTTTTTAACAGGACACTTGTGTGTTCACACGCAAAAGAGGGGGATCTAAAAATTCAACCTAGAAACACCCCACCCGCACCTGCGCGCCCGGTCTCTGCCCGGACCCCAGGCGCCCCTGGCAACTGGGTGGGCACCCTGCTGAGCCGGCACGGACACCAGGAGCCGGTGGGCACCCCCTCCACCAGGGCTCAGGGGGCGGAGGGCGGGCTCTGGCTGGTAAGAGCACCCCAGAGAGGCAGCTGTGGGGAGCCGTGGGGGACGGAGGGGGTTCTGCCAGGTTCTCCTCGCGGTTTCTGGGGGAGTGGGCATGGGCATGCAGGGGCTTGAGGCCGCATCCACATCTGCCCACTTCTCAGCCATCCCTCCGGGAAGGAGGGTCCGGTGCCTCACTGCCAACCCAGGAGCAGGCTGCCGGGCCCTCACAGCAGAGACCCCACGGCCCCTGCCCACGGCGGGGGTGGGGAGGGACAGTCTGAGCTCTCTCCCAGAGGTGGGGCTGAGAAGCGGGTCACTGTGTAGCAGGGAGCACAGAGCAGGGGCTGAGCGTGACGGCCAGTACACCTGCACCGGGCTGCCCTGAGGCCCTGATCCCCCACACCTGGGCAGCCGCCAGGTGGCTGGCAGACCTCTGCCCTGGGCCCCGTTCGCCTTGGTGACCCCAGGGTAGTGGGCAGATTGGGGCTCAGAACTCAGGACAGGACCACACAGCTCTCTGGGGGTGCAAGAGGGCCCCACCCTCACCCCCACTCTCCCCACCGCCGGACTGGAGCAGTGAGGGTGGCAGGCAGGCCCAGGCCCCTGGTGCTGGCTCTGCCACTTCTCAGCCATCCCTCCGGGAAGGCGGGTCCGGTGCCTCATTGCCAACCCAGGAGCAGCCTGGCAGGTGCTGCCAGGAGACCCAGGCAGGTGCCGCCAGGAGGATGGTGGTCTGCTTGGCCCACGGCCAGGGCTGGGTGGGCAGGGACCCGAGGGCAGCCTGGCCAGCAGACAGGACAGGCGAGGCCGGAGCCACCCCTCAGGGTGTGGGGGCTCTGGGAGGGGCCTGGGACCACAGGCCCACCCTGCAGCTGAGGGGAAAGCCCAGGGGAGAGGCCCCGGAGGAGGGAGCCATGTCCGCCCTGCGTGGCGCCCAGGGTGAGAGCCACTGCGGCAGCTTTGGGCGTCTGCAGAAGCAGGGGGGGAGGATGCACCAGCCGCGGTGTGAGCACTGGCGAGCCCCCAAGCCTCCCTGGCCTCTCTCACTGTGGCCACCAGCCCTCGCCTGGGCAGCTGGCCTCTGGGTCCAAGGGGAGGGGGCAGGTGAGACCCTTGCTCCCTGCAGTTCCGGGGTCCAGGTGGCCCCTGGCAGGAGTGGCACAGGAGCCTGGCCAGCCAGTGCCTGGGCCAGGACCAAGGAACGGAGAGGTGGCACCCAGGGTCCCAAGTGAGGGGGCATCCCAGATGATCAGGGCTTGGCCCTGGCCAGGGAGGCCGCAGCCAGGAGGACTGGGCCTAAGGAGGTGGGCACCCGGGAACTGAGGCAGGTCGTGACTCGGCTGCTGAGACATCGGGGAAATGCCCCCCAGCTGTCCACTCTGGCTTCTGGTAGCCACAGACCCCTAGGGGGAAGCAAGAGCTGCTGTCCCAGACCCATGCCAGGGAAAGGCGCGGCTGGAGTGGGGTCTCCATCGACAGCGCCGCTGGACAATGTCCACCCCAAGGACAGCCAGGGAAACTGAGGCTGGGCACGTTAAGGGAGTGGCTGAGGCACAAGCCTCTGACTGCAGCCGCCACCCCGCCCGGCCTCCGGGAAGGGGAGAGCCTCAGCGCCCGCAGCCTGTGGGGAGGGGCAGCCCCTCGCCCCGCTCACCAGCTGCCGGCCCGGCCTGCCCGCGGGCCCCTGAGGCTGGCAAGCCAGGCAGGTCCCCGGTGGCCCCGTGGCCAGCGCCCACCTTCCGCCAGTGGGGGCGGGGGGGCACAAAAGAGGACAGGACACCCGCCCATGGGGACTTCCCGTTCCCTCCAGGGGAAGAACTGGACGGCTCCTTGGCCTGGTGCCTGGAGCAGGGGGCCAGCGTGGGCCCATTGTTTGCGGCCGCTGGGGAGGGCCTCCAGGAAGCCCCTGGCAATGCCCCCTGTCCCACTTCCCACGGAGGCAGAGCGGCTGCGGCCTTGGACAACGCGGAGGCGCGGGATGAAGGCGCTCACGGCCGTGCTGCTGGCCCTGCTGCTGTGCGGCCGGCCAGGTACGCGGGGCAGGCCCTGGGGGCAGGGCGGTGCGGGCCAGGCCCAGAGCCCTGGGTCTAGAGGTGGGCTTGGGAGGAGCTGGCGCCCAGTGCCCACAGGCCCCAAACCAGCCCAGGCGTGGGTTCTCCCCCTCGGGCCCCCATCCTGCTGGGCCTCCCCAAGATGCACGCTCTGGGCCTCCTCCGTCCTCAGCTCCAGGGTTCCTTCTCTGTAAAGTGGTCACGCCCTCCCAGGGTTTCTGGGGGGGCAGCCGGAGGGGCTGCTGGTCAGGGCATGTGGGTGGGAGGGACGGGGCCTCGGGGGGCAGGCCAGGGAGGATGGCAGCACAGGGGCGGGGGGTGGGCGGCGGGGCCTGGCGTGGGCAGTAGAGTCTCTCGGCGTCCGCAGGGGGCGGGCAGGCGCAGGACGAGGGGGCAGACGAGGAGGACCCGAGGCAGGAGGGCTACGACGAGGACGACGAGGAGGACGAGGAGGACGAGCAGGACAAGGCTGCAGGCGGCAGGGGTGCAGGTACTGCCCTGCCAGGGCAGGGGCGCTCCTGCCACTGGTTCTGGGGGTGGGGGGGTGGCCCGGCCCTCAGCACCAGGACCACCCAGGTGGGGAGCTGGGGAGGAGCCCCAGGGGGCCACGGTGCGGCCAGCAGGGACCCGTGTGGGCAGGCGCAGGGGCTGGGGGCCCCAAGGACACACCCCAGACCTCTGGAGCCCCTGCCGAAGGGCTTGTCCCCCACCCCGCCCCCAACCCCACCTGCTCTCGGCTCTTGTCCAAGGCCGTGGCCAAGCGTGGGCTCTGCTGGCCTGTCCCAAGGGGCACAGGGAGGCGCCGGCAGGCTGGTCTGGGGTGCGGAGGTGGACCCGGTGAGGACCGACCCCCCTTGCAGGCCTGCGGTGTTACTCCTGCCAGTCCCTGCACCGCGGGGAGGGCTGCGGCCTGCGGCAGAACTGCAGCTCCAGCCACGCCTTCTGCAAGACCATCCTCTCCCACGGGGACACTGGTGAGCCCAGGCCGGGGGGGGGGGGGGGGGGACCCCGGCCCCGCGCCCTCCCCCGCCTGACCGCCTCTCCGCCGCCCCCAGAGTCCGGACCCCTGACCACCTACTCTGCGTGGTGTTCGGACACGTGCCGCCCCATCTCCAGGACCGTGGCCGGGACCCTGATGACCGTGGTGTGCTGCCAGTCGGCGCTGTGCAACGTCCCGCCCTGGCAGGGCCAGCCGGGGGCGCGGCGGGGGCGCCCCAGGGGAGCCCCGCGGCTCTGGCCGCCGGCCTCCTGCTCAGCTTCCTTTTGGTCCTCGGCTCGTGGGGCCCTGAGGTGCCCCGCCCCGGCTGCCCCTGGCCGCCACGTGAATAAACCTGCGGCGGCCCCGCCGGCCCGAGCCCCTCCCAGCCCCCGCTGCTCTTCCTCCGTTTCCCCGTCTGGCACCTTGATTTCCTCTCCCCAGCAGCTGTGCGAGGCCTCGGCCCTGGGGAGGGGGGTCCTCGCAGCCTGGGGCCGAGACAGGCTCCGCCTGAGGGCCCGCGGGTCGCCTGGCCTTTCCCTGGGGGGTGCTCCCGGGGACAGTGCTGGGGGGTGGGCCAGGAGGCTGCGGCGGGTAGGAGAGGGGTGCAGAGTGGAGTTCGGGGGCAGGAGAGAAGGAAGCAGGCAGCGGCTGGCTAGGCCCGCCCAACAGCCCTCCGGGCAGGGGTGTGGCGGGGCTGGGCAATCGGCTCCCCATCCAGGGAGGGTTCCCGGGGGTCTCCCCTGGCTGCAGAGTCTGCCCAGGGATGGGCTGAGCCTCACTGTCCCCGGCGACAAGCACCTAACAGGGCTCTGGGAGGGGAGAGGAGGCCGCCGGTCTGAGCACGCTTGGCCATCCGGGCATCGGGGAGCAGGGCTTAGTGGGGCTCGGCACCTGCCCACTTACGTCCCCTTGCTGGGAACCCAGACCCCAGTCCTGCCAGTCAGGTTCACCCCAGCAGTAGAAGGCGCCCCGTCCCTTCTTCTTTTTTAAGATTTATTTATTTTTATACAAGAGCTGGGGCACAGGCCAGAGGTGCGGGGGGTGAGAGGATTCACCAGAGACAGAGCGGGGAGCAGAACAGGCAGATGGGCCGAAGACACCACTGAGGGGAGCAGCGGGGAGACAGGATCTGCCGCGCCATGTGGGTAGCTCCCTGGCCGGCCAGGATGGAACCCACACTGCGGAGGCTGCGGGCAGCTCCACAGCGCCGCGCTCAACCTGCTGCGCCACCGGGGAGGCCTCCCCTGTCCCTTCTCCCCTTCACGTACTGATGGAAACTCAGTTCTGGCTGGAGGCAGCTGGCAAATCTTAGGTGCAGGAGGCTTCCTGCTGGCTGGAACGGCTGGAGCTCAGCAGCCCCCTTGCGCCGGGAGGCAGTGCGCCGGCAATGGCAGGGCAGCGTGGTGGGAGGAGCCTGCATCGCTGATGACCAGGAGCCAAGAGGTCAGCCCCGCACTGCCCCCTCAGGACCCCTGACCTGCCAGGGAAGTAAACGTGTGCCGTGCTGGAGCCGGGCACCGTGGGGGTCCCCGTCGCCGCCTCGTCACGCTCACAGCAGGCGCAGCCACGGACGCACAGCCAGAGCGGCCTCCTCTCCCGCTGCACAGGCGCCTGCGTTAGCCCCACACGGGCCAGCCCTGTGGTAGCCCGCGGCGAGCCGGAGGTTGGCACGCCCCGCCACGGGCTGCAGCCAGGAAGAAGGGACGTGCTGGGGCGAGCCCGATGTCCCTGCGCCCGGCAGCCCCGCCCGGAGCCCGTGCGGAGGGCTATGGGAAGAACCCCCTGAGCCCCGCGCCACCAGACACCTCAGCACCTCTGGGACAGGGGCACGGCTGCTGCCGGCACTCACGGAGCCCAGGTGTGGGAGCCCTGCCGGGGCACAAGTGCCGGCGCCCCCTCACCACGCTCCCGGAGCTGAGCCTCTGTGGGCAGCACCAGCTGGGAGCTGGGGAGGCCGGGGCTGCAGGGCCCGCCCCGGCCTCAGCCTCTTCTCCAGGTCCCGGGCCCCTCCCGGCTGGAAGCAGAACCAGCTGACCCGTTTCGGGGCCACGGGCACAGAAGGGAGCCGGGCGACGTGAGTGCCCTGAGCTCAGGCGTGGGCACCAGCCCCACCCTGCCAGCCCCCGCCTGGCACCACCACAGGGGCTCAGGACACACTGGCCCATCAAACCTCTGGCTCAAGGTCATGGAACAGGGCAGCGGCAGGACCAGGCCCAGCTCGCCATGTCCTGCCAACAGCAGTTCTGGGACGCTGGGGGGTGCCGGGGGCTGTGCCAGAGCTGGGGGTGGGGCTCGGACGGCGGCCCAGCCTGAGTCTGGTCTGAGGAGGCTCTAAAAGGAACAGGCCAGGGGACAGGGTGGGGTGGGGTTCACTGCGTCCACCTGCCCAGGGGACGCACCCCACGCAGCTGGCCACATGGTCCTGGGGTGTGCCTGGTGGGCTGCCCTCCCCAATGTGGGTGCCTTGTCTAGCCCACTGGGGCCCAAATGGAACAAAAAGGCAGAGTCGGGCTGCCCATCTGCCCTCCGACCCCAGAGCTCCTGGTTCCCGGGCCTCGGGCTGAACCACATCGACGCCCCGGCTGCCCCCCGGAGCTGCCCTCGGCCCTCGGTGGCACGCAGCACCGCAGCCCGCCCCAGCTCTCCAGAGAACCCTGCTGACTAAACACAGAGGGCACTGCACCCCCTCTTCAGCTGGAAGGGACCCTGAGGTCCTGGGCTCATGGCCCCTGCCCCCTCCTCAAAGCCCCTCTCCAGCCAGCCCCTCCCCACCTGCCTCGCAGCCACCCTCCCTCCAGGGCCTCAGGGCCACTGCCCACGTGGGGTCGCCTCCCTGCCGAGGGGCCCAGGCTGGGTGTGGGGCTGTGACGGAGCTCAGCACCCCATTCCACGCCAGACCCTGCCCCTGCCGGGCCAGCTGTGAGCCCTGGGCCAGCAGTGGGCGCTCACCTGGCCCAGACAGCGCAGAGCCAGGCCCGGCCCTTGGCGCCTCCACATGACCCTGCGTCCACCCAGGGATCAGCCTGCCCCCTGCTTGGCCCAGCCCGGGGAGGCAGGAAAACCTCGTGATGGATGGACAGGACCCCGCGCCCCCTGCCCTGCCCGACACCCACCCGGGCTCTGAGACTCCTGGGGCCTCACGCCAGCAGGGGGCGCCGCTAAGGTTCACTGTCACCCGCCCCCAAAGCCGCCCAGTGCCCACCTCCCAGGGGGGCCCTGGAAACAGGAGTCGGGAGCGGGGCTCCTTCCAAGCACACGTGGGGGGCCTTAGCCACTGCGCTGAGAGTGACCTCTGTCCGCGGCCTGGGGCAGGCGTGATGCCTGACCTGTCCTGCCCACCCCCAGCAGGCTCCGACCTGCCCTACAAACCAGGGTGCGCTGGGAAGCCCCCTCCCGTGCCCTCCTCCTCTGCCCTCTGCCTTTCCTCCCCCGTCTCCCCTCCATTTCCCCCTCCCCCCTCCCCTTCTCCCTCTCTCCTCTTGAGGGGTGTCCAGCCCACTCCCATACGCCCCCATCCCTCCTTGGACCCCAGGCGCTCCTGCTCCTGAGCTGCCCGGGGCCTGGGGAGCCTGGGGAAGGAGCACCACCGTCTCCCCTCAGAACGCTCCCTGCCATGGCCCTGAGGTCTCGCCACGGCCCCGCTGGCTGCTGCCCTCCATCCTGCCCGGCCTGCAGCGGCCCTCTGTCCGCAGGGTGGCCCTCCCGCCCCTGCTGCCCCTGGAGGCCGGGGCTCAGGAGCCACTGGGCTGAGCGCCCTTCCCAGTGACGCAGCCCCGCCCTCCCGCGGCCTGTCCAACCCCACCCCGGGGGCCTCCCCTCCCAGGGGAGCACTGCTGGCCTCACCAGGGGGCTCCAGAGCCGCCTTCAGAGGCGCCCCTTCCCCGCAGCCCCCTTCCGCTCCCCCTCCCCAGGTCCTTGTCCCCTTGCCTGTGCCATCGGGCCACCCGCCTCTCCTGCCTGCCCTCCCCAGGCTGCCCCAGCTGATGCGTGTCCCGGCCCTTCCTTTGCCGCTCCAGAAGCAGGTGGCTCTGGCCGCACGTCCGGTCCTTGTTCCCAGCCCTGGGAACTGGGCGCGGGTGGCCAGCAGGACTTCCCTGAGGACAGAGATTCCCTGGGGGTGCCCGCCCTGACCTGCATGGCAGGGCAGGCACCACCCCACACTCAGGTCCAATGCAAGGGTTTTCCAGAGGAGGGCGGGGTGCGGCCCCAAGTCACTGGAGGAGCCCTCTAAGGGCAGAGGCCCGACTCCGACCCAGGAGCCCGCCAGCCGGGCCAGGCCCCGCGGGTGTGCGCGACGGGGAGGGACACCGAGCCCAGCCGGCTTGCCCGCAGCCACACGGGCTCCCCAGGCCCCAGGGCGCGGCTTGCAGACAGCAGACTGGTGGGCGAGCCCTGAGCCCAGGAGGCCAGGCGGGCAGTGCCCAGAGCCACAGGGTGCACCCCCCCCGTGCACCCCCCCACCCCCCCGCCACCGCTCGCGTCCGAGGCCCCCAGAGGTGCGCTGAGTGAAAGACGCGCCCGGCTTCATGCGCGGGATGCTCCGCACCGACAGCGCTGGAAGCGGAGAGCCCGCGGGCCGGGGGTGAGGGGCCACCCTCCCGCGGGGCCCCCGGAGCAGGGCCCCCGGCTTACTCGCACCGGAGAGGAAAGTGGAAGGTGGCGCAGCGCACACCGGGCATACAACTCACATCTGTGCACACACGTGCGTGCGAGCACACTCACACACATGCGTGCACACTCTCGCGTGCACACACACTCAGTCACACACTCAACTGGACACGCCCATGAGCCTGTCTGCCTCCGGGTGTGGTAGGTGCCGAGTGCACAGACCCGGCCACGCTCGGGCGGAGGGTGCGCGCCCTGACGATGTGCGCGTGTTGTGTGCCGTGTGTGCGTGTGTCGTGTGCCACGTGTGCATGGGCTGTGTGCCGTATGTGCATCACTGGCACCCTGAGGCTCAGCTTCTCGGCTGCACAGGCCGACGCGCCCAGGACGGGGCTCGGGCTGGGGTGGTAGCCGGGCCCTGCACCCACGGGGCGCCTGGGGCCTGCTCCATGCTGTCGCCTCACCTGTGGCGCGCAGCCTGCGTGGACGTGGCTTGACATATTTCCCAACTTTCTGCAGTTTTTTGAACAAATGAGAAGCACTGGGCTCGCGACCCTGTTGCCATCAGGCGGGGCTCAGGGGCGCCACACCCCACCGTGGCCAGCAGCCTGGCTCCTGCGGGCCCAAGTTCTCTCTCTGCTTTCCGGGCTGGCTTTTCCCAACAAGAAGCCAGGTCAGGTGGGGCTTCCTTATTTCCTTCCTTATTTCCTCTTCAGATCGCCCCCAAAGCAGTCCCAAGGGAGAGCAGGAACCAGCTGGGCGGGCCGGGGCGGCCGCGGGCAGGGCTGGCCCCGAGACCCAGGCCAGGAGCCAACAGAACCCGGGGAGCACGGGGCCCACAGAGCCAGCAGCAGCCACAGGGTCTTCACGGGCCCAACTGTCCCGAAGGCCCAAAACCACACGGCGGACAGGTTCCGCCTTCAGGGTGCGCCCTGCCCAGTCCTGCCGGGAGGGCGGCCTGACGTGGCACCACCTCCGGGCCACTCACAGCCCAGAGATGGGGCTGGCGCTGGGCCAGGACTGGAAGGGGTGCTTGCCGAGACCCTGAGTGGGTGGGACGGTCTCCCCAAGACCAGGTCCCACCAGGACCTCAGCTTGCCCATGTGACCGTGCACGCCCTGGCATGGGCATCCAAAGCCCCAAGACACCCCCAGTAGGTACCCCGGAGCTCATGTGCCCCCCAACCCACCCAGCTGACCCCCCTGGCTATGGCTCCTGGGTGGCCCCCCAACACGGCTGGCACCCCCCGGCTGGCCCCTCAGCTGGTGTCCACTCCAGCACACTATGTCTCTCTCCCTCCCAGCCAGGGGGGCTGCTCCTCCCCTGTGACGCCTCCCAAGTCGTGGACAGCAGGGTGCCGTCTGTCCCAGGCCTCCCTGGTGGCCTAGAGGTTGGGTCTCTGCGCTGTCACTGCCAGGAGCAGCCCAAAGGGCGCAGCAGACCTCTCCTGACTCCCCGCTGCTCCCCTCAGCAATGTGTGTCAGTGGATCCGCCTGTTCTGCTCCCCACTCTGTCTCAGGGGGTCCTCTCACCCCCACACCTCTGGCCTGCACCCTGGTTCTTCTACCCAAAATAAATGCATAAACATGTGTCCCCATCTGCACTGTTCCCTGGCCTCTGCAGTCAAGACCTCCTGGGGTGCCGCCCCCCAGCTCCACCCAGCATCTGGCCTGGGGCCCCAGGAACCTGCCCACCTGCCTCTCACACCTCTCTGGGCCACCTCACAGCACCCAGGCTCCTGTGAGCCCTGTGCAGGCCAGGAAGGACACCCCCACCCCCCGGCCTCACACCCAGGGCCCTGTGTGCCTGCCGTAGGCCCCACCTCTCCGCCCCCCCAGCTGGTGGGAAAGTAAGTGAGGGGCTGCGGCTTGAAGCCCACACAGCTGTGGGGGCCAAACTCTGGAGGACTGGGCGTCCTGTGGCAGGGCCCTGGCCCCTGGCCCGGGGACTGGAGAGCTGGGTGGGCAGCCTCTCGCCCTGCTCGCTGCCTCCCAGAGCCGGGCACTCCCAGAGGGACACCTGGGGACGTGGGGGACGCATCTGGTTTCACATTTACGAGGAGGTGACACTGGGGGGGCTGTGAAGCCACTCAGTGCCCGTGGGCCGGGGAGGGGGTCCCAACAGGGAACCAGCGGCATTGGGGAGGTAGTGGCCAGGTCTCCCAAGTGGGTGTTGGGGACTGCAGACTCGGGGTGCCTGCAGGGCTGCCGGAGCCCAGCGTACAGAGAGGGAGGGGCACCCCTGAAGGAAGGGCAGAGGGGGGCAGCGCCCTGGGGCCTGCCTACAGCCCACCCCCACAGCTCCCCGCCACCACCAAAACGGGGCAGCCTGAGTGGGGAGCGGCCCGCCGCCGCGCCCAGGGTGTGTGCCCCGCCGGCCCGGCCGGGGTCCCCAGCAGCCCCCCCAACCTTGCTGCCCGGCCGCACAGCCTCCCTCCCGCCAGCCGCCAGCCGGGACGCTGGCTCCTCCGGCCTCTCGCCTCTCCGAGGGATGATGTTTCGGGGGCCCACCAGGACAGGGGGATTCCATGAAAAGGTTTCAGGAAGCTTTGCCACCGCCTGTGGCTGCTCCCAGGCCGGCAGGGCACTGAGGGGCGCCCTTGAGACCCCCCAAGCAAGGGAGAGAAACAATGTTTTCAGCGCGGTCCCCTGCGAGCAATGGCGGCCACGAGAGGCGCCCGGCAGACGGGCGCGAGGAGGCGACCGGCTCGGCGGCTCCGGCCCGCGATGGGCAGACAGCCGCGGGCGAGGAGGCCGCGGGCGAGGAGGCCGCGGGCGAGGGGGCCGCGGGCGAGGGGGCCGCGGGCGAGGGGGCCGCGGGCGAGGGGGGCCGCGGGCGAGGGGGGCCGCGGGCGAGGGGGGCCCCGGGCGGGGGGGCCCCGGCGAGGGGGGCCCCGGGCGAGGGGCCCCGGGCGAGGGGGGCCCCGGGCGAGGGGGGGCGCGGGCGAGGGGGGCCGCGGGCGAGGGGGCCGCGGGCGAGGGGGCCCCGGGCGAGGGGGCCGCGGGCGAGGGGGGCCCCGGGCGAGGGGGGCCGCGGGCGAGGGGGCCGCGGGCGAGGGGGGCCGCGGGCGAGGGGGGCCGCGGGCGAGGGGGGCCGCGGGCGAGGGGTCCCCGGGCGAGGGGGGCCCCGGGCGAGGGGGCCCGCGGGCGAGTGGGGCCGCGGGCGAGGGGGGCCCGGGCCGCCCCGGCTCGGGCGCGCTCGGTCTCCGCCGGGCGCCGCGCCACCGCCGGCCGCGAGGGGGCGCCCTGCCACCACCGAGGCGGCGTCCTCCGGCGCCCAGAGCGCCTCGGGAGCGCGCGCGGTGGGCGGGGCCCCGCGGACGCACTTCCGGCCGGGCGGGCGCGGCGCCGCCCGCAGTCCCCGAGGAGGCCGCCCGGCCGGGCAGGGGCGCCCCCCGCAGCCGCCGGCGCCCCCGCCCGCCCGGCCCCCCCAGGCCGCGGGGTGCGCGCCCGGCGGGTCGGGACGATGGCGGCGCCTGCCGGCCTCGCGTCGCCGGGGACCCCGAGCCGAGCCCCGGACGCCCCGCCGCGCCGCCGCCCGCTCGGTCCTCGCCCCTGCGCGCCCCGGGAAGGAGGGGCCCGCGGTCCGGGCGGCCCGAGTAGGTGCCACGGCCGGCCCGGCCCCGGCCCCGGCCCCGGCCGGCGGGGCGTGGCGGTGCCAGGAGGTGACCCCTGGGCTCCGCTCGCAAGGGCCGCTCGCGCCGCCGTCCTCGGAGCCCGCGCCGCCCAGGGCCGTGCCGGGAGCCGGGGGCCCCAGCTGGCGGCTCGCGGCGTCTTTGTCCACCTGGGGGGGCGGCAGAGGCTCGGCTCGCAGCAGCCGGGCCCCGGGCCGGGCTTCCAGGCCACCTTCAGCCCAGCAGCGCCCCGCTCAGGGGTCCCGGCGAGGTCACACGAGCCCGGCGGGTGCGGCCCCCGCCCTCGCCAGTCCAGGGCCAAGTGGGAACCCAGTGGCCCCCAACTGCCCCCGTGGCCAGCGGGCTGGGGGCGGGCATGGCCTGGACAGAGCCCAGACCCCAGCGCAGACTCTGCAGCCTCAGCTGGGCACTGCCCGAGGCAGCCAGCCGTCCTCTCCACCTCCCCCCATGCACACGCTGGTGGCTGCCCGCCCAAGCTTGCCTGTTTCTCACGTTACCTCACAGTTGTGGGCCCTGTAGCCCCCCCCCCGCCCGCCTGTCGCCCGCGGGGACACGGCCGCACAGCGGTGAACCTGCAGGCCTCAGGCCAGGCCTCCGTCCCCTGCTCCAGGCCGCGGCGGCTCCTCCTGTCGAGGAGGGGTTGGAGGGCAGGGCTGGGGGCGAGGGCACAGCTGAGCCCAAGCAGCGGGACTGCAGCGCCCCAGCTCCAGGCTGACGTCCTGGGGTGGGCCAGTGCCGAGTACCCGAGGCAAGAGGATCCTGTGTGGCCAGGGCACTGCCAGCCCACGACAGCGAGGGCTGGGGCACCCGAGACCCAAACGCCGGCGCCATTGACAACCACACAGTTTTTGTGCCGCTTCACAGACCAGGAGAAGAACGGCCAGCCCCTGGGGGGTGTCCACCCAGACCCTCTGCACCCTCCGCCAAGCTGGAGCATGCGCTCCCTTGCTGCGGGCACCGATGCCCAGGGCGCGCTTGACTCCTCCGGTTGGATTTGAGGGCACTTGGGGAGGGCGCCAAGGGACGTGGAGATGGCTCAGCCTTTGGGTTGCTGGTTGACATGGTGGCTGCCTCTGGTGGGCGGACAGGGCAGCATGGACCCCTGCAGGGCACCCTCAGGGCCTGTCCTGCCCCAGGAGGAGCCAGAGGTGGGGGGCTGTGCTGAAGCCTGAATCCTGGGTGGACCAAGTGGGCAGGGGTGCCATCCTGGGCCGTGCGGTGGCGTCACTGAACCTGGTGCTGGCAGCCTAGGGCACTTACTTGTTGGAGGGGGCACTCAACGGGACAGTGCGGGGCGCCCTGAGCTAGGGGTAGGAGTTTCTCCGGTTGACCTGGGCACAAGCCACTCAGCGGAGGGTCCGAGTGTGAGCCCTTGAGGGGCCACCGGTGCATGTGGGGCCTGGCTGCGCCGGTGCCATCCATGGAGCCAGTCCCCCGCTCGCCGCCCACACCACGAGCCAGGGCTTCCCAGGTGATGGGCATAGCCTCCCTCTGTTGGCGCTGCCACCGTGGGCAGGACCCTCCCCGGGCAGGGACACAGACACGCCTGCGCTCTGCCTTGCTGGCGGGAGTGCCGAGGACACGGGCCTGCCCTGGGCCGTCCTGCCCCCAGCTGTGCTGACCTGGCCCAGACTGGACCCTGCCCCCCTCCCCTGAGGGGACGTGTACAGGTGTGTGTGCACAACCCCAGGCCCCCCCAAAGCTGGAACCCCCGCAGAGCTCTGGCAGAAGCCAGGCTATGAGGAGCCGATGGACCAGCCTCGAGGACAGCTTGGGAGAGGCCCCGAGAGGTCACTTCTGGGTGCTGGCCAGACTCAGCCCAGCTGTGGACACCGTCCTGGGCCTTGGTCAGGTGGGGGCGAACCTGAAGCGGCACAGGTCAGGGCAGGGGGAGGGGCTCTGTGAGGCCCCAGTGTGGGGACAGGCCTGGGATGGCCCGGCCAGGCGGGAGCTGGGCAGTGACCCACCCTGGGAGAGTCTTGGGTCATGGTCAGACCTGCCTGGAGGCGGCTTGCGGGGCTGGGGCGCAGGGAGCTGACCAGCCATCGGCCCTGGCTCTGCCAGGCTGGGAGGGGTGGGGGTCTCCCAAAGTGGGGCCCTGCAAGCCTTCTAGAGGAGGAGGCACTTTTTTTTTAAAGATTTATTTATGCACACAAGAGCTGGGGTACAGGCCAGAGATTGGGGGGGTGAGAGGATTCACCAGAGACAGTGGGGAGCAGAACAGGCAGACGGACCGAAATCCACTGCTGAGGGGAGCAGCGGCGTGACAGGAGAGGTCTGCTGCGCCCTGTGGGTTTCTCTCTGGCCGGTGATGGAACTGGTGCTGCAGAGGCTGCAGAGAGCTTCATAGTGCAGCACTTAACCCCTTGCGCCCCCAGAGAGGCCGGAGGAGGAGGCACTTGAAAGAGCTGCAAGGAAAGGCTTGGCTGGCCTGCCCTCAGGGCGGGGAGGCTGGGGAGGTGTGCTGGGGAGCAGGACCCCGAAGCAGGTGGTCCCCTGCAAGTGATGGGGTCTAAGGTGGAGGGGAGATGAGCCCAGCCTTGTGCCCACAGGCTCCCCCCCCCCCCCTCGGCTCTCCCAGCCTGCCCGGGAGGACCAGCTCTCTGGCCCGGACCTGCAGGAGATGTGGGGACGCCTGCTGGCCAGGTGGGTGAGCTGCCCCGCTGTGCCCCGGAGCCTCCGCCCCCTGCGCCCCTGCTGGGCCCTGGCACAGACACCATGGCACCTCCCTGTAGCCCTCGGTCTCCATCTTAGCATCATCACCCCCCAGGGGAGCAACTGGGAGTCATCCTGGGCCCACCTGCACGTGTCCCTAAGTCCAGCTCTGGTCCCGGCCCCTCTCCTCAAGCCTGACGGTGCCTGGAGGCGCGGGGCTGTCTGGGCAGGGGCTGGGCACCTCCCCTCCTGGGCGGGCAGCACTGCTTCCCCGGGCCGCCCTGACCCCAGACCCAGGGGGCCTTGCTGGCTGCGCTCACAGGGCTTCTCAACAGGCCTGGCCACACAGGCTGGGGGTACTACAGGCCCCTCTTGAGCACTGGCCCCCCCACCCCCCGGCCGTCCACCACCTGCTTCCGCCGGGCAGGCGGCTCCCCCTGCACCGCCCCAGGTCTGGTCCCCTGCGGTGGCGGCGGGGGCCTGGGAGGCCGGCGGGACAGCTGTGCCATCTGCCTCCCGACCCCCTTTCAGATCCCAAGTCAGAGCCTGAGGCGCCCCCTCGTCTCCCCGCCCGCCCGATCCTGAAGACGGGGGAACCCGGCCGGAGGGGCGCTGAGGAGCCCGCGGGGAGACCCAAGTGTGGGCGCCGCCGCGGGGAAGGAGTCCGGCGAGGGGCCACCCCGGCCGGCAGAAGAGGGGCGCCGGGGCGGCGGGGGACTCCGGGCGCGAGGGCGCCCCGAGCTGGGGCCCGGCGGGCAGCCCGCGCAGGGCGAGGCCTGCGGCGAGAGCTTCGCTGCGGGTCGCTGCGGCTCCGGCACCGGCGCGCGCACACGGGCGAGAAGCCCCTCGCCTGCGGCCGGGGTGGCCGGGCCTTCCGCGGCCGCTCGCCCTTCCTTGGCACCTGCGGACGCGCGCGGGCGGCCCTTCGCCTGCGCCGCCTGGGCCAGGCCTCCGGCCAGAGCGCGCAGCGCCTGCAGCACCGGCGGTGCCCGCGCGCGAGTAGCGGCCGAACCGGGCGGGGCGCGCCCCGGGTCCGCGTGGCCGAGCGTGGGGGCTCCGCGGCCGCAGCTCCCGGGACCCGCCTTTCCGGGCGAGGGCGCGGGGCTGGCGGGGCTGCAAAGAGCTCGGGGGACTGCGGCCTCCGCGCCCCTTCACACCCAGCCCCGGCCGCGGGGAGGAGCCCAGCGCGGAGGGGCGCCGGGACGGGCACCCCTCCAGGCCGAGGCGCAGCAGCGGGCGGCTGGGCCGCAGCCTTTTCCTCACGCGCCCGGCTCCCTCCGGCCGGCGGTAACGGGTGTGGGCCTGGGCTCCAGGCTGGGCTGCTGCCCGTCCTCCAGGCCAGCCAAGACCCACCGTAGTGACCCCGGGGCACCTGTGGCCGTGGGAGGGTCATGCCACCAATGCCCGGGGTGCGGCTGGTCGGAGGCCCCAGCGCTGGGCCCTGGGCAAACTCACTGCTCCCTGTGGGGGCGGGGCCTGGCTCTTGTGTGCATAAATAGATCTTTAAAAATACATATTTATGCATGCAGGAGCTGGGGTGCAGGCGGGATGAGAGGGCTCCCCCGAGACAGTGGGGAGCAGAACAGGCGGATGGGCTGAAACACTGCCGAGGGGAGCAGCCGGGGCACAGGAGGGGTCTGCCCCGCCCTGTGGGCAGCTCCCTGGCTGGGGGGCTGGGGAGGGAACTCCTGCTGCGGAGGCTGCCCATCGCTTGATGGTGCTGTGTCTAACCCCCCGCCACCAGGGAGGCCCCCGGAGTTTGGAGGTCTGACTCTGGTCTCAGCCAGTTCCTGCAGAGTGCCAGTCTCTTGCATCTTCTAGGATTTTGTTTCATGGGGTCAAGAACCCCCGCCCCAGGGGCAGCAGCTCCGCAGGCCCGGGGGCTCAGGCATCTGTGTCCCCGCGGGGAGGAAGCGCGTGCTTTGGGGACTCGTCTCTCCAGCCCCTCAGAGCAGGCGCTCTGCGTTGTTGGCCGCGGCCCGAAGGTGTCAAACTTGCCGGCGGCCAAGTCCCAAGCCCCGTACACCTTCCCTGCAGCACCCCTCGGGCGCAGCAGCAGCCCAGGTTCACAGGTGGGCGCCCGGGCTCAGAGAGGGCTGCCCCAGGACTGGGAGGGAGTCAGGACCACCTCTCCCAGGCGCCGCCGCTTGCCCCACCCTCCTCCCCGGTTTGCATCAGCGCTGGCGGGGCCCTGGCTGGGGAGCAGACAGGCAGATGGTTGGCTGCCCCCAGACTCTACTCCAGGGGCCTTGGTGCCCAGGACAGCCCCGTGAGGTGGGTCTTGGCCGCCCCCTGCTGGGAGAGCTCGTCCAGAAGCAAAGGCCCCATGCGGGAGGGTGCTGGCTGGAGGGTGCGCAGGTCCAGTGTGCTGGCAGCACTGTGGGCCCCGCGGAGGCCGCCACGCCAGGGTGAACCAGGGCTGCTGAGAGCCAAAGGGCCACAGCGCTACCTGCCCCGCAGGGCCCGAGGGCGCGGGCACTGTCTGGGTCTCACCTGCGCACACAACTGCCGGAGGCCTCGGGCGCAGGGAGCAGCAGTGGGAACAATGGGGAGCAAAGAGCTGACTGGCCACAGGTGGCAGCTGCCTCACCCGGAGCACCCACGGCGTTCGGGGTAAGCAGGGTGCTGGTTGCCCGTCAGCAGTGCCTGACGGCGCTGGTAGTGACGGTCACCCCTGGCTCCCCGAGGCGGTTCAGAGACACCCATGCTCACAGCTCGGTGAGGCCTCGGCCCACACCAACAGCGAACAGCCCGTGGAGACGCCAGGCCCCGGCCTCCGGGCGGCGTCAGAGAAGGGCCCGAGGCAGTGAGGTGGGCTGGCCTCTGCACAGGCCTCCGGCTCCACCTCCTTCCTTGGCGGCTCCCTGTGGGGGCCAGGAACAGGGGCTCCACAACTCCCTTGGGCCCTCCCTGCCCTATAGCCTCTCTCAGGCCCCCACCCCGCCTACAGGGCTGACTGGACCATGGCCGACAGGACTGTTGAGCGCACCTGGCTGGCCCACTCCATGGTTCCAGGCACCAGGGGTGAAAGGCAACTTGGTGCAGCCCCACTCTGCCCTGCCTTGAGGCCCACAAGCTGTTGTCCTCCCAGGCCCAGCCAGGACCAGCTTGCATGGGGTGGCAGGTGACTGGCACCCCGCTGCTGCCGCTCCCGCTGCTCGGGCGGCTTTCTGGTTGCAAGGGTGCGCGCCGGGAGCCCCGAGTCCCCAGAGAGCAGTAGCCGTGGCCGTGCTGTGGTCACGCGCCCCCCACTCACCAGCTCAGCACCACCTGCTGGGCCCTGGTACTCTCTACTCTGGGGGCACAGGAGGGGCCCTACTATGGTAAGGTGGGGAGTCGCTTGCCCCGGGTAGTCTCCAGCCTGCCTTAGGCAGGTGAGGTCTACGCCCAGAGTTGGCAGCGCATCCTGCTGGTGCCAGCATTGGAGCCAGGTGACCCTCAGGAGGCCCCATGGGATGGGGCACCCCTATACTCAGGCCAGCACCCTCCTCCGCTGAGCGGCACTGGGTGGAAGACTGAGTGATGTATATGGCGGCTGGGGTGGGGCTTGGCTTGTTTTCCAGGCGCCCCAAACCCGGTCCACCTGCCCACCCAGCCGGACCCTGCCTGGAGAGAGCCATGGCAATGGAGTGGGGGGAGCCCCTGCTTTCAGCTCCCCAAAGCTCTAGAACACTGTATTGCCGGAACACTTGGAGGGCAGCTTGGGCAGGTGTGAGGTTCCTGAGGGTGTGGTTGGAGTTTCCCCGCAGACACGCTCAGCCTGCCCTGCCCTCCTGCGCAGCCCTTACTGTCCCTCCTCCCTGGGCTGGGTGGCCTCCTGGCATAGGCGCCGCTGTGGACACGCGCGTGGACTCTTCCTGTGGCGTGGGGGGCTTGTTCTGTCGTCTCTTGGCCGAGGGTATGGCTGACAGACTTAAAATGCCGGCAGCCGAGGTGTGTGGCTTAATTCTCAGCCCAGGGGTCAAGACAGCGCTCCCCAGGGCCTGCCCTCCCCGACTGTCCCCCAGGGGACCGCACTGGCTGCCGGCTGGCCCTGCCGCTGGGGCCGGGCGCTCTGCCGGGCTTGCGGGGCCACAGCGCCCGGGGGAAGCCGCGCGCCTCGGCGTCCGGCCGGCTGGAGAGGGGCCGCCCGAGCCCCGCCTGCGCCCCGCCCGGCCGCGGCCTCCCCGCCCGGCGCCGGTGGGGTGCGGGGCCCCTCCGTGCTCTTCGCTGCGGAGGAAGCCGCTTCGCTTAAACCGGAGGAAACGCCAGGTCGCCCCACGCGCCTCCCGGCGGCGGGGACCGTCTGGGGGACCGCCCCGCCCGCGCCGGCTCCCCGGGGCTCCCCGCGGTCCCGTCGGGCCGCCCCCGCCCCCGCCCCCGCCCCGACGAGTCCCCGGGCCGCGGGGCCTGTTTCTCCTTTTCCGGCGCCTTTTTCATGTTCACGTTTTTGTCCAACAATTTTGTAACTGGCGGCAAATAACCCGGCCGCGCGCCCCCGGGGTCCGCGCGGCGGCGGCTGGGGCACCTGAGCGCGGCCCCCGGCCCGGCCCTCCCCGGCCCCGCGGGGCAGGAGCGCGGGCCTGGGCGGGCGCGGGGCCGCACCCCTCCCTCAGCGCCTCCGGGACCCGCGGCCCGGCCGGCGCCTGGGCTGAGCCCGGAGGCCCCAGGGCGGAGCCCGGAACCGCGGCCCCCGCGCGCGACGTGCCAGGAGCGCGCCGCGGCCTCCAGAGCAGCCGAGCCGCGCGCGCCGGCCTAGAGCGCCGCCGGAAGTGTGGGGCGGGGCAGCGGGGGCGGGGCGTCCGCGGCGGGCGGGGCCAGCGGGGGCGGGGCCAGCGGGGCCAGGCGGGGCCAGCGGGGCCAGGCGGGGCCAGGGCGGGGCCAGGGCGGGGCCAGGCGGGGGCCAGGCGGGGCCAGGCGGGGCCAGGCGGGGGCCAGGCGGGGGCAGGCGGGGCCAGGCGGGCCAGGCGGGCCACGAGGGGCCAGCGGGGGCGGGGCCAGGGGCCAGGCGGGGCAGGCGGGGCCAGGCGGGGGCCAGGCGGGGGCAGGCGGGGGCAGGCGGGGGCAGGCGGGGGCCAGGCGGGGCCAGGCGGGGCCAGGCGGGGGCAGGCGGGGGCCAGGCGGGGGCAGGCGGGGGCAGGCGGGGCCAGGCGGGGGCAGGCGGGGGCAGGCGGGGCCAGGCGGGGCCAGGCGGGGGCAGGCGGGGGCAGGCGGGGCCAGGCGGGGGCCAGGCGGGGCAGGCGGGGGCAGGCGGGGGCCAGGCGGGGCAGGCGGGGGCCAGGCGGGGCCAGGCGGGGGCAGGCGGGGCCAGGCGGGGGCAGGCGGGGCAGGCGGGGGCCAGGCGGGGCCAGGCGGGGGCAGTCGCGCTGTGGGCAGGGGCGCCTCCCCCGGGGGCGCCGCTCTTCGCCGGCGTCTGCCGTGAGCTGGGGCCGAGCGGCCTCCCGGCCCCGCCGCGCCGCGCCCCCTGCAGGGCCGGGACCCCCCCAGGCGCGGCGCCCGGCGGCCTCGGGGAAGGCGCGGGGTCGGCAGGCACGCGAGGAGGCGCCCGGTCCGCGACGGGCTCCGGGCTCCGGGCGGGGCCGCAGGCGTCCCCCAGGTGCCCCGCAGGCGTCCCGCAGGTGTCCCCCAGGTGTCCCCCAGGTGCCCCCCAGGTGTCCCGCAGGCGTCCCGCAGGCGTCCCCCAGGTGCCCCGCAGGCGTCCCGCAGGCGTCCCGCAGGTGTCCCCCAGGTGTCCCCCAGGTGCCCCGCAGGCGTCCCCCAGGTGCCCCGCAGGCGTCCCGCAGGCGTCCAGCAGGTGTCCCCCATGTGTCCCCCAGGTGCCCCGCAGGCGTCCCGCAGGCGTCCCGCAGGTGTCCCCCAGGCGTCCCGCAGGTGTCCCCCAGGTGTTCCCCCAGGCGTCCCGCAGGTGTCCCCCAGGTGCCCCGCAGGCGTCCCGCAGGTGTCCCCAGGCGTCCCGCAGGTGTCCCCCAGGTGTTCCCCAGGCGTCCCGCAGGCGTCCCCCAGGTGCCCCGCAGGCGTCCCGCAGGCGTCCCGCAGGTGTCCCCCAGGTGCCCCGCAGGCGTCCCCCAGGTGCCCTCCAGGTGTCCCGCAGGCGTCCAGCAGGTGTCCCCCATGTGTCCCCCAGGTGCCCCGCAGGCGTCCCGCAGGCGTCCCCCAGGTGTTCCCCCAGGCGTCCCGCAGGTGTCCCCCAGGTGCCCCGCAGGCGTCCCGCAGGTGTCCCCCAGGTGCCCCGCAGGCGTCCCGCAGGCGTCCCCAGGTGCCCCCCAGGTGTCCCGCAGGGCCACCGTCCCGGGCCTGAGGCTGCGCCCTCCCGCGCGGCCCCGGCGACCCCCGACATTGCGGACTTGGCCCGCCCGTGGCCTCCGGGGGGGGGGGCTCCGGGCGGGCGTGCGCTGTGGGCCGCCCCGGCACCCTCCGTGGCCGCTGGCGCCTCCCCGTCCCCCTGCAGCCCGCGGGCCTCCGGCGAGGGCCGCGCTTCCCGGCGGCCACCAGCCGGGGGGCCGCGCCGACGGCGGCTCCGGAGCCCCTGGGGGCCCCCTCCTCAGCCTGCCCGAGCGGGGCGGTGGGGCTGCCGGGCGGCCCGGGCGGATCTCGGGGCGCGCCAGCGCCCCAGCCTCGTTCTCGATTTTGTTCTTCCTGACCCGGCGGGCAGGAGCGCGCAGGGAAACCGCCGGGAAACCGCCGTCCCTTGTTCTTTTCTCCACACTTCAACATCCTGGTCCTTAAAGTTTTCAAGAAAATGTTTAAATCCATAGAAATTCCCCAACATGGGGCCTCCCCGGTGGCGCAGCGGGTTGGGCCCCGCCCCGTGAAGCCGTCTGCAGCCTCCGCAGCGCGGGTTCGATCCCTGCGGGCCAGGGGGACCCTCCCGTCTCCCCGCTGCTCCCCTCAGCAGTGCCTCTCGGTCCTTGTGCCTGCTCTGCTCCCCGCTCTGTCTCCAGTGCATTCTCTCACCCTCCTGCGCTCTGGCCTGTGCCCCAGCTCTTGTATAAATAAAATCTTAAAAGAAAAAAATATTTTTTTAATTTTTTTTTTTTTTTTTTGGTGGGACCCTCGCCGGAGGCCGGGGATGGAACTGGCCCTGCAGAGGCTTCAGGCCGCCTCGCAACCCAGCGCTCAACCGCTGCGCCACCAGGGGAGGCCCAAGAAAACAAAAAATCTTTCAAAAAAAAAAAGAAGTTCCCCAACATGCAGGGCTGCACTGAAGGTGCCGGGCCTGCAGGGGAGGCCAGCTGCTGCCATCTCTGCGCTGAGCGTGTGGGGCCACGTGGCCTGGCCGGGGTGCCCTCGGCCCCCAAGCGTTTCTTTCTGGCCAGTCTGTTTAGGCAGGACCTTGGTTTCTACGGCAGAAATGGGCCCCCTGGGTGCGGCCGCTCTGACACGCTCAGCTCTGCGGCCACCTGACCGCTGACTTCACCCCCACGCTCCCTGATGTTTTGTTCCCCGTGTTCCTCATTTCATCCCGGCAGGTGCACCTGTTCCTGGTGTTCTTCAAGGAGAAGGGCCCCCAGGCCTGGGCTCCCCGGGGCAGAGGCACCTGATGGACACTCACACAGGCGAGGGGCAGCCAGGCCCAGAGTGCCTGGGTTGGGGGTGCTGCCCAGTCCACCCCCTGGCTGGGCCCGGGAGGACAACAGCCTGTGGGCCTCGAGGCAGGGCAGGGTGGGGCTGCACCAAGTTGCCTTTCACCCCTGGTGCCTGGAACCATGAGTGGGCCAGCCAGGTGCACTCAGCAGTCCTGTCGGCCGTGGGACCGGCCAGGGTCCAGTCAGACCTGTAGGCGGGGGGCCCTGAGAGAGGCTATAGGGCAGGGAGGGTCCAAGGGGGCTCTGGGGCCCCTGTTCCTGGCCCCCACAGGGAGGCCCAGCAGGGGGCCCCCAAGGAAGGAGGTGGAGCCAGAGGCCTGTGCAGAGGCCAGCAGCGCCCACCCAGTGGGACAGCCAGAGCAGTGCCGCCCTGGCACTGGGCAGAGCTCGGGGTCTCGGCTCTTGGGGGCCCTGCACAGAGCTGTTGGCGCGGGAGCGCGGAAGGGAGCCGTGCAGGCCCTGGGGCTGCCCGGGCGCTGGACAGTGCGTCCCTCGTGCTGCAGCTGGGGCGCTGCCCTTTCTTCTGTCCCGCTGGGGCCAGTGCCCGAGCTTCCAGCTCCACCAAACCACAGGCCAGGGCTGGGGCCCCGGGGGCCTCGCCTCACCTCCTGGCGCTCAGTGCCCCAGCCCCCTCATTAGGGGGTCAGGGAAGCATCTGTGGCACGGCCCGCTGGAGTGCTGCTTTGCAGGGCACCCCTGCCCGGAGCCCAGGGCAGGTGTCCGACAGTCTGGGGTGTGGCCCACATGCAGCTGTGGGCAGCAGGCTCTGCCCTGCCTGCACCTGCCAGTGCCTGCAGGGAGCCAGGCTCCCTCCAGCGCTTGGGGCTCTGGCACAGCCCGCGCGCGCCTACTTTTGTCTGCCTTTGAGCCAGAGGCGCTGCTACCAGCTGCTTTGGCCCGAGTGCCCTCCGCAGCTCTCCCCGCCCCTGGCCGCGGCCCGTCCCCACGGTGCCCCCTGTAATGGAGGACGCTCTTGCTGGCCCACGCAGAGGCCTTTCAGCCCGGTGGGACGAGGGGCAGCATCCAGGACATGGCCCCTGGGAGTGCCGGGGCAGGACAAGCTGCAGTAGCGGGCGCTTTCCCCTGGGCACCTGCCCCTGCTTCACTCCAGCCAGGTGCCCGGGCTCCGGGGCAGCAGGCAGGGTGTGGGGTGCTGAGCCTGGGCTGCTCCCCAGCCCTTACCACGCCCGCACCCGGGTGCTGGAGCGTGGGCTGGACGCGGGTCTGCTGCACACTGGCTGCTGCGGTCGCCTCTGTCCCAGCCGCAGGGGGCACGCCACCTCGGCGCCACGCCTCCGAGGTCAGCGGCTTCATGTGTCTCAACTTGTTTGCGTCCCTCTCTCTTCCAGCCTCCGCGAGCGGCCTTCCCGGGTGGGCATCCGTCAGCAGCCGGGCGCCCCGGTGGGGGAGGCCGGGAGACAGGGAGCCCATGGAGACTGTACCAGGACCGTCCCAGAGGCCTCCCCGGGCACCGGGGCCCCTTGGCCTCGCTGAGCTAGAGGAAGCTGGACACGGGCCCAGAGGGCCCCCCGGGGGCCGGCTGTCCTGAGGACACCGGAGGGCAGTGTGGCCATGAGGACAGCGGGCCAGACGTCGCCCCGAAGGCAGGCTCGGCGGACAGTGTTGGGGGGCCCTGGAAGGGGCGGCCCTATCAGTGTGACACCTGCGAGAGCTGCGCACGGCGACCCCCACGGGCGTCTTTGACCATTGCCCCCGCGCCCACTGCTCGGCCGGTGGAGGCCACCAGCTGCTGGACTGTCCCCGGCGCCGCCGGAGGGGCTCCCGCCCAGCGAGCACGGAGCGGAGTCCACGCGGGGCGGTGCCTCCCGCGTGGTCCCTGCGGGGACGAGGACCCGGAGCCCGCCTGGGGGAGCGGCCACCAGGCCCTTCTCCGGGAAAGCGCGGTGCCCGGGGAGGGGCGGCAGGAGCAGCTGCAGCCACCCAAGCTGGGCCAGGGCGCCCCGAGGCTGGAGAAAGCCCCGAGCTAGCAGGGTGAGGAGGGGAGGCACGGGGGCCTGCGCAGGGTGAGGAGGGAGGTGCACGGGGGGCCTGCGGTGGGAGGGGCCATCCTCTCCAGCGGGCCTCCGGGGACAGGGGTCTGCCTCAGGCCATCCCCCCAGGGAGCCGGCTGCACAGGGTAGCCCTCCCCGGCACCCACCCACTCTGTACCCAGGAGGGGCCCAGGTGGTGGCCACTGCCTCACGTGGACCCCCACGCAGGCCTCTGCGCCCCCTGAGTTGGCCCCTGGGCCCCACAGACCCCAGCACTTCCCCGCCACCTCTCACCAGGCGCCCTCCCCGGACAGCGGGGCCTGTAACTAGAATTCAGGCCGGAGGCCAGAGGCCTCCCTGCTCACCCCGCTGCCCCCTCCTAACGGCTGGGGACTGCCGGCACCCCCCACCCTCCACTGATGACTGCCCGGCGCTGGCCCCAGGAGCCCCTGCAGAGGTCCTTGCCGGGTGCTGGCGCGGGCCCCCCAGGAATGGGGAGGACTCGAGGTGGGGCCACAGGTGCTCCCAGACACTTGCCCCATAGAGCCTGGGCCGACCTGGGGGGTCCTTGCCGCCCGCTGCGCCCCAAATGTCCAGGAGAGTGCCCAGCTGGGCAGCCACTGTGCCAAACTCAGGACAGTGACCAGCCCTCGCCGGAGGCCAGCGGGCGGCCCTTCCCCCCCACAGGCGCTCCCCCGGGCTCCAGGGCATCGTGGGCTTTGGGTGCCATGGAGGCCCCCACGGGGCAGCGGGAGGGACCACAGGGGCCTGTCCTGGCCCCGACGGCCGGGGGACTGCTGGCCGCCGCTCCGGGAGCCTGGTGCGCCAGGGCTCCCAGGTGGTGAACGACACTCAGGACCCCGAAATTGTTGATGGCGTTTGCCAGCGGTCCACGCCTCTCGCGCCGTGGCCTCCTGGGCCGCCCCCGCCTGGCGCAGCTGCTACCCGTTCCGAGGCCCGGCAGCTGGTCTCCGCCCCCGTGGACGCTGCTCGAGGTGCCTCTCCCTCCCTCCCTCCCCAGGGCCTCCTCCACCCTGTCCCGGAAGACACATGGAAACAAAGCCTCAGCGCAGGGCATGACCCCAGGGCCCGTGTCCCACCAGGCCCCCGAGGGGGGAGAGGCTGGACCCGCGGAGCCGGGCATCTCCCTGTTGGCCCAGCCAGCCGTCTCCCCGGCCCCACGGCGCTGCGCGGCCCCGCCCCAGGCAAGCAGCGACCATCCGGCCTCCAGGTTTCCTCAGCTGCTGCCCAGGCCTGGGCGGGAGCCCGGGCTCTGACACCTGCTGCAGGCGGCCCTTCAGGGACGGAGAAAGGCCCTTTGCTGCCTGGTGGCCCCTCCAGCTGCTGCCCGTCTCGCTGCCTTTGCACCCCAAAATTCACCTCCTCACCCCCTGTTCTCTTTTTCCCTTCCTTTTAAAGTTGTCCTTGCTGTGGCCAGGCCAGCCGGAGCTTCTGTGAGTGCCCCCTGCGCCCACCCCACCACACACGGGCAGGCGCTTGCCCAGGTGCCCCTGGAGGCTGCTCCTGCCCTGCTTCTACCCTCGCCCTGCAGCCAGGACATGGGAGCCGGACACGCGCCTGCCCCGCCCTCCGCATTTGGGCTCCGGCCGGCCTCCCTGCGGGGGAGAGGAGAGCTGGCCGGGGCTGGCAGCAGGGGCGGCGCGGGGTGAGGGAAGGGGGGGGGAGCGCCGCAGGCGGCCCAGGCTCCAGGCCCTCCAGGCCGGCGAGGGCTCTGGGGGCAGCAGCGGCCCGTGATGCCCCAAGCCCGCCGAGGCCCTGCAGAGCTGAGCCGCCAGGTGGCGAGTGCGGGCATGCACGCGCCGTCTCCCCGCTGGCTGCCATCTGTTCGTCCAGGCAAGCTGTGAGGTGAGAGGGAAGTGCCGCAGCCGCCTTGCGGCCGCCTGCCCACACCACCTGCTTCCAGATGCCGAGAGCCGCATGCGGGGTTCTTCACAGCAGCACTATTTATAGTACCCCAAACTGTAAACACCCCAATATCCTTCCACAGCGGAATGGGTGGGCCTTGGCTTAGGCGGTGGGAGCGCGGTGCAGCCCGGCACGTGCCCCCTGCTGCGCGGCGTCCGAGGCTGGGGCCCGTGACACACAGCGCCACCCGCCTGGCCGCAGCACCAGGTCGGACACGAACCCGCCGCGAGGATGGGAGTGTTTCCTTCCAGCTCAGACAGTCGCTGTGGCCGGAGCCGCTCGCTGCAGGCTGTGCCGGGGCGCTGCAGAGGACTCGAGGCGAGGCCGCGCCGGAGCAGGCCCGGCCAGGGCGCCCGCAGGACTGCCGGCGTTAAAGGGGGGATGTGGACACAGTCATAAACAACCTCGCGGGATCGCGAAGGCAGGTGGGGAGGATACTGCTAAGAGCCAAGCAACCCCCGAGATCCCCAGCAAACCCCATCAGCAGCGCAGCGGCACGGAACTCGTCTCCCTCCCGGTGCTCAGAAAGAACCCGCGTGACGGGCACCCTGACCTCGGGCTTCCAGCGGGCAGAGCGGCGACGGCCAGTTTCTGTTGTTTAATCCACCTGCTTTGGTCGATTGCAGCAGCAGCCCCCAAAACTATGCAATAGGCAAAAGCACGCCGAGGCAGTGGGAGCGACGGGCCTACCGTGGGAGGTGGGCGAGGGAGGGGTGCCGAGGCCTGGAGGGAGGTGCGCTCGGGTGGGGCGGCCGGGGCGGCTTCCCAGAGGAATGTGACGAGGGTGGGCCCTGAAGAAGGAGGGCAGGCTGGTCAGGCGGAGGAGTACGAGCCATTGGCACTCAAGACCGGCCAAACGTGGAAGAAAGAGGACACGAGACGTAAGACACGGCAGCGTGTGAGCCGGGTGAGGCTCAAGTCCCTCCGCGTGGCTGAAGCAGAGGGGGCGTGTGGAGTCCGGAGGAGGCAGGAGACACGGAACCAACGCTAGAAATGCAGAGCGCGGGAAAGGTCGTCGGGCACCGTGGGTATGACCGTGGCTTCCGTGGGAACCAGATCATTTTAAGTGCTGATTCTTCAAATATTAAAAAACAAATCCTGTTTAAATTCCTAGGACGATACGTTCCCTATGCAAGATGGAATTGAAGTCCGTAAATTACAGAAATGTTTTTCATGCTACTCATAAGGTTCACATTTTACAGAGAACCAGAACCAAAAATGGTGCATATTTTATACTCTTGAAAAGGAATAAACTCTCCTGATTCACCTAGAACAATCTGCAGGTCGGCTCTAAGAGCACTGGCTCTAGAGTCACTGCACCTGGCGCCAGGGCCTCGCCCTCCACGCTGCTAGCTGGGCAGCCCAGAGCAGACCCGCAGCAACTCATTTGCCTGTCTGTGATTTAGAAAGAATACTAGCTCCCTCCTTCTAGGGTTACTAAAATGATTAAATAAGATGCCAGTAAAATACCTGCATCCGTTTCCTAACGCTGTGTAGACAGGTGATGTGCAGCTTACTACACGCCTAACGGAGAGGTAAACATATTTTCCCTCGCAGCTCCGGAAGCCCACAGCTGAAGAGGCTCGCTGAGTAAAAGCAGGGTGTCAGCAGGGATGTGTCCCTTTCTGGAAACTCTGGAAAGAATCCATCTCCTTATCCTTTTCAGTTTCTAGAAATTGTCCATATTCTTGGCTTAAACGCTCGCTCCCATTGAAACGGATCAAACCAATTCTGAGCAGATAAAACCAGTTCTGCCAGAGAAAACCTGTTCTGCCTGCTCTCACCATTTAGGGTTTGCTGTTCTGAAATAGATGTTTCAAAAGAAGCTTACATACTGACATCTTCAGTTTTGTAGGATAACTTCCAATATTATTAAAGTGAAATTTTTGTGCCCATAACTTGATTGTTAACCATGATTTGATTGCTAAAAAAGAGGACTGTGCCTTTTGTATCTCAATAAAGTATTGTATCTCAAGTGGAAAAAAATTGTTGAAATATTTGATAAATAAGATGTAAATTTTTGACAGCTTCCTGTACCTGGGCATTGTGTTCACTATCGTGGTGGCACAGTAAGGCTCCCCTCCAGCAAGATGTCTATGCTTTATTCCCAGAATCCTTGAATTATTACTTCAAAAGGTAAAAAGGTGCTTTGCACATGTGATAGAGATTAAAGTCCTTAAAAAGGGAGTGTCTTTCCCAGTAGGAGTCAGGCAGCATTAGGAGGACTCAACCTGCTATAGTTGACTTTGAGCTTAGTTTGATCCATCCGGAAAAAAAAAAAAAGATAAAAGATAAAAAAGAAACAACAAATGTTGATGAGGATGCGGTAGGAAAAAAAAACAAAACCCCTCTAAGCTATCTCCCAAACAAGCAAGAAAAAACTTGTCATGAGGTGGACAATTTATCCGAGGTGCTTAAGGTTTAAGCAATTAGCCAAAAGAGCTCATGAAAAAAAAAATCCAGTAGCTAATTTAATATGGAAATGTAGAGTCAGCCAGTTCTGACTGGATCAGACCAGCTCAAACCAATTCTGAATGGCTCAAACTGGTTCTGACCAGCTCAGACCAGATCTAACCAGTTCAGACTGGTTTGAACTCATTCAGACCGATTCAAGCTGTGCTCAGACTGGATTATTGTCCAGTCCAAAAACGCTCATACCAGATCAAGCTGGTTCAGGCCAGCACAGATCAACCAGTTCAGAGTGCCTCAGACAGGATCAGACTGGCTCAAACCGGTTCATACCAGCTGTGTAACCTTGGTTCTGACTGGATCTAACCAGTTCAGACCTGACTGTAACCAGTCTGACTGGTTCTGACCAGCTCAGCATCTAACTGGCTCAGACCAGTTCTGACTGGCTCATACCAGTTCTGATGGCTCATACTGGTTCTGGCCAGCTCAAACCGGTTCAGACCAACTGGTTCTGACTGGATCTAACTGGCTCAGACCAGTTCTGACTGGCTCAGACTGGCTGTAACTGGTTCTGATGGGATCTGACTGGTTCAGACCTGATCAGGCTGATTCAAACCAGATTAAACTGGTTCTGTTTTAAAACTTTTTCATTTCTGAGAATAGGTTTGAGCCTACCAGAACTCCATTGAATCGGTCAGAACATATTTGAATGTGATTAGACCACTCTGACCCAGCCAGAACAGGCCAGACAGCCAGAAAAGGCTCGATCCAAGTTTTAGCCAGTCAGCTTTATTTGGTCACAACTGGTCTGAAATGGTTTTTATATTTTTCTCCGGTCAGAACCAGTTTTATCTGGTTTGGGCCAGTTTTATCTGATCAGAACTGGTTTGAACCTGCTTTCCAGTCGCAACTGTTTTGATTCTTTTTAACTACTGAGACTGGACCAAACCGGTTCTGACCAGTTCTGACTGGATGTTAAACTCTACACTGCCTTATTAAATAGCTACTGGATTTTTTTTTTTTTAATTATACAAGAGCTGGGGTATAGGCCAGAGGCGCAGGAAGGTGAGAGAATTCACCAGAGACAGAGTGGGGAGCAGAACAGGAGGACTGACTGAAAAACACTGCTGAGGGGAGCAGCGGGGAGACAGGAGAGTCTGCCGCGCCATGTGGAAATCTCCCTGGCCAGGATCTGAACCCGCCCTGCAGAGGCTGCGGACAGCTTCACAGCACTGCACTCAACCCGCCGCGCCGCCGGGGAGACCCACTGCTGGATTTTTAAATGAGCTCTTTGGGTGTGCCTGCCCCGTTTCCTTAGGCGACTTGAAAATCACAGGCAGTGGCGGTGACAGGGGGTAGAGCCACCTCCCTCCCCAGGCTGAGCCCAGCCTAGGTCAGAGGGGTGCACTGCCACGGGCCACCTGGGATTTATCAACTTTGTTCTTTCCCCCAAATCTTTCAGCTTTTCCCCCTGTAAGTGCTGTCACTTTCCATCTAGTGATTTCCTTCTACTTTCCTCCGATCTGGATAATTTATTTCCTATACATATTTTTAGCAATAAACTCTCCTCGGGTTACAGAGCTCCCTCTGGTTATATTCCATACATTTTCCATAACGTTATTTACCTTCGTGCTATTTTTCAGGTGATGGGAGTTTGTGTTTGAACTTGTTTGAAATTCAAACCTTACTTAAAACTGTCTCTTCACTTCTACATGGTTGTATGATTTTGGAGATCTTGTCAATTTCTAGACATCCCAATTTTAAGAAGCGGGCTTTGGGATGGCCTTGCAGCAGGGGTGTAGCTCCCCACTCTGCAAAGCCCTGGCGCCTGGGCCCCCTCGTCACCCACAGCCCCTCCACAACGCCCGAGGCTCGTGAGCTGTCCTCCACCGAACGCACGCCCCTGACCTGCCTTCTCTGCCTCTGGGATTTTATTTCAATCGAGCCTTACCTGCTGACTCGCTCTGGGGACCGGGAGGCTTCAGACTCTTCCTCAGCCCTCCCCTGCCCGCTCTGACAGGCACCCTTACTGTGTCTTGGGGTCACCAAGCTGGGCCAGTGGGGCCTGCCATCCCTGACCCACAGGAGGCTCAGCGTGCCGGCCACCCGCTGCCTCCTCCCTGGCCCCCGGCCACATGGTCTCGGTCCTTTGCTGCAGGAGCAGAGCAGCCCAGGGGCCCAGCTGAGGTCGGGGTGCAGGGGCGGGCCGGCCAGGCTGAGCGGAGGGGGTCAGGACAGAGGGCCCCAGGGCAGCCGCGGCCTGGCCGTGTGGGGGGCCCAGGGAAGGCGAGCGGGCCCAGGGGCACCTCGGGGCGGCAGGACCGGGCCAGGAGGAGGCCGCGCCCGGCGGCCCTGCAGGCTCGGGCACATGGACGCAGGTCCGCAGAGGGCAGCTGGAGGCCGCGCTCCGCAGGCGGGTCCTGCGGGCGCTCCCGCGGCGGGGCGTGCCAGGCGGCGGCCGGGGGCAGGCGGCGGGCGCCCACCGGGGAGAGCGGGCCTTGCTCCCGCCGCGCCGGCCGGGCCGCGGGGCCGCCGAACAGCCCGCGGCGAGCGCGGGGCGGCGCGGGGCGCAGTCGCGGGGCCGCCCCGGCTGCTGGGGGCGCGGGGCCGGCGGTCCGGGCTCGCGGCTCGCGGGGTCGACGCGCCGCCTTGTTCTTCCCTTCCCCCCCACCCTTCGCCGCACGCCAAGCGGCCGTCTCGGCGCATGCGCAGGGCGCGCCCCCGCGGGCGCCCGCCGGGCCGGCCGGTTGCCAGGGGCGACCGAGTCCCCGCGGCTCCGCCGGCGGCGGGGGCGGGGCGGGCTCCTCGGGGCCCGCCTCTCGCGCGCGCGGGTTGGCCAGCGCTGCTGTCCGTCGGGGCCGCCGCCGCCGCCGATTGGGCAGCAACAGGTGCCGCGCGCTGTCTCGGCGCCGCGCCCCCGGCCGCCCCGGGGCCCGCGCCCGGCGGGGCCCGCGCCCTGGAGGCTGCGCGCCCGAGCGGCGGGCGGCCATGACCCCCGAGGAGGGCGGCCGGGCCGCCGGCCGGGAGGGTGCGCCGCCGCGGGCGGTCGGCGGCGACGGCAAGGTGGGTGCGGCCTCCAGGCGGGGCGGGGAGCCCCGAGGGGTCCCGGACCCCGCCCCTGCCGCCGCCTGCCCGGCCGCTCCGGGTGCGCCGCGCGCGTCGGGACCCCGGGCCGCTCGCTGCCCCGTCGCCTGCCGAGGGGCCCGCCGGGCTCACCGCTGCGGAGACTGAGGCTCTGCGGAGCAGGGGCGCCCGCGCGGGCTCCCCTCTTGTTTGTGGGGTCCCATGGGGGGGCGGAGCCCGGCTCGCGCCGCCCCGCCGAGGGAGGGGCAGGTCGAGCCCAGTGCTTCGCCCCCGGCCCTCCCCCGCCGGTCCGCGACGGCCGGGCCCCGGGCCCAGCGCTCGGGTGTTCCTGGCGCCTGTGGTTCCCCCTCGCTTTTCTCGGGGCTGCTCAGCCTGCCTGGGGCACAGCCCTGCGCGCGGGGGCTCCCCCCGGCTGGCGCTGCAGCGCCCGGGGCCGGGACAGGGGTGGAGGACCCGCCGCGGGCCTTGTCCTTTTTGGAGCCTCCGCCGGGTCCTGCGTCCCTGACCCCGGACTCCCGACTGCTGCAGCGATGCCTGGGGTGGAGGGGCGCCGCTGTGGCTGTCCCGGGCTTGCTGGCAGGCAGTTGGCACGGTTTGCACCCACATCCCCAGGGACCCTCAGTCCAGGGAGTGAGAGAGCCACTCTTGCCCCTGCCCCTCCCCGGCCACTCCCTCGGAGGGCGGCTGCTCACCCTCCCTGGAGAGGCTTCCGTGTGGGGGGCCCTTGTCCAGGGGAGGAGGCGGAGGCCGGGGGACGTGGCTGCAGGGACTTGGCAGCTGCACTGCCATGCACTGGTGCGGGGAGGCTGGCCCTGCCCGCTGAGGCCTTCCTTGCAGGTGGGCAGCGGCTGTGAGGAGCCTGTGGCCCAGCTTTTTGACCTTGGCCTGGGGTCTCCCCCTGGGACGGGGCAGCATCTCTCTGGGGTGACCCAGCAGTCAGAGAATCTGCACCTCTGAGGAGGGGCTGGGCACCCCGGGCAGGGAGGCGGTGTGCTGGTGGGCGAGCTGGCTGCCGGTGTCACCCCCTCCCGGCCGGGCAGATCCCGGCCCACGGGACTGGCCCGCCTTCTCTCGGGTCTCACCTCCACACCTGCCGCCTCCTTCCTGGCCTGAGTGTCCCCAGCCGCCTGCCCACCACCGCCTGCTGTGTGGTCTCAGGTCCAGCGGTCACCAGGCCCTCCCTGCTCCCCGCACGGCCTCCACCCCTCCCCTTGGTCCAGGGCCACCCAGCCCCAGGGCTCTGCCCTGAGCGCCAGGCGAGACAGGGCCCATCCATCCCCACAGGACTGTGACCTCCTGGCGCGGACGCCTTCGCTGGGTCCCGTGCAGAGCCTCAGGGCCCAGATCCACCAGCAGATCAACAAGGAGCTGCGCATCCGGGCGGGTGCTGAGAACCTCTACAGGTGGGCCCGGCAGGGGGCGTGGACAGGGCCAGGTGCATGAGCAGCAGAGCGTCCCCAGGAGGCGCCATCCCAGCTGAGCTCAGCGGGGCGGGCGTCCCCAGCACCCTGGCCATGAGCACAGACCCCCACCCCGCGCCTCCACAGCCCCTCCTGGTGAGGCCTGTGCGCCAGGACAGGGCTCCGCGGGGCCTACAGAGTCCCCCTGGCCTTCCTGGGGACCCACTGGCCCCTCCATCAGGCCCAAATGCATGCAAAAGGCCAGAGCGCGGCCCCCGTCCATCTGGTCGCTGTGGAGGGCAGTGGCCGAGGGCGCCAGGACACCTGCAACTCAGGCGCTCTGCGGGCCTGGGCCAGTGGCTCCAGAGCTCAGGCAGCTGGGGCGGCGGGAAGCCAGGCCCTCCGTCCCCCTGCCTGTGGCCTTCACCACAGCCCGGTCCCCCCAGAGCCACCAGCAATGCCCGCGTCAGGGAGACGGTGGCCCAGGAGCTGCGCTACGTCAACTGCAGCCTGCAGCTGCTGAAGGAGGAGCTGGAAGAGCTGGGCCGCGAGGACGGGCCCCCGCCCCAGGGGTGTGTGAGGAAGGCCGGGCCAGCGGCCCCGGGCACGCGGAGGAGGCCGGCCTGGGCGGGTGGACCCCAGGGCCACTGGACGCAGCCTGACCAGGCACTTCTGGTTCCAGTGAAGGCGCCGCCGTCCCCATGATCCCCCTGGGGCTGAAGGAGACCAGGGAGCTGGACTGGTCCACGCCCCTGAGAGTGAGTGTTCGGTGCGTCCTGCCACGAAGCGGGGGTTGGCACTTGGCAGCTCTAGTTTGGCCATTTCGTTGAAGAGACGAGGAAACTGAGGCTGCGAGGAAGGAAGGGCCTGATCTGGGGCCCTCCTGGCTGAAGGGGATTCTGGGGGTGGGCTTTGGAGAGGCGCCCCGGGATGGATGTGAGCACTGGCTGCCCTACTGGGCCCCCGAGACGGTGACAGCCTCGACTCTCACTCAGGTCCTGCTGGCTGGGGTGCCGCCTCCCACTGAGGCTGCGCGGGGGCCCTGGCAGGGCCTGGTGAGCAGCCGAAGGGCCAAGGGGGCTGGAGCAGGGACAGCGTGGGGCCCCCCAGCCCTTCTCAGGGCCAGGGCCTTCCCCCTCAGACCCCCTCTGGGGGAGACACCAGAGAAAGCCAGCACCTGCCCCCCATCAGGAGCTGATCTCGGGGCACTTCGGAGAAGACGGCGCCTCCTACGAGGCAGAAATCAGGGAGCTGGCTGAGCTGCGGCAGGTGGGCCCTCCTGCCCCCCCCCCGGGAGATGGGCCACCCCAGCTCCCCCGACTGCCAGCCACCCACACCCCCTCCCCAGGGCCCCGGCTGTCCCTCCCTGCACCCTTCAGCCTCCTGGGGCAGCGGGCGGGGCCCACCCGGCCCAGGGGAGGCTGCCCCACGCTGGGCTCCCGGGGTGGGAGGGCCGCGGGTGGGCGGGCCAGTGGGGCCCAGCAGCTCCTGCGCCGCAGGCCATGCAGACCCCCAGCCGGAGCGAGGGGGGCCTGCGGCTGCTCTCCACCTACTACACCCAGCTGAGCTTCCTGGACGCCCGCTTCGCCGCCCCCAGCAGGAGCCTCGGGCTGCGCTTCCACTGGTACGCGGGCCGCCCTGGCCACCCCCCGGCGGGGCCATCCCCGGGGCGAGGCGGCCCCAGCCCAGCTGCTGCACCCGCAGGTACGACTCGCTCACCGGGCTCCCGGCTCAGCAGCAGGCTCTGGCCTTCGAGAAGGGCAGCGTGCTCTTCAACATCGGCGCCCTGCACACCCAGATCGCCGCCCGCCAGGACCGCTCCAGCCCCGCGGGCGCCCGCCGAGCCGCAGAGGCCTTTCAGCAGGCGGCAGGTGGGGCCCGCCCTGAGCCCCGCTCCAGAGCCCCAGGCCCCGCCCCGGCGCAGGGTGCACCAGCTGCGTGGGCCTTGCTCCTAGGGACCCCTTCCCTGGGACAGGCGGGATGCTCGGGGTGCTGGGCCCTCTGGGGGAAGGGTGCCGCCTGAGGGGGAGGGGAGGCAGCCGCCCCAGTGATGCGCTGCGCCCTCCCGGCAGGAGCCTTCGGCCTCCTGAGGGACAACTTCTCCCACGCGCCGAGCCCGGACATGAGCCCCGCCTGGCTGGCCTTGCTGGAGCGGCTGATGTTGGCCCAGGCCCAGGAGTGCGTCTTCGAGGGCCTGGTGCTGTCCGCCCCCGCGGACCCCCACGATGGCCCGGCCCAGCTGCGCCTGGCTCAGGAGGCCGCCCAGGTGAGGGCAGCGCCCCTGTCCTAGGAGAGGCCCTTAGAGCATCTGGGGCCACGTGTACCCACTGGCCACGCATGGTGGGCAAGGCCCTCGCGTGGGGCTGGGGTGCAGGGGGCAGGGAGGCGCGCCTGGGGAGGACGGGAGCCTTGCTGTTTCGCCCATGGGTCCCTGTGGGGCGGGCAGGACCCTTGGCGAGGAAGGGCCGAGGCGGAGTTGCCGGGGAGCCCTCCCGAGGCCCACCGTCCTCCCCGCGGCGCCCGCAGGTGGCAGCCGACTACGGCCTTGTGCACCAGACCATGGCCCAGGGGCCCGTGCGCGACCACGCGCCCCCGTCCTGGACCACCCTGGCGCTCGTCAAGGCCGAGTACTTCCGCGCCCTGGCCCACTACCACACGGCCCTGGCCCTGTGTGACGGCGCCGGCGAGTGCCCTCTCGGCGGGCTGGGCCTCGCCGCCCTCCCTGACCCCGCAGTGGCCGAGGCAGAGCTCCCGCTGCAGCAGGTCTTCCTCGGGGCCCCCGCCAGTCCACGGCCCCGCACCCCACGCTGCCGCAGGAGCCCGAGGAGCGCAGGAGGCTGGGTGAGGCGGGGGTGCGTGGCCGGTCGGGGAGGCCCAAGCAGGGCCGGGCAGCGCGGGAGCCACGAGGATGCCCACGTGACGCCGCGTCCCCGCAGGCAAGGCCCACCTGCGGCGCGCAGTCCTGGGCCAGGAGGAGGCCTGTCGGCTGCACGCCGCGGGCCGGGCCCTGCGCAGGGTGGACCCGCTGCAGGCCGTGCTGGCCCAGGCGCTGCGGCGCGCACTGACCAAGCACGCAGAGTTGGACCGCGAGGACGACTTCTCAGAGGCCCCCGAAGCCCCCGACATCCAGCGTGAGCAGCTGCGGCGCGCCCCACCCAGGCACTCCCCTCCCCCCAAGCCCCCCCTCCCGCGGACTGCGCCCCTCGGGGCTCTGGGGGCAGAGCAGGCCCAGCCCTGCCCTCCGTCACCTTCTCGCTTTCAGCAAAAACCCACCAGAGGCCGGCGGTCAGGACCCCCAGCTTCTCCCAGGCAAAGGCGGCCGACATCTTCCACCGGCTGGTGGGCGACCCCCCCCCAGCCTCCCCCCAGCCTGCTGCCCCCTCAGCTCAGCTGAGCCCCCCCTCCCACCAAGCCCATGTGTACCCCACAATGGCTTCTGTCCCGGGACGCAGACTGACCTGACGGGGGGAGAGGGGGTGTTATTCCCAGTGCTGCAGCCCAGCCAGGCCTCTGACCTCTGACCTCTGGCCTCTTCCCAGGGGCCGCTCTCCCTGTTCTCAGCCAAGAACCGGTGGCGGCTGGTGGGGCCCGTCCACGTGGCTCGAGGGGAGGGCGGCTTTGGCTTCACCCTGCGGGGAGACGCCCCGGTGCTCATCGCGGCGGTTGCCCCCGGAGGCCCGGCTGCGGTACGCAAGCCCCCTGGCGGGCCAGGGCCACTGCGCGGCGGGGGCGGGGCCATGGCCAGGGTGGGGTGCCCCGGAGGACCTGTCCGTGTGTCCGCAGGTGGCCGGCCTGCAGCGGGGAGACTACATCGTGGCGCTGGATGGGCAGCCGTGCAAGTGGTGGAGACACGCGGAGGTGGTGGCCCGGCTGAGGGCCGCGGGCGCCGAGGGCGTGAGCCTGCAGGTGGCCACGCTGCTGTCCAGCGCCGAGCCGCCCTGCAGGGTGAGTCCCGCCCGGGCTGAGCTGCCCACAGGCCGCCTGCGCACCGTCCTCCGCAGCCCTGCCCACGGGGGAACCTGGCCCAGGTTGCAGCCCTCAGCCAGAGTGGCCAGCAGCAAGCTGGCAAGAGCGCCCCTCTCCTCACCCCCTGGCCGGCCAGCAGCACTGACCACTCCCTCTCTCTGTCCAGCTGCAGGGGGACCGCCGGCCAGCCCTTGGGAGGCTCCTGAGGAGCCAGAAGGGGTGCACCTGGGCCCCGCCCACACCTGCACAACCCGGCACTGGGCCCCTGCTCGGCTGGGGCCACAAGGCCAGGAGGGGCAAGAGCCAGGAGAGGGGTCCCCTGCCCCACAGCCCGAGTGGGGGCTCCCCTGGGGCCCCCCACACCAGGGCCCCATGTGCTCCGGAGGCTAGGATTGGGCCCCCGTGCTCTGCCTGACCCGGAGGACCCCAGGCCGCCTTGCCGCCCGCCCAGGGCCGTGGGGGTGCCTCTGGGCCACTGCCGCACGGGGGTCCCCCTCACCCCCGACACACGGCTGAGACTCCAGACCAGGTGGCTGGTCCCTGCAGGGGCAGCTCCTGGTTTGGGGAGCGCCCGGGCCGTCAGCCTAGCGGGGAGGGGCTGGGGACCCGGGTCCCTGCAGCAGGCTCTGAGGCCCTTCAGCTGGGGCGCCCCCTCCCTCCCGAGATGCACCTGCTGTCCACACCCTGCCCCAGGACCGGCGCTGCCCCCGCAGGCCTCTGCCGGCTAGCGCGGCCCGCCGCCCCAGGGGGCCCAGCGCCCTGCTCGCTGGGGGACCCGCCGGGCCCAGCCGGGCCGCTCGCCGGCCCCTCCCCGCCCCACACGCCCGCGTGGGGGCACCGGCGCGCCCGCCCTGGAGTCCCCTCGGCGCCGCCCGGCCGGGCGAGAGCGCCCCGACTCCGCCGCGGCTGCCGCGTGCCCGGAGGGGAGCGGGGGGGCGCGCCCGGGCGGGGAGCGTGGGGGGGGGGTCGGCCGCGCTGGGTCCCGCGGCCTCGAGCCCAGCCAGGGGGCAGCCGCCGGCCGCTGAGCGCGGCGGGCGGGTCCTCGGGCGGGCGCGGGAGGGGCGGGCCGGGCGGGAAGAGCCAGGAAGGCCCCGTGGGGCCGAGTCCCCCGCGCTCTGGGGCGTCGGCCCCGCCCCGCCCGCGGGGTCCCCCAGCAGAGCCGCCCGCGGGACCCGCCCCTCCTGCCACCTCCCTCCTGCTTTCCGGGGTGGGCCCTGGAGTCGGGGTGCAGGGGGTGCGGGACCACTTGGGCAGAGTGCACCCTTCCCCAAGTGGGCGCCCCACCCAGCGCTGCCTCGGAGCCGGGGAGGCCAGGTGGGCGCCCCGCTCCCAGGATGCCGCTCCGCAGAGCCCGCCAAGGTCACCTGGCGCTCTAACCTGGTCAATAAAAGTGCATCAGAAAGGCCAGCACCTGCTCACCCGCCCACAGGGGCCGTCTGTGGGGGGCCACGGCGCCCCGCACCTGCCGCCGGCTCCCGTGCGTTGGGGGACAGGCGCCGTCTCCGTTAGCTGGGGGGCTCCCCAAAGACGGCGCCTCCCGCTGCAGCCCCAGCCCCCAGGGCCCTGCAACCCGGCGCTGTCCTGTCCCCGCCCACCAGCCCCCCACTGCCGCGCCAGCGCGCTGGAAGCCCCGCGCCCCACGCCCGTGTCGGGAGCCCCACAGCGGCGTTCTCGCGACGGCCTGTGAAGTGGGGTCACGGGCACGCGGGGCGCATCAAAGCAGGCAGCCACAGTGGGGTCGGGGCTCCCCAGAGATGCGAGCTGGGCTCTGGCCCAGGGGCAGGGCGGGTCGGCGGGGCGCCCCCTCTCCGGCCGGGGAGAAGGCGCAGAGCGAGGGCCTGGGCGCGGCCGCTGTCCCCGCCCGCCCGGGAGGCCGACGTGGCAGCGGCCAGTCTAGACCCTGTGCCCGGGCGCCCCGGCCGCGACGCCGCGGAGAGGCCCCAACCCTGTGCGGCGGGCAGCGCGGGGCGGGGATAGGGGCGGCTCTCCGGGGGCCCCGCGGTGAGGCTGGGCGGGCGGGGGGCGCGCGGGGCCGACACCAGCTGCCCGAGCGGAGGGCCTGGCGAGGAGGGGCCGCGGCAGCGCGCCCGGGGTCAGCCAGCGCGGGGCTTTCTGCTTCTCCAGCAAAACCGCGCGGGGAGCGGGGCGCTTTCGCCTCGGTCAGCAGCGCCAGATGCTGACGGAGCCCAGCGCCGGGCGTGGGGGGCGGCCCTCGGGCCCCCTGCCGCCTCCCAACTCTCTCCTCGTGCTCCCTCCCCGCACCCCCCTCACCCCACCCGGCCCCTCCTGACAGCCTGAGTCTCCCCTGTTCTCCACAGCCACCCAACCCCCCACGCGTGGACCCCGGCCCCTGGGCAGCAGGGGCGCCGGGCCCACCATCAGAGAGGGGCTGGCAGCAGCGGGGGTACAGGGGAGGCCCGACAGGGGGCCTGGCCGCGCGGCAGGGCAGCCTGCAGACCGGAGTTCAGGCTGCCGGGCCTCAGAATCTGGAGGACGGGCATTCAAGACCCGGGGGTGCCTGCCCTGAGCAGCCGGGACTCGCCACTGGCCGAGGACCTGCCCCTTTGAGGCCCGGGGTGGCTGGCGTGGGCGCGGCACCCCGCTGTCCCAGCAGCGCTGACCCCGGAGGCCGGGGCAGCAGGGCCGGTCCTCAGTCCCCGCCAGGCGGCCGGGCTCCCAGGCCGGGGTAGAGGGCGCCCCCCGAGAGGCCCGTCCTGCCCGCCCGACTGGTGGGCTCCCCTCCCGGCTGTGGCGGGCCTCCGTGGGCCGCTGCCGCCTGCAGATCCAGCAGGGGCCGTGGGGGAGGCCGGGGAATCCGGATTCCAACCCGAGATCCGTAATTTAAGGGTCTGCAAAGACCCTTTTTCCAAACCAGGGCAGTTCCCAGATGGACTTATCTCGGGGGCCACCACGGAGACCCCAGGCCTTCCCCCAGGTTCAGCGGAGGGTCTTGCTGAGGCCCTGCCTGGGGAGGTGCGCCCGCCCCCCCGCCCCGCGTCTGCTCTCCGGGCGTGGCTCTGGGGACCGGGCTCCTCCCAGGGGCTCAGAACCGCTTCTCCCGCCTAGCAGGGCCCCCCACACACCCCCAGGGCCTCCCGGGGGGGGCACCTCACCTCCACTCTCACTAGCCCGGTGCCCACACTCAGCTGGGGCCGGTGCCCCGTGGGGTGGGGGTCGGCATGATGCAGCGGCCTGGGAGCCGCTGGGTCCCGGGAGGGGCGGGGGTGTGGTCCGCTGCTGTGGACGCTTCCAGCCCGGAGGCTCGGGGGAGACCGAGGCTGATGGGGCCCGGACGGGGCGTCCCTGGGGCTGGGACCACCAGGCCCAGGGGTGCTGGGAGCCTGCGCAGAGCAGCGTCCGGCCCAGCCGCGCGCCTCTTGGGCAGCCCGTCCTTGTGTCCACCCGGCATGCCCGGAGGCCCGGGGCGGGCCTGACCTTCACCCCGGGGGCTCAGCAAGCCTGCGCGGGTCAGGAAGTGAGGGGAGGTGCCCGGCCGGGGAGGGGCTGCCCAAGGCCCAATGGCACCTCCGGGGCTCCGAGACCAAGGGCAGGGGCATGCAGAGTGGGCAGTGGGGGACCGGAGGGCTGCCCCCAGCCAGAACGGGCAGGCGGAGGGGCTGCTGGGCAGCGGGGAGTGGAGGTGGCGGGAGGGGCCGTGGCCCCCAGGAGAGGCCGCCCAGCAGGTGGGGGTGGCCGCGCGGCCCCGAGGGCAGTCACAGGCTGCAGGGGGTTGAGGGTTGGCCCCTGTGCAGGACCAGGGGGCTCCGGGAGCTGCCGGGAGCCACCTTCAGGGCCCCTGGGGGCCGCAGTCTGGGGGAGCCCATCCCCTCCAGAAGGACGCCCGGCCCTGCTGGGGCCTGGGGGCTGCTCTGCAGACCCTGGAGTTGCCCCAAGGGCAGGTCCCCGCGAGTCCCACTGGGTCAGCCCTCCCAGGGGTGCCCCTGCCTGACCGAGAGAGGTTTAGCCGCCCCCTTGTGGGGTGGACCTCACTGCCTGCCTCAGTGTCCCCCGCCTGCCCGGGCACCGGCTGTCCTCTGCGGACCCCAGGGAGGCCGGCGGCAGGGTGGCCCGTGCGGAACGCGGCGTCTCCCCGGACGCCCGGGGGGCGCGGGCCCCTCGCTGCCCCAGCCCCCCGCAGGCGCACCGGATGTGCATGAAGGCCAGAGTGACCGATCGAGCTGTCAGGGGGAGCGTTTTAAGGCAGAATTATAGGGGAGAGGAAAAGGATTTTTACCAAATTAATGAAAAATCAATCTGGCCTCAAAAACCCATTAGCCCGCAGGGCGCGGCGGCTCCACCACCCGCCAGCGGCGCTCAACACCGCGGCCCGCCCGCCGGCACCCGTGGGGCTCACGGCCGCCGCTCGGGCTCCTGACCCGGGGCGCTGGGCCCCGCCGCGGAGGGGCCCCCAACACCGCCTCGCCCTCCCCGAGGACCCCGCTCGGCAGGCGGCCCAGCCCCCCCTCACCCCGGGGCCCGGGCATGGCGCTAGCGCGGGTGGGAGGGGAGCCGGCCCTCCCCTGAGGGAGCCCCGCGGGAGGGAGCCCCTGGCGGGGTCCTCCGCCTGCGACCAGGGGTGTGACGGCCCCTGCTGGAGCGGGCACGGCCCCTGCTCTCCGCGCTCCGGGCCCTGCTGCCGCCAGACAGGCGCGGGCGCGGCGGGCTGGGCTCTCATGGGTCAAACCCCAACTCATTAGCGGTGCAGGCGGGGGCAGGGCGGAAGCCGTGTCTGCGGTTTTGGGGTGGCCTGGCTGCCTGGCTCCAGGGACTTCCGGCCCCCACTCTGCAGACCTGCTCTGGAGATCCATCCGGTAGACGCGCCGGCGAGAGACGCGGCGGGGGAAGACGGCGGGGCGAGGGGGCGCCCCAAGGCGGCCTGGCCTTGCTGCCGACAGGCACCCGGGCAGCGGTGGCCCCAGCACAGCCACGCCTGTCCCCTGTCCCCACTCCCCGCCCTCCTCTGAGCCGGCCTCCCTGCTGCCCACGCCACCAGCGTCCCTGGCTCCTGCTCCCACCAGGCCTGCGTCTCACGTGCCTTTCAGGCATTCTTGGGGTCGGCTTGCGGGGGTCCGGGTGAGGTCTGGGGCGCTCCGGGCCGGCGGTGCAGGAGGGAGCAGGCTTCTCTGGTCAGCAGGCTCCTTGGAACCGGTGGTGGCACCTGCTGGGGTCAGAGGCCACAGCCTGGTCCCGCCTCCTCTGCCCCGGGGGAGCTCAAGTCAGTACCAGGAGCAGCCTGCCTGCCCCCTGGAGGTGACAGGGACCCCTGGTGCCGCCCCCCACACACACACCTGCCAGGCCGGGCCCTTGAGGTGGACGGCACAGCCTGAGCCTGCCTGAGCCCGCAGCCCTGCCGAGCTAGCCTGCCCACCCGCCTGCCTGGCCCTAGCTGCCAGGACAGGTGCTGGCTGACCCGCCCCGCCCCCAGGGCCAGCCACGCTGCCAACGCCCTGGCCACAGGTCCGTGCAGGGAGGCGCGACCGCTCGTGGCCAGCCTGGACAGACAGACTCGCTCCTGCCGTGGCCCCTCCCGAGCCCAGTAGGGTCAGGTGAGGACCAGCATGGTGGGGTGGCGCAGCTCCAGCCTGGGGCACCATATGCAAGACCCGGTGCCCTGGCAGGGTGGCAAGGGGCCCGCCAATGAGCTGACAGCCCTGCTGGCCAGCTAAGCCAGGAGCCCCCTCCCCAGACCCCCTGCCACTGTCCCCACTGCCCCCCCTTGGGAGCCTGGGTGGGGGAAGACCTGCCCTGGCGGGGCAGAGTCCCTGCCTGCCGCCTGCCCCTCCGTCCTCCCGTCCCACAGAGCCCCCCGCAGAGGGCGGCCGGGAGGGCGGCCGGGAGGGCCCCCAGCTGTCGGGCCCCGTGGCTGGCAGGGCAGGGGGCCCAGCGTGTCCTGGCAAGGAGCAGCCGCAGGTGCACTCGCAGCCTGAACCCTTTCCTGGCGATCCAGGGCCCTGAACTCCCTGCACTGCTGCAGCGGGCCCCACCGTCCGGCGCGGAACTTGGCCATCCTCCCGCAGGGCCCAGGCGGGGCAGTCCAGTGGGGCCCCCCCCCAGGGAGGGCAGGGCAAGCCAGGGAGACCCTGAGAGTGGAGCGTCCGTTGGGGGAGGCGGAGCGGCAACTACAGCCCAGCGGGAAGCTGATGTCCTCAGTGGCCGGCGGCGGCCAGCGGGCTTTAATGGGCCCCGAAGCCCTGGTCAGCAGCGCTGAGCTCAGCACCCCTGTGAGGCAGGCCCGGCCTCCTCAGAGCTCAGCTCCCCGCCTCGCCTCCCCCTCCCGGGAACCACCGAGGAACGGCGCTGTGGGCGCCGGCCGCCTGGCTGACCCTTCCTGCCGCTGAACGGCCCTCCCCTGGGCCCGCCGGGCAGGAGCTGAGCGGAAGCCCCCGCAGCCCTCCTGCGTCACCAGGCCCATTAGGTGCCACAGCTGCTTCCCCATCTGCCTGGGGGACGGGGCGAGGCCCCAAGTCCCCATCCATCCCAGACCCTGGGGGCCGCAGCCCCCCACATTGGCCTGGATTGGGGTCCCAGCAACCCCCGCCGCGGGTCCCCCAAGGGAGCGTCGGCCTGGGAAGGGTCCCCGGAGGGCTCGGGGAGCATGCGCAAAGGAAGTCATGCTCCAGCCAGGAGGGGCCTCGCGCACCCCCCCATACTCTGGGGCGGGGCCTCCGCTGGCCCATGAGCTGCGTGGGAGGGCGCCGGGCGGGCCGGGCACTGCAGGGCCAGGGCCCGGGCCCCGTGCCTCCCAGGGCCGCGTCCGCCGCGGAGGATTTTTAGCACCAACGTTCCCCAAATGAAGTGGGGACCCTCTGGCTTTGAAACTGTCGGTGAAGGTCTGGAACTGCGCAGGCTGCGCCTCCTGGCTTTTCCCCGCCGGCTCTGGCTGCCCCCGGCCCGGCCCAGCCACGGCGCGGAGAGGGGCCGGGACCCCATCCAGGGCAGCCGCCGCCTGCGCTCGGGCCTCCTCCCGCGGCCCCCGCGGCCCCCGCGGCCGCCAGGATGGGCTTGGGGCGGACAACGTTTGTATCAGCCCTTCATTTATTGACGGCGCTGGCTGGGCGTAATTTATTGTCTCACAAGACGGACCTTATCGAGCCGAGTCCACCCTGGCCTCCCCCAGAGCCCGGCTGGACGGACTCAGTCGATGCTCGAATCGTTGACCTTGGGCCTGGGGGTGGGGCCGGGAGGAGGCAGGACGCCCGCAGCGGCACCTCCCCTGCCTGTGGCACCCAGAGCCGCCGCAGCCCCCCTGTGCGGAGGCCAAGCGCAGGGCAGCGGGAGGGGCAGGGGCAGGAGAAGATGGGGGCCCGGGGGCACCCGACCACAGCTCAGGGCCCTGGCCAGCGTGGAGAAGGCAGGGAGCCGGCATCAGCCTGTGGGCCATGGTCAGCGCCGGCCGCCCGGCCTGGGCGGGACACCTCCCGCAGCGCAGAGGCCTGTGTCGGGCTGACCGAAGAAGCCCCTGCAGTCCGGGACAGGGGACGCCTGGAGGGAGAGGGCACAGAGGGCCTGGGGGGCGAGCCCGCCGCAGCAGGTCGTCTCTGGCGGAAGTCCCTGGGCGGCGGGCGGGGGCCCTGGGGCAGGCGCCTGTCTGCAGCCCTTGAGCTGGCTTCAGGGAAGGGCTGAAGGGCCAGAGAGGCCCCAGGCTCCTCAGGTGCGCTGCCCCATGGCCAGAGGGCACCTGCACCCGCAGGGCCCTGACCCCACGTGTGGGGAGGCCAGGGGTCTGGCCAGCGGCTCTTGGGTCTGGCCGGGCTGGCCTCAGATGCGCCCTGCACGCTTGAGCCGAAGGCCCCTGCAGCGGCGGCCGAGGGGCAGGTGACAGGTGTCGGGGCACCGGGGAGACAGACGGGCGGGAGAAGGGGGGGACAGCTGGGGCGGGGCGGGCGGTGGGGAGCTGGCCAGTCGCCCCCTGCCGCGGCTCTCCGTGGTGCTTCCCCACCCAGGTCCGGTTCCTGAGGGCTGGGCCCTGCTTTGGCCCCCACCCCCACGCCCCTTCCAGCGGGGACGGAGCCACCCCAGGGCGCCCTGCCGGGTGCCTTTTCCGTAGTGGGTTTTCTGAGCCGAGCAGAAATCCCACCTGCCCCGCGCCCCGCAGCCCCGTCCTCGGCCGTCCCCCGCGTGCCCTGCCTCAGCCATCAGGGCTCGTTTCCCGGGCCCAGCGGCGCCCCCATCTTCACTAAGGGCGGGGAGGCCTGGGTGGGCTGGGGCCTGCGCCTGGGCCCGCCCTCAGCCCTTCCCGGAGCCCGCGCACCGGAGTGGGTGCCCAGCCAGCTCCCGCCTCCTGGCCCTGGGGGCGCCCTCAGGCCCCGCGGGCCTCCCCAGGGCTGACACCCCCGCCCAAGCCCCGGCTCGCGCCCGGCCGGCAGGAGTCGTGCTCACACCCGCCGCGGACGGGACGCCCACGGGGTGCCCGCTGCCCTCCTCCGGGTGCAACCGGGGCCGAGCGCCACCCCCGGGGCCTGTCCACACCGGGCTCCCGCCCGTCGGCACCGCCGTTTCCCAGCCAGGCCTCCAGGCCCGGGTCCGCCTCCTTCCAGCGGGCTCCCCCTCCAGCCCCTCCGCGGGCGGGGTGCGCGGCCGTGCCCCGCGCCTGCCCCGCCCCGCCAGCAGCTGGGGGGACTCCCGCCCTGGCGCGCCGCTCCGCCCCCGCTCCGCGCCGCCCGTTCCCGCCCCGCGCCCCGCCCCGCCCCGCCCCGGCGCCTCCACCCCCGAGCTCCCCAACCTGCGCCTCCGCCCGGTCGATGCCTCTGACTGGGGGGACACCCCGGCTGGGCTTCGTTACTCTGCGACGACACAGTGAAGCGGAGTGTGGGGTTCCTAAAAAAGATTTATTTTTCTTTATGCATGCACACAAGAGCTGGGGTGCAGGCCAGGGGTGCAGCGGTGGAGGACGCCCCAGAGACAGAGCCCGGAGCAGAACAGGCGGATCCCCTGACACTGCTGAGGGAGCCGCGGGGAGGCAGGCGGGTCTGCTGGCCCCTGGGTCAGTCCCTGGCGGGGCTGGAGCTCCTGCTGCAGGGGCTGGAGACAAGCTCAGAGCTGAGACTTAACCCCTGCGCCCCAGGGAGGCCCGGAGCTCGCTGTGATGACCGCAGCCCTGGGAGGTTTTTAAAAGAAAAGTGTGCCCAGGCCTGCCCAAGCCCAGCCCCCACAGCCCCTTCTGGCCCAGCCCAGCCTCTGCCCCCAGGCGCATCTCCAGGGGTACCCCCAATCTGTGGCCTCAACCCGCTGCCTGAACACCTGGACAGCAGCACCCCAAAGCCTGCCCCTGGGGGGGCCCACCTACCAAAGTGCTCCCCCCCCAAGGGCCCTGCTAAATTTTCTCCAGGGGGCCTGGTGGGAGCTGTGCCCACCCTCAGCCTCTGTCCGCAGCTCGCAGCACAGCACCCACAGCGGCTGGGGAGCAAAGAGGGGTCCCCTTCAGCCTGGGGACCCAGCAGGTTGGCAGGATGGGGACCCGCTGCACACAGGCCTGGGCCTCCACGGGACCTTCACGGGCCTCTGCGTCGCCCCACCTGGAGGGAGCGGGCTCTGGGTAAGGGGTCCACTGCCCCTGGACCCACTGGCTCCTTCTTGGGCTGCAGCTCCCAGCGCCCCTCTGAGGGCCTCACAGCCACGGGCTCAGTGGGCATCACCTGAGCCGAGAACCTGCTCCCCTGGGACCCTAGAGCCACCAGCACGGCCGGACTGCAAACTCCCCCCACCGCCCCCGCCCCCCAGGCTGGCGGGATGGGCGGGAGGAAGGAGGAGGCGTGCGCCTTCCTGGCACTGCTGCCCCCTCGGTCCAGCCCAGCCGCCGCCCCGTCCAGCTAGGCCTGCGGTCATCGGGCCTGAGGGAGCCCGCCGCGCCTTCCCAGAAGGAGCCAACCGCCGAGCCAAGGGCCTGGCCTAGAATGGCCGCGCCCCCAGCCTCAGTTTCCCTGTGTGTGGGGGACCAGGGGACAGGCTGCCTGGGTGGCGGGCAGGGCCAGCTGGCAGGGCCAGAAGCCTGGGTTCTGCCCGACGGCGCGGCGGGGAGCGGCGGGGACTGGGCCCCCAGGAGAGGCACCGCCCCTTCCTGGCCCTGCCCGGGGCTGCGGCTTGGGGCAGGCAGCAGGGGGCTCGGCCCGGTCTGCCAGCCCGACGTGGCGGCTCCTCAGGGGCCTGGGGGAAGCTGGCAGCCTGGGGTGGGGCCTGCGCTGGGGTGGGGCCAGGCGGGCGGGGGGGTCGCGCCCAGGGGGCCCACGGGCAGGCCGGTGTCTCAGCCCCCGCAGCTCCCGGCGGGCCCGGAGGCGGCCCGCACCCTCGCGCCGCTTCTCCCACGGCTCCCGCCGGGGCTGGGGCGGCCCGCCCGGCCGACCGGGCGCCGCTCCGACAGATGGCGGGGGCGGGCGGGGCGGGAGGGGCGGGCGGCGTCAGATGGCAACGCCCGGGGCGGACCCGCCGCCGCCGGGAAGCTGGCCCCGGCTCTGCGCATCTGGAGGGGCCGCGTGCCCGCCGCGCGCGGGGGGCGGGGGAGGTGACACCCGAGCTGCCACCGCCGGCGCCCTGGGCCGTCCGACGCGGGCGCGGGGCGAGGTGGGAAGCGCGCGGGCGGCCCAGCTGTTCCCCTCCCGGCCCGCCGCGGGGAGCAGGAGGGGCGGAGGCCCGCCCCGGGCGCAGGTGCCCCACGGCCCGCGCGGTGACCCTCGTGCGCCCACTACCGCCCGCGGCCCCGGCCGCCCCCCGCCCCGCCCCCGCGCCCCCGCGCCCCGCCGCCCGCACCGCCCGCACCGCCCCTGCGCCCCCGCGCCCCCGCCGCCCGCGCCGCCCGCGCCGCCCGCGCCGCCCCCGCGCCCCCCGCGCCCCGCCTCCCGCGCCGCCCCTGCGCCCCGCGCCCCCGCCGCCCGCGCCGCCCCCGCGCCCCTGCCACCCTCGCGCCCAGCCCCCAGTGAGCTGCCTGGCCGCGGCGGGGGCCGAGGAGCTGCGGACGCGAGCCCGGCGGTCAGGAGCCGGCGCCGGGAGGTGGAAGCAGGGCGGGGCGCGTTGTCCCCACCCCCGGGCAGGGGCGGCGCCTGGGGGCAGGGCCTGCCCGCGGGCGCCAGAGCGCCGGTGGCCCAACCGAACCGCCACCCTGTCGCCTGTCTCTGCCGCCAGCCTCCCGGTCGCCCCGTCTGTCATTTCTGGCCTCGTCGCCCGCCGCCCTGTGTCCCAGTCGGGAAGCGGAACCCACCTGCTCGCGAGGGGGCGCCCAGGCTGGGCGAGGCGCGCGGGGAGCGCCTGGACACAGAGCGCCCTGGGGCGGGGCAGCGCCGGGGCAGCGCCGGGGCAGAGGGGGGGGAGGGGTCTCCCGCATCTGGAGCTGGCCACAGCTGGGGTTGGGGGCCTGCCAGCGCGGGAGAAGCCCTGGCTCAGAGATGGGCGGCCGGGACTCACCAGGGAAGCCAGGCCGCGCTGCCACCCTCCTAGGGCCTGCGCCAGGCCCTCCGGCTCCGCTGCAGCCTTGTCGGGGTGGGTGGGGGGGGGTGGGGGTGCAGAGGAGTGGGGAGGGGCGCAGGAGGGGCAAGGCAAGGTGGGGTCATATGTCAGCCCACCTGGGCCTGCGGCTGTTGCAGGGGGCCCGAAGGGGCAGAGGAACTGGGTGGGCTCCGGTGGGGAGGGCTCTGCCAGGAGGCTCGGGCGTGTGCAGCCACCCGCAGCCTGGAGGGCTCCAAGACCACGTCTTTCCCACCTGGAGGGTGGGTCCCTCAGATTGCACCCCCTGACCTTTGGGTGGGGCTACTGAGGAGACAGAGCAGCCGGGGCCCATCGCACCCTAGGGGGCAGAGGAGGAGAGGAGAGGCCCTGGGGCCTCGGCCAGAACATGCAAGGTGGGGGACAGACCGGGTGGGGAAGGCTGGACAGTGGCACATGGCAGTGCAGAGATTGGAGCGGGGGCAAGGGTGGGGGACACAGAGCAGACCTCCAAGAGGGTTGCCCTTCACCCTCCTCCAGTCTCAATCAAGCTGCTAATTAGCTTCCCGGCCACTCAATTAATTAGGCTGCGTGTGCGTAATTATGATGGGGGCAGCGCCGTCATCCCCCACCTCAGAGCCCGGGGAGCTGAGGTTTATTGACCAGAAAAGACAGAAGGGGAGATCCTGCTCGTTGGTGTCCTGGTCCTGCTGCCGCAGCCAGCAAAGAATGGGGGTTGCAGCATGCAGGCGCCCCCAGCCCTGTGTGTGGGGAGGGGCTCCCACCTTCTCAGCCCTTACCCCCAGGTCCCTGGGGTTAGTCCACCTCTGGCCTCAGTGTTACCTGTACGGCTGGCAGGCTGCAGCTCCCTGAAGTGACCCAGGCAGTTGAGGGGTGCAGCACTTGGACCCCAGGGTGGAGGCCAAGGCCTGTCCAGCCCCTGGCCTCTGAGCAGGCTGTGCAGTCTCTGTCCTGGACAGCCATGCCCCACAGTGCCCTTCTCCTATGGTCCTGCCATTCACTTCATTGCCTGCTCATCCTGATGCCCAGTCACAGAGGCCAGACTCAGGTCCTCCCCGCACAGCCCAGGCCCAGAGCCACAACCTTCTACTGCGCCCTGCAAAAGTGCTCGTTGGCACTTTCTCAGAAATTCAAGTGGCTGTGTCTTGTCTCCTACCTGGATGATCAGGAATCTAACAAGGTCCTGTGTCCACTGCAGGCACTGCTAGTGAATCGTGCATTGGTGGTGGTGGTGGTGGTGGGGATGGTGATGGTGGTGATGGTGATGGTGATGGTGGTGGTGGTGATGGTGGTGATGGTGATGGTGGTGATGGTGGTGATGGCGATGGTGGTGGTGATGGTGATGGTGGTGGTGGTGATTGTTGATGGTGTGATGGTGGTGATGTGGTGATGGTGGTGATGGTGATGGTGATGGTGGTGATGGTGATGGTAGTGATGGTGGTGATTGTGATGGTGGTGATGGTGGTGATGATGGTGGTGATGGTGGTGATGGTGATGGTGGTGTGGTGTGGTGGTGGTGATGGTGATGGTGATGGTGGTGATGGTGGTGATGGTGATGGTGGTGATGGTGTTGGTGGTGGTGGTGATGGTGGTGATGGTGGTGGTGGTGATGGTGGTGATGGTGGTGGTGATGGTGGTGATGGTGATGATGGTGATGGTGGTGATGATGGTGTTGGTGGTGATGGTGGTGATGGTGGTGATGGTGATGGTGATGGTGTGATGGTGGTGATGGTGATGGTGGTGATGGTGGTGATGTGGTGGTGTGATGGTAGTGATGGTGGTGATGGTGGTGATGGTGATGGTGATGGTGGTGATGGTGGTGATGGTGGTGGTGGTGATGGTGGTGGTGATGGTGGTGGTGATGGTGGTGATGGTGATGGTGGTGATGGTGATGATGGTGATGGTGGTGATGGTGGTGGTGATGGTGATGATGGTGATGGTGGTGATGATGGTGTTGGTGGTGATGGTGGTGATGGTGTGATGGTGATGGTGATGGTGGTGATGGGTGGTGGTTGATGGTGGTGGTGGTGATGGTGGTGGTGATGGTGGTGATGGTGGTGATGGTGGTGGTGATGGTAGTGGTGGTGATGGTGGTGGTGATGGTGGTGATGGTGGTGATGGTGATGGTGATGATGGTGATGGTGGTGATGGTGGTGATGGTGGTGGTGATGGTAGTGGTGGTGATGGTGGTGGTGATGGTGGTGATGGTGATGGTGGTGATGGTGGTGATGGTGATGGTGGTGGTGGTGGTGGTGGTGGTGGTGATGGTGGTGATGTTGATGGTGATGATGGTGATGGTGGTGATGATGGTGGTGATGGCAATGATGGTGGTGATGGTGATGGTGGTGATGGTGATAGTGGTGATGGTGGTGATGGTGGTGGTGATGGTGATGGTGATGATGGTGATGGTGATGATGATGATAGTGGTGATGGTGATGGTGGTGATGGTGGTGGTGGTGATGGTGGTGATGGTGGTGATGGTGTTGATGGTGATGGTGGTAATGTGGTGGTGGTGGTGGTGGTGGTGATGGTGGTGATGGTGATGATGGTGATGATGGTGATGGTGTGATGTGGTGATGGTGGTGTGGTGATGGTGTGGTGATGATGGTGGTGATGGTGATGGTGGTGATGGTGGTGGTGATGGTGGTGATGGTGATGGTGGTGATGGTGGTGATGGTGGTGATGGTGGTGGTGATGGTGATGGTGTTGATGGTGATGGTGGTGATGATGGTGGTGATGATGATGGTGGTGATGGTGGTGGTGATGGTGATGGTGGTGATGGTGGTGATGGTGGTGATGGTGATGATGGTGATGGTGGTGATGGTGGTGATGGTGGTGGTGATGGTGGTGATGGTGTTGATGATGGTGGTGATGATGGTGGTGATGGTGGTGATGGTGATGGTGGTGATGGTGGTGATGGTGGTGATGGTGGTGATGGTGATGATGGTGGTGATGGTGATGGTGGTGATGGTGGTGATGGTGGTGGTGATGGTGGTGATGGTGGTGATGGTGATGGTGGTGATGGTGGTGATGGTAGTGGTGATGGTGATGGTGGTGATGGTGGTGGTGGTGATGGTGATGGTGATGGTGGTGATGGTGACAGAGATGAGGGGTCTACCCACTGGGGATACTCCTGGGGCCTTGAATGGTATGTTCTTTTTTTAAGATTTATTTATGCATGTTTATTTATGCATACAAGAGCTGGGGTGCAGGCCGGAGGTGCGGGGGTGAGAGGACTCAGAACAGATGGATCCACTGAAACAGTGTTGAGGGGAGCAGTAGGGAGACAGAAGAGGTCGCTGCGCCCTGGGGGTCACTCCCTGGCCGGGGTCTCACGCATGCTGCAGTGGCCGACAGCTTCCTTAGGTGCTGTGCTTAACTCCTGCGCCCCCGGGAGGCCCCTGAGTGGGAATGGGCTGAGCAGCGCCCAGCCAGCTGCAGGAAGCCTGAGGGGGGGCAGCACAGGGTGTGCCCACAAGGCCTGCAAGGGAGCGGCTTTGAGGTCCCTGTGAGACTCAGGTCTCTCCTGAAGGGGCAGATCTCATGTCTGCAGGACAACCTTGGGGAGCAGCTCTGTGCACTTCCGGACTTCCAGGCTGGCACGGTACAGGCACAGAGTGGGGCCCAATCACTTTGGGGGAGCCTCGTGTCCTCTGCCTCTCCGCCACATGGGGCTAGGAGGGGACAGGCATGAGGGAGGGAGAGAGTGGCTATGGGAGGCAAGAGTCCGGGGGGAGCTCCCTAACACGTTAGGCTGGAGACACCCTGCTGTGCCCTCCCCCTCACCCCCCCCCCAGCCCCGAGGCGCAGCCGGCCACTGGGCTGGCCCTAGTCTATGGGCAGCAACAGCCCTTTGAAGCAGGAAGGTCCCCTCTGGCCACCCTGGTGCATCTCGGAAGCCAAGCAGGAGTGGGGAGCCTGGATCCGCCTCTGGGGTCCCTGCCTGGGCCCGCAGCCCCTCCTGCTGGGTCACTGCCGGCGGTACCTGGGAGGGGTGTCCATCAGCTCCGAGAAGCCGGAGCGCCTCTGGGGTCTGTGGTCCCGGTGGTGAAGCCCCCCTCACCCGCTGGGGCCCCTCAGAGGGCACCGTGGCCAGGGCTGGGAGGGCCCGAGCCTGCACCCACCCCATGCTGGGCGCTGGGAGTCAGATACAATTACTCACCCAGTGCATCATAATTATCGCAAATAGCCCATTAAAGAGAAATTATCATCAAGATGATATTAGACAGCGAGGAAATGAAGAAAGCAAAGTGCTTATTCTCCCATTGTCCCCTTAATGGGGACAAGGGCTGGGCAGGCGCCCCATTCACTGGCCTGGCGCCCCCACCCGCCTGCACTGCCTGCAGCCAAAGGGAGCCTGCTGGTCAGCGCTGAGCACCCCCTTCTCCCTCTGGCCCCAGACACCCCTGCTTCCCACCCTCACCCAGACTCCCAGACGACCTGGGAAAAGCCTGGAATAGGAGGGGTTCTCAGCACCCCCACCGGGTGCTGGCTGGGTGGAGAAACACCCACACTCCTTCAATTCCCAGGACCCCGACTTTGGTTAGACAGCGTGGATGGAGTGTGGCTGCGCCCCCAGGGGCCGGAGAAGACAGCCCCGCACAAAGGCCAGGAGAAAGGACGGCCTGGCAGAGCCTGGAGGGGCCTGGTGTGGCCTGTGGCCTGGCCTGTGGCCTCTCCCACCGTGTCTGTGGGAGGGGGAGGGAGGCACCGCCCCTAGCCCGCCCCTTCCAGCGGGGACACCCACTGCCTAGTAGCCCCAGGCAGGAAGGAGAAACCTCTGGAAAGTTCACCACCACAGGAACAAACCCACGGGGTGCCCGGTGCCGGCCAGCCTCCAGGCCTCCCGCACCCCGCCACCGGCCCGGGCGCTTCGGTCCTCTGCGCTTCCTGAAACGCAGTTCTGCGAACTTGCGGGGGCCCTGTCCGGTCGGGGTCTGGGTCTGGGAGGGCATGGCAGTGCTTGGGTTTCCTGGGAGCCGGGTGGCAGTCCTGGGGGCTCCAGGGCGCCCCATAGCCTGGGAATGTGCATTTGAGCAGGATTCTGGCGCAGCACCTGTGTCCTGAGAACCGCGCCCCACCCCGTGTCTGCTCCAGGGCGGCGGGAGCGGGGCCAGGGGAGACCCGCGGCTGCCGCCCCGGGCGGCCCTTCGCGCCGACGGCCCCGCCCCGCGGCCCCGCCCGCCGGCCCGCGAGCGACGAGCCGGGAGCCGTGGCCGCGCGCCGTCGGGGGTCCGGCGCTGAGCCCGCCGACAGCACAGGGCCGGGCGCCGCTTCCCTGGGGCGGGCCGCGCGCGCACGCGAGCTCGGGGTGCGCCAGCCTGGCGGAGTGTGCGGCGCGGGGCGCAGGGGCGCGGGGTGGGGCCGCACGCCGCCCCACTTCCGCGCGAGCTCCGCCCCGCAGGCCCCGCCGCCCCGGCTCCCCGAGCGGAACTTCTCGCGAAGTCCACGGGCCGGGGGCCTCGGGTCGCCAGGCGCGGAGCGGGACCCGACGGCCTTCCCCGGCCCGCCGGCCGGCCACCCCTGCACCGGCCTCGCCTGGGGGGGGGGGCTGCCTCCCGCCCTCCCTGCGCCCGGCAGGCCTGAGGCCTCTCCGGGGCACTCAGTTCTAGACGCCTCGACCTGGGGGCGCCGACCCTCTCCTCATGCTGCAGGCAGACCCAGCCTCTCCTCCCGCAGGAGGCCACACGTCCATCCCTCCCGCCCCGCTGCCCACACCCGCTGGCCAGTCCGTGCCCCTCGGACGTCCTAGCCCGGGTGCCCCTCCCCCAGGTCCACACGACTCCCGGCGCCCCAGAGCTGACCTTGGGTCCCCAGAGCCCCCACCCTTGCAGAGCCCTGGGCACATGGCAGGTGCTCCATCAGCTCTCGAGTGACAGCCCCTTCTCCAGGCCCTCCGGACGCTGCAGCCAGGGTCCCTGGGGTTGGCAGGACCTCGCTGGTGGGCAGAAGGGCTGGTCTTGCGGCTGGGCCCAGGGAGGAGGTGGGGCTGGGCAGGACAGGGGCAGAGCTGTGGACCCGGCAGCTGTGCCCTGGCATGCGGGGACCACCAGCAGGTCTCCCATGGCCACCTGGATGCTCCTGCTGGCAGGCGCTTTCCAGAGCAGCTGGGGTCCCACAAGGGCACCATGAGGGCAACTTCCCACTGTGTCCCAGTGCCCAGGGCCCTGAGCCAGAGAAGACATGGCCACCCTGGGCCAGGGGTGTCTTGACCCTTCCTGGCAGGCCTGGCAGGTAACACAGGCCTGGCCCCTCCATCCCCCTGGGAGCAGCTGTGAGGGTGCCAGCGGCCTGCAGCTGGGGCCTGCTGGGGAGAGCCGCCTGGGCAGCCCATGTGGTCACGCTGCCCGCACCCAGGAACCGGGCTGGGGGTGCAAGGGCCAGGTGTGGGGCCCGGTGCGTGGGGGGGCGCAGCTGCAGGTCTCCTAGGCCGGCAGCCAGGGCCCTGTGGGTGTGTGTGCGAGTGTGTGTGTGGGGGGTCTTGGCCCACGGGCAGGCTGTGTCTGTCACCGGGCCTCTGTCGCTGCTACTGGGCTCGAGCTACTGGGCTGGCGTGGAGGGGGGGATCCCCCCCTCTCCGGGCCTGGCTGGCGTCCTGCTCCAGCTGCGCGGTGGCTGGCGTCTGGGATGGGGACACCCTTGCGGCCACTGAGGATGAGGCCCAGCTGGGTGCCCCGCGAGGCCGCTGGCAGGGGGCGCGGCGGGGCCGGGCAGCTCTCCTGGGCGGGACGCCTCGGGCAGCTGCGTGTGGGGCCGCGGAGCGCACCGGCTCCGGCTCCGCGAGTGACGAGGGGCGCGTGGAGTGCGCGGGCGGCCCGTCCTCCCGGCCCCGCCCCAGGCCGGCGCCCCGCCCGGAGGGGAGGCGCCGCCCCCTGGCGTCTGCCGGGACCCGCCTCAGCTCGGCCCCGGCCCCCTGGCCGCTGCCCTCTGTCCGCCAGGCCCAGCCGGCGTCGTCCGGGTCCCTGCGGCGCCCCAGCAGGCCTGGCGCGGAGGAGGGGCTCGGAGGGGGCGCGGCGACGCCCGCGGGGGAGCGCCCCTGGGGGGCGGGGGCGGGGCCGGGAGGGGCCGGGCCGAGGCCGCTGGATCGCAGCTCCCGGAGGGGGGCAGGACCAGGCTGCGGGCCCTGGGGGCCGAGCGGAGGCTCCTCCTGAGCCTGGTGGCCCGCGGGCCCTCTCGGACCTGGGGCGGGGCCTGGGTGCTGCACCGCCTGCCGCCTGCATGTGCGGGGGTGACATGGCACGCGCGTCCATGCACAAGCTTGCACACGCCCCTACACACGCGCGCCCTCCTGCAGTGCTACGCTGTCCCCCGCCCCACCTGCAGGAGCAGCAGCACCTCTGCTGGGGAGCTGGGGTGCCCCAGCACCTGGGGAGACAGCCTGAGGCCCAGCTGAGGGGCACCAGGGTGGGGGGGGCCGCCCCAGGTGAGGGCCACACAGGCCTCGTGCTCCCAGGGCCGCTGCAGCCGCTGTCCTGCCAGAGCTGGCGTGTCCCCCCTGCTTTTGGAAAGATCTTTGAACACGAAATTAAATCTCCCTCTCCCCCCACAATCTGTGCCCCCCACGATCATGTGGGAACCCCGGGGCATGGGGGAAACCGGCAAAAGAGATGGAGGGAGGGAGCGGGTCAAAGGACAGGAGTCAGAGAGGCGGGTTGGGCGGCTCCTCTGGCCGGTGCCTTCCCAGTCCAGAGCGCCCGCGCCCTCGCCCCCCTCTGCTTCCCTTGCACGCACCAGCACCCCAGGTGCTGCCCCACCGCCCCCTCCCTCCAGAGTCCGGGTCTGGTGGGTTTGTGGGTTTGGTCCACCCCGCAGACACCCAACCCCCCCCCATTTCATCCTGGGCAGGGAGGGAGCAGCACCCCCTTTCTCTGGGGGTGAGACACAGCCACCAACTCCAAGGTGCCGGGAGCTGCCCTCAGCGTAGGTGGGGTGCACGGGGAGCCCGTGGTCCCCCACGAGGGGCCGGCCGCCCTGACATGGGAGGGGCGTCCAGCTGCGTCCAGAGGTGCCCCAGGACCTGGGGGCGCGACCCCAGAGCAGCCCTCTCCTTCCTTGGCACCCGCAGGGGGCCTCCCGGGTCAGGGCATGGCAGCTCCGGGGAGCTAGGGACTGCCCCCTCCGGGCTGCCCCCACCTACGCCCCGCCTGCCCGGCCCTAGGGGGGCCAGGGACAGCGCTGTGGCCTCTCGGCTCCCGGCGGCGCCCAGGGCGGCCAGCTCGGCCGGGCCAGGGGCCTGGGCGGGGCATTGAGGGAGGAGCGCGGCAGACACGAGCGCAGAAACCAGGCGGGCCCCAGCAGCTTTCGAGTCTAAGTTTTATTTTGTTTTCTTCCCCCTCTGCTCAGCTTTGCGGGAAAGTGCAAAAGCGCCCCCCAGAACCAACCCTCGAACAAGGAAACTTGCGGCGCGCGGCCAGCGCGGGTGGGGGCCCCGCCCGCCCCACGCCCCCCCCCCGCCCCCGCGCGAGACGGCCGCGGTTTAAAGGACTTGCAGGGCCCTCGTGCGCGCGCCGGGGCCCGGGCCGGGAGGCTCCGGCCGCCCCTTGAGAGGTTTCGCGGGGAAAGGCCGCGCGCCCCTCGGCGGGCTCGGCTCGGCTCGGCGCGGAGCAGCGGGGGTCGGGCAGCCCCCGCGGTTTCCGCCCCTGGGTTCGGCGGGCCGGACGGGGCGCCCCTCGCGGGCGCGGGCGCGCGCGGCCCCTCGAGCCAGGGGCGCATGCGGGGACGCGGGTCCGTGGGACGGCGGGCAGGGCTGGCGCCGGGTGGCCCTTCCGGGCAGCGGCACAAATGTATAAAACAAGACGCTGCAAAAAGGGGCGTAGAAAAGGCAGCGGCAGGGGGGCGCGGGGGCGCGGGACGCGGGGGCGCGAGGGGCGCGCGGGCGCCGGGGCCGCGCTCCGCCGCCGGGGTTCGGGCTCGCGCGGCGGTCGGCGCCGGGGCCGGCCAGGGGCCTCCGGGACGGGGGACGGGCCCGCCGCCGCGTCCGGGGCCGGCGCTCACAGGAAGAAGTCGGGCGCGCCCTTGGCCGCGGCCCGGGGCGGCGAGGACTCCCGCGGGAAGCCGGGCCCGCCCCGGCCCGCCAGCTTCTCGTACTTCTCCTTGTACCGGTCCCGCTCGGCGGCCAGGCGCCCCACCTCCAGCCGCAGCTGCTCCACCTGGCCCTGCAGCCGGCACTTCTCGCTCTCCAGGATGTGCCGCTGCTGCACCCGCTTGAAGCGGCAGGACTGCGCGTAGCCGCGGTTCTTGAGCGTGCGCCGCTTCTGCTTCAGCCGCACCACCTCCTCCTTGCTGAAGCCGCGCAGCTGCCGGTTCAGCTCGCGCACCGACATGGACACCAGCTGCGCGTCGGAGAAGCGCTCCTCCAGGCGCCCGTGGGGGCCCGCGCCGCCGTGGGGGTGCGGGTGCGGGTGCGGGTGCGCCGCGCCGTGGGGGTGGCCGGCGGGCGCCGCGCCGTGGGGGTGGCCGGCGCCCGGGTCGTCCGCGCCGCCGCCGCCCGCGAAGCCGTGGCCCCGGAAGGCCTCGTAGGCCGCGGCGGCCGCCGGGTGCTGCGCCCCGTGGTGGCCGGCGTGGTGGCCGCTGCCGATGAGCGCCTCCACCGCGTCCTCGGGCGTCAGGTTGAGGGCCTCGGGGTGCAGGTGGTGCTGGTAGCCGCCCATCCAGTACAGGTCCTCGAGCGCGGGCTTCCCCGGGGCGCCCCCGCCGGCGCTGGGGCCCCCGCTCGGCGGCCCCGCGGCGCCCCCGGCCGGCGCCGCGCCGGCCCCCGCGCCCCCGCCGCCGCCGGGGCTGGGCGCGCAGAAGCTGGGCGAGGAGGGCACGGACGAGCAGGGCGTGCTGAGCGGCGTCGAGGACAGCGAGCCGGGCGGCGGGCGGCGGCAGAGGCGCTCGGCCTCGGGCGGCTCCTTCTTCACCTCGAACTTCATCAGGTCGAAGTCGTTGACGTACGCGATGGCCAGCGGGCTGCTGGGCAGCTCGGCGCCCATCGCCAGCTCCGCGGCCATCGCCCGGGTGCCGGCCCCGACCGCGCCGGGCTGCGCCCCGACGGGAGGCGGAGGGGGGCGCCGCGGGCCTCCCCCCGCGCCCCACGGCGGCGGGTCCGCGGGGCGCGCGCGAGCGGGTTCGGCCCGCGACGCCCGGGCGCGCAGGAAAAGTTTCTCACGCGCCGCTCGGAGGCAGCCGCAGGGGACGCCGCGGGCCGGGCCTCCCGGCGCCGGGGCGCTCTCGGCGGGCGCAGACCAGGCTCGCGGTCCGGGCGCGGGGCCGGCGGGGGGCCCGCGCTCCGGGCTCCCCGCGCTCCACCCGCGCGCCCGCCCCGCCTGCGCGGCCGAGCGCCGGGCCGCGCGCGCCCCTTTATAGAGCCCGGCGCCCGGGCCCGCCTCCCCGGGCGTGGCGCGCGCCCCCGGGCCAATCGGCGCTCGGGACCCGCCGCCCTCATTTGCCTATCCCCATGGCAACCCAGAGCCCAGCTGTCAATCTCCCGCGGGGAACCGCTGTGGGGACCGGGTGGGGGGCCGCCCGCGGGCGGAGGGGCGCGGTGACCGCTCGAGCTCCCGGGGCCCCCGCGGCCTCAGGGTCCGCACGCGCAGGGCGGGGGCTCCGCCGGCCGCGACCCCGAGGCCCTCCCGCGGCCCGGCGCGTCCCCCGGGCCCGGCGCGAGGGCGCGTCTCGGTGCGCAGCCCGCGGGCCCGGCGGAGCCGCGAAGCCGCCGCCTGAGCGCGCGATGCGCGGGCGCCGCGGGGTGCCGGGGGCCCGGGGTGCCGGGGGCCCGGGGCGGGGGCGGCCGCGGCGGGCTCGGGAGGGGCGGCGGGGGGCGGCGGGCCTCGGTGGTTCCCGCCCACGGACTTTGACAATTAAAAAATTCAGCCTTTTTAAAAAGATTAATTTACTTATTTATACAAGATCCGGGGCACAGACAGGCGCGGGAGGGTGGGAGGATCCGCGGAGGCGAGCGGGGCGCGGAGCCCGCAGACTGGGGGAGCCGGGCGGCCGGAGAGGTCGCGCCCGCGGCGGGCAGGGAGGCTGCGGGCAGCTTCACAGGGCGGCGCTCCACCGCTGCGCCACCGGGGGGCCCTAAAAATTTCAATCTTCAGGAAACTCCCACGCAGAGAGCGCCTGGCAGCTGGGCAGGAGCTGGGGGCGTCCAGGCGCGCCCTCCCTGGCTGCCGGCACAGCCTCTCACTTCCCGGCGAGAAGACACCCCTGGCCTGCCCGGCGCAGACCTCACTCCCGGCGGGGGCTGGGCTGGGCACCGAGGCAGGGCTGGGCAGGGGGCTCCACCAGCGGCAGAAACAAGCCCTGGTGCCCAGGCAGGGGTGGCGGCGGTGGGGGCAGGGTCCCCACGGCTGCACCCTTGGGCCGCTGCCCTGCAGGGGGCTCCAGCCAAGTTGCTGGGCCCGACCCGGTCATCCTGCTCAGGAGGGAGGAGGGCCCAGGCCTGTGGGCAGGAGCCCCTCATGGGCCACCGCTGGGGCCGGGGCTCAGGGCACCCACACAGTCACACTGCGCTGCCCAGGTGCAGGGTCACCAAATGCAGGGGACAGCAGCCTGACCCCCAGCCCAGCCCACTCTGTGCCGCGGTGGCCCTGCTCGCGGCTGGGCTGGGGCCTCCCGACTCGGGCAGGGTGCAGCCCCCACCGCCTCACCCTGCCTGCAGCCCGGCCACCGCATGAGCAGCAGCTCAGGTCCCTCCCAGGCTAGTGGGGGGCTGCCGGCTGAGGGGAGTTCCCGCTCCTCAAGCCCCGGGGCCCCAGCCCCAGCTGCCTCGGTGGTCGGCCAGGTCCGGGATCCCAAGCCCCACCCCAGCCTGTTTCCCAGCAGGGGCGGGAAGGCGCTGAGCCCCTGGCCACGGGCTTCGAGGGCTCCTGGGGCAGCCACCCAGGGGCCCTGGCAGCTGTGCCCGGCTCGCCCAGCCCCGGAAAGGTGCTGGCTTGCCTGGCCCCAGGCCGGCGCCAGGCCTTCCCACCGCATGCCGGCGGAGTCCGGGGGGCAGAGGCAGGGACGCCATCCTGCCCCCAGCAGCGGCCAGCGGGAGGCCACAGACGCGCAGGCGGGGCGTGGGCAGCTGGGCCAATCTCAGGCTCTTCCACTGGGTGCCAATGGCCAGTGAGGTGGTGCCCATTTCCTGGGCACGAGGAGAACTCCGCCTTCCCTCTCGGGGGCCACCCACCCCCTCAGGTCTCTCACACCCCCAGGAAGTGCCGGGACACGGGATTCCAGCGGGACCTCCTGCAGCCCATTCAGTGACACCCCGCCCAGAGTTTCATCGGCCCCCGGGGCTTGGTGGTCACCTCTGCGGCCTCACCCACCCCTGGCACGGAGCCCGCTGTGGTGGGCGCGGAGGGCAGACACACCTCCAATGGCCATGGGGGGCTGAGGCTGCAGCCTGGGGGGAGCAGACTGTGGGCACCGCAGGGCTGGGGCAGGGCCTAGGCTCCAGGTCCAGATGTGGGGGCCAGGACCCTGCCAGGCCCCCAGCGCTGGGCCATCCAGGGTCTGGGACACTGGCGCCTCTCCCGCCCCCAGGACAGTGGCCCCAGGGAGCGGCCTCTGCTGCTCATGGCCAGTATGTCTCCCACTGAGCGGCCACGCACTGACCAGGTGACCGCGCCCCTCCATCAGGTCCCAGACCCCCCCCCAGCACAGGACGGGGAGGGGGGAGGGGCTGTGGGCAGTGTGGGCGGGCCCTGGGTCTGGGGTGCTCACAGCCTGCATCACCACCAGCACCCACCAGAAGGCACCGTGCTGTGTCTGGGTGGGGGCCGCTGAGTGGGGGACTTCTCATCCCGGCTGGGGTCAGGGGAGCCTCCCAACCCACTATCAGTGCCCGCAGCCCAGAGCAGGTCCCTGGGGGCTCAGGCAGGCCCCCCTCGTAGGGCTCACAGCAGCCAAGCCCAGAGCCTGTGAACAAAACTGACCCGCTTGGGAGGGGGTCCTGGGCTCTCCCCGGCTCCCACCTTCCTCCTCTGCTCCCCCGCACTTCCAGGCCTGCCCTAACCCAGGCACCACCCCAGGTGCGCGGAGGCCACCCTGCCTGGGGGAGGAGCATGGGGGTGGGCGGGGCAGCTGGGTGCATGGGGGCCGGGGTGCCCACCCGGGACTTTCTCAGCTCCCTGCCCTTTGGGGGGCACCCCCGCCCCATTCTGCATCCTCAGGCCCCCACCCCAAAGTCCCAGCTGGCCCCTGGCCATGGGCTTCCCCGCCCCTCCCCGCCTCTCCCCACACCAACGCCCCTGGTGCCCGAGAGCCTGGCTGGGCTGGGCAGGGTTGCCCCACGGAAGCCACCCCTGGCGGCTGTGCCGGGCCAGCCTCCCTCCCGCGCCAGGGCCTGCCCAGCCGGCCCACCAGGCCCCGGGCTCACCTCGCCGTCCAGATGCCCGGCCCTCATATGGGAGCCATGGCCAACGGCCCACAGGACAGAAACCCGGGGCAGGGGCGGGGGGTGGCCCCGGGCATGTAGGGAGGTGGCCAGCGGCCACTCAGCTCAGAGAAGCTGCTCCCGCTGCCCGGGGCAGGGACAGGGCCCCGCGGCTGGTGACACCGCCCCTCCCGGTGCTCCCGGGGCCCTTCCCAAGTGCTGGGCGTCCGGCGGCCCGTCTCGGTGGGGCTGCTCCGCCGCCATGCGGCCCCGGGACCACAAGGGAGGGCAGATCCTGCGCAGCTGGGGTCAGTGTGTGCCCCCGTCCAGGGGCTGAGGCAGCTGGCCCGGGCAGGCCCCCGTGAGGGAGATTACCTCCTCCCGCCGCCAAGGTGTCCCTGGTGGGGCTCACGAGGGCACGGGGGCTGGGGGTGGCACGGACAGCCAGCAGGGCGCTCTCTCCAGCAATCTGACTCACGCCGCCGCCCACTGTGCTGGCCACTCGCCGTGCCCAGGGCCGGTGTGGGGCCTGGGCACGGTGCCGGATGGCCACACCATTCGGCCGGAGCCCCTTCCGCTGCTGCCGGCCACCCCCCTCAGACACAGGGACACACCGCCGCCACGGGGGGCTGCGGGTGGGGCATGGCCTGTACTTTGCGTTGCCAGCATGGCGGGCAGCAGCTGACCCATGCAGGGACGGGCTCACGGGCCGGCCTCCCTGGCCCCAGAAGGGATGGCCGCTTTCTCAGGCTGGGTCTGGCACGCCCTGATCCCCGCTTCAGGCCGGCCGTTCTCCCGTGGCGCCCGGGGCAGGCTCCGGAGGCCGCTGTGTGCTGCCGGCGCCGCAGGCCAGCTCAGGGAGAGGGAGAGCAGCCGCACTCCTCTAGCTGGGGAGGTCCGGCCAGGCCGGTGGACAGCTCACCGGAGGTGAGGCAGGGGCCGTGGGGTGGAGGCGGGGCTTCCAGCACCCCCTTCCCAGCAACCCCTGGGTCCTGGACCTCTGGGCCCCGGGGCAGCCCAGAGCCCGCGGCGGTATCTGGAGCTGGGTGTGCGCGCGGGCAGCAACAGGACACGGACACGCACGGGCCAGAGCCTTTATTGTGGGGCACGGCGTCCCGCCAGGGCCCGCGGCACCCTGGGGAGGGTGCTCACAGTGGGGCAGCCCTGCCTGGCACGCCTCGAGGCGGGCAGGGCTGGGTCCTGGGGGGTGGCTGGGGATGAGGGCGTGGAGGGCGGGCAGGGTGGGGCCCAGGCAGGAGGATGGTGCTGGCACAGGCCCACGGCGGCCCCTCCAGGGTGGGCAGTGGCAGGTCCTCACAGCCGAGGCTTGATGTGCAGAGGCGGCCCTGTTCCAAGAAGGGCAGAGGTCAGCGGGAGCCCCTGCTGGCCACCACCGGGGGCCAGCGTCCAGTGGGCGCAGCCGCCTGCAGCAGAGCTGCACAAAGCAGGTGCCCGCAGAGCCCGCTGCCCACGCAGGGCCACAGGGGCAGGAGGGCAATGGCGACACTGACCACCCGGGAGAGCAGGGCTGGGCTCTAAGATGCGGTGCAAGCCCCACTGCTCGGGGGCCCCCTGGTCACATGTGCGGCCCGGCGTGGGGGCTTTCGTTGCTGTTGGCTGGACCCACGACCCCCAAGGCCCACTGTGTGACCCGGAGGGTGACGCCCCCCACTGGCGGCTCCGATTTGGGAGCGCTGCAGCGAGGGCTGCCGGGCCGCTCCCCCAGCACCAAGGGAGGAGGCTGCCTCGGGGCCCCGCCCCCCCCAGGGCCCTCCAGACGGGGGAGCTGGGGCCTGCAGGGGGGGCGCCGGCCACCGCGCATGGCCCCAGCAGAGGCTGTCGCGGGAGGCGGAGTGGGGCGAGCGCAGCGGGGCCGCGAGGGAGGCTGCGAGCATCTCCCATTAACGTTACGGCCGTGACACAGGACGATAAAGTGACGGCCGTGTGGGCGCAAGTCTGCAGCCTGCGCGCCGCGTGGGGTTCATCGTCACTCAAACGCGCGGAGAGCTGTAAAGTGTTTACGGAAAGGGTCGTGTGCAGCCATAAAATCCTCTTTTCTCTCCTAAACAAGGCTGAGTGGGGCCATTTGCGCAGCCCCGACGCTCTTGGGGGGGGGAACATCTGTTCTCGCCGGCGCTGCGGAGCTCTTCCAGAACAAATGAGCAGACATGGGTGCTTTCTAATTAAATCAGCCCTTGGCTGGGGCGGTCTGTGCGGCTGCGGCCGCCGCGCTGCCCCGGCCAGCCCTGCCCGCGCCCATGTCAGGTGCTCGGGGGCCGCCAGGCCGAGCGTCCCACCAGGCGGGGCTGGGCAGGCACCGGGGCCGCCTACCTGAGTCCTTGGCGGCGGGACTCCTGGGCGTCCGGGCCCGGGGCTGGGGTGCTCCTCCCGGGCTCGGGGTGCTCTGCAGGGAGATGAAGGACGGCAGCTTGGGAAGGCGGCTGGAGCTGGTCACCGCAGGGGCAGCGGCCTCCCGGCCAGATGGTGCCTCCTGGTCCGGGGAGAGGGATGGGGAGGCCGAGGGGGACGAGGGGGGGAGTCGGAGGATGAGGGGGGGACGAGGGGGACGAGGAGGAGCGGGGGGGCGCCCTGGACGACGAGGGCGAGCCTGAGGCCGCGGTCCCCGGCGGGGGACGGAGGCCGAGCCGGCGGAGGCAGGGGCGCTGGGCTGTCTGGGCGCGCGCTGGGCGGCTGAGGACTTCCTGCGGGGGGAAGGGCGCACGTGTGAGGCCAGCGCTGGCCGACCAGCCGCGCGGTCCCTGGCCGCGGTGGCCGAGTGTTCCAGCAGGTCTCGCCCCAGCAGCCACCGGACGCTGCCATCAAGGCCCAAGGCCGCCCCCGACCCCAAGGCCAGTCAAGCGACATCAGGAGCGCTGGCCTGAGGCGCTGGGACCGGCCGGGGGGCTGGCTGGGCCCCACACTGGCAGCCTCCCCTCCTGGGCCGGCCCCGCATGCACAGGTCCCTCTGAGCCGGGCGCCCTCGGCGCTGTCCAGTCTGAGGGCGCCTTTGGGGTCACCGCGCCCTCAATCTGGGACTGAGGCTCCTTCTGGGTTTGGGCCCCCGACCATGCACACAGCGTCCACCTCCCGTCACCTGGTGCCGTGGCCGGAGGAGGCCCTGCTCCGGGGGGGCACGGTGCTGGGCTCCGGGGCTGCCCGCCGGCAGGAGCGCGTCTGGCTGCGGTGGAGCAGTTGGCACTGGGCGCCCCGGGGGCAGGCGCCCCTGCGGGAGAAGTCAGGGCAGAGCAGCGTGTGCTTCTTCTTGCACTGGGGGAGAAGGGGCATGTGCTGGGGTGGCCACACTGGCGGGCCGAGGCTGGCACCCACCCCCAGGACAGCCGCGAGGGAGCGGCCAGCAGGGCTCCAGCATGCAGGCCTCTGACCGCGGCTCTGGCCCGGGCCTCCAGGCTGGGACCGGGGAGCGGCAGGTCGGCTGAGGCCAGGAGTGTGGCAGAGGCCAGCACACCCGATCCGTGGCACCTGTCACGGTGGCTAAGTATACCCGGGGGTGGGGAAGCTGGGCCACCTCCCACCCAGCGCTGCAGGGGCGCCCGCACACAAGCTCCCCCAACACCAGGCTGACTGCCGGGCACCCACCTGCGGCCCCAGGCCCGTCCTTCCCACCCCACCTGGCACTGGCTACTGAGTGCGACCCTGACATGCCCCCTGCTGCGCCTCGAGCTGCACCCTGAGACGCCGAGCAGCGGCAGCACCCACACCAGACAGCCGTCCATCGGGCAGCAGGGACAGGGCCGCACACCCGGCCCTGGGACAGAGCCCCAGCCCCGGGTTCCCGCACGGTGGTCTCTCGTGGGGTGCCCGTGTGCTCAGCGCTCCCGGGTAGCTCGGCCACGTCCCCGTGCCCACTGGACCGCGCTCCCGGGGACCACAGGCATGCCAGGTGCAGAAAGAAACAACTGACTGCTGGACTATTAAAAAAAAGATGGATCATTAAAAAAAAAAAAAGATGGGCCATACAAGCCTCAAGAAATGACCTCCAGGAAGGAGACCGGCGCTGGCCCCCAGAGAGCCGTGGCGCCAGCTCCTGGCCATGAGGGAGTCAGACCAGAAACGGCGGCAGAAGGGCAGCAAGGAAGCGCCCCAAACTCGGACACCTGGGAGTCCGTGGGGCCTTGAGGCAGCTCTGCAGAAACTCAAAGACCAGATCAAAATGCAAATGCACCGCCTCAGGCCTCAGGGTGTGCCGCCACCCCCAGCCCCTGCCCCGCCCCCCCTCCCCCCCCCCCCCAGGGAAAGTCAGCTTTCTGGGCAGTGCTGGAAGCCCCCGCCCTGGGCCTGGGGAGCGCCAGCAGCAGACCCCCACGGCAGGCAGAGCAACGCTGGGGCCGGGAGTCAGGAGAGCCGGAGAGGGTCAGTGATGAGACCGAAAGCTGGTTCTCCGAAGACAGCTAAGGCCGCGTTGCCGATGGGCCTTGGGCAAAGCAGAGAAAAGCCTCGGACCCCAGTCTCAGGCGTGCGCGGCGGGCACAGAGCCACGTGCCGTTGGCAGGCCAGGCTGCGCAGGGCCTTGCACGCTGACCGCCCGTGGAGAGGAGCCGAGCTGGCGGCCACGGCCTCCAGGCGCTGGGGGCTCCACTGCTGGGACCCACAAGGTCAGGGAGAGCCGGCGCGGGCCCCGCCCAAATCCCCGAGCCCCGCTGTGGGCCGGCCTCCCTCATGCCAGCGCCAAGGAGCCTGCGGAGCCGGCTGGAGGCCCCTCAGGGTGCGGACACAGACCCCTGCGGAGCCCCCCTCCGACAGACACCCCCAGACCAGACACCCCCAGACCGAAGCAGCAGCACACCAGCCTCTCACACACAGGGACCTGCCGAGCCCCGCCCTCCTCACGCCAGAGCACCGAGCCAGGAGAGGCTGGTCTCTGCCCGACAGGCCCAGGCCCAGCCCTTGCCTGGCCAGACGCACACCTGGGACGGATGGGCCCTCCCTGCGGACGAGGGGCAGGACGTGGACGCCCTGCACACTCCCGCCTGTGGACCGTGCGCCGGCCGGGGCTCCGGGCAGCAGGCGGGAGGCCAGGTCAGGGGCATAAGCGGCCGGTCGCCTGTGACCTGGCCTCAGACAGGAGACCCTGAGGAAGCCCCGGAGATGCTGGGAGAGCTGACAAGTGAGGCCAGAGGTGTTAGGGGGAAAGGATGTCCCACAGTCAGGCAACCCGTCTTGTATCGGGGCTGCCCTATAACAGAGGGACGAAGTCACGTGCCACACAGGTGCGGGCAGCACCTGCAAGCCTGGCCGCGCAGCACTGGCCGCGGCAGGGTCGCCCACTGGAGACGGGCAGGCAGCTGGGAGTGGGGGTGGTGGCCGCAGGAGGCCCGACGCCGCTGAATCCCCCCTGGGAGACAGCGGGTTTCACTTATAATGACTTCCTGTGACTGCACCAGCGACACATGGAGAGACCCGTGCCAGGCAGTTAACGCGAGCTACGTCTCCATCCGGCTGTTCTGGAAACGCTGCAGGACGTGGGGGGCGGGGGCTCAGGTGTGGGGGACACAAGGTGGGGCCACACAGGCAGGAAGCTGACAGCGACCGCAGCGCCGGGTGACGCGGGAGCCGGATCCGCGCTGCCACAGACAGACAGGCGGGTGGGCGCCTTCTGCCCGGGGGCACCACCAGCACAGGCAGAGGCGAGGGCCGGCAGAAGCGTCTGGAGCAGAAGCGCCAACTGGCAGCGACTCCTTGGGGAGGGAGTGTCAGAGAGAGGCCGCCGAGGAGCCCGGTTGGCACCAAGGGAGGGCCCAGGGGAGGCCGCCAGCCAGACCCCGGCCCTGAGAGTGTGGGGGACCCCAGAAGGCGGGAGGGCCTCTGGGCCCCAGCACCCGAGGGCGGGCCGGCGCCTGCCGCCGACAAACAGGAGCGGCCCCTTTAACGAGCCGCGGTTTATGAAGCAAGGTTAACAATTTCCCTTGATTCAGTGGAATATTATAAACTCTCTGGGGCCCGGTTGAGGACTTCGACTTCCGACGCACGCTGACGACTCAGCACTTTTTACATTATTGAGAGAATAAAGTTAACCCTCACCCGCCCGCCGCCCCCGAAGGCTGCTGGCGCTTTCCCGCCCACCGTGCCGCCCCGCGCTGCCCCCGGCGGCCGCCTGCGGGAGGCGCCCCTTCCCTTCGGGCAGCGGAGCCCCGCCCGCCGGATCCTCAGGAGAGCTGCAGAGTTGACACAAGTCCACTGGCTCTGGGGACCTGCCGTGCCCCCGCAGGGCCCGGCTGGCTGGGGAGCAGAGGCGGCGGGCGGCCGGGCGTGGGCAGGCAGGAAGACGCTCTCCAAGAGCTGCCTGGGGCTTGCCCAGAGATCGGCACCTGCCAGGCTGCCCAGGCGCAGCAGGAGGGCGCCAGGGCCTCCCCAGTGGGCGCCCGTCTCTCCAGACCAGCTCCCCAACTGTGCTCCCGGGACACCAGCCTGCACCCTCGGCCTGCGCCCCCATCCCAGCCCCCCAGCAGCCTCTAAGCCTTGACATGCTAAGGTGCGGAGACCCGGCACCCCTGTGCCCAGCAAGGCTTAAGCCACAGCCTGGACTGAGCAAGCTGAGGGCACAAGCCAGGCAGGCCCTCACCTTGGCGCCCAGCGGGCAGTAGCCTTTGAGGAAGTCCGTGCAGACCTCTGCCTTCCGGGACACGTAGACATGGCTGTAGGGACAGTCGCTGTTGTTGCAAATCCCCCTCAGGAAGTAGGAGCACACGGGCATCTGTGGGGGCAGGTGGGTGAGGGCCGCTCGGCAGCCTGCTGGGGCTGGCAGAGGAAGCAGGGGCTGCAGGCGGGACCGGCCGGGGCCTACGGGGCGCTGCACACCTGGCAGTGTCTGGGCTCAGGCATTAGCTGGGAGGTGGACTCTGGGGGCGGGACCAGCGGGAGACTGCCCGGGGCACGCAGGTACCCAGCGCCTCCTCCTCCTCCGTCCACCGGCAAAGCAAGCAGGGCAGGTGTGAAGCCTGCCTCCTGGGGGCCCCGCCGCACCACTCCAGCCTCCTCGGAGTCACGCGCCTGCCAGTCCACATCTGCCAGGGCTGTCGCCCGTCCCTCCGCCTGCCCCTCCTTGGTCAGATCTGGGTTGGGGCCCCACACCAGCGCCCCACAATCCCCACTGGCCCCTGCTGGGCGCTCGGGGCTTCCGCTAGCTCCCTACCTGGCCTACCTGCTGGGGGCTGGCTAGTGAGCCTCAACGGCCCCCAGAGCCACGTTTTGGGGGTGAGGTAGGAACTTGCCTGAGGCCAGGGAGGGCAGAGGGGGAGCAGGAAACAAAGGGCGACCCAGGAGCGGGTTTATTTTTAATTGTCTTTTAACTGCAGCGCGGAGGGGAGAGGGGCTGGCTGGGCGGGCGCGGCCGCAGACAATTCCCTTAATGTGGCTTTTGATATAGAGCCCAAATTAGCTCTAATAAAAAGGGATAATAAAGCCAACTCTTCCACCAAACGGACCCTCCTAGCTGTCAGGGCGGCCGTTATCAAGAGAAAGCCGCATTCTCATTTCAATTAACCTTGTTTGCACCCACCACGTCCACACAAATAACAATAACATTAATTCAGGGCGCGGGCGGGCGCAGACGGTGCGGGCGGCGCCGGGCCGGGAGCTAATGAACCCGGAACTCGATGTGAATCTCCAAATTGCTCACAGCAGAGCTTCGGAGCTCTATCAGGGAGAAAAATGCTGATTCTCTTTAAGTTCCTCAAGGGGAAAAGCTGTTGTAGCAGCAGCACCCCCCGCCCGCCGCCACCCCAACCTGCCCAAGCTGCCTGCTGTGCCCAAGCGGGGGCACCCCACCTCCGCAACCCTCTTTCCCGGGCAGGCCTGGAGAAGCCCCGAGGCCTGGGCAGGGTCTGGGGCACCGGAGGCACGTGGGGCACAGGACGTGGGGTGGCCCTGGGGTGCTCTCCACTGAGCTGGCCTCCCGAGAGCAGAGCCTGGGTCCGCAGCCGCTCCCAGGGCGCGGGGTGGGGGGGAGGCGTGGCGGCAGGGGGGCTGAGCTCACCTTCTCCTTAGAGACGTGGTGGGAGAAGGGGCAGGTCCCATCGGTCTTCTTGCACGTTCCCCGGACAAATCTGTGTGCATGGGGGCCAGGGGGTGAGGAGGGAGCCTGGTCGGGGGGCAGGCGGGGTCCCCGAGATCTGCCCATAGGGCTGTAGCTAGGGGGGCAGGTGGGAGCCCACAGGCATAGCACGGGGTGGGGGGCCAGGTGGGAGCCCAGGGGCGTGGGGGGAGCAAGCGGGAGCCCCAGGACGTGGCCAGGCATGGGGGGGCAGGCGGGCGCCCTGGGGCGGGGGTCCCTGAGACCTGCCCACGGGGCGTAGCTGGGGGGCGGGGGGGCATAGCGGTGCAGGCGGGAGCCGATGGGCGCAGGGGTGGGGGGCAGGCGGGCGCCCCGGGGCGTGCGGGGGAAGGGCAGCCGCCCGCTCGCCCACCTGGTGCACACGGCCACCTTCTCGGGGTCGTGGATGTAGGGGCAGCGCTCGCCGCGGTTGCAGCGGCCGAAGCGGGTGTAGAACATGCAGTACTCCTCCTCCTGCCGGCGCTGCCGCCGCCGCCGCGCCTGCCGCACGATGGCCAGGCTGCGCTGGATGGCCCGGCTGGGGACAGGGCGAAGGGCTGTGAGGGGGGGCGGCCTCGGGGGGGGCCCCGCCCCCACCCCCACTGCGAGGACGCACCTGGCCAGGGAGCGGCTGCAGCTGCTGGCCGGGTCTGCGCGGGCTGTGGGGAGATTCTGGGTCACGCCGGCCCCTCGGTCCAGCGCTCCGCTCGGCGCCACCCTGGGACCAGTGCGGAGGTGGACAGCGTAGGCGGGAGGAGGGCCCCGAGGCCAGGGCCTTGCCTGGGGGCTCCCTCTGCCAGGGGCACGTGTGGCTGGCTCAGCAGGAGGCGAGGGGGGCAGTGGGCAGCAACAGGTGGTAAAACGGCCCCCGAAGTGCCCGTGGGTGATGCCTGGGGTTCTCGCCACCCCCACACGCCTCACGGGAGCTCCCAAACCCCGCAGACCCTACCGGGCCTGTCCAGGTCTCCGACTGCGGCCTACAGGGCATCGCGGATGGCAGGGACAGGGAGGGAGCTGGAGGAGTCACTCGAGGCTGGGGCGTGCGGGGGCTCCTGCCTCTTCAGATGTGTGGTCGCCCCCCAGCACGGAGGAGGGCAAGGCAAGGCAGGGCGTGCCTGCTCCCCAGGGCCCTCAGCGTGCTGGGCCAGCAGGGCCCTCCCTACAGGCACTTGTGGGCAGAAAGGGGGCCAAGTGACGTCCCTCAGAACCTCGGGGACCTAAGGGACAAAGCCACCCCAGGTTTACAGCGGGGCTCCCCAGGCGCCTGCACCCGGGCCCCCAATGGCCTGGCCCTCCTGCCACCTGCAGGTTCCCTCGTCTCCCCGGGCCTCTCCCGGCCCCCAACAAGGCCCAGGTCCTGCGCTCTGGAGCCCCAAGGGCTGTGAGCTTCGTCCTGACAGGGGCAGCCACCGCCCTCTGCGTCCATCTCAAGTTCAATGGGCGGGCGACACCCCAAGAGTGGGAGGTGCTGCTCACGAGGAGCTGCTCCAGTGGGGCCAGCAGGGAGCTGCAGGGGCTCCAGGCAGGACACCTGTCCTGGGGTGCCAGCCCCAGGGAGTGGCCAAGGGCAGTCTGGGGCTGTCGTCTGGCTGCTGGTGACCCTGTGGTGCCATCTGCTCCCCACCCTGATCTGGGGAAGGCTGACTCCCCCCTCCACGTGCTCCGCAGAGCCAGCGCGCAGGCTGGGGTGGGGGGGGGTCTGAGAACGGAGGCAGCTTTCCAAATGCTTCCAGTGCTAAAAAATGCGCATAAAGCAGCGCGGCTGGAAACCAGGCAGCAGAGCTAACTGAGAGGTGTTAAAAAGTTCACCAAAACCCTGCAACCTGGAGCAGAAGGCGGGAACTTTCCAGAGAACGGCACCTTGCACTTCCCGGGGGTCTGCTCAAAATAGTAAAGCCGCTCCCTCCAGTCCCCTGCTCCACTGCGAGGTGGGGCTGTGGATCTGGGGGGTCCCGCCAGGCCCAGGGAGTCCCACTGCAGCCACCCAGCCCTCACTGCCCACACACCCCGAGGATGCGGTCCCCAGCTCAGGGGCTGGGGTCACTCTCTGGGGAAGGGCACCCGGTGGGAGCCACTGGGAGGCTGGGGATGGGGGCTCTGGACAGTGGTCACCCTCCAGCCCACCGTCCCGCCTGGCCCCGGTCAAGCGTGGAGGCTCAGACAGTTGGGTCCTGCAGGGCCAGGGCCTGCCCGTCCAGTCTCAGCAAGCAGGGACGGGGGTTGGGGTTGGTCCTCAGGATGGGGGTGGCCCTGTCACAGGGTAAGCGCCTGGGCTTCCAGGGAGGCTGAGGGGAGCCCTAAGAAGGCAACATCCCTGAAGGGCCCCCAGGCCAGAGGGGTGCGCAGGACCCCACGGCATCTCTGCTCCCCACAAAGTCCGGTCTGGATCCCAACCAGGGGCCGGTCCCACCCTAGAGGAGCTGACTGCCGGGAGGCCAGAGAAGGGGCAGGGAGGAAAGGGGGGGGCGGGAGGCAGACCGAGGGGGCGCTGGGGGACAGGGAGGCCAGGGCTGGGGGCCGCAGGCCAGGAGGAGCTCGCCCCTCCCAAGGAGCCGCCTGCTGACGCCCCAGTTGCGCTGACACCGGAGGAGGAAATTTATTTCTTTAATTACTGCCCGTCTGAGCGGCGGGGCAGCGGCGTCCCCACCTCCCGCTGCAGGAGCAGTCGCCTCTCCTCCTGGCCGGAGCGGGCGGTGTGGGCAGATGGGGACGGCCCAGCGCGGGGAGGCCCGAGCCCTGGAGGCCGCTCCCACTCCCAGGGCCACCCAGCGCCAAGGAGGTGCCCGCCCCAGTGTTGAGTGTGACCCCTGAGTCCACTGCCAGCGCGCTGGGCCCAAACCCACCGCCTCCCCCACCCTCGGGCCCCACCCACGGGAGACCCGGCCCTCTGGGACCAGGGCCCATGGGAGGTGCCCCTTCAGCCAGGCCCCTCAGAGAGGCACTGCGCCCGTCACGGCCCCCCGGGCCCCCGGTGCAGGTGGCGCTCAGGCCAGAGGGCCGTCAGGGGCGCCCTTTGCCCAGGGGCAGCTGTGGGGCTGGCACTCCCAGTCCCTCCAGTGCCCTGCGGACCTCCCGCGCCAAGGCCCCTCTCTGCTCCTCAGCCCCACAGTCCGCTGTCTCCCGCAGGCTGGCATGGTGGAGGGCACACCAGAGTCCTCGCCAGCCCTGCCCAGCCAGCTGAGCAGGCTCTCAGGCCCCTGGCTCAGCAGGGGTCCCCGGGGCAGCCAGAGAAGGGCCTGCACTGGACATGCGCCCTGGGGTCACCGCAGGGCCCCGAGGGCAGCAGGGGGGCCACGGTGTGCAAGGCGGCCCTCCTGGCCTGACAGGCGCTGAGGGGCCGCCTGCTGCCTTGCTCCTCCCCTTTGATAACAGAAGGGGGCACAGCTGGACCGAGAGCCGGTGCCTCTGTCAGTGTGAGCTGTCGGCCCAGGCCCGCTCTGTGGGCCAGGCGCAGAGCCGGCACAGCGCCAGAGGCGAGGGGCGCCAGGCACAGGGCTCCGGCGCTTTCGGGGGCCACCCGCAGGGACCCCTTGGCCGTGGGAGCTGGGAGCCCTGCGCTCTGAGGAGGGACCCAGACCCAAGAGCGGCCCCCTCACCTGCACGCAGCAGGGGCCTACTGCCCCCGTCGCCCGTGCGGCCGCCAGTCTTGGAGAGCTTGTTGGCCGACACCTTGTAGAGGACGCCTCCGATGCAGCGGTAGCCGCGGCCCCGCCAGCCCCCAGCTGCCGGGCGCAGGCGGTTCAGCACCAGGGACCTGCGGGGACAGGAATCACCTCAGCCGCAGCTGGTGGATGCCAGCCCTGACGGCGTGGCCAGGCAGGCGGGGGCGGCAGGTGGTTCAGGCCAGCACCGCCAGGGCCAGGGGCCAGGAGAGCCCTGGGGAGTTACCCCAAAGGTCTGGGGCCACAGAGGCCACCTGCCCTCCTGTCCCTCCCCAGGCTTATCCCCGTCAGGTGAAACACCAAGGGAGGCCGAGGGTCAGGAGGATGCCGACGCCCTGCTGGGCACACGTCCACACGGCAAGCGGTGACCGCATGAGAAGTGGCTGCAGGCTGCAGCGGCGTTGGCGGCGAGCTCACGCAGGCCGGCACCAGGCCCCACCCGTCCTCCCAGGAGGCCCCAGGTAGGGCACAGCGGCAGCGGCCAGCAGGGGACTGGCCGAAGTGAGAAGAGAGGTGGGCCCTGCGGCCTTTGGGGTGGCTGAGGGGTCCTGGAAGGGTGGCCAATGTGCTCACACAGAGGACCCCACAGCCCTGCCCCTCCCTGGGAAGCACATGACCCCCAACTCACCAGGGGCAGGGCCAAACCTTTCCCAGGGCCCCCGAGAGCGGTCTGTGGAACATGGCCCCAGACGTGGCTGAGAGGCGTCCTGACAACGCCGCAGGCGCCCACGGTGGATCCCCACAGGCGCGTGGGAGGGGCCCCTCTGGGCCTCCGCAAACCTGCAAGCTGGGGTGTTTCCAGCCCCACAGCCTCTGGCTCTAGGGAGACCCGAAGCTTTGGAGTGAGGGCGGGGTGGCAGGAGGGGCCGCGGAGTCATGGAGCACTGAACCCACTTCCCCTTAACGAAACTCAAGTTCACGGGACACAGTCAGAGGAACCAGGCGTGCCCGGCAGGTCCGGCTGTCCCCACGCAGGAGGGCCCTCGGGGGTGGCCAGGCCTGCAGGCTGGGGACCCTCCCGGTGGGCCCCGCCTCCAACAGAGAAGGGGCCGGGGTCTCCTCCCGTGCCAGCCCCCATGACGACTCTCGGGGGCAGTGTAGCCCACGCCCAGCGTGCCCAGCAGGGCCAGCCACACAGCCCACAGTCCTAAGGTCTCATGCCCAGAGGCACTGCCCCCGCAGGCCAGCAGGCCAGCAGGCCAGCAGGCGGGGAGGGCTGGCCAGGGGCGGGCTAGGCCCCGCTGGCCATGGACCTGGGCTGCTCCCCGAGCCTCTCCGCCGCGGGTGTCAGAGCACTGCCGTAAATCGCCCCCTAATGGGGAGGACAGCCTCTGGAAGGAAGCTGTATTGAGAGGGGGGATAAAATTAACGAGATAATAGCAGGGCCAAGGCCCTCACGGCAAGGGCCTGTAATTCCTTTTCTGCAGCCGGGGCCCGCGGAGCTAAAGGCTTCTCCTGTCCGTCCGGCAGGCCGACGCCGCCAGGAAATTTCATTAACGCTGGAAAATAGGAAAGGTATTAAGCGTGGATAATGACGGCCAGGGAGGGAACCGAGCCTTCAGACAGCCCTCCTTCCCGCCTTTGTAATGGGAGGCCCGGACTTCCTTCAAATCCATTTCTAATCCATTTGAAATACTACAGCGAATTATCTTCCCTTCAGCCCGAAAGCGCCAGCCAATTTACCCCGAATAGAAGTGACAATGCCCCAGGATTTATCACCACAACCTTGACTACACCAGGGCTGGGCTGCCCTCGCGGGGAGGGGCAAAGGACAGTGGGTAACATTTTAAATGGAAAGTGGAGTAACAGGGAGAGCCCGCAGAGGGGCAGGGGCGACAGCCTCGGCCTCTGCTGCCGAAGGGCGGGCCGTCCGCCTGCCGGGGCTGCAGGCGCAGAGGAGAGCACGGGGCTGGGGCAGGCCGGAGGCCACCCCAGGGAAGGAAGCTGGGGGCCCTGGCAGAGTCTGGCAGGACGGAGGTGCTTTCCTCAGACACCAAAACCCGGGAGTGCTGCTACTGGGGGTGCCTCGGTCCAGGGCCCTGCTTCCTCCCTGCCCGAGGCCACTGCCCAGAGCAGGTGGCCTCTCAGGCTGCCCTCAGCTGTGTGTCTGCCAAGGGCCAGGGGTGCGCCCGCAGGGCCCACAGCGGCCCATGCTCCTGCCCCAGGACCTGGCCAGGCATGGCTGGCTCCCCACCCACTCCCGTGGCCATCCCCACTCCAGCCTGAGGCGAAGCTTTCTGGGCTGGACAGACAACTGCAGTGGGTGGAGACCCCAGGAGTAGCCCCACCTTGGTGGTGCTCTGGGCCAGGAACGCTCAGACCGAGAGCAGGGCTCCTCTGCAGCCCCCACTCTGGCTTTTTTTTTTGAAGATTGATTTACTTATTGATGCATACAAGAACTGGGGTACAGGCCAGAGATGCAGGGGGTGAGAGGATTCACCAGAGACAGAGTGGGGAGCAGAACAGGCAGACTGACGAAATACATTGCTGAGGGGAGCAGTGGGCGAGATGGGGGAGGTCTGCTGCGCCATGTGGGTAGCTCCCTGGCCAACTGGGGATTGAACTCATGCTGCAGAGGTGAGGACAGCTTCATAGTGCGGTGCTTAACCCCTTGCGCCACCCGGGAGGCCCACACTCTGGCTCTTTCAACCCTGAGGCTCTCCAAGGCCCTGGGGCCTGGGATGGACCCTCCTCCCAGGGTTGTAGAGACCTTCACACAGAACCCAAGGCCTGGACACAGCCCACCCCCACTGGGAAGCCCCACAGGCCTAGAGGCCTCTGCGGTGACAGCCGAGGGAGGGCTGGGCCAGGGCACCCTCAGGTCTTGCCAGTGCCCGAGGGTCTGAGGCAGGGAGGCGTGAGGAGCACCTGGGGCAGCTGGGCAGTTCCCTGACTAGCCCCGGATCTGGCCTGCTCCAGCAGATTTGGGGAGACCCGCCGGCCACGCCGGGCCTGGGCGGGCAGGGACACACTCTCTGCCATCTCTGCACCAGAGGAAGGCGCCCTCGTTGCTCCGACAGCACAGCGGCCTGTGTGCGGAGGGGCCCGGGCAGTGGCCTGGACACAAGGCGAGCTGGGGGCCGGCCCAGCCCAGGCCCCGGTGCTGTGGCTCAGGGCGCTGTGGCTCAGGGGCTGGAGCTGCAGGGAGGCAGGGCTCCAGTCCTGGGAGCCTCCAGACTCACTCCCCTGCAGACACCCCCTGGGGCGAGAGGCCTGGAGGGGCGCCCTGAGGGCCCCACCTGGCCTGGTGACCACAGCAGCTGGGGGGACATTGCGGCCTGGGGGGACACTGTGGACCTGCTGGGAACAAGGGGTCCGTGTGCTGCTGGTCGCCCCCAACCCTCATGTGGGTGGCCTGGGGGCGGCACTGGGTGGGGGAGGGGCGGACCCTGAGGACCAGACGGGGGCGGGTGGGAGCTTTCAGGAAGGGAGTGGGTTTGCGGGCTCTGCAGCGCGGGAGTGCGCCGTCAGCAGAAGCGGGGACTCCCAAGTAGGTCAGCGCAGCCCCACCGTGACGGGCGCAAACTGCTTAAGTGGGCTTTCCACAGAATCGCTGACGGCGCCGCGGGAGGCGCGGGCCCTGCCTGGACGCCCCTGCCCGCGAGGCCCGGCTCCACCTCTGGGAGCACGGAGGGAAAGCGGCCCCAGCAGACCAGCGCGGGCTCAGGCAGGGCCTCAGGGCCAGGAGGGGGGCGAGGTCTGGCCTCTGGCCCCACCAGGGCGGTGCCCTGCAGGGCAGCACACACGCCTTCTCACTGGTGGGGGGCCGCAGGCTGGAGGTGCCTGGATGGGGTGAGGAGGGCGGGGCAGGGCCTGCCCCCAGGGTCGCTGCCCCCCCTCCAGCCGCTTGGCTGCTCCGCCCCAGCCGAGCAGAAGGGGCCGTGAGCGGGCGGGGACGGGGAAGCTGGCGGTGGGCCTCCTCTCGAGGGCTCGGCCACTTACACGCTCACATCTACTCGACCGGTGTTTCGATCAACGGCTGCATTACACGCTTTCCCTTTAAGAGTCTAATAAACAACAAGATGGAAAGTAAAATTCTCCATAAAATGACAGTTTTAAAATCCATTTCAGCTGAAGCTATTGGTGTTTTGTACGTTAGCTGCAAAAAACAGGTATTACTGGGGCTTAATGGCCCTGGTCCATCGGGCAGAGCACAGCTGGGGGGCAGAGGGCCGGGAGCCGGGGCGGGCAGCCCAGCCCCGCCGCCGCCTCCTTTCGCTGGCCTCTCCCGCTGCCCAGCCCCGCGGCAGACCCGCCCTCTCTGGCCCGGCCGGGCCCTGTCCAGCAGGGCGCACACTGGCAACCGGGTGATGGATGCCCCCGAGGAATCAATTTTGTATTCAAAGTAACTGAAGTAACAAAGTAACTGAAAGTGGGCATGAGCCTCGAGGTGGGCAGGGCAGGTGAGGACGGGGGTGGGGGGTAGGGGGAAGTGGGGGGCGCGGTGCAGACCGGCTGGTGGGCGTCACACGGCAGGAGGGGCCTCAGCACTGCATGCCAGGCCGTCCCCACCCCGGGCCCAGCAGAAGGAGCCCTGGTGCAGGCGGCATTGTGTCCAACCCCACGCTGCCAGCCGGCACCACACAGGCCGATTCTTGCACACCTGGGGGAGCCGGGGTCAGGCGCACCCGTCTACGGCTCACCCTGTGCAGGACAGCCCTCTCCAGACCCCACCTCCGCTCCGGATGGCCAGTGAGCTGAGGAGACGCAGCACCGGTCTGGGACTCGCCCCAAAGCCAGTGTAGACAGGGCAGCGGGGCAGGCGGCCTCCACCAGGGCACGGGTACACCCGACCCGGGCGACAATACGAGACGGAACCCCAAGGAGCGATGCTGAGGACGGAAGCAGCCTGGACAGTGCCCACAGCTGGAGCGGAGGCGCCAGAGGCCTGCCCACGGGGGCAGCCCTGGCCCCTTCTCCGAGTGGATCTCCGGCGACCCGGCCGGCGGCTGTGCTGAGTAGCCAGCGCAGGCTCCCAAGACCAACAGGTCTACGTTCCCAGAAAAGGAAACATTCTGAGAGGAAAAACCGCCTTGGGGCAGGGAGTACAGAGATCACGGCGTCCACGATGGCAAGAAACTGGCTGCGGGCACCGCAGCACACGTGGCCGGGGCCGTGGACGTGAGAGGAGGAGGGCCGGTCCCCCCACTGACTGGCAGGGAGCGCTGCGCAGACACTGGACACTGGGGGACACCAGCCGGGGTGGGGCTATAGGGCGCCCTGCCCTGAGCCGGGCAGCCAGCACCGGGACTAACCCTCCTTGCCAGGGCAGGGAGGAGCCAGCCAACCCCTGCCTGATGGGCCCGCAGGGTGGCAGCTTTGCGCTACCTAAGCGGCAAGGCGCTGCCTCCTCCCGGAAGTCTGGGCTGCAGACACCAGAGGGCACAGGCCATCAGTGGAAGGGCGGGGCTGGGCCTGGCACATGCCCGCCAAATCCACACCTGCTCCAGCTGACATGGCTGCCGCTGGCCCCTGCAGTGCTGGGGTGGGACAGACACGGGCGGGTGTCCGGTGCCCAGTCTCTCGGAGCCTGAGTGGCTACTGCTACAGCCGGGGGCCAGGCTGCCCACCCACCTACCTACTCCCCTACCTGCTGCCAGGCAGGCCCACTCACGGGCTCCACCCACCTGGGGCGGCCCCCCAGGTACCACTGCGCAGGGTGGGGGCCAGGGGAGGAGCCTGGACCATCTCTCTGCCCCCCAAATCCCATCCTGCCGGTGGGGGGTGCACCCCCGCCCCCTGGTGGACCCAATAGAGCTGGTCATAATTTATGCTCCCCCCGCCTATGCTTTATGGCTTTCTTAATTCGGCTCCTGCTACTATTAATGTAGTTAATGCTGAGATTATATCTATTTTCTGGCGTCAGGCGGTGATTTATTCCAGCCATTTTTCCGGTGGAGGCTCCCACGCTGTTAAATCAAGCGCCTTGCCAATTAAGTGCTGACTTGGGAAGTGGACGCAATCTTAACAGACATCTAACCGCAAATTAAACCCGCTTCGGACTCTGGGGAATGGGCGGGGCCCGAGGAAACCTTGCTGACTTCGAGGAAAGCCAGGGGAATGCAAGCCGGGGCACCTGCCTGCCGCTCTGGGGGACAGGAGGGGCAGCCGGGCCAGGCCCGCGAGAGCCGGCGCTGGGGGAGAAGGCAGGCCCTCAGACACCCGCGACTCCTGGGTATCCCCATTTGCACGAAGTGGCTGAGAGCCCGGGACAGGCTGGGACGAGCATACGGATCCAGCCCCCAGGGTGCCCAAGGGCCTGAAGAGGGCGGGTGGAGGAGGCCCAAGGCCCCTGCTGGGGAGGGGCGCAGGAGGGTGGGGCGGCCGGGTGGTCAAGTGACGAGGTGGCTCCCGTGGGCCCCGCCCAGACAACCGCAGGTGGTGAGAGGCAGGAGGGACGCTGGGGACACCGTGGGGGCTCCTGGGGGTAGGCCTGGGACAGCGACGGCCTGAGGGCCCCGTGCCCGGTGACAGCAGCTGAGTCCTGCGCGCCTGAAGCTGGCGCAGCGACAGATGCCCGGTCTCGCAGAGAAGCAGGAACAAGTTGGTCTTTCCCACATTTCTGGCGAGTCCCCCGGGCCCGACAGGGCTGTCTTCTTGCGCCCCAAGGAGAAGGGAGCCGAACAGCAGCTGATGGAAAAGCAGGCTGGCGGCTGCCTCCACCTCCACGCCGGCCCGGCCCTCCCCTTCGCAGACCCTCGCCCATGCCCTTCCCCCTCTGTGCAACGCCCCTGCGCCCTGCCCCAGAGCAGGACGGGGTCTCTCAGACGCCAGGCTGCTGCCCTCATTTGTCGACAAATTAAACCACTTTCCTTCTCAAACTCTCTTCCTCTTCCTGGCTGAGGGAGACTGAGGCCGGGCTCGGGACAAAGCCGCCTGCTTGCCCAGACGGCCGGCCCAGGCCATGAGGTGGCGGGTTCTGGGCTGGGACCGGGCTGGAGAGGGATGCGCAGAGGGCCGGACCTGATCACGGGCGCCCTCCTGCCGCCTGGAGCCGAGAGGGTGGCCGTTCTCCTCCTGCCGCCAGGACAGGGCGCGGCTTCCTGGCTGCTCGCTCCCAGCACGGCCGGGGGGCATGGGGGTGACTCGGCACAAGGAGGTGGCTGGGGCGGCGGGGGCTGCAGCCAAGGACTGGCTTCTCCCCCCCAGGAAGGGAGCCCGCCCAGGCTCCCAGCAAGCGGAGGGGAGGCCGCCTGGCCCTCCTGCAGGGGCCCTGGGCGGCCACGCCAGTGGGTTCAGTGCTGCGGTGTCTCTGCAGCAGGTGAGGTCGTGTGCCCTCAGGGCTCCCCCACGAGGAACCAGGCCTGGGCGGGCGCACACTGGCCCGGCCCCTGGTGCTGTAGGGCAGGGCCCCACCCAAGCCGACCCCTGAATGGCCAGAAGACACCACGCGGCAGGGATGGAGACACGTGGCCGGGAGCGCGTTGTCCCAGTGCCGAGGCAACCTCAAGGCCCGTGGGCACCTGGAGGGTGGGCCAGTGGCTCACTAGCCACCGCTGAGAGCCCACACTCTCCTCCAGGCCTGCGGGGCAGGGGTCAGGGGAGGGGGCAGACCTCCAGATGGGTGTGGGCAGCGCACAGGACAGGGGAAGCGCAGCCCGAGGTCGGGCCCCGCCTGCCAGCTCCCCTGGGCCCTGTGGGCTCCGCCAACGCTGCCAGCTGCCGGCTCGCAAGGGAAGGCCCCGCGGGGAGAGGCCCGTCCAGCAGCACCCAGACGGCCGCCGCATCGGACGGACAGAGGAGCAGACAAATGGCCGGGGACGCGCCGAGCGGACTTCCGCCCCCGCAGCTGGGCACCCGCGCGGGAGCCGCGGCCCATTTGTTAGGGTGATGAAGGCTCCGTGCCTGCAACCGCTCGCCGCCTTAATGAGCAGCCAAAGGGGCCGGTAAGCATAATTCCAGAGGCCAGTAATATTTTATATAATCGCCGAGTGGTTTAAATTGAAAACCCCCAACTGAATCAATATTTACTGCATTGAAACGGAATGAATAGTAATAAGTCACTAAGCTCCCTGTCCTGTTTCATGAAATAAAAAATTATAAAAATGAGCGCAGGCACAGGGAGGCCATCACATTAACTTCTACGGCACGTGGGGAGCCGTAACCGCCTGTTCTCATAAAATAAAATTCTAAAAAACCCGACCGAGCAGACCGGCTTCAGCACCGGGCGGGGAGCAGAGTGGGGCACCAGAGAGGCCTGTCCTGGGTGACTCTCAGGGCCCCTAGCCCCTGCCTGGCACCATCCACACTGCTGGCCAGGCCGCTCCAGGGCTGCTCCCAGCACCCCTGGCCATGGGACAGGATGGGCAGTGGCCCCGGCACCCGCTCCGCAGCTGGCCCAGGGCCCCGGGGCTGTCTGTGCGGCAGTGAGGCTGGCTCAGCCATGGCATCCTGGGCTCCCTGCTGCCGGGGAAGACCCTGCATCCCCCTGGGGCCCCAGGCCCTGCCAGCAAGACTCCCATGGGGAGCGCCCCACAGGAAGGGGTCCTGCCTCCAGCAGGGAGCTAGAGAGGGGAGGGTGCAGCGGCTGGGAAACAGGCCCTACCACCTGTGAGGGTGTCCAGCACGGGGAGGGGGAGCAGAGTCCTAACAAGTCTGCCCTGTGACTCTACAACAAAAAGAAAACCACCCACTCAAAACAGCCTGGCTCCTAAACACCCGCTTGTAAGCAGTGGCCAGCGGTGTCACGGGCAGCCAGTGACCACAACCGTGGGCCCCAGGACAGCACTACCTGGGCCAACACTAGCCGTGCCCGGGCACACAGGGCCGGCGCCAGGAGGGTCTGCAGGGGCGTGCGGCCCGCTCCTGGCGTGCAGGGGAGGAGAGAGCCGCCCCACAAGGGGACTGAGGGTGGGAGGCACCCAGGGGCCCAGCCAGTGCTGAGCATGGAGCGGCGGCAGCCGGGTGGCAGCATGGGTGTTCGAAAGCCGTCCTGGGGGGGCGGCAGAACAGGTCTGAGGCGCAGGACCCAAAAAACCCAGAAGGTGGCTGGCCCGGAAGCGCTGGGGTGGAGGCGCCTGGGAGTGGCTGGCCGGAGCTCCCGAAGGGCAGCGGCAAGGCCAGCTCGAACCTCTCAGCCTTGAGGCCCCACAGCCCCTGCACTGCCACGCGGACCCCAGGCAGGGCAGGTGGAGAAAGGAGGCGCCCGCGGGCCCCCGGCGCCCCGGCTGGGCTAGGGGTCCCTGCAGCTGTGGGCAGGGTTCTGCGGAGGCGGTGGGTGGGGCCGGGAGGGGCGGTGGCAGGCGAGCCCGGGAAGAGCCGGTGCCGAGGCTGGAACAGCGGTGCCTCCCAGGGCCAGGGCTAGGCAGTGTGGGGGCGGGGCAGAGCGCGCCGCAGACGCCCTGCAGAGGGCTCTGAAGACTAAGGGCTCCTCCTGGGCGCCCCGAGTGTGCGGATGCACCCTGAGAAGGGGCCACCCAGCACCCGGCTCCCACAGCATGGGGGGGACAGCCCCCCACCCTACAAGCGGGTGTGTGGGGACAGGGCTCCGGACCCTGAGGCCGGGCGCGGACAGGCAATTCACTCTGCAACTTCTCTGTAAGTGCAGGAGATATCAAAACAAAGGGGTGCTCCCTCCCCTTCCCCCCTAGCTGGCCCCCCTCAGGGCGGCCCACCCTCTCTTGGTCTGTCTGGGAGCGGGGAGGAAGCAGAGGTCTCTCCGGCACACCTGGGCAGGCAGAGCCAGGGTGGCCAGGCCAGGCCGCCTGCCCGGGAAACCGCCGAAAGTCTCCCCTCCCAAGACAGGACAGACTCACCGCTCCCCTGTCACTGCCCCCCTGGGCTGCCCCCACCAGGCTGCCAGACCCAGCTGGCCATCCCATGGTGGGACAGAGCGAGCGCCAAGCTGACTCCCCAGACCCGGGTGCGTGGGCGGGAGAGGAGAGGCAGGCCCCAGGCACACAAGGGCCAGGGCAAGGTCAGCACGCCTGTGCCCAGGGCCGGCCCACAGCATCGCAGCTGAGGAGGGAGGCAGGGCCTGGCCTGCCTGGGAAGGGCCGCAGATGCCGGGCTGTCCCGCACTCCCGCACTGCGCGGCAGGGATGTGGGGCGTCCTCTTGGCTCTGTGTAGACACAAGCCGGGGCTGCGCCCAGGCACCCCTCTGTGGCCCACCTGTCCTCCCCACTGCAGGCAGCCTTGGGCCCAGCAGTGCCAGCAGGCTGGGATAGCCAGGGAGCGCTGCCCCGTTCAGCAGGGCAGTCAGTGCCGTGTGCCTGGCCAGGGCAGGTCGGGGCACAGCCATCCCTCCCAGCAGGGGATGACTGTCTCCCTGCCACCTCTGGGGAAGCCCTGGTCTGCGGGATGGCATCTGGGGGAGGGGCTTGTGGGAGGGGGGCCAGACATGGCCACGGTGGGCCCCACAGCCCCGTCAGTGTATCTCCTCGCTCAGGGACGCTGCCGCTCGCCTACCCGCCAGCTCTCCACGAGGGGACATGGGCGGCGGGGCCGGGGCGCACGGAGAAGGGTGGGGGCACCCATCCTGGGCTGAATCCCTCTCTAATGAGCTGTCACTTTGCAGAAGCACTTCAGAGACTTCAAAATCGCAGCCTGAACCCGTCAGGCCGCGGAGAGCACGTGAGAGTCGCCGCACAGGCGTGCGAACGGGGCGGCGGCTGCCTGACAGCCCGTTTGTCGCTGCGGCCCCCGCACGCCGCCCCGGCCCGGCAGCTCCCGTCTGCTCCGCACCGTCAAGTCACGTGGGTTTGGAAGGTGAAAAAAAGTGACAGGCGGTTTAGGGACGTAAGTCTCGTTCGGCTTCAGTTCAGATTAATGGACTTGCGGGGAGCTGGCGAGGGGCAGGCGGCCCCACAAATCTTAGGAGGAGAAGCGGCTCCCGGCTCGGCTGCGCCTCCGCCCCGCGCGCTCTCAGGGCCGCTGCCGGGGAGCAGAGCTGGGAGCAGGCAGAGCCCCCACACACTGGGCACCCAGAGGCCAGGGCAGCAGAGCAGACAGGTTGTCCCAGGCGCCCCACCCCCCAGCTCCAGCCTCCATGCGCTCGCCTGGCCAGGAAGCAGCAGCCTCGTCCAGCCTGGGCTCTCAATTGGAGGGTCCTACCCTGAGACCCCAGCTGGCAGCACCCAAGGGATCCAGAGGCTGCTGCCCAGCATCCCCCACCTCCCGTCCGCATGACACAGATGTACGCCAACTGGCCAAGAACCAGACGGGCTCTGACCGGCCCCTCCAGGTGGGGTCAGGGCCCCGCCACTGCTGCGCCAGCACTATCTTCAACCCCTACCACAAGCAGGAAACACAGGGCAGGGGCCATGTTGTGTGCATGAGGAAAAGGGCACACAGCCTCCTGGGCACAGGCACCCCACGGCGCCCCCGGAGCCGGTTCACCTGCCTCAGCCCCTCCTGCATCCACCAGCCCTGCCCACCGAAACACCCTGGACTGCTGGGGTCTGCCCAGGCCACTCTGGGGTGTCCTCCCTCTGGGGCCCCTAAGGACAGCGCTTGAGCCGTGGGCTCAGGCTGGCTGCCTGCTGGAACAGGCCGGCTCTCACCACCATGGGCCCAGCCCACACTGGCCTGGCTCCACTGCCAGCTGCCTCTGTCCAGGAGAACATAAGTCCCGCAGGGCAGAAGTTGAGGTAATGGCCAAAGTCAGCCACGCCTAGCCTCCTGGGAGCCGGCCACTGCCCCGGCAGCCCCACTGCAGCAGAGGGCACAGGGCAGGAGAACCGGGGCAGACAGGCCACACCAGACAGGCCTCTCTGCAGCCCAGACCGGCACAGTCAGGTGTGAGGGGCTAACTGGGCTGGGCACCTGGCTGCAGCTGCTCTGCCAAGCAGGCAGCCCCACAGGTGACCTTGGTGAGGGAGGCCACATGGCCCAGGGTCTCCTGAGCTGACCAGTCCTCGGCGCCTCCCTCTACCCATCCCCAGGGGCCAGGCCCCATGCCTGGCACGCCCTGAGGAGGCGGGCGACACGGGATGGGTCTGAGCATGGCAGGCGGGGCAGGGCCAGCTCCAAGCTGGGCTCCCACCCCCTGCTGAGGCACGTGCGCGGGGTGCTTGCCTGGGTCTCCACACACGGGGGTGGCGGGGTGGCGGGGGCTCTGGGCCTGGAGATGCGGGCCCGGCCCTGTGCTGGGGCTTCTGGAAAGCTGGGCCCGCCACACCTGCGCAGGCTGTGGCAGCAGGCAGGGCCTCGACCCAGCGCCCACCCTCCACGGCTTCCCTCAGGGGCCACCGCCCGCACATTTGCCCAGGGGCCCTCACAGCTTGGTGGGGCGGGGGGGGGAGGGGGCGGCCGCCGCCCGGCCAGAGTCCTTAGCCCACTCGGGGAGCCCAGTCGGCACCCTCTGCATGCTGGGCTGGGAGGCGGTGGCTAGGGCCAAGGAGGGCTTGTGCCCAGCACCAGAGGGGGCGGGAGCAGAATCAATAAATCTCATTCACGATGATCAGGGGCTCTTATTAAGTAAATTAATTTAAGTTAATTTAGCTCGATCGTGACGCTGATCACAGTGATTTAGTGAGGTGGAATCACATTAAGAAGACCACGCTCGCCAGACGGCAGAGTGGAAGAAAACGAGGCCCACTTAGCACACAGACGGGCGTGGAGGAGCAGGTGTAGCTCTACCCGCATCCAGAAAGAGAGAATTATCTTCGTAAATTTGCAGAAATAGCCCCCAAGGCGCTTATAAATCTATCTAAAACAAAAATACCACAAAAAATGCAGTAAAGTTAACTTAAAATATACTTGCTGCTTTTGCCACCAGGAAAGTCAGGGGTAGGGCCCAGCCGGCTGCGGCCTCCCCCAGGGTACTGTGGTTCCGAGGGTGGGTGGAACAGGCCGCAGCTCTGCCTATGGCCCGGCCCGAGGCCAGGGCCCCGGAAGGCCCACGCTCTGCCTGGAAGCCCAGGCTGGACCAAGGGGCTCCACACTGCTCCCCGTGAGGTAGGCTGCCAGGGTGGACAGGAAGCCGGGGAGAAAGGGCTGCCCCCACTGGGGTCCCGCCCACCCACCAGGCTGCCGCTGTCCCCTCTGTGAAGGAAGAGCCCCCACTGCTGGGCCAAGCCCCCCGAGGCCCGAAAGCGGAGTCGCCTCACGAGAGCGGGGCCCCCACTTCTGTGCCCCAAACGCAGCCTCCTGGTCTCTGCAGCCTCTGCTTCCAGGCCCGGGACCACAGAAGAGAGCGTGAGCTCCCAGCCAGGGCACAGAGCGTGAGGCCCCAGCACTGGGGCGCAGGAGAGCGGGGAGGGGCCAGCTGCCCCTCCACCCTCAACAAGCGATGCACCATAGACAGTGAGGCAGACCTACGGGCCAGGGGCAGCCGCCGGCCACACCGAACCTCGCTCCCCACATGGCCCCATGGGCTGGTGCTCCCCCATTCGTGACGGCCCCTGCCAATGTGCGTGTCTGCGTGCATGCGAGGGCCCAATGTTTGTACATGTGTGGGCCTAGTGTGTGTGTCTGTGTGCACATGTGGGCCCAGTGTGTGTGTGCACGTGTGGGCTCGGGGTGCACATGCCTGTGTCTCTGCACACGCGTGTCTGTGGTGTCCACATGTGCCTCCGTGGCGCACAGGCTGCCAGACAGAAAGCCAGGTGTTTCCCGGCTGACAAACCATGGGCTGCCCACCTGCTGGGCGCGGGGCCTGGGCGCGCAGGCTCCTACCTGGACAGGGAGAGCCGCCGTGACCGCCAGGAGGGCACAGAGAGGGGGGCCAGGGGTGCGGGGAGAGGAGCTGCCGGAGTCTTCTTGACGATGCGGTAGCGGGTCTTGATCACTTTGCCAGTGGGCGGGGTCCGCGGGACATGCAGGCTGGAGGCTGTGGGGGGAAAACAGACACGAGTGGTCAGTGGAGGGCGGTGGGGCCTCCCCATCACACTGGCTGCGGCTCCGCCCCACATGTCCCACCTGGGCCCCAGGACAGCTGGCAGCAGGCCCTGGCCCACGAGGGGCTGCTGAGGACGCTGGCAGGGAGCAGAAGCCGAGCTCCCCGGGCCAGCTGTCCGGGGCAGCATCCAGGCGGGCACCCCCACCCCAGAGCACCAGGAACCCCTGACCCTGGGTGGGTGCTGCTCCCTAGGCTGCCGGGGGCAGCCAGGGGTTGCAGTTGGTGCAGGAGGCTTGCCTCGCAGCCCACACCCACATAGCCCACATGCTCATGCCGTCGCCAGCACTGTCATGACAGCTGGTGGGGGGCCGCGCACCCCGCACGCCTCCTCCCGGAGCATCTCACATGATTAACAGGGGTCTGTGTTGCCCCAATTCCCCTCCACGAGCTTCTCTGTAGCATCAAGGAACGCGTCTAACAGCCCGACTTTCATGAGCCACAGCTCTAGCCGCCCAGATGATTAAAGGCAGCCCAGCGCTGGCCGCACTGACCAGAGAACGGCCGTGAGGAAGCGCCCTCCTGGCCAGGGTCTGGGTCCCGACCCCGCCCTGAGAGGGTCCAGCCACAGGAAGGTCCGACCCCAGAGACCCCAGACCAAGAGCTGACTGCGACCCCCGTGGCCGCAGTGCCATGGGTTGGCCAGGGTGGGTGGGCGGCCTGGTGAAGATCTGGGCAGGCGCATGTCGGGAAGGACCGGCCCCCGGGCCCCCGGTGACACCGAAAAGCACTCCACGCACACCCGTCCCCAGGCGCGGGGCCTCCAGTCCACCAGCCCGCAGGGGCTGTCGCTGCCCACAGACAAGAGGGAAATCCTGTCAGCGCAAGTCATCTTCGGAGCCCTAAACCCCAGGAGCCTCGACCCTGCGGCCAGTTCCATCCTGAACAGGCCCCGCCGCTGTGTCCCAGCCCCCACCCCCGCCCCCCGACCGTGGACACCAGGGGCAGGCCGGCTCCCGCCCCGTCCGGGGGAAGGTGGGTGCTGAGGGCACACAGCCCCGCCACAGCCCCGGGAGGCCCCAGGCTTCCCCGACAGGTAGGCAGCAGCGCGGCCACGGGCTGCAGGGGCCCCCAGCAGGACAGAGAGAGCGAGGTGGACGGGCAAACGGACGGGCCCTGGGGGAGGGAGAGGGCCTGGCCCGGGCCGCCTCGGGCACAGGCTGAGGCCACAGGCCCCCTCTGGGCGGGCCGGCGGGGTTGCACATGCCCGTGTAACCCACACATGCGCCGGTGAACTCCCCTGGTCACGCCTCCCAGGGCCGTGATTTCCCTCCAGTGATGGATCCCCTTCGACACGTCTCACCGTGTCAAGCCCTCTGCGCCGTTCTGCCGGGGACGCCGGCGTTATCAGGCCCGCACACGGCCCTCTCCACCGCTCGCCAGGTCACGCCTGATGACGGATCGATCTCATTAGCTTTCCTAATTAAAAACTTTACTACCACGCTGGAGACGGCCCACGAAACTGCTGGCATCGCGTGTGCGGGATATGAGCCCATTCATCAGGGCCGCGCTGCTGCCCGGCCCGGCTCCCGGCAGTGGGCACCGCCCGGCCCCGGCCCCTCGGGGCCACATGCAACCAGGCCCGCGCAGCACTGCCGCCCCTGCCCCGCGGCACCTGCAGGGGGAGCAGAAGGCGGGCGGGAGCCCCTCAACCCTCGGCGAGGCAGAGCAGCACCAGGCTGCCCCTGCCCTCATGCAGGGCGGCCAGGCCGGCCAGAGGCAGGAGGTCAGGCGCTGGGCGCCAGCGGGGGACACACGGAGGGAGCGGATGGAGGAAGAGAGAAGACCCGCTACTCCCACAGCCGCGGGGCGTGGGGCAGAGTGCCTGGGGCCGCGGCCAGCACAGAGGCCGCCAGGAGGTGGGGACGCAGGCGCCGTCCCCGAGGGCCAGCGCCAGAGGGCCACCGCTGGGCGAGCCCACAGTGTCCTCAGGTGGCGCCAGAAACCAGCCGCGGAGCAGGAGGCTGAAGAGGCTGCAGGAAGACGCCTGTCCGCCGCGGGCTGCCCCGACACTGCTTCCCAGGCCTCTGGGGAAGGACCGAGCAGACAGGGCAGCCGAGCAGCGGCCACGGCGGGCGCCTGTGCTGGGAGCGGGCCCAGTCACGTCACGGACGGAGCGTCCATCGCCCTAGAAACCACGTCTCATTCCTGGGCAGGGGGAGCCGGTAGGGGCCGCACAGGCACCGCCTCGGGACGCCCCTCCCCAGGCTGAGGGTCAGGACCCGGCTTCCCCACAGACGGGCAGGGCCGTAGCAACGGGTACTGCCTGGCCAGCAGCCCCCACCCTGCCCTGCGCCATCCACACCCCGGATGGCACTTAGTCCGCGAGCCCCACCCCGTCCAGCCCCGCCGACACTGCTCCCCGGCCTCGAAGCCACGCTCCCCCACGGGGTCTGGTCTGGGCCACGAGCCACCCCGTCACTGACCCCTCCTCAGGTGGTCCACGGGCCCCATGGTCCCCGGGGCTGGAAGGTCACTTCTAGCTGCACCGCACGCCCGACGAAGCTGACCGCAGCGGAGGGACAGGGTCGCTGTGGCCTGTGTGGGCAGGAGGCAGGATGGGCGGAGGGGCCGGCAAGGCTGGGGGCGCGCAGGCCTGTGGACACCCTGCCACCCAGGCCCAGAGCTTCCAGCCCTGTGGCCCCCCAAGGTCCCCCTTCTGCGCCCTGCCCATCCTCCACCACCACTCAGCATGTGGCCTGGGGCCCGCGCGAGGGGACTTCCCGCCCGTGTGGGCTCTGGAGGCAGCGAGCTTTCAGACAGGCCCCCCCAGGCTCGGCACCCTCAAGCTCGACACCCCAGGGCAGGGGTCCTAGGCGAGGCTGCGGCTGGGCCAGCAGGGAGAGGTGCCTGGCGACAGAGGCGAGCCGGGCGGCACCCAGGGTAAGGGCACGCAGTGGCGAGCGGGGCCACCGTTCCAGATGCAGCCCGGAGGCCCACGCCTGCGTCTCCCGGGGTCAGAGGAGGGAGCCGGCACCCTGGCCCGGCCAGCAGCGAGGCAGGCGGAGGCTCTCGGGCCTTTGTGGCCAGGCCTGCGGGCGCCAGGTGTCCCGCGCTGGAGCCCGGCCTGCTGCCCGCCCAGCAGCCCCCCCATCCAGGACACATGAGGATCCGCCTGCTGTGCCCACTCGAGGGGCGCCGGCTCGTTTGGAGGGGTGGCTCGGCCCCCTGGCCCCTGTATTGCCCCACGATGCGCACTGCGGGGCAGCACTGCCGGCCAGCTGGCCCTTGCGCAGGTGGGAAGGCACCAGAGAAGGGAGGCGACCTGCCCACGACACAGGGGGTGGGTCGGGTGGGGGGGGCCGAGCCAGGACACGGCCAGGCAGGCGGGCCAGCAGGCCAGGGTCCCCCGCAGGCAGCCGCGGCAGAGGGCAGCTCCTTGCAGGCCCCCCACCCCGAGCCTGAACGAGCTGGCAGGCAGCAGACAGTGGGCCTGCAGGTGCCCAAAGCACGCCCAGCACAGCGGGGCCACGCATGCGGGGCCACCCCCAGGACAGCTCTCGGGGGTTGTCGTCCTATAACGGGGGGGGTCCCCAGGAAAAAGGGAGGTTGCAGGTTCCCCGCCCCACCCAAGGGAGGGTGGAGCTAAGGAGAGGAGAAGCAGCGGCAGGTGGGGCGGAGGGAGGAGCAGGAGGAAGCCGCGCTGGCCTTGTGGGGATGGGGTGACACGGGCCGGGGAGCCCCGCGGGGAGCTGACCATGGTGGTTTTTGTCTTGGCTTTGATTTTGCTCCTTTCCTCCCAGGCTTGTCTGCTTGTTTCTGACCCTCTTCTGTGGGTCCCCACGGGAAGGTGCTCTGGACTTGGGGCAGCTTTGGGGCCTCACTCTGGGGCTCGCCCGCTGGGTGGACTTTCACCCCCTCAGGCCGGGCGACCGCGGGGGCTGGGTTTGGCGACTACGGCCCCGCCTCTCCTGCGCTGCGCCCCGCTGCACGAAGGCTCCTCCTGCGAAGCCTCATGCGCGGCGCTGACAGGGACGGCAGGGCCCACTTAGAGCAGGCAGGTTTGTGGGGTCCCTCCCTGCCCTGTAACAGTCCCTGCCCGGGGGGGCTGCCAGCCTTGGGGCTCAGACCCCAGAGCACAAGATGGGGCGCGGCCGGCCAACAGAGACGTGAGGGCCACGCTGGGTGATGGGCGCGGTCAGCGCTCCTTCAGGACAGCAGGCGGCCCGGGCTCCCCACAACCCAGCCCCGCGGCTCCACCAGGAGAGGGGGCTCAGGTGGGTGGGGCCTGCCAGGGCTCCCAGCAGGGTGGGCCGGAGGGGCCCCCAGGCCTACTCCTTCCCCTGTTGGGGCGTCCCAGCACTGGCCCACCCCAGGCCTCGGGGAGCCCGACGCCCACGGGCTGCCCATGCCGGGCAGAGGGGAATCTGCCGCCTTCTCCCTCTCGAGGGCCCTGGCCAGAGCCGGTGCTCCCCGGGGGTCCCCAGGGCCTGCCAGCTCAAGCACCTGCTCCCACTGCCACTCACAGGCTCTGCGGGGGCCCTCGACTCCTGGCTACCCCAGGCTCAACAGGATCGCGGCCCTACTCGACACAGCTGCCCAGGCCTCACCCAGGGTGGGGGCGGGGGGAGCGCAGTTGCTGAGCCTCCCGGGTACTCACCCTTTTCGTCTTCCGCGGCAGTACTGTCGGGGGTCGGGGCACAGCCCCGCTGGGCACCCACAGCCCCCGGAGCAGCTGCGCCCCGAGTGGCGGACCTGAGGCCACCTGGCTCCCAAGCACCTGGGGGGCCAGTCCACGCGCTGTGGCCACAGAAAGAGCCCCCTGGACACCAACTGGGAGACACAGGGCCCATCAGGGAGGGAGGGCGGAGGGAGCAGCCGAACCAGCTGGCAGAAGGGGGGGGCCCCCCTCCGTCCCCCCGTGACACCCCAGGGGCAGCCCCAGGGCACAAACACCGACCTCCTCTTGTAGAAGACTGACTTCGTCTACACTGGGCGCCACACTCACCAGCCCCACACACAGGCCCGCGGGCCACACGCCGCCGGGGCCGCCTTGCTCTGCGTGTCTCTGCACACACACACACCCTCCACACCCCACACACACACCCCCACCACACCCCCCCCACACCACATACCACACACACCCCACACACACCCCTCCACACACACCATACACCACACACACTCCACACACACACTCACCACACACAACACATACCACAAACCACACACTCACCACACACCCCACACACTCACCACATACCCCATACACACCACACCCCCCACACACACCCCACACACACGCCCCACAAACCACACACACACCCGACACACACCCCACACACACTCACATACACCCCACACACCGCACACACACCTCACACACCACATGCTCACTGCACCACACCCCCCCCACATCCACACCACCCTCCCCACATACCCACCACACCCCACGCTCCCCACAAACACCACACACTCACCACATACACCCCACACACTCACCACCCCATACACCCCACACACCCTACACACACACCCCCATACATCCTACACCACACACACCCCACACACCCCAACACCACACCCACCACACCACACACACACCACACCACACAACACCCCACTCCCCACACACACCACACACCCCACCACACCCCACACACATGCCCACACACACCCACCACACCCCCCCCCCACACCCCATATCACACCATCACCACGCACACACTCCCCACACCACACCACACACACACCACACACTGAGAGCAAAGGGTGCGAGGAGCAGGATGGAGGGGCAAGGCCACTCCACAGCGCTGCATGGGAGCACAGGGAGACCATAACAACTGCACGTGCGCTGCACTCAGTAGGGCCTCGGAACACTAAATGCAGAACTGTCAAGTAAAGAAACGAACAAACTCAGAAGCACCATGGAAGTTTCTAGATTCTAGCAGCTCTCTTAGTCGCTATGGGAAAAACTGCCCCTTCCCCAAAAGCAGCCCCCCCCCCCCCGTCTAAATGGCAGTCCCCACTGACCACCAGGAAGCAGGCGAGGCAGCCAAGGGGCGGCGTGCGGGAGACCCCGTCTCGTAGCTGCTCCTCCAGGGCACGAGCTCGGGCGCCTGCCACGTCCCGCCGAGCCGCATGCGGGCAGCCGCTCAGCAGAGCTCCAGCCGGGGGCAGGCGGGCTGGGGGGGCTCTCCCAGCCGCCTCCTCGCCAGCTGACCGCACAGAGCGCCCTGCCGGCCCACCCTGGGGGACCCTGGATCTGAGTTGAGACTGCGCCTGCGTCCAGCCCTCTCCCCCCCAGCCCCACCCGGGGCGAGTCCCGCAGCCACGGACACGGCCATGGGGCGGGCGGCGGGGCTCGGGTGTTCTGGCTGTGCCCAAGAGCCTCGGGGCTCGAGAGGTGCCGCTGAGGGGCAGCAGGGCCTGTGTGCTCCCCTCTGCATCAGCACCCGGGACACCCCACTCCAGACCATGAGAGGTGACGGGCCGCAGCTGTTGGACACCCGCCCGTGGCCCCCCCATCCCCAGGAGTCACCTCCCACCTCCTGGCCACCAGCACCCGGGGCTCAGCGATGCCAACGACCACTCACGGGGCAGAGACAGCGCTGGCACCACGGGCCTGGAGGCTGGACTGCCTCCCCCGCAGTCTTCCCAGCCGGGGCCGTGCAGGAGACCCCGAGGCTGACCCGGCGGCACCGACACCCCCTTGGGACCCCGCCCGGCCGCCAGCGGCTGACTGGCCCTGGAAACGCCAGGCAGGAGCCCGGGCCCCATGGCCGAGCCCCACGGCCACGCGGAGTGGCTAGGGGCCAGCGCGCCGATGTCCACGCGCCGGGGTTATGGTGGGGGCACAGGAGAAGGCTGGGGAGGGTGGGCGGCTGTCGGCCCCGGCCTGTGCTCGGGCACCCGGGAGCGCGCGGCCACACGGGTGGCGACCGCCAGCTCGACGGCCTGCGAGGCCCGGCCCCCTGGCCTGGGGCGGGAGGTCCCTCGCCCTCCCACCCAGCGGAGCCCGCCGAGGCTGCCTTTCTTTCCCGGAGGACGGAGGGCTGGTGCGGGCCAGGAACGGAACGAGAGCCGGGGCGGCGCGGCTGGGGACTAGCGAGATGCACACGAGGCGCTGACCGAGGGCAGAGCTCCCGGCCCCAACGGGAGGACGGGTCCTCAGGCCTGCAGCCAGGCCCTGGGCGCCATCCTGCTCTGTGGACACAAGGGGTGCCCAGCCTCGCCCAGCCCAGAAGCCCGGGAGCAGAAGAGGTCCCCAGGCCCAGAGGTGTGAGCCCAGCCCCCGGCGCCCCTCCTCTGCCAGCCGGGCGTCAGGCGGGCGACGGCAGGATAATGCATGGATGCGGCCCAGGCGCGGAACCGGAGGCCGTGCCCAGTGACACCTGGAGGCTCGGGGCGCTGTGCGGCCCGCTCTCGGCGCCTAGGTCAGCATTTTCTGTCCCTGGTGAAAGCGGGGCTGCAGCTTTGACGTGCGCACACCCTTGACAACGTTTACGGAGCAAAAACCAAGCGCCCAGCTGCCCGCCTGCCAAGCGAGGGGGCCCGAGTCCCCCCATCCCCCCCACCCGCTGGCTCTGCGCAGCTGTGGCCTCGGGACACCCGGACCAGGAAACCTACATACATCCCACGGGGCTGGGCCAGGAGGCCTCGGGCTAAACGGAAGAAACCCAGCAGCACAGGGTGGAGCCCCGTGGGCCCTGGAGGCTGCCTGGGCCAGGGCCCAGCAGATGCCCACATTTACCCAGCAGGCCCCACTCCAGGAGAGCCCCGGGGCCAGGCTCCCAAGGCAGTTTCTGCATGGAGGCCGAACCCCAGGCAGCCCTCGGCTCCCCAACACCATCCTAAGGAAGCCTCCCTGAGGGCGCACGGTGGTGAGGAAATGCCCTCCTCAGAGGCCCAGGACAGGGTCATGGGCTTCATTTTGCCCACTGACCCTTGGGGGCCCTGGAGGCCAGCACAGGCAGCCCAGTGCCCAGCAGCGACCCCAAGGGGACCCCCAAGGCGAGGGGGAGGCTCGCGGGCTGCTGAGAGCAGCTGGGCTGAGGCACCAGGCGGGCTGAGTCTGTCTTTGCTGCAGGTGAAGTGAGGACCCCTTTAAAGGCTGGAGGGGACAGCTGGAGGGACCACTGGGGCAGAGTGGGTCACTGCTCTCAGTAGGCACAGCTCTGCTCCCCAAGAGCCGGCACCCGCTCAATCAGAGCCCCGCAAGCATGTCCGACAGACGAGTGTGCCCCAGCAGGGAGGAGACTGCTCCACCCTCGACGGGGAGGCGGTCACCCATGGGCCCGCTGAGGGGCCAGGCCAGCAGGCCCAGGAGCCGCGAAGGGGCTGTTCCTGCCGGGGTAGGGGCTCCAGGGTGAACATCTCACCCAGGGGCTGGGGCCCTGGGGGTGAGCGCCTCCTCAGAAATGGCCCAAGGGGGCCTCAGCAGCCAGAGCCGGCCAGTGGGGCTGTGCAGCAAGGCTCACGCCGCACCTGCCTTCTCCACCAGCGGCCCAGGCAGGCGCAGACCCTCTCTCAGCCACCCAGGGGTGACAGCACAGCAGGTGAGGGTCGCAGGGCCAGAGGCAGGCTGTGTGCCAAGGCCCAGGGGAAGGGGCATCTGGCTAACCTGTCCACGCAGCCCTGTCCACAAGGCCGGGCACCGGCCCCTCACTGTCGTCCTCGTCAGCTCGTCAGGCCCTGGGCTCCCTGCATGCCTGCAGCCCTAGGGGAGGCATGTCCCTGGTCCAGGACAGCAGAGGCTTCCGAGCAACTTTGGGCGGCCACGAGCCCAGAGCCTGAGGTCCTGGCTGTCCACAGAGCCACCAGCCCTTGCCCCGTGGGCAGGGGCGCTGCAGCCCTCCCACCCGCCCAGCCTAGGGCACACATGGTGCCTGACGGGCGGGAGCCTGACGGGCAGCACCATGGCGTGTGCTGCACACGTGTGTGCGTGCTGTGGCCATGTACTGCACGCGCGCGTGTGCACCAGAGCCCCGCCGCGGCGACAAGGGCGTGCATTGGCCCTCAAAGTCGTGCAAGGAGCTGCGCTCCCCCGGCATGCTGGTCCGTCCCTCGGCAGGTCAGGCAGGGTCTCCGTGCCGCTGAGACCCAGGTCCAGGGCCACTTCTTGGGGTGTCACTGCTCCTGCCCCTACGGCCAAGGGACCCTCCCCTGGAGAAAAGGGAAGCGGGGAGGAAGGCACACAAGGGACCGCGGGGCCACATGGGGACCCCCACCAGACGGGGGGGGGGGGCGGGGGGGGTGTGGGGGGAGGGGCACGCTGCAGGCGAAGGGCAGGGAGGAGGGGCGGGGCGGGGCGGGGCAGGCCGGAGCCCCGAGTCCTGCGCAGTCCCCCGCCGGGGCCCTGCTGAACCAGGCAGTTTTGAATTCAATTAAAGCGATTATCTGTTGTGCCCAATAAATCGCGCGCGGCATACATCCTGCGGCACTTACACCTCCGGGCTCATTATTCCCTAACTGTTTCCTCCTGTTTATGCCTCTCAAATTAAATTGCTGATAATATGCGCCAAAATAAAAGACGAACGCACCTTGTCCCCAGAAAATTGATTCTCCCTCCCCTGCGCCGGCGAGGGCCAGGTTTTATACACTCCGGTCCTGGCGATCATTAGTAATTCAATTTTCTTTTTATTAGCCCCTTATCTGCTGAGCAATACAGTGGCAGAGCTGACCTCTTTCGCACGGGTAAATGTTTAAAATCTTTTCCCTGATTAATTTTGCCAGTTAAGAAAAAGAGGAGCAACGGTCCGGCTCTCAGCCATCACCATGAATAAAGCTTAATGTTGATGGCGATGGAATTTCTAACGCCAGGGAAATTGATTGAACGCGGCAATTACGCCGCACAGTCGCTCCGGGGAGACGGGATCGCCTTCCCGGCCGGAGCCTTTGGGTTATTTAAAACAATCCAATTTGCAAGGATAATTATGTATTAGGGTTTTATCTGCCACTTGAAATGAACAGGGGAGCCTCGATACTGGCCCGGCATTAGCAGGTTATTGCTGCAAATGACTCGATATCTGCTTTCTTTCACATAAAGGGGAAATTAGGCAATCAATTACCAGAAAGAGGGGGACGTGGGGCTGCGAGGGGCAAGTGCGCCCTCTGCTGGCCGCTGGGCCCCGCGGCGGGGCTGACCGGGGCTGGGGCTGGGAGCGGCCCCTCCGGAAGCCTCTCCCTCCCTCTCCCTGCTGGCGCAGCCCCTCCCCAGCACTGGGTCTGGGACCAAGCATCTGCGCAGGGGAAAGGCAGGGCAGCCAAGGAGGGGCAGCCCCCCTGCCCGCCCCAAGGCCCAGGGTCTGTATACTCCAGGAGGCAGGAGACCCTGGCTGTGGCCGCTCCCCAAGCGCAGGCCCCTACCACGTGCCGGCCCCGTGGGGGGGGGGGCGGGCAGGGACAGAAGCAGGCAGAGCAAGGAGGAAGACTGAGGCCAGGCAGAGGCCGGCCACCTGGCAGGAAGGCGGCCCGGGAAGTGAAGCGGCCGCCCCTGCGCCCTCCGCCAGGGTCACAACCCGCCCTCACCTCGCCCCAACCGTCTCCCCAGCCCCCCCTCCACCGCAGGCCCCTCTGCGCCACAGCCACCTTGGCACGGGCCTCACGAGGGGGCTCCAAGGCCTCGCCCACATGGGCATCCTGGCTCATTGCCCCCCAATCCCCCTGGACCCCACTGGGCCCCGACTCGGGCACCCCATGTCCCCAAGCACACCCAAGCGGCCCCCTCCCTTGCCCTAGCCGGAACCAAGCCCCGTTGCCCCACGTGGCCGCCCACCTCTCACTGAGGGCTGCTGGCCATACGGGCAGCTCCTGTCCCCCACAGGCCTGGGGCCAGGAGCAGCCCCTCTCCTGCCGACCGGGCTCTCTGCGCGCTCCACCACCTCCCCGGCTCCCCCTCTCCAGAGCACCTGTCCCCGTGAGGGTGCCGTCCCGCCTGCTCCCAAGTCCCAGAAAGCGGGTGCTGCCTTCTGCACCCAGACCCCCAGCCCGGGAGGTGCTTGGCACCACCTGCGGGACAAAGACGGGTGAGAGTAGAAGGGGGATCAGGTAGGGGGACCAGAGGAAGGTGACTCCAGCTGTTCACCCAGCAGCACCCTCTCCCCCGCCTTCCCTCCACCCCCCCAGCATGGCACCCCCACCGCCCCACACCCTCCCCACCTGGTTCCCAAGGCCTGTGCCCAGCATCCGCATCCTGCCCCCTCCTCTGCCGCTGGGCTGAGCCCCACAGCCCATGGCGTCCACGTCGCCCCTCGGCCCTCACACAGCGCCGCAACCGTGGTTCCTGGCCACGCCAGGCCCGACCTGTGCCCGGGCTGCCACTGGCCCCAGGATGCTCCCTCCCGCAGCAGGGTCAGACAGAGTCCAGAGGAGTCCTCTCTGCAGCCCGCCCCGCGGCGGGGGCGGAGGGTGTCGGTCACGAGACCAGCGGCCGCAAGCCAGGCCGGCTCACAGGCTGCAGAGATGTGCCCACCCGGGTCGCCCCACAAACCCCGCAGGTTCCCCCTACATCAGGGCCAGGGAGGTAGAGAGCACCAGAGCCCAGGCCACGCCCCACATCTGCCATCCCAACCCTGGGCCAGTGGGACTCCACAGGGCCAGCCACAGACCCAAGGCCAGGGACGGATGCTGGAATCTGCCAGCACCCCAAAGCCCAGCCCCCAGAGTTCCAGAGCCAGGAAGGGCCCAAGAAGACTAGATGGGCAGTGATGGGCACCTGCGAGCCACAGAGGCCTGCGGAACCAAGGCAGCCCTTCGGGGCTCCAGCCCGGAGCACCTGCCCTCAGGCATCCCCCGAAAGCAGCACCGCGTCCCCAGAGCACGCAGCTCCACGTGGAGCGAGAGCCGGGAGGGCCAGGACCACTCCGCACTCCGCCTCTGGCCAGACACTCCTGCCACGCCACCTCCTAGGAGAGCAGGGCCAGCTGCCTCGCTTAGGGCGCGGCCGGCTGCAGGGCGTGCAGCAGGAGGATCCCGGCCCGCCAAGCACACGGGCAGGAGCCTAGGATGGCCCCTCTGGCCAGAGTTGCCCCAGATCAGACGGCACCACCACTGCTGTGCTGCTGCCCCAGTTCACAGCGCGCCCCTGCAGGTCAGCACCCCCGCACCCGGCCTGGACGGTGCCGACACCTGCCGCGAGGCCGAGCGGAGAGCTCCCGCGCGCCCCCAGACTCTTCCCCACAGCCCCCAGATGCCATCTGAGCCCCGCCTGCCCGGGCCCTCCCCTCCCCTCCTCTCCCCTCCCCTCCTACCAGAGGCTCCTCCTGCCAATCTGCAGCTGAAGCCCCACCTGTGCCACCCCCTCAAGGGGGGCACAAGTCCCCGCGTGGCCACCAGGGGCCCCCATCGCCCTGGGGCGCAGTCCAAACTGGGTGGCATGCTGGACACCCTCCCCCAAAGAGTAAGGGCAACCACCCTGGCACCCTATCCCGGGGGCCCACGGCACAGTCCCCAGAAAGACGGTCCTGCCGGCCCCACGAGCCCATCACCCCAGACTCCACAGCGCCAGCCTGGAGCTCGTGGCCACAGCTGGGCTGGCAGGAAGCGGGGACAGGAGGAAGAGTTCAGGACTGGTGGCCCATGGGGCACCACCCCCTTAGGGCAGCCGCCCACAGGGGAGGCCCTCACCTGCCTTCCGGCTTCCTCACCTGCACCCCCACCCCCCGTGGGGCGGCCAGCAGGGCAGCCTCAGGTCCTACCTTCCTTGGTGGGGAGGGGAGCGCGGCCGGGAGGCAGGCAGTGCTGCCGGAGCCTGGCGGTGGGTGCCAGCGCCCTGTGGGGCGTCCTCTTGAGCGCGGTGCTGGTCTTCCCCAGGAGGGTCTGCCGCCGGCGGGGACTGAGCTGGCTCCTGGCAGAGGCGGCGGGCGTGGGGCTGCTCTGCTTGTCCCCAGGAAGACTGGGGAGACAAAGCACGGTGGCTCCCAACAGGCTCCCGGGCTCCCCACCAGACCCACCGAGTCCCCCCAGCCCCGCCTCCTCACCACCAAAGCCCCCACCTGGGAGGACCCGTGGTGTCGGCCTGGCTGCCAGCAGCTGACTCGATGCAACCCAAACTCACCGTTCCCCTGGCGACCAGGGGCGCCTCTACCCGACCCCGGGGTCCCGCACCTGCGGTGCTCCGGCCTCCTTCATGGGGCCTTGTCTGGCTGGGACCCGGCCCCCCGCAGCCCCTGCCTCAGCGGTACATAATCACAGTCTCACCCCCTCCGGAAATCTCACCCCAGGCCGCCGTCTCCCACACCCCTACAGGTGGGCTCCCGTCCCTGCCGGCCCCCCACAGGACCCTGGGCAGGGCAAACCACCTGGCACCCGCCCGCCTCCGGATGATCTTGGTTCGGCTCTTCACTTTGTAAGCTGAAAGCGAGGTCTCGCCAACGAGGGGTTTCAGGCTACTGGACGCCACTGCTGGCCGGCCCCCCGGGGGGGACCTCGATGGAACGGGAGAGAGCTGGGAGGCACGGTCCTTGCTGCCCCCCTCCGAGGGCCAACGGAAGGAGGAGGACGAGGAGGCAGAGGGGCTGGAGGCCTTCCACTTGTACTTGCTGGGGGAGGCCGTGGGTACGGAGGGAGCGGTCGGCTTCCGGGCCTTGGCATCCAGGTCGGCTCTGGGCTGAGGCTTTTCCGCTGTGCTGACAGGGGCCCTGCACCCATTCTCCGCAGCCGCCCGTGGACTGAGGGCCCTCCGAGTGGCCCGGGGGCTCTTCACTGAGGTAGCCACCCACTTGTAGTTGCTCTTCTGGAACTTGCTGGTTCGACAAGGCCCAAGGTGCGAGGCCTCTCGTGTCTGCCTGGGGCCTGAGGCTGGTCTGGCGTGGGTTGCCCCCAAACCGGAGGCAGCTGGCGGCTCCGGGCAGCTGGCGTTGGCTCTCCCATCCCCAAGGGGCTGTGCGGCACAGCTGGCCCCAGCAGGTGGGCCCCCCTTCCGACCCAGGGTGGTGCCACTGCGCGGGGGTGGAGTGGAGGGCAAGCAGCGGGCCCTGACCACGATCGCGCTCTCGCTGACCGTCCGCCTGGGCTCCGGGGAGCTGTCGCCCACGCTGCTCGCAGGCCTCACCGCCCGGGGCTTGCCAGGCTCCTTCCGGCAGACCAGAAGTGGGTCCTCAGCGCTGCAGCTCCCCTTGGCCCGGGCAGGCCTGGAGGGCTGTCGCTGCCCACCAGGCGGCTCACCCTCACCTTCCCGAGGCCGTGGGTCACTCCGGGGGGCATCCTGGTCCTCCTGCAGGGAGCCCCACGGAACCCCCGAGGCACCTGCTGAGCCTGGCTTCGATGTCGGTTTGATTTTGATGACCATGTTCTGATCAGGACTGAGCTGGACCTGCCTCTCCAGGACATATTGCTGGGGGTCCGGGTCCTGGCTGCCCCCCGCCCTGAGGGAGGGCTGTGTAGCACCTTCGCCAGCAGGATCCAAGGACCCTGGGGGTCGATTCACAAGGGAGTATTTCTTGCGCCATTCAGCTCCATGGTTGAGGGCGAAAGCCCTCCGGCCTGGACGAGGGTAGCGAGCGCCGAAGGCCCTGCTGCTATTATAAGCGGGCGGCTGCCAGCGGGAAGTGGCCGCGGCACCAGGGGCAGGGGCGTTGCCGTGGAGGTTTTTGTAGTCGTCGATGAGACCTGAAAACACAGAATCACTCAGTTCCCCAAAGGGTGAGATCAGCTGGCGAGTCTCCCCACAGAGCTGATAGCCCCAGACCCCGCCAGGTCCTGATGCAGGAGGAGCAGCTCCTGGTGTCCGAGAAGCACAACGGTTGGCCCCACAGCCCCAGGCCAGTCTTTTCTGTGGCCCTTCCCCATTAATTCTACTCTGGCTGTTCATCCTGCCAAGGCACCCATGTGGCATGACCCACCCCATCTGGCTGAGAGCCCCGACCTTGGAGGGCAGGGTCACTTGCTCTGGGAGGCCAGCAAGGCCTCAGGTTGTGGTGGCCTGAAAGGAAGCCCTCTGGCTCTCCCAAGGAGGCAAAGGGGACCGGACAGCCCAGAGATGGCCTCCCTGCCTGGCCAGGGCAGTGAGAGCCCGGCCTCTCCACCCCTGCCTACAGGAAGAGCGCGCCGCCCGGGTCCCTCTCGTCCTCCAGGGGACAAGGAGGCCAGCGCCACCCCCACAAGGCTTTCCACCGACGCCCAGGGCAGCTGTCTCGGTGCAGGAGGGGCTGGAACCACGCAGGGCCCGACAAGGAGCCCAACGGGTCAGTGTCCCCCAGAGCGACCCCCGGCCACACAGGCGAAGAGCCGCGCCCGGGCCGGTGACGCGGCGGGGCAGGCAGGACCAAGCCGCGCGTGTGGACGGCGGCGGCGGCCCAACTGGACGCGTCCTCCACGCCCCCGTCAGGCGCTCCCCTTCGCCGCCGCGGGAGTATCTTGGAGGACTCGGCGCCCACGCGGGGACGCGCTCGCGCGCCTGGAAGCCGGCAGGTGCGGCGCCGCGGCCGGCAGTCGAGCCCGGCCCAGCGCGGCGAGGGGCGGCCGCGGGCAGGGCCGGCGGCAGGGAGCACCCCGCCCGCCCGAGCCCGCCGGGCCGCCGCCCCCCGTTACTAAGCGACGGCCCCGCCGCCCCGGCCGCAGCGCCGAGGGGCCGGCGCCCGAGCGGAGCGGAGCGGAGCGGAGCGGAGCGAGCGGCCCCCGACCGGACGCCCGGCCCCGCCCCGCCGGCCGCGCCCCCCGCCGGGCGGCGGCGCGGAGCAGCCCTGGGGGGGCGGGGGCGCCCGCGGAGGCGCGGGGGAGAGGGGCGCGCGGCGCCGGCGCGGCCGACCCACCTTGCAGGAGGCGGATCTGCCGTCGTAATTGCTCCTTTTCCTCCATCTCCAGAGTCCGCGACGCCCGGCCAGGCCCCCGCACGTCATCGCTGCGCGCCCGCTCCCCGCGGACGGGGCGGGGCCGGGGGGGGCGAGAGGCGGGGCGGCCCGAGACGGCGCATGCGCCCCGGAGGGGCCGAGGGGCCGCGTCGTCGGCCCGGCAACGGCCGCGGGAGGCGGGGCACGCACGCGCGCGGGGCGGGGCGTCGTCAGGGCGGGGCGGGCGGGGCGGGGCCTCCGCGCGGGGCGGGGGCGGGGCCGCGGGGGCGCGGCGAAGGGCCGCGCTCGCGCTCCCGGCCGAAGCGGCGTGACCTGTGACCCCGCGGCCTGGCGAGACGCCCCGGCGCGGAGCGGGGTGCGGTCGGCCCCGGGGCGTCGGACCCCGCCTGCCCACCCCGGCCCCGCGGGAGCCTGCGCGGGCGCCGCCGGACCCGGGGGCCCTGGACACGCCGCTGGGGCCGCCGCGGGCGCCCCGGCCTCGGCCTCGGCCTCGGCCTCGGCCGCCCCGCGTGCCGCCTCCTGCGAGGGACGCCGAGCGCGTGCCGGGCGCGCAGGGCCCGGCGGTGTCCACCTCCCGCCGCGGGCAGCGGCCCCTCCTGCCTCCCGCGGGCGCCCGGGCCGCCCTTCCCTGCCGGCCCGAGACCGCAGCCCCGAGGCCCCGGCCCGGAGTCTGGGCGCTCCCCCCCCCCCAGCCCCGCCTGACACCGCCCGTCGTCCCCGGCTTGGCCCTGCCCGCCGCTGTCCCCCTGCGCCCGCCCGGGCCGTGTCTTCGGCCGTCCCGGAGTCTCCTCAGGCGGTCGGCGCCGGGCTCAGGGCAACCCACGCCCGCGTGTGACCGGGGCCCTGCCCAGCGCCTGGCCGTCCTGCGCAACGCGGAGGGCAGGGAGGGTCTCAGGAGTGAGCCGAGGTGCCCACCAGGGCCCTGAAAAGCACGTGCGCTGGAGACCCCCGCCCTGCTGCCCTGGAGGGTCTCGGGCGTCTGTGGGCGGGCCAGGGAGCTGGGGCTGGACAGTGCCTGGTGCGCCCGCCCACCCTCCCGACACAGCGGCCAGCTCACCCGCCACACTTAGGCCCGCCACACCCATCACCCTGGCCGCGGTGGACACAACCTGCCCGGGGCTGGCCAGAGAGCCCAGGAAGGCAGGCGCTGCCCCGCTCAGACCCAGCCTGTCTGCTCCGTGGCTGCAAGGACCTTGTTTGGGGGAACCGACTGTGGAGCAAGGGGGCTGGGCACAGCAGGGCTGGGGTGGGGGGGAGTGGACTTCCAGGTGGGCAGCTGAGAACTCCCAGAGATCCATGGGAGCTGGCGCAGGGGTGGGGGGCCCAAGCCCGCTACCCCAGCCTGGCTTGCGGAGGTGTCCCAGGTCCGCAACGTGCACCCAGCCCCGCCCCAGCGCAGGTGGGGTTCCAGGGCCCTCACGCCACCATGGCCCTCTACCTGCAGCCGCACCTCCCTCTCCACATCCCGAGCCCAGGCCCTTCCTGGGCGCGTGAACAACCCGCCCCGTCCTCCCGGGGCCAGCACCCAGGGCAGGGGCCTGGCGGTGCCTGGGGGTGCCGGCCCGGGGAGGGAGCTGAGTGGCAGCGAGCCGTCTCCCCCTCAGACCCTCACATGGAAGCCCCTCCCAGGGCCCCAGCCCCGTCGGGACCCCTCCCCAGCCCTGAGCCCCAGGGCCCGCCCAGACCTCCCTGGGGCCCCACCTTTCTCCATGTTTTGGGTGGCTGAGGGCGAGCACCTCTGGGCCCCCCTGGAGTTCCCGCATCTGGGGATGTCCTGGTGCCCCTCCAGCCTGGGACTCGTGACCGGGGAGGGCGCAGGGCCAGCTCTGGCACCCACTCCCCACAGTCTTCCTTCCTGCCCTCACAAGCCACCTCTGCCCTGAGCCACGCGCCCAGCCAGCCCCTCCAGGGCCTGGTTCTTGCTACAGAAGTGGAAGCAGGAGGGGGTTGCAGCAGCGAGGCCCCCCAGACATTGCAGGGGGCTGCCACCAGCTCGCACCTCTGCTTGCGCCTCAGAGGGGCTCCAGGGGCTGAACCCGGTGGCCGAGGACACCTCTGCCAGCAGACTCCGGGCTCAGAGGAGCAGGACCTGGAGACCACGGACTCGGCCTCGGAGGCCAGCCGCAGCCCCCCAGCCCTGGAGTTTCCTGCTGTGGCCGCGTCCACCAAGCTCTGCTTGCATCAGATGGTGCTTCCTTCCTGCCTGTGGTCACCTCTCCAGCTTCTCGCACTTCCTGCGACGCACTGGCAGCCGCTTGGCTCACCGGGTGAGTAGAATCCGCGGGCCGCGACTGCTCTGACATGTCCCGTGCCCTGCGCCCCAGAGAGCCCCTGCTGGGTGCAGCCTCTAAGCTGCTCCCTCCGGTGGCTCTGCCGCCTGGCTGCTGGGGGCACTGGACGGCCGGCCGGCTCCCGGGGCAGCAGTCCCCACCCCACCCCACACTGCCGCCGAGGGCGTGGGTGGGCAGTGCTGGGCCGTGCGCTGCAGGGCCGCCCCTACGTGGTGTTGGTGGACGGGCCGTCGTCTTTGAGTCTCCTACGTCGTGGGTGGGGCGGGGCGGGGGGCGATGCTGACTACTCCCGGGGTACCGAGAGCCCCAGTTTCGCCAGGCCACCCACAGGTGGAGTCTGTCTGGGGGGCCTCCGGGTTCTGGCCCCGTGTCCACAGTGGCCGGCAGAGCAGCCTCTTCCGGGGCCTGTGCCTGTCTGCACGTCCTCCTTGAGGAAGTGGCCGCGAGCCTCTCCGTCCAGGCCAGGCCTGCAGATTTGAGAGCGGGAGGGCGTGAGGCAGGAGCGGGCGGGCGGGCTGGCTGGAGGGAAGGGCTCTGGGCAGGGCGGGACCTGGGGCGGTGCCCGGGGTGGCCCCTCCACCGCTGGCATCAGGTTTCACTTTCAGGTCTAGGTGCTTGGGGCCGGGGCCAGAACCAGAGCTGACCCGACGCGCAGGACCTGAGCCAGCCACACGCACGGTGAGCTGCAGCCTGGGGCCCGGGGCCTGGGTGGGGGGAGGCCAGCGCTGCTCCTGGCGCCCTGCCAAGGTGGGGGCGCTGGACCTGCTGGCCACGACCTGCACTTCCAGGATGCCAGGCACCAGGGTGGTCAGGCACCTGGAGGCGGCCGGCCCTGCCCTCCAACGTGCCCAGGGTCCCCTTGCCGCGGCCCAGCTGTCCCCGGTGAGGCCCGCTTTGGCCCTGAAGTCTCAGACTCGGACGGGCACTCAAAGAATGTTCCAGACGGGCACTCGGAACCCTGCACTCAAAGAATGTTCCAGAGAACACGCCTAGAGCCGGGCCTTGTGGCCCCTGTACCCTGCTCGCAGGAGGTGGTGCTTCCACCTCTCCCGCCTTCCCGGCCCCGGCTGCCCCGCCCTCCCTCATGGGGCTCTCTGGAGCGGCCTCTGCTTCCTCGGCTGAGGAAGCGATGGAGGCCTTGCCATTCCACCCCACCGCCCGTGGAGGAAAAGCCGGGGTCCCGGCCAGGGCTGTGCTGGCCGCCCCGCAGGGCGCCCACACCGTGGCTGGGGGGGCCGGCCGTTTCTGCCTGTGCTGGGTCGCGGGGGGCGCTGGACAGGGCTGCCGTGCTGGGACCGCTCAGCCTGATGTTCTCCTCTGTAGGAACATGCCCTCGGCCTTCGAGCAGGTGGTCAGGAACACGCTCCAGGAGCTGGACTGTGGCAGGGAGCTCGTGCCCGTGCGCAGCTTGGGCCACTCCGCCAGCTTCCAGCCCTACTGCCTGCTGGTGAAGGAGCCCTGTGGCTCCGTGTTCTGGAAGCCCCGCTTCCAGGGTGTGGAGCTGTCCATCAGGGACATCCTGGAGCCCGATGCCCCAGAACCAGGTACCCCGGGTGGCCCAGAGCGGGTGGGGTGGTGGGAGGGCCCGGCCGCAGCCGCTGGGCCAGCCACAGCCCCGGTCTCGTCCAGATGCGGTGCAGGCCGGCCCCTTCCACTTCCATGACGCCGTGGACGGGCGGCTGCAGGGCAGCGTGGAGCTGGCCGCCCCAGGGCAGGGGCAGCTGGCAGGGGAGGCCGCGATGTCCAGCAGCTCCAGCGCCTCCATGCACCTGTGCCTGCTGAGCGTGCCCCCCTGCACGTGGACCGCCTTGCGGCAGGAGAGGTGAGCTGGGCAGCCCGGGCCACCGCAGTCACCACCTGGGGCACCGCAGTCTCTGGTGTTGGCGGGAGGCCGGGAGCAGTGCGGCGACGGGCAGGGCAGGGCAGCGAGGCGGGGCCTGGGGCCCCGGGCAGCCAGCGGGGGCCACCAGCAGGGGCGGAGCCCGCACACAGGCGCTCAGCCACGGCCGGCCGAGCGGGAGTGGAGTACCCCACGGGGAGGACGGAGGGAGGGCGATTCCTGGGGGTTCTGGGCGTGTCTCCCCTTCCTGGGCAGAGGCTGCGGCGGGCGAGAAGCGGCCCTGGCGAGCACCCTTGGCACTCGCGCCCACAGACGCCTGCGGCGGCCGGAGCCCCAGATCCTGCGGCAGCTGCGGCGCCAAGGGCGCAACCTGTACGTGGTGACCAAGGCGCTGCGGACGCAGAGGGAGGTGGAGGTCACCAGCACGCAGAAGCGGGAGGGCGCTGGCCGGTTCATGCTGCCCACCACCATGTGCTTGCAGGTGCGCGGGGCGCCGGGCCGGCGGGAGGGGAGGCCTGCCCCAGGCCGCCCCTGCCCAGCACCCACTGCGCCTCTCCGTCCCCAGGGGAAGGGCCAGGGCCACCTGAGCCACAAGCGGACGATCACCATCCCCTCGGGCAGCATCCTCGCCTTCCAGCCGGCCCTGCTGACTATGGGTTCTGACTGGGGTGCGCTGGGCTTGCGGGCTGCTGGGGATCAGACAGAGGCAGAGAGGGGAGCCCAGGACAAGTTGGGGGCAGGAGTTGTTAGCGTTGGCCGCACTGCTCCCTGCAGCGGGGGTGGAGGCCCCGGGTGCCGGCTCTGGCAGGTTGGGGAGCCCTGGGGGAACTGCGGGGACCCTGTGCTGAGGGAGAGGTGGCCTACTCACCGCCTCGCGCTCTGCTCCCGCCTGCTGCCAGAAGTCGTCCTCTTCCCGGACAAGAGACAGAAGACCTTCGGGCCCCCTCAGGAAGGTGAGCCGAGCCCCCAGCCCCCAGCTCTGTGCACCACCCAGGCCCTGGGGTGTGCACCCCACCCCGACTCAGGAGCTCACACCAGCAGTGCAAGGTGGGCCGTCCGCCAGTGGGGGGCCAGTCAGTGCCCCCCCCAGCCCCGCTGACCTTGCGTCACTCTTGCAGGCTTCCTGTCCCTCGGCTTTGAGATCTTCCACCGCGGCTCCGGAGGCCGGATCCAGTCAGGTCAGTCCTTCCCTACCGCCTCAGCGGCCGTGGACACCCCCTGCCCCGCCCGGGCTCTCCGGTGGCACCGGCCAACGCCAGCCTCTGCCTGTAGATGCAGCTGCTTGGGGCTCCGCGCCCGCCGAGGACTGGCAGGGCCTCCAGGCAGAGGTGGCGGAGCGGGCCAAGGGCCTGTGCATCCTGTCCGGGGAGCTGTGTGGGCAGCTGCGGGGCGGCCTGGTGGAGGTGCTGCCCGAGGAGGAGGCCCTGCGAGGTCTAGAGGAGTTGGTGAGCGGCGGGTGGGCGGGGGCGGGCGGGGGCGGGCGGGGGGTCGGGAGCACAGGCTCACCCCGTGCCACCCCAGCTGGAGCAGGGCCTGAGAAGCGGGCATGTGCCACCCCAGTCTGGCCCAGTGGGCATCATCCTGGGGTGCCTGAGCCTGTCCGACGGGAGGCTGGTAGAGGAGCTCACTGAGATCGTCTTGTACCTGCTGGGTGCTCTGGCAGGTGAGGCGGGGTGGGGTGGGAGCATCCCCAGATGCCTTGGTGCCCAGAAGCCGCGCCGCACTCACCCGGTCTCTCTCCCCAGCGCTCAGTGACACTCAGCGTGGGCTGCTGGCCTGGGGCCTGGAGACCAGGGCCCTGCAGGCACCGCTCAGCCTGGTGAGGAGGGTGGACGCGGGCCAGGCGGGCAATGGCAGGGCCCTGGCCCCTGGGTGACGCCGGCGCCAACCCGCTCACAGCCACCTTCCCGGCAGGTGGGCAGCGTCCTGGAGCAGAGTACACCGTGGCAGCTGCGCCAGCCCGTGTCCCTGCCCGCATGGCTCCTGGGCAGCAGTTGGAGCACAGAGGCGCCTGCCTGGACTCTGCTGGAAGAGTGTGGCCTGGAGCTGCGGGGCGATGCTCCCCACGTGAGCTGGGAGCCCGAGGCCCAGGGCCAGCTCTGCGCTCTCTATGCCTGCCTGGCACTGCTCTCCAGGCTGGGCGAGGCCCAGTAGCTGCTGGCCTGCATCAGGCACCTCTCCTGGCCAAGCTGCACAGCGCCCACCTGCTGGCAGCCCAGGAAGGACAAAGCCCAGCGGCCGGTGGCCTTTCGCCACGGTTGTGGACTCGGGGCTGAATAAACACCATGTGCGAATGGCTGGAGGTCACTGTGTTCTTGAGGGGCCCTGGGCCAGGGGAGGGCCGTAGGGCCAAGAGCAGGCGTCTCCCCCAGGGCTCGCTCCTACCCTGCCACCCTTGGGACCCGGGGACCTGGCACCCAGCCTTCCCGGGGAGCTCGTGGTCAGTTCAGGGCGGGGAGGCAGTTCAGGGCCGTCTTATCCTGCTTCCAGAGCAGACGGGCAGCGAGGGGGCTTGCTCGGCCACAGCAGGCGTGGCTGACAGGCATGGCCCCACACCCCGGGCGCCCCGCAGGCCCCTGGGGAGACACGGCTGGGGGGGGGCGGTGGCAGCCCCGGGTGCTTGCCCGGAATCAGTCTCTCGAGACACCTCCCAGGCCTGGGGTCGCAGGAGTCCCCACCCTTCTGTGGAGCCCTCGCAGGCGCCACGGTGCCCTGGACAGGAGGACAGGAGGACAGGAGGCCCGCTCTGCCAAGAATTTGCCCCCAAGAAGCCCACCAGGGACCAGGGTTAGCACCAAGAAGACGCTGCTACCGTGTTTCTGGCACTTGTGGTATTTCCGCTTTTTAGTTTTATTGGAAACGTGACTAAGTGAGTCACTTGCGTGACTCGCCAAGAACGGCACATCGTCCTGAATCTGCAATCAGAAACTTAAAGCGAGAAAGAAAAACCAAAGATGGAGGGAACTGCGCCCCAGATCAGGCTGCAGAGAGTGACTCCCCACGGGGTGAAGCCGGGGCCTCCCCAGGCCCCCCAGGGAGCCACAGGGCCGGCAGCCAGGCTGGGTGTGGGACCCAGCGCCAACCCCTTGGGGGGCCCCTGTGCCTCGGGCTAGGACCCCGCTAGGACCTGGCCCCAGGGGGCCGAGCATCAGGGTGGCCCCCGACCCCCTCTGGCCTGGGAGGGCGCCCCCGTGGCTCTGTCTGCGGGTGGAGCAGGCGGCTGGGGGGGCCTGCCCGACGTGCCAGGCCAGACTCCCGGGCGGGGTGAGGCAGCTGGGAGACAGGGTTTTCCGCCCAGGCTGGACACGCAGCCCTCGGCGCGGCGACACTCACCACTGTGTCCTGGGCTGCCAGTGGTTTTGCCCGTCGGGGCTGCCCGGCCAGGCCCAGGCCAGGCTGGACTGAGTCAGGGGCCGGGGGGACACTCTCACAGCCACCGAGACCAGAGGAAGGGGCAGGCTGGGCAGGCTCAGCGTCTGGGCCGCCGCCTCCCTGCCAGGCTGGACTTCCAAAGGCCACAGGGCACCAGGCCGCTCCCACCCCCTCCCTCCCCGGGTCCGATGCCCTCGCCAGCCCTTGTGCTGTTTGTAGGTTTAATCTCGTCTCAGTATCTGCCCTGGAGAGTGAAACACCCGCCACGCCTCTAGTCAGGGCAGACCGCACCCTCGGCTGGCCCTTCCCACCCTGGAGTGGCCCACAAAGACAGCCCCGTCCCGCCTGGCGGAGCCTGACCATCTACCGGCACCAGCCGCGCAGCCCTGCCTGACCTAGCCGGCCCGGCCCTGCCTGCTCGCCGCCGAGCCGGCCGCCCCACCACCCCCTGCCCCACGGCCCGCAACTGCCCTGGAGTCTGCTGGGGCCCCGGTTCTGCTGGTCAGGACCACCGGGCTGGACCCCAAACAGCTGTGCCCACAGTCCACGTGTGTTTATTGTAAGCGCTGCCCATGGGGGCGGGCAGGACAGCCCGCCTGTTCCGAGGGCCCCCGGGGCTGTGTGAAGCAGCCCCGTGGAGGGGCGGGGGGGGGCAGCCCTGCGGTGGGCAGGGCACCGGGACACCTCGGTGAGGCTGTGGGTGGTCTACCCTGGCCGGGAGAAACGGCTGATTGGAGACCCCCAGGGGCGTCTTCTCCACGCACCGGCCACCCACCACAGTGCAAGGTGGGGTGGTCGGGGGTGCAGGCAGCGGGTGCAGAGGCACAACCCATGCCTGAACCCGCAGGCCTTGGCCCCAGGTGGAAGGCAGGCCCCTTCCATGGAAGGCCCCCCAGGTAGGCCTGCGCGGTCTGGGCGGGGAGGTCGAGGCCCGAGAGCAGAGGCGAGCGAGAGGGGCGCAGGATGCGGGTGATAGCCAGCAGGGAGGCGCTGACGGGGGGGGGGGCCTCTCAGGGTGCCAGCCGTGTTCCCTCAGGCATGGGCTCGAGAGCAGTGGGGCCTGGGAGACCCCAGGCCTGAGCAGATGGACCCACAGGGCAGTGCGTGAGCTGCAGGGGTCCCCGGCAGGCCTGGGGGCACTGGCATCCAGCACCAGACGGAGGGTGCCCCCCCAGCTGGTGTCTGCTCAGAGCTGGCTGGGCCAGGACGGGCCACCATGTAGCGGGGTGTGCCTGACTCAGACCTCTGGCCCCATAGGGCAGCAGAGCCCTGGGGCTCGCAGCTAGGCTGGAGGGGCCAGGCTCAGCTGGGCCCGGGGCAGCCCCAGCGGCCAGCCCGGCTCCGGCGTTGGAAGGGGCTGTCTGCATAGACTGGGGCCGGGCGGGCGGGTGGGGGGCTGCGGCGGCCCAGCCGGGCCAGGAGGGCCAGGAGGACCAGGCGCCGGGCGGGGAGTCGGCCCTGTGCACGGGCCAGCAGCGCCACCTGCTGGGAGGACACCTGCGCCGCGGACACCACGGCGGGCTCGGGGTCACTCTGCAGCTGCCCCAGGTCTGCGGGGACAGAGCAGTTCAGGTAGGGCGGGGCCAGCCAAGGTCATTCCCATCTGCTCCGCCCTTGCACCCGCCGCCCCTCCGACCCTCACGCTGGCGGTGGGGTCCTCACCCTGGAACAGGGAGTCCAGCAGCCCCTGGCTGATGCGGCTGGGGCTGGCGTGGTGAACCAGGAAGCCTGGGATAAAGCAGACCTGTGAGCGCTGGCCCTCCCGTGGGGCAGCGCCACACCCTGGGACCCCAGGCAGGTTCCGGGACTCAACCCCCGGACAGCTCACCCAGGAGCACAGCAGCCGCCCGGCGCAGGGGGCCCTGCGGGCTCCGGAGGTAGCCCTGGGTCTGGCTCAGGAAGCAGGCCACGTGGCTCGGGTACCGCTGGACCTGGGGACGGAAGGTCTCATGGTGGGACAGGGGTCGATGCTGCGTGGACAGGAGACTGCAGGTGAGCCCAGGGCTGGCATCCCCCGGGAGCCCCAGGGCAGGGCACTGGGGCCAAGGCCTCAGACCTGGCACGGCCTCTGTGGGAAAGATAGATTCCCTTTTGGGGACAGGGGCCCGGGGTGCGGGGGACCAATTGGGCGACTGACCACACCCATCACTGCCCCAGTGCCACTGACCAGGCAGTGGCAGACACGGCTAAGGGCCTCGGGGCTGTCGTAGTGGGCCACAGTGACCATCTCCTCCAGCAGGCCCCAGCGCAGGGCCTGGTCACAGCGGGCCAAGGTCCACTCAGAGCTCTGTGACGGGGGTGGGGGGGAGCAGGATTAGCCAGTCCAGAAAGTAGCAACAGGTGGCTGGGGGGTGGCCAGCTGGGGACAGAGGAGCCTGATGGCCTGCCCCCACCAGGACCCCGGGAACTGGAGGGAACCCCCCCAAGCCCCGCCCTGTGCTCTGCGGAGAGAGCAGGTGAGCAGAGCCGGTGAGTCGCGTGGGGGGTGGGGGGCGCAGCCTGGGGACAGAGACGGACCTCGGCGGCATCCCGGCTGGGGTCGTGCAGACGCAGCAGCAGTGGCACTAGGCTCTGCAGCACCAACCTCCGCAGGGGGCCTCGGAGCCCCACCCGGAGGCCACCCCGGCCCCGCCGCACCAGCGTCCCGAGGAGCCCCACGGCGGAGGCGCGCACCGAGTCCCGAGCCTGCGTGGGAGGGCGGGTCAGTGCAGTGGAGTGCAGGGGTCTGGAGGGGCGTCTGGGGCCGGTGGGGGGCCGGGGGCGGGGCTCACGTCATCCAGCAGCGGTGGCAGCCGAGGCCGCAGCTCGGTGCTCAGGAGCCGCACGGGTGCCCGCGGCCGGAGCAGCAGCCTCCGCAGCGCGCCCAGCGCAGCGCCCACGAGCCGCGCGTCGCCCTCGCCCAGCGCGCCCAGGAGCGCTGGCAGCAGCGTGCTCGCGTGCCGCACCTGCGGGGACAGACACTCGTGCGCAGCCCTCGCCCGCCCGCCCGCCCGCCCGCCCGGGCCGCCCTCACCTTGCCGCGGTTCAGCGCCAGGTGGCCCAGGCCCAGCAGGCCCAGCCAGCGGACGGTGGGCTCGGGGTCGCCCTGCCAGGCGCGGAGCCGCTCCAGGATGGCCTCCTCCCGCAGGAGCCGCGCGGTCGGCCGGCTCTGCAGCAGCTGCGTGGGCGAGGCCCGGTCAGCACGCCCCCTCCCCGCTGCCCGGCCCTCCCCGCGGGCGTGAGCTCACCCCAGTGAAGAAGGCCATGGCGGTGAGGCGCTGGGCCTCGTCCGGGCTGCGCAGGCGGGGCAGCAGGTCGGCGAAGAGGCCGCGGAGGTGGTGGTCAGCGTGCGCCACCAAGGCACTGCAGGGCGGGAAGCCGGCTCAGGGCCCGCAGGCGGGAGCCCCCTCCCCGGCCCGGCCCCCCTCCCGCCCAGCACCTGGCCAGGAGCAGGACGCCCTCCAGGTGGGTGTGGGCGCCGGCCAGCCGCCGCCAGCCGCCCGCCTGCTCCATGCACGTCACCACCATGCGGCTGCCGTCCCCGGTGAGCAGGGCCTTCAGGGCCTCCACTGCGCAGCTGCGGGGGCAGCGGGCGAGGGTGAGGCCGGGCGGCGCGGGCCCAGCCTCCCCACAGCGCGGTCTCTCACCTGGCGTGGCTGTGGGGTGGCCCTCGGTGCAACGGGGCCTTGGGGGTGTCAGGGGAGCAGGCGCCCCGTGCCAGCTCGTGCAGCTTGGTGACCAGCACCAGCAGGAGGTGCGGGTAAAAGCCCCGCGTGGCGCCCACGCAGCCGGACACGGTCAGCATCTCCCCCAGGGCCCGTGTGGCCTGCGGAGCAAGCGGCCTGCTTAGCTCGGCGGCTGCCAGGTGGGGACGTGACTGGGTCCGGCCCACCCCCTCTGGCCCTCCAGGCCCTGGGAGGGACTGGCCCAGCACCCAGCCACGGGCACCTACCGCCAAGGCCTCCAGCTCCGGCCCAGAGGTGCCCTTCAGCGCCCACAGCAGCTGCACCAGCACCTGCCCATTTACACGCTGGTTCCGGCTCAGGCTGCGCCACAGCTCGGCCGCTGCCCTGGAGGTGCGGCCAGTGGGACTGGTCAGGGCTGGGGGGCTTGGAGGGTGTCCCAGGCCCGGTGGAGGGGCCTCTAGGATGCCAGCAATGGTGGGCAAGAGAGCCCCCCCGCCCCCCGACCCCATCCCCAAGGAAAGAAGACCGTGGCAACTGTCTGCCCCGATGGAGCCAGGTCCTGGAGCAGGCAGCCTGGCTGGGTGCTGGGGCCCCTCAAGTTGGGCAGTGGACAGACCTGGCAGTGCAGAGGATACACCAGAGGTGACGTCTCCTGGGGCCAGCCGAAGTGCCAGGGCGGCGCAGACCACCTGGCTGGCCTCCAGGGGCCCCGCCCAAGGGCCCGAGGGGGGCGGGGGTCCAGCAGGGAGGGAGCTCAGGGATCTGCCCCCTCCATGACCCAGGAGTAGGTCCAGGCCCAGCGGGAAGGGGAAGGAAGCCGCGTGGGGCTGCGGGGCGGCCGCGGGCGGGGCAGTTACCAGTCGGGCGGCAGCGAGCAGGGCAGCAACGCGCACACCACGTCCTGTGCGTGGTCCAGGGCCAGGGCGCTCAGCACCCGTAGGGCCGCCCGCCGGGGCCTGCCTTCGGCCAGGCTGGGCACCTGCGCCAGCAGCCCGCGCACCAGGGCGCGCACCTGGCGGGGCAGGCAGGTGTCAGTGGCCAGGCCCCTGCACCCCCAGCAGGGAGCGGGCAGAGGCAGGCCTGCCCTCAGGCTGTCCTCCAGCCCCCACAGTGGACAGGACAGGCGGGAGCCGGGCAGGGCGGGGTGGGCCCACCTGGTCCTCCAGCCGCGTCCCCTGGGCCTGCAGGGCTGAGGACAGGGCGAGCGCGGCCGCCTGGGTGCCCGCAGAGCCGGCCTCTTCCACGCAGGCCGCTGTGTACAACGCCAGGTCGGCGAGGGCGCCCTCCTCCCAGGAGCTCTGGGGGACCTAGGGCAGGGCGGAGGGGTAGGAGGGACCCCTGCCTCCCCCGCGCCTCCTCCCCAGTGCTCAGCCATCCCGCGGCCCCCACAACGCCACCCCACCGTCGCTCCCCTTCCATCCCGAGCCCCACCCCACCCCACTCCACCCCAGCCTCCCTCCCTCACCTGCCGGGGCCCCTCGGGGGCCGGCTCCTGGGCACAGGACGGGGAGCCGGGCTCGCTGCCCGCTGTGGGGGCCACAGGGGCACTTGCAGGTTCCGCCTCGGGTTCGGGCGGGCAGCCCACGCAGAGGGGGCCCTGGGGCGGCCCCTGCTTGGCCTGGATCCCCTCAGCCAGAGCCGTCAGGGTCAGGGCTCCCACCGGAGCCCCCCGGGCCCGGCCCCACACGCCCCCAGCCATGGCCTCCACGCACACCCGCTCCGGTGGGCTCAGCCTGGCGCGCCGGCCGCTGGTCCTCCAGGAAGTCGTGCCCGGGCCTGACCTAGAAGCCGGCCGCGGGCGGGGCGTGCGCGTGCTGTGTGGGGGTGGGGAGCGGCCGGGGCGTGTGCCTGGTCTCCCTCTGGCTCCGAGCCCATGCGCGGCCGGGCTGCACCCTAGGGCCCTGGAAGTATCAGGACAGGGGGAGACAGGGCCCTCTCTCGGGGGACCCCAGGCAGCTGTGCACAGTCCTGAGGACACCCCAGCAGAATCCAGAAGTCGGGGCCCTGCACGGGAGGCTCAGCCTGACTCAGCATTCGGCCGGCAGGGTGCCCTGGGTGGGCCTGGGGGCTGGGCGGCGCCTGGCTGGGGCTCGGGCTCTGGCAGGTGCCCGCCGTTATTGGGAGGACTTTGGGGTGCTGGTGCTCAGGAAGGGTGCCCCGAGAAGGAACATCTCATGGGTGTGCTTGTGTGAATGTCTCTCTTCCAGCTCAGGCGCCCCAGAACAGGCAGACCAGGCCTTGCCCTGAACCCCAGGTCACCTCGCCCAGCAGCTCGGGCCCTGCCCAGCCGGAGCCCTGGGGAGCCAGAAGAGCCGGTCGGGCCAAATTCCGAGGCAGGCAGAAGTGCTGCCGGAAGCACCCCAGACACTCCGCATTCCCACACGCCCTCGCCTGCCTGCTTGTGCCACCCGGAGGGGAGAGGCCAGCCCTGCCCTGTGTCCTGGGGTTCCCAGACCTGTCCTGGGAAGCTCCCAAGTGCCCGGGAGCCCAGGTGCAAGGTCACGGAGGCTTGAGGTCACTGCTGCCCAGGCACAGGACCCAGCACGCCCGGCGCAGGTGCGGACCCCTGGGGGTCTCCTCAGGACGCAGCGCTCCGGTGTCGGCTCTCTGATGCACAGGCCCGGGCGGGTGGCAGGGCCGGGGAGCCTGGTGGCGGGGCCCGGGGCCCCCGCTGGGCTGGCTGTGGCAAGGGCACCTGGGCTCCCCTCGACTCTGAAGGCTCGAGAGGCTCCACTGAAGCTGAATCCAGGGGGCAGCGCCCTCGGCAGGTAGAATCCGGGGTGGTGCTGGGCACAGCACCCCGTCCTGCCCTGGGCCCCCCACCCGCGGTCACTCCCGCCGCAGGTGGCGGCCACCCATTTCCCTGCTCCGCTCCCCCCAGCCTCAGGCCGGCCCAGAGCTCAGTTCCCGCAGGAGCACAGCCCGGCCTGGCCCTCCCCCTGGCCCTCCCCGCAGCGGGGCCTCCCCAGAACCGCCCTCGGTGACTCCGTGACTCCGTCCTCCTGCCCAGCGGGCCGCAGCGGGCCGCATATGCGGCAGGCGGGGCGCAGAAACGACAGGACTCGAGGTGGGGACAGCGAGTGTTATTCCCAGGCAGGCCGGGGGGCACTCAGGGCAGCGGGGCGCCCCCCAGTCTGTCCACCAGGGCCCGCAGCTTCTCAGACAGCACCACCTGCAGGGAGGAGAGGACGGGGTGGGTGCGCTGCTGGGCGGTGGGGGGACGGGGCCCGCGGGCCAGCCCACACCCACCTGGTACTCGGCTGGCTGCTGCAGCCGCAGGTGCTGGGGGCCCAGGCGGCCCAGGCACGTCTGGGCGAAGGCTCTGGACTCGGCCAGGGGAGGGAGGGGCTGGCACAGCTGCGGGGAGGGAGGGAGAGGCGCGGGTCAAGGCCAGGGCACCACTGGGCTGCCAGAGGCGCAGGCCTGGGGCTTGGGGGTGGTGGCCACCTGTCCCTGCTGGACCCAGACTCTCAGCAGCGGCTCCACGTCAGCTGGCCTCACTACACAGGCCTCCCGGGCGCCCTGCGGCCAGACCCGCAGCTCCTGCCCAGCCTGTGGCGGTGGCTCCTCTGCCAACTGCAGCAGGTCCAGCAGCGGAGACCCTGGGGGAGAGCCGGGGGTGACGGGGGGCCTGGGCCTGCAGGGCCCCAGGGGGCAGCTCACCAACCATCCGAGCGCAGGAGCCGGAAGGCGCTCTTGCTCCCAGGCAGTGTCTGCTTCTCCGGGTCCTCGGTCAGCTTCATGCACGGCTGGCCGCCCACGGACACCAGCTGCAGGAGGGGGGGTTAGCGGGGCCTCCCCAGGGCCCCTGCCGCCCTCCGAGCCCTGGGCGCAGCCCCACCTTGTACACGCAGCCCAGGGATGGCTGCCGCGGGCAGGTGACCACGCTGGTGCCAATGCCGATGATGTTCACCTCGCTGCCCTGCAGGAGAGGAGGTGGCACCGGCCGGTGGGTCTCCAGGCCAGGGCCCCGCCCCCACTCGCCACCCGGCCGCGCCCGGCCCGCCCACCTCCTGTGCCAGCCGGGCCAGCTCCCCCTCATCGATGTTGTTGCTGACAGCGATGGGGACCGACTCGAGCCAGGGTGCCTGGAACCTGCAGGTCAGCGGCCTCAGCCGCTGCGCGCGCTCGTCACGCCAGCACCCGCTGAGACCTCCCGCTCTGGCCTGTGGCAGGAGCCCGAGGCGGCCCCAGGCGAGCCGCCACTGGCCTCCCCACCAGGCACATCCCCTCGCCCAGGGGGTGCCCAGGCGGGACCCCCCCTGGTTGCTGCCCCTGGCCTGCCGCGGCCGCCGAGCTCCGGACACAGGCCTCCCCTGGACTCACTGGGCTGCGGTGGCCCGGAAGACACCGCGGATCTCCCGGGCCTGCTGGAGCAGGTCGCCGCTATCCAGCCTCACGCCCACTGCCCGGTAGCCCAGTTCCCCCAGTGCCAGGGCCACTGCCAGGAAATTGGGAAGACCACTCCTGCGGGCAGAGACAGGCATGGAGGGAGCCGTGCGGGGCTCCCAAGCTGCCCTGCGCTGCCCAGCCTCACCTGCGCACGCTGTAGGTGTCCAGCAGGCCCTGGAAGGCCCGGGGAAAGGCCAGGGCGTAGGAAACAAAGGCTGCCCGCTCGCCCGGGTGCGGCTCCTGCAGGCCCAGCCTCAGGTGGGCACACACGCGCTGTAGCCACACTGCCACGCGCTCGGGCAGGTCCACGCTGGGGCCCTGACCGGCAGCTGGAGCCAGCATCTATGAGGAGAGGGGTCCAGGGAGCCCACGGGAGGGGCCTGGGGCCTGGGGCAGAGCGGGCTGGCCCACCGGGGTGAGGCTGAGCCGTGTGGCAGCTCCCAGGCTGGTGTGGCCTCTGCCCGCGTACCCAGCGAGGTCTGGCCAGCCCCTCCCAGCGAGGGCTGGCCTGGGCAGCTGCTCCCTGGAGCAGAGAGGGGAGAGGGACACTGACCGGGTCAGGGGGCACCTCAATGCCTGAAAAGGATGTGACGAAGGAGTGTGCCAGGGTCCCGGCCACGGGCACTCCTCGCAGCTGTCCCGCCAGCACGTTGCTGCTGCCGTCAAAGCCTGGCCGGAGCAGAAGATTAGGTAACCTCAGGCGGGCGCCAGCCTCCGCCTCCCACACCCCAGCCTCCCGCCCCGGCCTCACCGCCCAGGTAGCTGTAGGTGGAGGCCGTGAGGGCCCCATCGGGCCCCTGCGCCCGCCGCAGCCCCATCTCCAGCAGTCGCTTCTCTGGTCCCGCGATCAGGCGGAGCCGTGCAGCGTTGGTGGCGACGAGGCTGGTGGAGCAGCGGGTCAGGGGAGCAGGGCATGAGGCCAACCCCGGAGAGCTCCACCCTCGCCCTGGGCCCAGGCCCCCACAGACCCTGCTCCTGGGAGGGGGCCCCATGGGGTGACCCGCTGTCCACCCAGGGGCGCTCATGGCCCCACTGGAGCCACAACCCCACCCTGATGGCCGAGCCCTGGTGGGGGCCACGTTGGGGCCTCAGGGCAGCCCCAGGCCTGGCACGGACAGCGGCCCACCTGGCGTAGCTGACCAGGCAGAGCAGGGGCGTCTCCAGCAGCTGCACGACCAGCAGCGGCCCTGACACCTGCAGCAGCGGCACCTGCAGGGAGGGTGGTCAGCCGCGCCAGCTCCCTGGGCGCACCCTGCTGCCTGCGCCCGGCACTCACCCCAGGGAAGGCGAGGCAGCCCTCGGGCAAGGCCCGCACGGTCACCCCGGAGCAGTCCAGCGTGCGGAGGTGCTGGAAGAAGGCAGGGTCCGTGTCTCGGGGCAGCACAGAAGCCAGGAACCGCACGTCTGCGGAAGACAGGCCCTCTGGGCTGTGCGGCGCCAGGCTGGGGGCGGCCCATGCTGGGAGCCTCTTGGGAAAGCTGGTTTGGGAGCCTGGGGGCTGCGGTCTCTGCTGGGTGGGGTCGGCGTCTGATGGGCAAGGGCGGCTGCAGCGGAGCCACAGGGGCGCGGGGGAGGGTGGCCGGGCGAGGCGGCGGGCCCAGAGCGCGGTGGCCACTGCAGGGGCGCAGGGGGAGGCGGCAGCCCAGGCCCGGCGCGGGGCAGGAGGCAGCGGCAGCGTTGGGAGGGGGTGGAGTTGGGGGGGATGGCCGTCGGGGCGCGGCGGGGGGCGCGACGGGGCAGGGGGGGCGGGGGGGGCGCCGTCGGGGCGCGGCGGGGGGGGGGGGGCGCCGTCGGGGCGCGGCGGGGGCGCGACGGGGCGCGGGGTGGGGGGGCGCCGTCGGGGCGCGGCGGGGGGCGCGACGGGGCGGGGGGGGGGGCGCCGTCGGGGTGCGCGAAGGGGCGCGGCGGGGGGGCGCCGTCGGGGCGCGGCGGGGGGCGCGACGGGCGGGGGGGGGGGGTGGCGCCGTCGGGGCGCGGCGGGGGCGCGACGGGGCGCGGGGTGGGGGGCGCCGTCGGGGCGCGGCGGGGGCGCGACGGGGCGGGGGGGGGGGTGGCGCCGTCGGGGCGCGGCGGGGGCGCGACGGGGGGGGGGGGGGTGGCGCCGTCGGGCGCGGCGGGGGCGCGACGGGGCGCGGGGTGGGGGGGCGCCGTCGGGGCGCGGCGGGGGGCGCGACGGGGGGGGGGGGCGCCGTCGGGGCGCGCGACGGGGCGCGGCGGGGGGCGCGACGGGCGCGGGGGGGGGGGGGGGGCGCCGTCGGGGCGCGGCGGGCGGTACCTGCGTCCCGCAGGCGGAAGGCGCGCAGGAAGCGCACGCAGTCGGACAGCCCGGCCGCCAGGGCGAAGCCGCCGCCGAACGGGCAGCGGCGGAAGAAGAGCTCGAACTCCGCCGGGTCCGCGCCCGGCCCGCGCGCCAGTAGCCCAGCGCCATGGTGGCCTGGTAGAGGTCGGTGAGCAGGGGCCGCGCCGCCGCGCGCCCCTCGGGGTCCGGCTCCTCCGCCATCTCGCCGCCGCCCGCCCCGCCCCGCCCCGCCCCGCCCCGCCCGCCCCCGCGGGCCGCGCCGCCACTCGGCTCGCAGTTGGGCCTAAAACGGGCTCAGGGCGGCGGAGGGCGGGGACACGCGGGGCGGGGCGGCCGGTGGCGGGGCGCTCGAGCGCCAGTGGCTGGACGCGGGGGCGTGTCTGCCCGCGCTGGTCAGCAGGGGCCCCTTCGGGCACCCGCGGGCTCTGGCCAGGCTGCCGCGCCTGGAACCGGCGCAGGGGTGGAGGGGAGGCCGCGGCAACTCCTGGTCCAGCGAAACTTTGCCCCTGCCCCACCCGGAGCCCCTGCCGCCCACGGCCCCACCTCTGGCCCAGGGGGCAGCCGGCACCCCTGCAGGGCTGAGGGGGCCTTTTTGCCCTCCACCAGCGGACGCCCAAACGTTCAGGCCTTAGTGTCCCCGAGTCCCCCAAACGAAAGGCCACTGGCAGCCACCTGCTCCCACCAGTGTCCCTGCAGCCCACGCCCTTTCTCCTCAGCGGGGCTGTCAACAGCTGTGCTGGCCAAGTGGGCAGAGGGCCCACGGGCCCCCAGCTGCTGCCAGGGGCGGGGGCAGGGAGGCAGCCCACGGGCCCCACGCAGGACCAGCCTGGGCAGGGACTGCAGCCGCTCCCCCAGGACAGCCCCGGGCGGCACTGGAGTCCTGGACGGCTCAGCAGGGAGAGGAGCTGGCAGGCTGATGCCACCTGTGCACGTGCTGCCCAGCCCCACCTGGACACCCAGGCCAAAGGCCAGCGAAGAGGGGAGAGAGGCCAGCGTTGCCAGGCCACAGCCACAGGGTGGCCGTGGACAGGCTGACGGGCAGGCCTGGCCGTGCCTCTGGGGCCCCAGGGCTGGAGTAACAGGCCCATGAGCCCAGGGAGATGCAGGCCAGTGGGGGCCGGGCCAAGTGGGGTGGTGCCGCCCATCCGCCCGCCAGGGCCCAGACAGGACAGGAGCCGGGAGGAGGCAGAATCTGTCTTTAATGGCTGCAGGCCCCCCCCCCACCGGCCCGCGCTCAGATCTTGTTGAAAGCCGCTATGTCCACGCTCTGCACCTGCGGAGGGAGGGGCGGGGGGTCAGAGCATGCGCTCGCCTGGCCCCCAGCCCCGCCCCTGCGCACCCCAGCCGCCACTCACGTGCTCCTCAAACTTGGTGATCTCCTCCTCCAGCAGGTCCGTGCCCACCTTGTCGTCCTCCACCACGCACTGGATCTGCAGCTTGCGGATGCCGTAGCCCACGGGCACCAGCTTGGAGCCACCCCAGGTCAGCCCGTCCAGCCGCACGGAGCGCACGCAGGCCTCCAGCTGGGCCATGTCCGTCTCGTCATCCCACTGCGGGTGGGAGAGCGGCTCAGGCCCCGGGCCCAGGGGCCACCCCCCGCCGCCCCCCGGCCCCCCCACTCACAGGCTTGACGTCCAGGAGGATGGAGGACTTGGCCACCAGCGCGGGCTTCTTGGCCTTCTTCTCGGCGTACTGGCGCAGCCGCTCCTCCCGCAGCCGCGCCGCCTCCTTGTCCTCCTCCTCGTCGCTGCCGAACAGGTCTATCTCGTCATCCTCGTCATCCTCCGTGGCCGTGGCCGCCTTCCTGGCGGGGGGCTCCACTTGGCGCATGGGGGACACGTGCTGACGTGGGAGAGGGAGGTGAGGCCCGGGCGGCCAGGCCCTGGGCCCCGCGCAGCCCCGGCCCGCGGCTCACCTGGGTCTGCGGCGCAGTGGCCCGGTGGGCAGGTGAGCTCTTCTCCAGCGCGCTCAGCCGGGCCTCCAGCTTGGCGACGGCCCGCTGCAGGTCCTGCACCACTGGGGGCGCGGGGGCAAGAGTCAGGCAGGGAGGGCCCACCCAGGCCAGGGGACCCACCCAGGCCAGGGCCGCCCAGGGCCTCACCGCCTCGCAGGCCCTGGTTCTCCACTTCCAGGCTGGCGATGCGCACAGCCAGCTCGGTGTGGTCCCCGCCAGGCCCACTGGAGGCCCCGGGCCGGCGCCCTGCAAGGAAGGGGGGCATGAGGGCCGCATCCAGCCTGGCCCAGCCCCTTCACAGCCACTCGGAAGCAGAGGCTGCCGCCAGCCGGCCTATGCGCGCTGCCCCGAGGGGCGGGTCCTACAGCGCCAGGCCTGCAGGGCAGTCTTGGGGAAGGCGGCGCAGACCCCCTCCAGGCCTCAGCCAAGCAAAAAGCAACCGGCACAGGGTTCTGACTCGGCTGCGGCGCCTGGGGGGCGGGGGCAAGCGGAGGACTTACAGTCCCTGGGGCGGCCCGGCCTGGGGCCTCAGGGGGGCTGGACAGCGCCACCTGGAGCTGAAAATGGGAGGGGAGAGCGGCTGAGGTCGGCGGGGGCGGCACGGCGTGTGTGGCAGCAGCACCAGGTCTGCCCTCTCGCTCACCAGGCTGGTTGCCAGCCACCTCCGCCTCCACCCAAAGGGGAAGCTGCCCTTTGACCCAGCAGCGCTGTCCAGGGCGCCCCCCCCCACCGCCGCCACCGGGATGCCGCGCTCCAAAAGTGGGCTGCACCTCACAGCGCGCCTCCCTCCAGGGACCCCACACCCCCCCCGGCGCTCCCACTGGTGCCCAGAGAGCATACCAGGCTGCCAGCCCCCGCCCCGCGGGCAAGGCAGAGCCAGCACTGCCCATGCAGAGACAGCCGGCAGGGACGCTGGGGCCAGGGCTCCTCTCCCAGCCCTGCTGCCCCAGAGACAGCAGCTCCCACCCTCAGGGCACGGCGGCCACTGCCTTCCTGGAATCTGCCCCGCCTCATCCAGGACAGGGCTGGGGCCACACCTGCCTGGGGGCCGTTGGGCCCTGAGTTCAGGCCAGCACCCCAGAAAGGGACCCGGAAAGCACCCTCGTAGCGTGTGATTTCCCACGGGATGCTGGACGCTCGAGGCAGCCTTGACCAGAGACCACCGAGGCACCGGCCCTGCTCGCACCACACCCTGGATGCCCAGGCTCCGGCAAGGACCTGGGCACCAACTGCCCAATCCAGTCCATGGGCTCCAGAGTGGTGGTGAGTCTAGTCCCCAAACCCCGGCACCACACCTCTCCGCCCCCAGACCGGGGCCGAGGACGGCCAGACACCCTGCCCGGGTCTGCGTGGCCTGGACACGGGGCCCAGCGAGGCGCAGGTGGGAAGGCAGGTGGGGCTGGCGGGGGCGGCAGGAGCCCAAAGGTGTCCCTGCCAAGGCCAGAGCCACGGGGAGGCACCCACAGGCCAAGGGGCCACACGAGCGCCTGCCCCAGGGCCCATGCAGGCAAGGCAGGGAGCGTGGACGTTGAGCTCGGCACTGTGTCAAGAACTGGACAGCCGGGGACAGCTGCTACGTGGAGACAGGACACCCTGGCCTTGTCCCAGAAGGTGTGCTGAGCGGGGGGCGGGGCGCGGCGGCGTCTGGAGGGGCGTGAGCCACGCGGCCTTGGCAGGCGTGGGGAGCCAGGAGTGAGCGGCCCCGGGATGGGTGTGGCCCCAGAGAGTCAGCGCACAAGGGGAGGGAAGCAGCGGTCAACCCCCGGGGTAACTGATGAGGGTCGTGGGCTCAGCTCCAGAGCCCAGGGAGCAACACCCGGGAGGGTGCGGCCAGCGGCCCTCCGATGGGGGCAGGACCGTGGAGCGAGGCCCGGGCTTCTCAGCCTGCACCTGGGGCCCCCGCATACCCCGCCAGGGCCGTCTAGGGGCTGGGCTCTCGCGAGGCTCCCAGGGACACCCCCACAGCGCCACTGCAGCTTGGCCACGAGGCCAGTCCGGCCAGCCCAAGGGCGCTCAGACATAGGCGCCCGGCACGGCAGCCCCACCAGCAGGGCCGCTCCCGAGGCGCCGTCCGGGCCACCGGGGACTTGGCCGCTGTGCGCGGGGCTGGGGCAGCAGATCCACCCCTCGCCCGCCTGCTGCTCGCCCTGGCAGGAGCTGTCAGTCGGGCCTCCGTGGGAGCGGTGCCCACGAGGGGCATGAGGCCCGGGCAGCCCAGTACGTGGGAGACCAGCCGCCCCCAGCCGCGGCACGAGCTGCTGTGCGCGGCCAGCAAGGGGGGTTCGGGACCCTGGAGACCAAGGGCGGCAGACCCCCTAGTGCCTCTGGGGAGGCCAGCCCCGGGACACATGGCCAGCGAGGCCGGGACAGCGCCCTGCGTTGAGAGGCGGCGCGAGGCCGACTGCTCTGGAGGTGGGGGAGGACGCGGCTGCCTGAGCCCCACCTCCCGGCCTGCAGGCCCCGCCGGCGCCTTCAGAGTCAAGACAGGCCGGGGACGCGGCGAGCCGCGGGAGGGCGAGGGCGGCGGAACACAGAGCCCCCGCGCGTCCTCGCAGCCAGCGCCACGGGTCTGCGGGGCGGCGGGCGGAGGCCTGGCGGGGCCTGGGTTCGGGCCAGGGCCAGGGCCGGCCACCGGGTGGACAGGAGGAGCGCCGCGGGCCAGCCGCGGTACTCACTCCGGCCAGGGACTTCTGGATGTTCTCTCTGGCTCTGGCGATGTCCCGGAGGATGACGCTGGCGCCGTTCTCCTGCAGGCAGTGCAGAAAGAGCCGGTCTTTTTCATTAAAAAAAATTCAATTGAAAAAAAAGAGGCGCGGCGCGGACAGTGGAAGGGCTGCGCCGGGCTCGGCGGAGGGTGGCAGCCGAGATGGCGGCCGGGCACACAGACCCCGCCCCGCGCCCCTACCTGGCGAGCCGAGGCGCCCGCAGGTCCGTCCATCTGCTCGTAGAACCTCCTCTCCGCGTCGTCGTACTTGAACTTGTCGAACCAGACCTTCTCGTGCATGAGGAAGTTCGTGGCCATTTTCCTGCTGAGAGAAGGGAGGCTCAGCGTGGCTGGGGTCCCTCTGCACAGGGTCCGGGGGATCCCCCCCCCAGGGCGGTCTCCAAGACCACTGGCTCCCTAGGGCCCCCCTCGGGCAGCCACACATCTGTGCCGAGCTGAATCTACCCCCCAGTCTACACCCCAGACCACGGAAGAGGGCGGGAGACCCAGCGCCCCGCTGACCGCCGCTGAGAGCCACGCGGCGGGATGGCCACTCCACCCAGGCTCTGGGGCGGACAGCGCGTGGTGCTCGTGACGAGAGCCTTCGCAGACCGGAGACCTGATGGGCCTCATGTCCTGAGGCCACAGGACACTCACAGTTCCGTATCCCCCGCTGCACCGAGGTCCACGCCCTCCCCCACGGGTCTAGGCCCTCTCCAAGAGTAACAGAAGCGATGCACCCCCCATTCTGTGCCAAGGACCCGGGGCCCCACATGTCCCACTTGGTGACAAGAGGGCCGGGTCCAGTGACTTGCCACGGCTACCCCAGCAGCTGCGGGCCCCCGCCACACTGCAGTTCCATGGCTTGCCCCACACCAAGGCCACGTCCCATCGAACCAGCAAATCCACACCTCACGGGGAGCTGGGGGCTCCCTCCAGGCTCCAGGCCTAGGGGAGACTCCAAATGCCCGCTGGCCTGCAGCCAGAGCACCGGCCACTGCCACACCCAGCCTCCCTCCAGCACCCCGCCCCGCCTGGGGCACCACCACGCCTGGCCCCAGGCTGGAGGCCAGTCTCCCTCAACACCCGCGTACTCGGCCCGCCTCCGGACACCCACCTTACCTCCGAGGAGGGAAGAGGTGACCAGGTGGGCGGGCAGATGGGACTTCCGGGGCACTCTGGGAGCTGCCCAGTCCCGATGGGGCGGCACACGGGGCAGGTTCAGCCCTGCCTGACCCCTTCCCGCCCTGCAGAGCAGGGCCCGCGCAGCCCAGGGGTGACCTGAAGGCCACGCGCTCCCAGTGACTGCCCACCCTTCCTGCTCGGCGGGTCCACGCATCTCAGGGCCCCCCAGGGTGGGGTGCGAGGGGCCCGCCCCCCCCAAGTGTCTCCTACTTGGGTCTCAGGCTGGGCACAGCTGGACCAGGCCGGCCCCCGGGCGCTGGGCCAGGGAGGCAGCCTCGAGCCGCCAGGCCAGCCGCAGGGCCTCGGCGGCGTGGTGGCGGTGCTCGGCGCTGTCGTAGGCGGGCTTGCTCAGCCAGGGAGCCTCGGCGTCCCGGTGCAGGAAGTACCAGCAGGGCAGGGCAGGGGGTGCCTCGCCATCTGCCCGCCGCAGCCCGGCCCGTTTGCCTCCCACAGCGTTGCGGCCCCGCCGTTCTCTGCGGCCCCGCCGGGCGCCCTCGGCCTGGCCAGCACGCTCCTGCAGGCGGACCTTCCCGGGGGGGTGGCCGTCAAACAGGGCCTCGTAGAAGCCCCTCTCGGCCGAGTCGTACCGCGGCTTCTCCAGCCACACCTCCCGCACCAGCGCCTGCAGGCTGCCTCGTGGGGGCTGGCCGTTGGGGGAGGGCTGGGCTGGCAGGCGAGGGCCGGGCCGGGGGCAGAGGCCGGCTGGCCTGTGTTGGGCAGTCCCTGCCGCCTGGCCCCCTCCGCAGCCAGCAGCAGGGCCTGTGACCACTCCACGAAGGCCCGCTCGGCCTGGTCGAAGGCAGGCTTGTTGACCCAGATGCCCCAGGTCACGTGGTGGCAAGCCACCTGGCTTCCGTGGGTGCAGGGGCTCCGGGGGGCCAGGGCAGGCGGCCAGGCAGTCTGGGCAGCCGCGTCCGCCAGCCTCTGGCGGTAGGAGCGCTCCGCCCGGTCGAAGAGCGGCTTGTCCAGCCAGATGTGGTCGGCCGAGAGACCCACGAGGGCCAGGTCCGCCCGGCCCAGCCCGCCCCGCGGGGAGCGCTTCCTCTTCTTCTGCAGGGGCTTCCTCCCGGCCCGGCCCTTCCCGGGCCCGCTCCTGCCGCCGCCCGGGGCCTCTGCCTCCTCGGCGCCCTGCCGGCGGGGCCCGTCCTCGGCTGGCGCCCCTGCCGGGGGCTGCTGGGCAGTGGCCTGCGCGGCCTGGTGCTCGTAGACACGCCGCTCGGCGTCCCCGTCCTTCTGCTCGGCCTCCCAGACGGTCCCCAGGGCGCAGGCGGCCTTCCCGCTCCTCATCTTCGCACAGCGTTAGAAAGCAAGCACAAGAAGGCAGTTGCAACACCGGGGGCCACGCAGGGCCGGGGCCCGGCCCCCCACTAACATGCTGGGGTGGGAGCCGCTCCCGGTGGGGGCGCCAAGAGGCAACATGCAGGGAGCCAGACTCCAATGCGCGCGGACGCCGCCAGGCCGCACCCAGGTGCCTCTCGGCCCTTCCCGAGCCTCCGGCAGCGCAGCCACCCCTCGCGCAGGGTGGGGCCGTGCGGGACGCGCGCCTATGGAAACGCCGCCTGCCGGCTGAGGTCGGTGCAGCCAGCCGGCCTGCGTCTGGGCTGACCCCACTGGCTGTCCCCGAGGATGCCCGCTCCTCAGTCGGCCATGCCCCTGCCCCTCCCAAGCCCCGAGAAACCGGCCAGCTTCTCAGCGGGCAGCTGGGGAGACCCCGGGCACACGGGGGGGGGGGGGGGGCAGGAAGGACGCTGCTGCTGCCGCCGCGGGAGGAGCCCGTGGTTCCCGGGGGGCCTGCACCCACATGGCTGCTCTGGTCTGCGCCAGAGCCCGGGGCGTGAGCCAGAACCCCTCTGTGACAACAGGTGAGGGAGTGGGGCAGCAGCCAGGGCCCCGAGGCCACGCCTGGGGACCAGGTCCATGGCTCCTGCCCGGTCACAGGCCGGCTCAGAGCCTGTGCCCTAAAGCAGGGCAATGAGCCAAATGACAACCCTCAGGACGCCCCGCGTCCCAGCCCCCACATGGACACAGCCCCCGCCCCAGCGGTTTCTAGGGGAGCCCTGCCCGCGGCCCCTCGGGTACGACCGTAACCCTTTCTTAACACCCCCACAGGAAAACCAGCGCCCCACTCGTTACCCCGCGGCGGTGTCAACCGAGGCCAGCGCCCGCGGGGCTCGGGGGGGTCTCCCGTTGTACTCGAGGGTCCACCAAGGCCGCTACAGGCACATGCCACAGGGTGGGGGAGCCGGGACAAGGGGCCCAGGGCACAGGCCACGCCAGGCCCCCGGCCAGCGCCGCGCTTCTCCGCCCAGCGGCCGGCACACGGGCGGGCGGGCCACTGTGACATCACCCACTGTCCCGGCGGCAGCGGGCCCGGGCGGGGCACCTCTGCTCCAGGGCACCTCTGGCTCCAGAACAGGGGGACAGGGCTGGGCCCAGCCAGAACACCCCTGGCCTCAGGCACTTGGTCTCCGCCCCACGTCAGCCCAGGCCCCGTCAGCCCAGGCTCCGGTGGCCAAGCATCTGCCCTCAGGCAGGGCGGCAGGCACCAGGGTGACCGGCTCACCCAGGGAAACACCGGGTGCGACCCGTGGCCCCCGGGACGAGACCAGAGCCAGCCTCCTGGGAGGGGGCCGGGCCGCGGCCGGGAAGGGCGCGAGTACTTACTTCAGTGTTAGTGTCCTAGGACAGCGTGAAGAGAAAGCAGCATGGTTAGAGGCGCAGGCAGGCGGCCCTCGCAGGCTGGAGGGCTCCCAGAGGCGGCTGGCCGCGGAGAGGTGGAGCGAGTTTGGTGAGGGGGCAGAGGAGCGCCCCAGAGCCCCACCCCGAAGTCCCAGGAGGCACCAGCTGCCTGGGGGCCAGGCAGGCCCCAGGGGAGCAGCACCCTCCCCTGCTCCCACACGAGCCTGCCAGGGTGCCTTCCCACGCACCCGGCTGGGGCTGCTGGACGAGGGCCGGACACTGTGGACAGGGCAGCACCGGGGTCTCAGCAGCTGAAGGCCCCGGAGTCCAGGCCGGAGGTGCCCCAAGGGGGTGCTCAGGGACACAGCTCACCCTGGGCCGGACCCATGGCACCTGGAGCTTAGGAGGCCACCCCCCACGCCCCCGCTGGGGAGGCCAGGAGGCCACAGGCTGCTCGCTTACAGGCGCTGGCCCTCATGTTGCTGACCAGAGGCTGGGCACACAGCAGGCCCGGCAGACTCCAAGTGCGAGCCTCCAGGCAAGGGGGCTCCGCAGACACCACAGGCCCCGCCGGGGAAGCCTCCCGTGAGAAGTGGCATGGGGCGGAGGACAGCACCCAAGGGATGCGGCAAGGGAGGGCAGGGGGCTCTGGCCTGGTGCCACCCGCTGGACGGAAAGGCCAGGCGTCCAAGAGAGCCACTGCCCATGGGGAACTGCCTGCCCCGCTGCTCCCTGTCCCCACCCAGGAGCCGAGCGGCTGCGGCTGCTTGCCTTCCACTGCACCAAGGCCCAGCCCGGCTGTGGAGCACACAGAGACCTCGCCAATGGGGGGCTGCCACACTTGCAGGCCAAGATCTGGAGGCCCCAGCAGGGCCACACTCTGCCCAGCACCAGGTCCCGTGGGAAGGTAGCCATCCCAGCAGGTGATCCTGTGGAGAGTGGCCCAACCCAGTGCAGCCCACACCCCAAGGCCTCTGGCAAAGCCTGGGGGCTGCAGCCCAGGAGGGCACCCCATAGGCCTGGGCACGCAAGGCCAGCCAGGCCTCCCCAGCTCCACCCTCACAGCCCTGAGGCCTGGAGCAGCACAGCAGTCCCTGCCACACCCCCACCACTGCCACGCACAGCCCCAGGCTGCTGGCTGGGCCAGTTCAGGTGTGTCCAGCCAGGCCAGCTCCACTTCCCTTGGTGCCCAGGTGTGCCTGGGGCAACTCAGGGCGCTAGATCCCTAGTCTCTCTTTGGGGGGACGCTCCACACTCCCATATTCCTATTCAGACGATTGCCTATTGGCTCCCAGGCATTTAGCCCCACCCCTACAGAAAGGGATCCCTGCACCTTGGGGCCCACACTGGTCGTGCAGGTCACTCCCCTGGGGTGCAGGTTCCCCAACGCAAGCCCTGGCTACCAGTGAGCCGCCCCCATGGCCTGACCCTCCTGTGCACGCCAGGCGTGCAGCTGGGCAGGAGCGGAGAAGCGGCAGGGGCTGGCCTGGCGCTGGTGTCCACCCCAGCCTCGTCAGTGTCCTGCTGTGTCACTCACTTGCAACACTGAAGTGAGTGTCACTGAAAAGTGGGCCTGGGGCCAAGGCTGGGGAAAGCTCAGGCCCGCACCTCCTGCCTAGCGCCAGAGGACAGCAACGCCCGAGGGACTCCAGCAGGCTTCGCAGGAGCGTCACCTTCAGGGTACTGTCATCCACAGCGCCCCCGTCCATCAGGCAGCTTGTGTGGAAGCTGGACCTCACCTGCTCCCAGAAGCAGAACCGACACCCACCTTCACCAGCCCCCGGTGGAGAGACGGAGGCCCTGGCAGCGAGAGCAGTGGGGTGCCCGCTCAGCCATAGCCCTGGCTGCCACAGGACACCCTGCCACACACACCCCCCCCCAGTGAAGGGACGGTGGCCTGGCCAGAGGGTGCCCCACAGCAGTGGGACGGAAGCCAGTTCCCAGGGGCTCCAGGAAGGCCTGTTCTGGAGATACCTGCCCAGGAGACAGCCACAGAGCTGGGTTTGGGGGCTCAGGATGCAGGTCAGTGCCCAGGTCAGCCTCAAGCAAGAGGACGCCCCTCTCTTGCCCCAGGCCAGGCTCCTCCCTCAAAGGGGTTACAAGGTGTCCACGGAGGCACACCCCCAAATTGGGAGACCCTCTCCTGGAAGCCCCGCAGTGCAGCCTCCTCGTCTTCCACGTGGCTCCAAAGCCCCTGCCGCGCCCGCTTGCGTCCCTTCTTAGGCGCAGCCCCTTCAGACACCGGCATCCACGTCGCCTCGGCCGACCGCCGCGCTCAAGACCCCGTTCCCAGAAGGACCCCGTTCCCGGAGGACCCCGTTCCCGGGAGGACCCCGGGCGCTGCTTCCGAGCGCCCGCGCCACTCATTCCGGCCCGCTGCGGTGCCCCCGGGTCGCGCCGGGCCCTCTGGGCGCAGGTGCTCAGCAAACCCGTGCCGGGCAGGAGGGCGCGCTGCAGGGCCGGCCCCCGCCAGGGCCGAGGGGCCAGCGCGGCGGGCCGGGCGAGGGCGGGGCGGCAGGCGGGCCCCGAAGCCCGGAGCGGCCGGCCACGTGGCCCCGCCCCCCGCGCCCGCCCGGGGCGCGCCCCCGGCCCCGACCCCCGGCGTGGCGGCAGGCGGCACTGGCGCCCGGGCCCTGGCGCGCGGAGGGGCGGGCGCGGCTCCGGGGCGGGCCCGGTACTCACGCGCTGGCGAGGACGCGGCGGCGGGGCCGGGCGGCGCGGGCGGCTGCGGAAAGGGAGGCCGGCGCGCGCCGCGCACGGGAAATGAAGCGCCGGGCGCGACCACGCGTCGCCTGCGGGGTCGCGGGGGCAGCGGCTCGCCCGCTCGCCTCGCCCGGCCGCGAGGCCCTCAGCGCGACGACCCTGCGGGCGCACCCGCACGGCCCCGCGGGCGCCCGCTCGGGCCGTCCCCCCGCAGGGGCGCAGCGAACCGCCCGCCGCCGCGGCGCAGCCCGGCGACCCCCCCGCGGCGCGGCCCGTGGACTCGTCGGAGGGGGCGGGGCTGGCGGCCGGCCCGCCTGGGTGACGCGGGGGGCGGGGCTGGCGGCCGGCCCGCCTGGGTGACGCGGGGGGCGGGGCTGGCGGCCGGCCCGCCTGGGTGACGCGGGGGGCGGGGCTGACGGCCGGCCCGCCTGGGTGACGCGGGGGGCGGGGCTGGCGGCCGGCCCGCCTGGGTGACGCGGGGGGGGGGCTGGCGGCCGGCCCGCCTGGGTGACGCGGGGCGCCTGCGCCGCCGGGCGGCGAGACAAAGGGGTGGGCCGCGCGGCCGGCCCCCCCCCGCCCCACGCGCCCGGCCCGCCGCGCGTATGGCGCCCGCGCCCCCGCCGCCGCCCCCGCCGCCATGCACCCCGCGGGCCCCCCGGCCGGCCCGGCCCCGCACCGCGGCCGCCGCCCCCGCCCGCGCGCCCCGCCGAGCCGCCGCGGCCCCCGCGCCCGGCCCGGGCCCGGCCGCGCGCGCGCCGCCCCCGCGCCGCGGCCCCGCGTGGCCGCGAAGATGGCCCTGCGCAAGGCCTACGCCATCGAGGACAAGCTGCGGGCCATCGAGCGCGTGCGGCGCGGCGAGCGGCAGGCCAGCGTGTGCCGCGACTTCGGCGTGCCGGCGGCACGCTGCGCGGCTGGCTCAAGGACGAGCCCAAGCTGCGCTGGTTCCTGCAGCAGCTGGGCGGCGAGGTGGGCACGCGGCGCAAGAAGATGCGGCTGGCCAACGAGGAGGAGGTGGACCGCGCCGTGTACGCCTGGTTCCTGGCGCTGCGCCGCCACGGCGTGCCGCTGTCCGGGCCGCTCATCCAGGCGCAGGCCGAGGCCTTCGCGCGCCAGATCTACGGGCCCGAGTGCACCTTCAAGGCCAGCCACGGCTGGTTCTGGCGCTGGCAGAAGCGCCACGGCATCTCCAGCCAGCGCATCTACGGCGAGGCCGAGCCCCTGGCCGCGGGCCCCGCCGCCGGCCCGCCCGTCAAGCAGGAGCCGGCGCAGGCCGGGGGCGCCGGCGCCTCCCCTGAGCAAGCCCGAGCGCCGGCGGCGCCGGCCGAGGGCGGCTACGGAGACGAGCAGATCTACAACGCCAACGTCACCGGCCTCTACTGGAAGCTGCTCCCCGAGCACACGGCGCCCCTGGGCACCGCGGCCCCCGGGGGCTGCCGCCCGCGCTGGCGGGGGACCGGGTGACGGTGCTGCTGGCCGCCAACCTCACCGGCAGCCACAAGCTGAAGCCGCTGGTCATTGGACAGCTGCCGGACCCACCCAGCCTGCGCCACCACAACCAGGACAAGTTCCCGGCCTCCTACCGCTACAGCCCTGATGCCTGGCTCAGCCGCCCGCTGCTGCGGGGCTGGTTCTTCGAGGAGTTCGTCCCAGGCGTCCGGCGCTACCTGCGGCGCAGCTGCCTGCAGCAGAAGGCTGTCCTGCTGGTGGCCCACCCACCCTGCCCCAGCCTGGCCGCCAGGATGCCAGCCCTGGAGGAGAGCGAGGAGACCCCCAGGTGGTGTCGCCCTGAGCCCCTGGGCGCCCCGGAGGAGCTGCAGACGCCTGACGGGGCCGTGCGGGTGCTGTTCCTGTCCAAGGGCAGCAGCCGGCCGCACATCCCGGCCCCGCTGGAGCAGGGCGTGGTGGCTGCCTTCAAGCAGCTGTACAAGCGGGAGCTGCTGCGGCTGGCCGTGTCCTGCGCTGGGGGCTCCCCGCTGGACTTCATGCGCAGCTTCATGCTCAAGGACATGCTGCACCTGGCCGGCCTCTCCTGGGACCTGGTGCAGGCGGGCAGCATCGAGCGCTGCTGGCTGCTGGGTCTGCGGGCGGCCTTCGAGCCCCGCCGGGCCGAGGACTGTGTTGGCCAGCCGGCTGGCCAGGCGGAGGAGGCGGCAGAGCACAGCAGGATGCTCAGCGACCTCACACACCTGGCAGCCCTGGCCTACCAGCGCCTGGCGCCCGAGGAGGTGGCCGAGTGGCTGCACCTGGACGACGACGGGGGGCTGCCCCACGGCGGCAGGGAAGAGGGCGGCCCCCGCCGGCCCCACGCGCTGGCCCCTGCTGCCCCTCCACCTCCAGCCGGCCCGGCCTCCATCGAGGGGGTAGCGGAGGAGGAAGAGGCTGTTGACCAGTGTGGGGCTCCTGTGCCCACTGCGGAGGAGGCCGTGCGGGGCCTGGAGACCGCTCTGCGGTGGCTGGAGAGCCAGGACCCCCGGGAGGTGGGGCCTCTGAAGCTGGTGCAGCTGCGCTCACTGATCAGCATGGCCCGCAGGCTGGGGGGCGTCGGGCCCTCCCTGGCCATCCCCGACGATGGGGTGTGACCAAGCCCGCCCCCGGCCCCTCCGCCACCTCTGCTGTTGCACTTGCGGGGAGGGCTTGGCCTCTCCTCATGGCTCGGGCTGCAGAGGTCCAGGCCAGCCTGACTTGGAGGGCCCGTCGGAGAAGGGTCCTCCTGCTCCTCCTCCCCGGGGGGGCGAGTGCCCATGTGGGGGGTGTTGTTATCCGGCCAGCCGGCCGGTGCAGCCCTGCACCCCCCAGAGTGAAGGCCGTGTCCCGCCCTGCTGGCAGGCTGCAGCCCTCATTTGCACTGGACAGCCCAGCCAGGGCCCTGGCAGCTGCAGTCCCCGCGCCGCCGCTCTCCGGGGAAGCACGCCAAGTCAGTTTTTACAGCCGCTCTCCAGAGGGGCCTGGGGTGTGTCGGGGTGTCTGTGGGTGACCCGGCACCTGTGGCTCCTGCCCGTGCAGCCAGCAGTGTACATTTCTGCTCCACTCGGATTTTTAAAAATTTTCCCTTAGAAAATTCCATTCTGAACAGCTCTCTCATTCCACGGGGTTGTTGAGTGCCTGGACTTGGGCCCTGGTGGTTTATCAGCGACGGAACGGCTGCTGGGCTCCTCCAGCCCACTCTGGCCACATTCCTGGGCCCGGGGCACCGCAGTGCCTTAGTGCCCCCTCCGCCTCCTGCACAGCCGGGGGGGCGGCCCCAGCAGCCAGCTTCAGGTGGCACCGTTTGGAAGAGGAAGGACCTGTATCTCTACACGGCTCACGATCAGAGTCGTGCCGGGCTCTGAGGCCGAGACCCCCGGTCCTCCTGGGCACTGCTGCTGCCAAAGGCCCCACCTGGAAGAGCGGGCCTGCCCGGGGCTCCCCGCGGAGTCAGACGAGGCTCCGGCCAAGCTGCTTGGACAGGACCTGCCTGTCCACCTGCGCGAACAGGGCAGGGAGCCACTGCCTGCTGGCTTGGGCAGCCCGCGGCTGCCCACCCTACGTGTCCGGGCTGCTCCGGCGCTCCCCCATCCTCGCCTGTCCCTGTGTTCTGCTAGTGGTCCAGCTTGTGGGGGCGACAGATGGGCGAACTCACGGGCGGGGCGTCGAGGCCCTGGGGGAGGCAGCCCAGGGAGGTTCTGTGCACTTCCAGGAACAGAAACTCTTTCGCGAAACAGCCTAGTCCAGGGGGAGCTGACACACCTCCCAGACACAAGAGCTCGGAGAAGGCGTGGGGGGAGCCAGAGGCACGGCTGGCCGGTCAGGCCCCAGTGGCAGCCCACAGCTCCCCCCGCCGGCCCTGCCCGGCCCGCACCGCTGCGGGAGCCTTCGGTGGTGCGGGCTCAGCAGACCTCGGGCTCAGCCGTCCGCCTCTCCCGCCGATGGACGCCCGGGGCTCCCCGGCTGGGAGCTCCTGGTCACCGCGGCCCGCCTGGCCCCTGCCCAGACGTGTGGAGAGGCCGCCCTCGGGCACAGGCGGGCGTCCCTGGCCCTGATCCATCCCCGAGGCTAGAGGAGAGACGCTGAGAGGGGCCTCGAGGCCTGCCCAGGGACCTGGCGGGGGCTGTGTGTGGAGAGGAGCCTCCCCCAAGGGGGCTGTGTACTTGGGAAGGGACCCCAACACCAGGGGTGGGGACAGGCCGGGGCTCCCACAAGCCAGGGGTGGGCTTTTGGGCGTGTCTGGCCCCTGGTGACACTTGACTCTCGGGCGAGTCCCTGGGGGAGGGACGGCTTGGCAGGCCAGCGGGGCCTTCACGCTGACCGGGCGGGGCGGAGCTCAGCTGCCCTGTCCGGAGTCCGCAGCTCCAGGCTGGAGCCACGGTGACGGTGCGGGGCTGAGCAGTGGGAGGGGCAGGGGCTATTCTGTACAGCAGCTTCTCGCTGGGCGCACACCGGGCACTGCAGCACCCGCAGCCAATGGCTGGGACACCCTCCTGCACCCCAGCTGCCCCGGAGGCAGGTGTGCTGAACCCCGTGTCCCTGCTGAGGGCTGCCCAGTGGCTCAGCCGGCGGCGGGTGGGGGAGACCTGCCCAGCCAGACTAGCAACTCCTCCACACCCCTGCCCTGCAGCCGTGAGCACCTGTCTGCGCACTGGGCCGCTGGGCACTCAGTGGGCCTCCCTGGCCTCCGGCGCACTGTCAGTCACCAAGCTGGGGGTCAGTGTTTATTCCCCCACAGGGGGTGCCAGGGGAGTCCAGCGGCTGGGAAGGAAAGTGGAAAGGGGGCGGGGCAGGGGCAGTGGGCTGGGGCAGGGAGGCAGGAGAAGGGCCCCCAGGGAGTTGGGGGGCGGTAGAGGGGGCGTGGCTGGGCCTGCCAGGGAGCTATCTGGGCTTCACCCCCACACCCCTGCAGTCTTGGGACTGGGGAACTGCGGGAAGGCCCAACTGCGGCCGGTGCATCCAGGGGAGTGCCCAGGAGCCTCTCCTGGGGCCAGAGACCAGACACCTCCACTGCCACCCGCCCCTCACAGGTGTGGCTTCTCAGCCAGGCTGTCCTGCCTGTGGGCGACCCCCAGCTTCCTGAGGGGTGGGCCCAGGCAGCTGCGTCTGTCCCCTATGCCCCGACGCTGATGGGGTCCAGCTGTAGGTGCTTGGGCAGCAGAGGGCGAGAGGCACCCGATCAGCAGCACTGACCACGGAGCCTCCTGCCCTAGGTGGCCAGGGGAGCTGCTGGGTGAGGCTGCCAGCTGTGTGCCCTGTGGGGGACAGTGGGCGGGGCGGGGGATGCGGGCATGGCGCGTCTCTGTTCTCAGCGTCGGGCCTGGGCTACTTTCCGCTCAGCTCCCTGGCGCGGTAGGTGGCCGCCTCCACGGCGCTCATGGTGGCTGCCCGCAGGCCGCCGCGCTCCAGGGCATGCAGCCCGTGAATGGTGGTGCCACCGGGGTGCACACGTCGGTGCGCAGCTGGGCCGGGTGCTGTCCACTCTGCAGCAGCATCTTGGCTGTGCCCTGAGGGGACACAGGGGCAGTGACTGTGCAGCTCAGCCAGGTGTCCATGGCCTGCTGTCCTTCCTTCCCATCGCCTCAAGGACACGGGCCTCCCGCAGGCCCCTTGCCCATGCCCGAGACCCGCCCACTCACCAGCAGCGTCTGGGCCGCGATGCGGTGTGCCAGGCCACTGGGCATGCCCATCTTGATGGCGCCCTCAGCCAGGGCCTCCGAGAAGGCACACACCTGTGTGGGGCAGTGTCAGGGCCCGGCTGCCCCATGTGGAGCCAGCCTGGACCCGGCGTGGACACAGGAGTGGGTGCGGCGCGAGGGGACACAGGGCAAGGCCTGGGCCAGTACCAAGCCCAGAAGGCAGGAGGTCCAGGGACCGGAGGGGCAACAGTGGGAGCAAGGGTGGGTGTGGGGCAGGGGGCCAGACAGCACTCACGAAGGCCACGCCGCTGCCGCTGAGGCCAGTGTGGACATCCACCTGGGCCTCAGGCACCTCCTCGCACTGCCCACAAGCCTCCAGCAGGGTCCGCAAAAGCTCGGCCTCGCTGCTCCCCACGTTGCGGCCCCGTGCCATCACCACAGCCCCCTCCTGCACCACGCAGGGCAGGTTGGGCGAAACCCGGATGACCCGCGCAGTGGGGGGCAGCAGCTGTTCAGAGAGAGGCTGGCGTCCATGAGCTCATCCCCGCTAGCCGCAGGCTCTCTGGGCTGCTTCCCAGGCCTAGTGGGAGGACTGGACCGCCGCCCCGGCCGCCTGTGTTGGACGCCGGGGCTGCCCACCACCTGTCCACCCGTCCTGGTGCATGGAAGGGCTAGCCTGGGGCAGGAAGCTGGCATCAGGGACTCAGCCCCCACCTCACCTGCAAGGACCACTCACCTCCTCCAGGGTGCTCAGAGAGACCCCGGCAGCCACAGACACCAAGACATGCTTGTCGGTGACCACGGGGGCCACCTCCACCAGGACGGACGGCAGGACGTGGGGCTTGGTGGCCAGGAAGACCAGCGTGCAGCTGCGCAGCACCTCCTGGTTGGAGTGGGTGGTCTGACAGCCCAGGGCCTGCGGACACCATACCGGCCGCGTGAGGGTGCTGCTCCGGCCACCAGCCTGCTGGTGCTGCCTGGCACCCCTGGGTGTCTTCCAAGGCCAATGCCTCGGCACCCCCACTCACTCAGACTATGGCTCAGGACCCACCCTGCACTGCACAAACACCCGAAAGACCGGCCACCCTAGTAAGTGCCCAGGACTGTCCTGTTCCGCCCCGCACGGGTACACACGTACACACACGTGGGCCGCACACTCACTCTGCCCGGCCCTCCACAACCTTGACTTCTGGCCTTTGACCCCATTCCCTGGCCCAGCCAGTCTCCAAGCCAAATAAGCCTCGCTCTCCAGGCCCAGGACCTGGGGAGGGGTGGGGACCCTGGGAAGCGCCCCCACTCCCAGAAGCTGGTCCAGCTCACCCGGAAACGGCAGAGGTTCCGGTCCGAGGGCGCGCTGGCCAGCACCCGCTGAGCCTCCACCTTGCCTGGAGAGCAGAAAGGCAGAAGGCGGTGAGGCGGCACCGCCGTCCTAGCCCCTGGCCGGCCTGAGGCTCCTGGAGAACCCAAGTGCCCAGTGGGCGCCCCCGAAGGTGGTCAGGTCGCGCCCAGCCTGCTGTGGAGTCACTGGCACCTGCTCTGCTGGAGCCGGGGCAGGAGCTGGGCAGCTCCTAGGCTGGGAAGCTGGGGAGGGGGCGCCCGCAGAGGGCAGCGAGCGCCTCCCAGCAGGTGTGGCTGCAAGGGCAGGTGGGCGCACAGGTTAAGTGTGGGTGGGGTGGCAGCACCTGGGAGCGCGGGAGGCGTGGGTGCAAGTCACAGCCCGAGCCGTCCAGGACGGGCCTGCACGCTGGGCCCGGCTGGCGCTCGCTGTGGCGGCCGTGACCCTGCGGCGCGGCCTCGGGGGCAGGTGGCGGCCGTTCGGTTGCCTCCCGGTAAGCGCCTTTCTGGCCCCGCGGGCTCAGGCCGCGGCAGAAAACGGCCCCTTCGCCTGCACGGAGAGGTGCCGCGTCCCCGCCAGGGCGCTGCCCCTCACTCCCGAGGCCGGCGGCGCGCCGGGAGGCCAGCCGGGGCCAGACACGCGGAAACGCGGAAGACGCAGGGGCCCGGCCCACAGGCCCGCAGCGCGCGGCCGCGGCCCCCGCGGAGCGGCGGGCCGGGCGGGTGCGGGAAGCCGGGGCGGGCGCCGGGCCCCGCGGCCGGTCGGCGGGGAAGCGTCGTGGAAACAAAGGGCCGCGGACGCCGGCAGGAGCGGGCCCGCGCGCCCCCGCCCGCGGGCAGACGGCCCCTCCGGGACGAAGCCCGGCCCGCCCGCGCCCCACCTGCTCGGACGAGGCCGTGCGCGATGGCCTCCGCCATGCGGCCCGCGCCCACGAAGCCCACGCGCAGCGGCCCGCGCCCGTCCGCCGCCATCGCGCCGCCTGCGCCCGGCCCGCCCCGGCCCGCCCCGGCCCGCCCCGCCCGCCAATGGGCGCCGCCGCACGGCGGCCTCCGGGCCCGCACGCCCCGCCCCGGCCGCGGCCCCAGCGCGCGGGCACGTCCCGGCTCCCGGAGGGCAGGTCGGCAGCGCCAGCCGCAGGCGCGGTCCCGGGTGGCCCCGATGCCAGGCTGGCCCCGCGGTCGGCCCGCTCGCCGGGGCGCGCGGGCTGGGCGGCCCTGACGGGAGGCGGCGGGCGGGCGGGCCGGGGCCGGGGCCGGGGCCGGGGCCGCCAGCCGCAGGCCGACCCTCCCGGCGAGAAGCAGGTTCTCAGAGCGCCCGGCCGTGCTGCTGGAGCCGTCCCTCCCGTCCACGTGGGTGCTGGCTTTTGCCACCTCGCAGGGACTGGCCCAGGAGGCAGGAGGCATCCTGAGGCGGGTGCCCAGCGGAGGCCTGGCCATCTTGGTCTGCGTCCCGGACCACCTCTCATGCCCCCGGGGAGAGGGTGGGGGATGCCTGTGAACTGCCACACGGGGCGCGCTTCACTGCCCACCCAGCCGAGGGCTGCGTCCTGAAGAGACTTTGTTTTTTATCCACAGCGACGCTCCCTCAGCTTCTCCGCTACATTAAGGCCCCCATCGGTCCACTCCGCACCTGCAGCGGGGGCCAGCTCTGGGCAGGGATGGGCGCCGCACCGGGGAGGGGGCGCCACACGACCACAGTCCCGGCAGCTGCGCCCAGACTCTGCTCAGGGCCAGCCTCCTCCCCACCATCCTCACCTGGCTGGCCCCAGCTCCTATTTGGGGGTGAACCTATTACCCCTCCCTGAACCCTCACTTTGGGCAGTTTCCACTCACTAAGGACTGGCGCCAGGGGCATGCTGGGAGCGGGGGCGCCGCTATTCCAGACAAGCCTGCACAGGCAGGTGCCAGGAGGACACCTCAAGGGAGACCTAAAGGCGGGGCACCAAGGGCAGCGGCCAGGGCCAGGGCCAAGAGAAAGGGGCAGTGACCGGCGAGTGGAGACGCCGGGATCTGGGGAGACCACCGTCTCCAGCCATGCAGACAAGGGAGGGGAAGGTGGGGGCCACCAGGTGAAATGGCAGAGGACCCCCCAGGGGAGGCGGCTAGCATTGGGACCGAGGCTGGGGGGCAGTCTGGTGGGCTCTGGCCAGGAACACTGCAGCTGGCACTCCTGCGTGCAGCACGGGCTGACTGGCAAGTGGCCTATCTCCTGATGAGAATGGGAGGCCCACGTGGCCACCTCCTTGCCCAGCAGGCTGGCAGGCCCTCCTGGGTGCTACTTCTTACTGTCACAAGGGCAGGCCTGACCCCATGACCCAAGCGACAGCCCAGGGGCTCAGGAGACAAGGGGCAAGGCCAGGCCCCGGTTCTCTCCTGGGGTCCCAGGAAGCCTGAGCCACCCCATCAGCACCCTCCCCTCGGGTCCATCTTTGTGCCCACGCAGCCTGTCCAAACCCAGACCTTGTTCCCAGCATCGTGGGGTGGGGGCGGGGCACCCAGGTCCCCAGGGTGCTCTGGCTACCCAGAACTGTGTGCGGCTGTGTGGACACCAGCCGGGGCTGCGGCAGGTGGCCCTGCTGTCCCCCCACCACTGACAGCGTGGCCCGCCCACCCTGTGGTCGCACACCGTCCTCTCGCTGCCCCCCAGTAGCGCCCAGGGCCGGGCAATCAGAGTGAAGACACGGGCGTCTGCCTAGGAGGCAGTGCCGGCCGCGGCGGGGGTCCAGGCGGGCCTGCAGGAAAGCGCTTTATTGGCTGCGGGGGTGCAGTGAACACGCTCAGGGCGCTGGTGGTGGACCGTGTGGTGCCTGCCTGGCTGCGCGGCCTCCCTGAGGAGGACCGGCGGTCCCGTGCAGGGCGCCCTCGGCCAGGCGGCCGGCCACACCCTGACTCCGAGCCAGGCACGAGGGGCCGCCGCCCGCTTCACTTCCGAGCCTGCTCGTAGTTGTCGGTGAACCAGGCGCAGGTCTCCTTCACGGCTGCGGGAGGCGGGTGGGTCACCCCGTGCGCTGCCTCTGCGCGGCCGGCGGGAGCCCAAACCCACAGGCGTCCCCCCTCCGCGGCCAGAGCCCAGGGCGGGCAGGGGCAGGGGCAGGAGGAGGGACAGCGCCTCACCCTGCTTGAAGGGCGTGAAGCGGAAGTCCGGCAGGTAGGCCCGCAGCTTGCCGTTGCTGGCCGTCTTCTTAAACTGCCCGTCTGACTTGGTGGTATCAAACTGGGCGCCTGGTCAAGGCCACAGCACAAGGCACAGCCTCCCCGCCCCTGCCGGGGCCTCCTCCCACCCAGCCCCGCAGTCTCCACGCGCCGCCTCGGGCCCCAGCCAAGGATACGGTGACCTCCCCGCGGAAGTCCATGGCCTCCACCACTGCCTCGGCTGCCTCCCGGATGGACACCTCGTCCTCCTCACCCACTGTGGGGACACGGTCCGCTCAGGCTCCTCCCCCTGGCCTGCCGCAGCCCCCCTTCGCCCCCCCAGCTCTCAGGACAGAGGAGCTGCCTCGCCGCGGCAGGGTGAAAGGCAGGGGCCCACCTGACAGGATGATGGGCTCCACCTCATCGTACTCCCGCAGGACCCAAATAAAGAGCCGGGCCAAGTCCTGCAGAGCAGAGAGGCCAGGCCAGAGATCACAAGTCGCCGCCAGGGGGGCACACAGGGCCCTTCCCGCAAAGGCCCCGGCCGGAGTCCACACCGCTGCCCAGCCCAGGGGGCACAGCTCAGCCCCGGCCCAGCCAGGACCTGCTGCCCTGCCCAGGCCGCCTCAGGCCGTGCCCCCGCACAGGGACCCCCGCGCCCCGCCTACCAGCGAGTAGATGAACTGCCTCCGCGGCTTCCCCGAGCCCCACACGGTCAGGGCCGAGCCGCTGCCTGCAGACGGGAGGGCGGGTCAGGGCAGGGGTCAGGGCGGGCCGGGAGCCTCGGCGTGGGGCGCGGCCGGCCCGGCGGGCACTCACTCTTGGCCAGGTGCGCCTTGTGGATGAGGCCGGGCAGCACGTGGCCGTCCTCGATGTTGAAGTTGTCGTGGGGCCCGAAGACGTTGGTGGGGATGACCGCGGTGAAGGTGCGGCCGTGCTGCTGGAAGTAGGCCCTGCAGAGGCGCCGGCTGCTGGCTCCGCCCGCCCACGCGCCAGCCCCCCGCTGGGCTCGCGCCCGTGGTCACCCTCGGCGCCCCCCCAGGGCTCGGCCCGCCCCATCCCTGCCGGCCTCGTGGGGAGCAGGGTGGACACCTGTTCTGCACGTCGATCATCCTCTTGGCGTAGGAGTAGCCGAAATTGCTGCTGTGCGGCGGCCCATTGTGGATCTGCGGGGAGAGGGGAGGAGCCTGTGCCGGGGCTGGCCCCGCCCCCGCCGCACCCCCACCCCCACTCCACCCAGGTCCCACCCCGCCTGCCCCCAGGCCCGCCCCGGCCTCACCATGGTCTCATCGATGGGGTAGGTGGTCTTGTCCGGGAAGATGCAGGTGGACAGGCAGGACACCACCTTGCGTGCGCCCCCCTCGAAGGCGGCGTGCAGGACGTTGTCGTTGATGTGCACATTCTCCCTCTGCAGGGACCAGGAGGTCAGGCCCCACCAGGACCCCAGCCCTCACCTGGCCTCCAGGGACCGAAGGGGAACACACCCTGGCCCCTCTGACGCCAGTGGGGCCTGCTTCTGCAGGACCTAACTGCTCCCTGGACAAGGTGAAGCCCCCTGTGGGGACCTTCCAGAAATGGCTGCCCCTCCCGGACAGCAGGGCTTCCACCCTAAATCAGGCGGCCCTACTGGCCCCAGGCTCTAAGGGTTTGAAGGCGCTGGAGGAGAGGTCCCAGCCCTGAGGACCTCTGCTGAGGGCAAGCAGTGGTGGAAGGGTGGAAGGGGACCAGGGGGCCCAAAAAGCCTTAGGGGAGGTGCAGGGCTCCCGCTACTGGGGAGAGGGGCCCCCCACTCCAGATACCATGTTGGCCGTACTACCCAATAGCAGTGAGGCCTTGGCCAGCCTCACCACCCCGTCTGGAAATTTGGTGAGATGGCCAGGAGCTTGGACTAGTCTGGGGAGCACCTGAGAGAGGCTCCACTTGACATGCAGGGACCTGGGGTGATAGCGCCCAACGGCCAGGCCAGCTGCCCTGGGACGGGCCATTCATACTTGCTGGGTGCAGGCAGGCACCCCATTCCCAGATGGCACACCTCTGCACCTGCTGACAGTCCCGGGAGCAGGTGGCGGGGAGGCCCCTCAGCTCCGCACCCCGAGCGCCCACCCTGCCAGTCAGTCGCGTGGCTCTTCCTATCAGGCCCAACACCTGCAGGCCCCCCTGCCTGCGGACCAAGTGTGGGGATGGAGGCCCCTAGGGACCTCCCGAGGTGGAAAAGCAGCTGGGGAACCTTGGTGGCCCCTCACTTACCCAGAAGTCCAAGTTGTATTTGATGTTCCGGAACAGGCCCCCTACCATCGCAGCAAGGTGGATGACATGCGTGGGCCTGACCCTTTCAAACAGGGCGCGGGTCTGTGCAGCATCCCTGGGGGAAGCCAGGCCATCAGGAGCCCGTGGAGGCCCGGAGCACTAGCACCCCAGGGCAGAGCTCCGGGGACAGAAGCGTGGCAGGACAGATGGCAGGGGCTGCCAAAGGGAAAGTGGCCCGTGCAGGTCCTGGCTGGCAGGAGGGCGTGGGCTTCCAGGAAGAGCTGGAGGGATGTTTGCCCGGAAGCTGAGCCGCACCGCCCAGGCCCAGCCAGCCACATGGTGGGCGGGTGGGGGCAAGGACGCGTGGCTACCAGGCTCAGTGACAGGCCCTGCCCGCAGCCCGAGTCCAGGGAGGGCCTGTGGGGGTGCCCAGGGATGGCCACTCACGTGAGGTCGGCATCCTTAGAGGAAACAAACACCCAGTCTTCTCCAGGCAGTCCAGCCCCATTGGCGACCACCTGCTGGATGGCTCTTCCCACCAGCCCGGAGCCCCCCGTCACTAGAATCCGCACAGACCCCTGAGGCTCACACATACTGGCTGCACCTGCAGGATCAAAGGGCATAGGCTGAGGCCATCGGCTCCCATTTGCTGGAAGCCCACCCCCAGATGCCCCTGCTGGGGTGGTACACTGGGCCCATGACTGCTACCTGTCTAAGGCTCTGGGGGCAGCCGACACAGGACGAGGCCCCGCTGAGGGGATAGCTCTGTGGCCCATCCAGATGCAGCTCACCTGCTTTATGCCCTCCACCCAGCTCTGGTTCCAGGACGCCCTGTGCCAAGAGCTATAAAGCCAAGAGCCTGACTGCAGGCTCCACCCAGCAGGCCTAGCCCAAGGCCCAAGATAGGGTACGCTCAGTTCTCCTCCAGCTGACAAGAGAGAGGCAGCTTGGGGGCTGCCTCTTTCCTTTCTCGGATCCTGAGGGTTGCTCCAGCCAAAGTCCACATGCCCAGGCAGGAGAGGGATGGCGCCAGTGCTTGCTGGCGGTGACCAACCATCGCTGGAGTGCCTTGGTGAGCGTGGTCCTCCTGGGCAAGTCCTGCTTCTGGCTGAAACTGGACAGGCCTGGGGAACCACTGCCCCAGAAGACCCTACGTGGGCGCTGGAAATTTGCTCTGGCCTCTGCCCCCCTCAGGGTCCCCGGATCAGCCCTCACAGGAGGGGGCCCTGCCCTGATAGCCGGGGGCTCGCCGACCTCACTGGCCGTCCAGCAGCTGGGGGGCGGGAAGACACCGACTCTGGCCCGGCCCCTTCCCACACCGCCGATGCTGTCCCGGGACCCCAGGCCCTGCCCAGGCCCCAGGGCCACCTCCATGCCCACGGGCATCTTGCAGCCGGGCCCCCTCCCGTGCCCCCAGCCTCCTCTCACGCCTCCAGACCCCTCCTGCGCCAACGAGCCCTTTCCGCACCCCCAGGCTCCCGGCACCCTTTAAGTCACTCTGCTTCTCACGAGGCACCCAGGTCCTGCCTCGCCCGCCGCGGCCCCGGGGGTTCCGCCCGTGCCCCGCCGCCTCACCTGCGCCCGGCCCCACCTGCCCCCGCTCGCAGTGCTGCTTCCGGCGCCGGCGGCGATGCCAGCCACGCGCCCGGCCCAGGTGGAGGGGGCGTGGCCGGGGCCCTCCCGCGGCACTCTGGGAAACCGAGTCCTCGGGAGCGGCCCCGAGCGCTCGTGGGAAGCGGAGTCCGGGCCGCGCGGCAGCCTGGGAAATGTAGTTCTCTCCGCCTCCCGCTCGGCGGCCGGCGGGGGCGGGGGCCCCGCGGGGCCGTCAGGGTCCAGGGTCGCTGGCCTCGGACGCTGGGTGACCGGGGCACCCTGCCCCAGCCAAGCACCGGAGGGCGGGGGGCGAGGGGCTGCGCCTCGCTGGCTCCGCAGCCGCAGGGGAGACGGGCGCCGGGCTGGCGGGCCCCGCTCCTGGGACGCGGGTCCGGAGGGGCTGGGGCCGCCGGCTCGCTGGGCGCCCGGAGTCGCCTCCCGGGGCGGGGGGTATCCGCCTCCAGGACCACCGAGGAGCGTCCCCCGGGGCTGCGGCCGGGGCGCCGGAGAGGGGAGGCGGAGACGGACCGGGAGTTGCCGCCGGGGACCCGGAGGCGCCAGGCTCGTCCCGGGGCGCCTCCCCTCGGACGCCCCTCTGCTTCCGGCGCCCGCGCGGGTGGAGCCCCGCGCGGTGGACGCGGCCCCGCACCCTGGCCGGCGGCCTCCGGAGGCCTGGCGGGCCCGCCGGGGGCGGGGTTCGTGGCGGGAGCCCAGGTCGCGCCCACGCCCGTCGGGGCTCAGGCAGCGCGTGCAGCGCCTCCCCCGCCCGCCCCCGCGCGGGCCGCCCGGTCCTCCCGCAGCTCCCAAGGACGCGCCGCGCACACGCCACACCCCGTGCCCGGGGGGCCAGGACGCGGCCGGCTCGTGGGTGCCGTCGAGGGAGGGAGGCAGCATCCGGGGAGCAGGGCGGAGGGGGCGCAGGGAAGAGGCCTGGGGAGGCCCGTGGAGCGAGCACGTGTGAAGGAGCCACCGGCTCCCGTGCGCACCGCAGCCCCCTCCAGCGGGTCAGAGCAGCCGGCAGGGACGGGCCCTCGGAGGACGCCCCGCCCGAGGGGCTCCTCTCCGGTCAGCCAGCGAGGCCGGGCTGCCCTGGGGCGACGGCGCGGGCGGGCGCGGGCCCACGTTGGCCGCCCCAGGCCGTCCTTGTGGAGAAGGCTGGACCCCGCGGGGCCGGACCCGGCCTCCCCGGCCACACGGGCCGTGGCCGGGCCAGTACCGGGGGGCAGGCCTCGTCCCCTGAAGCCCCGGACGCCTGGCCGCCTTCTCAGCGCCGCCCCTTCCCCGCCCTCCGCGGCCGAGACTGGTCCGCGGGGCGGCCGGGCTCGCGGGCCTGGCCCTGGGACTCGGGCCCTGTGACCGCGGGGGCCTTTGGCTGATGCTGCCCCTCCCAGACCTGCCGGCCCCGCCCTCCCGGGCCGCCGGGGGGCCCGGGCGGGCGGGCGGGCTTCGGGACTGGGGCCTGGCCTGGGCCGCCCCGCTGTGTGCGGCGTCGCCCACGTGGGGGCCTGGGGCCGGGGCTGCCCGACCCTGCGGTCCGCGCCGCCGCGACAGGGAAGAGCAGGGAGGGCGGCGGCGCGCGAACGGGAGGGGAAGGGCCGCGTGGGCGCCGCGGGAGCAGGAGCGCGAGGAAGGGAAGGGCCAGCTCTGCGCGCAGCGGCAGCCCGAGGCCCGCGGGCCGCGGCGGGGAGAGGCGGCCAGTCGGCTGTCGGCGGGGTCCTTCCCCGCGCCCCTCCGCGCGTGGGTGAGGCGGCCCCGCGCCGGCCCCCCCGCCCCGCCCCGCACCCCCGCCCCGCCCCGCCCCGCACCCGCCCCACCCGCGCGCCCCGCCCCGCCCCGCCCCGCCCCCCCGCCCCGCCCCGCGCCGCCCCCCCGCGCCGCCCGCGCCGCCCGCCCCGCCCCGCGCCGCCCGCCCCGCCCGTCCCGCCCCGCCCCGCCCGCCCCGCCCCGCCCCGCCGGAGGCGCACCACCGAGGGGCGGCCGCCGGGCCTAGAGCGGCACCGGAAGTCCCCGCGCGGGCCTCGCGGCTTCCGGCCCGGCGCGCGGCGGCGGAGCGGGCTTTGTGGGCCGGCGCGGCGGCGCGGAGCGGGGCGTGCGCGGCGCTCTGGCCGCAGGCGCGGGTGAGTCGCCGGGCGGGGCTGCAGGCGCGCGTGTCCGGCTCCGGCCCCGGCTTCCCCGCTCGCGGCCCGGCCCGGCCCGGCCCGGCGTGTCCGGCGCCCGAGAGCGGCTTCCCCACGCGTGGGCCCGGGCGGGCGGGGTCGGGCGCGGGGGGGGCGGGCGCCGCCCTGCGCCCCCCGCTGTGGCCTCCTCCGCCCCGTGGCGTGTTGCCGGGGCCGGGACGCGCCGGCTGCCCCGCGCACCGTCGGGTGCGGGACTGGGCGGCGGGCCGGGCTCGCCGCTTCCGGCCCGCGCGTCCTGGGGCCGTCGGCGCGCGGAGGGCGTTCCCGGGACGGCCGCGCGGGTCCCGCCCGCCAGCGCCGACCTCGGGGATGCCCCGCCGCGCACGGGCCTCCGTCCCCCCGGGCGCGGGACTCGGCGACGGCCTCTCGGTGCCGGCCCGGGCCCAGCACCCCTCCCGGGGGAGGGGGAGGCCGCGGGCCGTGAGGGTCCAGCCTGCGGCAGCGCGGCGCGCCCTCCTCGGCGGGGCCGGGGCCAGGGGCCGGCCGAGCCGCCCAGGGACGTCAGGCCTGCCCGTTGCTGCCGGGCGGGGGTGACTGAAGCGACGCGGGTCTCCCGGGAAGACTGCGCAGCGGCCCTCGGGCCGGAGGCGGCGCCGCCAGGGAGCACCAGCCGGGCGGCCTGGCCTTTCCCTTTGCTGGCCAGGCCAGGATGCGGCTCCTGTGGGCCTGAGGCAATGGTGACGGCAGCGGGTGCCCTTGGCCAGTGTGGGCAGAGACAGCCCTGCATGCCCCCGTCTGCCCGCGGGCAGGTCCCTTCCAGGCCCCCCGGTCTCAGCCCCCCACGCCCCCAGGATCTCCAAATGGAAGGCCACAGTCAGATTTTGCTTGAATGTAGGAAAGGGGCAGAGCAGACCCTGCAGGTGCCTGGTCTCCTGGTACGTGTGCCCGGAGCAGGCAGCTACAGTGAGCCGTGGGGCCCAGGCCGGGTCTGGAGGCTCTGTCCTTAGAAGCAGGGGCTGTCACCACGGCCGCACCTGCAGCAGCTGGGGGACCTGCCGGCCTCCGGGGCACAGTCAGCTCTGCCCTTTTTAAAGAGTCAGCCTCGGGAAGGGAGCGAGGCAGGAGCAGGGCGGCCTCTGAGCAAGATGCCCCCAGAAGTACAGGCCCCGCCTGAGGGCCACCCCGCCCAGCACCCCAACACCGCTCAGGCCCTGGGCCTTCCCGGAGCCGAGGAGGCGGCTGTGCTGCGGAGGCCCCACCTGCCGCCCGGCCCGGCCTGAGGAACCTGTGTCAGCGGAACGGCCAGTGGTGGAAACAGCAGGGATTTTTGCCCCACATGGTGTCCATCCTTCGAAATACTCTTCAGTTGCTGAAGACCCAAAAACTCAAAGTGAAGGCGGCAGGAAGTGGAGCAGCGCTGCGGGGTGGAGACTGGGTGGGGGCCGGGGCGCTTCCTCCCCCCATCTCCCGCCCTCCAGCAGCCTACGGGCCTGTGGCGTGAGCAGTGACCTTCTAAGCAAGAGAGGCTTTTTGAACCAAGCTCGTGGGTCTTTAAAACAGACGTTTCCCCCCAGCCGCCGCCATGGCAGCTGCTTCGCCGGTGTGGGGCGGGGCTGTCACCCAGCCAGGGGGCCTCTTGGGCTGATGCGCCTCCCGCAGTGGCTGGCGGCCGCCAGGACCCTTTGAGAGCCGTGCCTTCCTGTTCAGCCGCGGGCGGGCGCGGGCGTCCCTCTGTGCCCCCTTTGTCAACGGGACTTGACTTGGGGGCACGCAGGCGGTGCAGTTGTGGGTCCCTGCCCAAGCAGGCCGGGGTCTGGCGTCTTCATCCACGCAGGCCACGCTCGCTGCTGCTCTCCCCGGCCCGCACCCAGGGCAGCCACCCGGGCCTACCCACTCGGGAAGAGGCGGACAGGCCTGCGGGCCCACGGCAGCAGTGGCTCCCTGTGGCACTGGCTGGGGTGTCCTGAGCCGGTGGCCAGAAGCGCAGGTGTCACAGTGTGGCCAGCGGCCACCGCTCGGCCGGGTGGGACTTGGAGAAGAGGACACGGGAGGTGGCTCCAGGAGCGTGGGGGAGCGGCAGAGACCGCCGGGCTTGGCTGCGGTGTAGAGAGCTCCAGGGACAAGGGCGCGGGCGGGTAGGAAGTGAGGTGGGGTCTCCCAGTCGGGCGTGAAGGCCGGGAGTGAGCGCTAACACGCAGGAGGGTGGCTGACCGCCCGCAGGAGCCGCAGGAGGGGCCGGGCGAGGTCGGACGCGGTGTGTCTGGAAATGTGTCTTGACTTGGTGGGGTCCAAGCCACTTCCCTGCCCGTCTGCCACCCGCCGGGCTGTGTTCCCTGCAGGGTGTCAGGCTGGGCCCCTGCGAGCCCCACATGGGCAGAGGGGTGCATCCCCCTCTTTGCTGCTCAGGGGTTCTGCCCCACCGGCCAGCAGATCCGGCGGTGAGCAGAGGCGAGATGTTGTTTGTGATTCTCATGCAGGAGCTGTGAGGCCGGCGACTTGGAGCCTGAGCTTCTGAGGATGGGGCCCTCGTGAGAGCATGTCGGAAACACGCGCAGTGATGGAGCTCCCCGCCCCGGAGTCTGGGGGGATGCCTGAACCCAGATTTGGGGGGCTGCTGGGAAACCTGGACGGGCACAGCCTGCGGAGCCCCCCGCACAGAGAACAAGGCTTCGGGCAGGTGGCTGTTACCCACTGGGCCATCCAGACTGCAGGGCCGGCGCAGGCGGGGAGCTCGGGCTGCTCGGGCCTCCAGAGCGATCTGCACTGTGGGGAAGGCCCTGGCATCACCCCCCGGCCCGACCTCCTCAGGCGCCCGCTCACCCCCGCAGGGGAGGGGCCCCCCGCAGGGCCCCCCCTGGCGGAGCGGCTGTACGCCTGCAGCGTGTGCGGGAGCGGCTTCCTGGGCTGCGCAGAGCTGGCGCGGCATCAGAGCGCCCACGGCGGGCAGAAGCCCTTCCAGTGCACGCAGTGCGGGAAGGCGTTTGGGCACGGCTCCGACCTGGTGCGCCACCAGCGCGTGCACACGCGGGAGCGGCCCTTCGAGTGCAAGGAGTGCGGCAAGGGCTTCAGCCAGAGCTCCCTGCTCATCCGCCACCAGCGCATCCACACCGGGGAGCGGCCCTACGAGTGCACCGAGTGCGGCAAGGCCTTCATCCGCAGCTCCAGCCTCGTCCGCCACTACCAGACCCACACGGAGGTGCGGCAGTACGAGTGCGCCGAGTGTGGCAAGGCCTTCCGCCACCGCTCCGACCTGGTGGAGCACCGGCGCATCCACACCGGGGAGCGGCCCTTCGCGTGCCGCGAGTGCGGCAAGGCCTTCATCCGCAGCTCCAAGCTCATCCAGCACCAGCGCACCCACACCGGGGAGCGGCCCTACGTGTGCACCGAGTGTGGGAAGCGTTTCAGCCAGACCTCCAACTTCACTCAGCACCAGAGGATCCACACCGGGGAGAAGCTGTACGCGTGCGGCGAGTGCGGGAAGGCCTTCTTTCTCAGCTCCTACCTGATCCGCCACCAGAAGATCCACACCGGAGAGCGGGTGTACGAGTGCAAGGAGTGCGGGAAGGCCTTTCTGCAGAAAGCCCACCTCACGGAGCACCAGAAGATCCACACGGGGGACCGGCCCTTCGCCTGCAGGGACTGCGGCAAGGCCTTCATCCAGAGCTCCAAGCTGCTGCTGCACCAGGTCACCCACACGGGCGAGAAGCCCTACGTGTGCAGCTACTGCGGGAAGGGCTTCATCCAGAGGTCCAACTTCCTCCAGCACCAGAAAATCCACACCGAAGAGAAACTCTGTGAGCGCAGTCAGTATGGGAAAGAGCTCAGCGCGACCCTGAACTTTAAGAGCCACCCAGCCCCTCACCAAGAGGGGCTCTCCCTAGGGAAGAGCTCCGCGCCCCCGGGCGAGGTGCCCGCAGGGCAGGGGCACACGCGGGGCATGTCCGGTGACGCTGCAGCTCAGTGAGGCGCTGGCCGCCCGGCCTTGTCCTGGCCGAGCTCCGGAGGGTCCTGCGTCGAGGCCGGGGCCCTCCCCTGGGGGCAGCTGCCACCCACCACCTGGGGCTCTGGCCGCTGCCCTGGGCGGGGGGTGGGCTGCCCGAGCACGCCTCAGATCCAGAGCTCGGACAGTGGGGGCTCTGTGTTTGGTCACAGTTACGACTCGTGCACCCCGGTTTGACCCTTCTCAGAGCAGAGCTGCGCGTCGAGTCTTGGTGCTTGAGAGGAACGCAGCAAACCGCAGCCATGAGAAGGCGAGTGGGCGCCGAGTGTCCGGAGCGTGAGCTCCAAGCTCCCCGTCCCCGCCACGCAGCCGGCCGGGGCCGCCCCAGGGCTCGCTGCCCCCGCGGGAGCCGCCTGCGCCCGCCCCTCTCCTTGGCCGTTTCCGGACCACGCGGCCTGGGAGGGTCCCGCGCCCTCTGCCCGCGGCGCCCGCCTCCCCGCCCATCGGGCTGTGTCGGGCGCGCGCCGGTGCTCTCCGGTGCACTCGTGTGTCCCTGGTCCCCGGGATGCCCCCGTCTGTGTCGTTGCACGTCTCAGTCCTCTCTGTATGTTTTTTAATTTTTGGATGTTTGGCAACAATATAACCCGTTCCACGGGCCGTGCGGTCCAGCCCCGCCAAGGCTTCTGCTCGCGGACGCAGCTTGCAGGCACCGTGACGCCGGCACCCCGCTGTCCGCTCGCCCCAGGGTGTCCTCTGTGGCTCCTGGCTCGCTCCGGGCGCCCAGCCCCCGTGCTGTGGAGCCCGTTTCTGCCTTAGCAGTTCCATGGCGCACTCTGTGCGCCCCTCATTGCGCTTCTGCGCCCATTACCCGCGGGGAGGTCATGGGGCCAGCGCGGCCTGGGGAGAACAGGCGGGCGGGGCCCCACCCCGGGATTCACAGCCTGCCGGGGGCCTCGCCATGGCCAGCGGAGGCCATTGTGGGTCACGGGCAGCTGCAGGCCCGGGCCGGGGACTCACAGGGAGGCGCGCTGGAGCCAGCCCAGAGGGCGGAGCCTTGCCAGGCCGGGCGTCCTGGAGAGGCACGGGCTTGGCCATCCTCGGGTTCTCTCTGAGCACAACCCACGAGCAGCTCCAAGGCCACGCAACCGCCATTGCCCCGCGAGCCAAGTCTGAGTCCTCCCCGGAGCCCTGCGAGCCCGGGGCAAGCATTTCCTGCAGAGCGGGGCACAAATGGGGCACTGGCCGTCTCTCTGGGGTCTCAGCCTCATACGGCCAGCGCCTGTTTCAAGCACACAAGGCCCTGCGGGGCCGCGCCCTGGCCCCCTGCCTAGCGTCCGGCCCTCAGGCGGGCGGAAACCTCACTGCCACGGGTCACCGGTGGATGGAGATGCGGGCTTCAGCTGGGCCAGGGGCCCGCGCGGGCACCTGTGCAGAGGCGCTCACCTGGCGGGTGAACACCTAGGGACTCCACTTCTGGGTTAAAGGAGAAACGCATCTTTATTAAGAACCCCCAGACACCTCCACGGCAGCTGCGCACAGTCTTGTGCCTGCCCTGAGCGGGGCCTGCTGTTACATTGGATGGTTTTGATTGACCACATCTCCAGGTGTGCCAGCTGCCGCCCCCCGGCCCTGGCCACCTGTGCCCTTCCAGGACACCCTGCAGTTGGCACACAGAGGGGCCGCAGGGGCGGGGGTGGGGGTGGTCTTGGGAGTATGGGGGTGAGGACAGAGGGCGTGGGGTGGGGTTGCAGAGTGTGGGGGTACGGGGTGCGGGCGATGGGGCGGGCCCTGGGCAGAGGCGAGGGGAGGCTCCACTCGGAAAGGGCGAGTCCATGCTCCAGCTGACGCGCGGCCAGCCAGGCCCAGACACCTCAAGGGGAAGGACAGAAACTGACAAGCGCCTCCAGGTGCTATGTCTAGAGGTGTCCAGAGGGGAGAGGTGGCCTGGGAGGAGGAAGTTTGGGGTGCAGGGCTGTCAGCTGCACTCAGAAGCATCTGAGTCTCTTGAACCACATGATTCCTTGTCCCCGGATTTTCTTAATTCACTGCTGTTAATTTAGAAAACAAGAGGTCACCTGCCCCGCAGGGGATTCGGGCTGCGGCCCCGCATCTTACCCTGGCCCTGCCCTGCACACTCTCTGGTCCTTAGACCCAGAAGCTGGGGGCCGGTGGGCCTGTGGTTGCGGCGGGGGTGGGGGCAGCTTCTTCCTGGGTCACGCCAGGTCGCAGCTCTTCTGCGGCCAGCTTGCCCAGGTGCCCATCGCGCCGGCCTCCAGGCTGGGCAGCCACCACTCGCTGGTCTTTGGGGGCCGCGAGGCGAGGCAGCCTTGAGCACTGGGGCCCGCGTCCCAGCGCCGCCGAGATGCTGTCCATTTCCTTCCCTCCCGATCTCCAAGGAGCCCTGGTTCCTCTGAAAGCGAAGTGGCTGCGTGAGCTTTTCCTGGCCTGGCTCCAGGGACACTTCCAGAAAGGCCTTTGCTGCAGCCCGACCCGGGACACCGGCTCCCAGGACTAGGCCAGGGGTCACCAGGGCCAGGCCCACCATCCCCGGGGCCACCTTCTCCGCCGCCCTCGGGGAGCGAGGGCTCCGTCCAGCCCGGGGTCTGAGGTCCACCCTGCAGGCCCAGGTCCTGGCCTGCTTCCCCGCAGTGCCCCCCGCACACCACATTTGGGCCAAGGGGGCCCGTGGGCACCCCCGGCTCTCGCAGGGGGGGGTCTGCCTTCCAGCCGCTCTCCCGGCTGAGCCCCGACCAGCCCTGCCCCAGGAGGGCCCCTGCGGCACACAAGCCACGGCAGGGGCAGCCTGGGCAGCCTGTGCCCGCTGACTCGCGGCCGGCCGCGCCTCTTCGGTGGCCACAGGATGCTGCGGGCCCAGCTGCAGGCAGGACAGCCCGCTGCCCGCGAACAGGAGAGAACCGAGGGGCCTGACCCGGCAGGGGCCGCCCAGCCGCTGGGGAAATGCTCCCCGGGACGGCCTCTGAGGCAGGTGCCGCGGGAAGGGCCAGTCACCCTCAAGCCCCAACAGGTCGCCCCTGAAAGCTCCAGCTCCTGCAGACGCTGGGGACACCGCTGCCTCTCCCGGGGCCGGGCGGCGGACGCTCGCCCCTGGCCCTCCTGCCCACAGCCCGTCTTTTCAGCCCTGCCGGGGCCCACCTCGCCATCCTGCCCAGGCCACACGGACCCCGGCGCCTGGGTTCCCAGAGCCGTGCACAGAGCCAGGGCCAGAGGAGCAGGCCGGTGGCGCCTTTATTAGCGGTGGCCGCGCCAGGCCTGGGGGGCTCAGCCCCTGGCCACAGAGCCACTGTCCCCCGGCGCCCAGGACGAAGGGCTGGGAGGAGCCTGAGCCGGCCCGGCCTCCTGCGCCAGGGTGCTGTGCTGTGAGGCCTCGGGCACCAAGGCCCTCCAAGAGCGCGCGGCCCCCGACGTCAAGGACGGGTGCCCGGAGCCCAGGGGAGCCGGGGTCAGCGACCGGACTCGGGAGTCAGGCCCCCGCGGGGTCAAGAGGGAATCCCGGGCCCAAGGCCCCGGGGGCAGCAGGGACGAGGCCCGGGAGGCCGGGGGGCGGGGGCCAAGGAGGGGACTCGAGAGCGAGGCCCGGACGGGGCCCAGGGCGGCCCCCGTGAGTCCGCCCTGGAGAGCAGCCCCCGGCCGAGAGCGCGGGGAGCGCCAGGCCCGACTCCGAGGCCGCGCGCGAGGAAAGCGGAGACGCGCGCCCCGAGCCCGGCCCCGAAGGGCTCCAGGGGGGCGCGCGCGGAGACTCCTCGGAGTCGCCCGAGGACCCGGGCCGCGAGGCGGGCGGCGGCTGCCACAGGGGCGGGCCCTCGGGGCCGCGGCGCAGCCAGCCGTGCACGCGCGCCAGGTCCCGCGCGTCCTCGTGCTCGCGCCGCAGCAGGTCCCGCTGCTCCAGCAGCCGGCGCCGCAGCACGTGCAGCAGCTGGGCCCGGCCGAGCAGCCGCAGCAGCTCCTGCCGCAGGCGCCCGTTGTCGGCCTTGATGGCCTGAGTGTGCGCCAGCAGCGCGCGCGCCGCCTCCCGCTCCGCGCGCCGCCCCAGGGACTGCACGCGCTGGCGCGCCTCGCGCTCGAAGGCCGCCTTGTCCTCCAGGAAGCGCCGCTTGACGCGGTGGAGCAGCTGCGTGTGCTCCACGCGCTTGTGCAGCAGCTCGCGCTCCAGCGCCCGGATGCGCGCCAGCTGCTCCAGCTGCAGCTCCTGCGGCGGGGTCGCGGGTCAGCCCCGGGCGCGCGCGCCCGCCCGCCCCCGCCGCCCCCCGCCGCGCCCGCCCGGCCCCGCCCGCCCCCGGGCCCGCCCGGCCCGCCGCCGGCCCCCGCCGCCCGCGCACTGGCCTTGTAGGGCTGCAGCTCCTGCACCTGCCGCGCCATCTGCGCCGCGCGCCCCTCCATCTCCAGCAGCTGCGCGCGCACGCCCTCCTCGCGGCCGCGGTACAGCGCCTCGAGCTCCGCGCGCTGCAGGCGGATCTGCGCCAGGTCCGCGCGGCTCTGCTCGTCCAGCCGCACGACGGCGCGGGCGCAGCGCTGCGCGCGGGCGCTCACGTAGCTGGCGTAGAGCCGGTTCTCCTCGCGCAGCCGCAGCGCCTCGCCGTCCAGGAGGGCGTTCTCCCGCAGCACCCGCTCCGCGCGCGCCTCGCTGGCCGCCAGCTTCCCCGCCAGCAGCGCGAGCTCCCGCCGCAGGAACTGCGCGCGCTCCGACGGCGGCGGCCCCGCGCCCGCGCCCGCGCCCTCCCCCGGCGCGCCCGGCCGGCCCGCGCTCGGCCCGCGCGGCTTCCTGGGCGCCATGGGCGGGGCCCCTGCGCGCTCGGGCTCGCCCCCGCCCCGCGGGGTACTGGGGGGGGACTCGGGCCTGTCGGGGGACGGGGGGCCTCTGGGCCTCGGGGACCGGCGGTCTTGCGGGGCGCCTTGTTGACGGCCCGCCCGTCTCTATGGAGACAGAACGCGGTCGCCCGCCCCGACGCCCGCCCGCCGGTGTCTGGACCCGGCCGGGCCACCTCCCCCCAACGAGCTCCCGCGCCCTCGCCCCTGGCGGCGGGGCCGTCCGCGCGCGCTCGCGGGGACGTGGGCGCCCTGGGCCCGCGGGGCCCGCCCGCCGGCCAGGTGGGGCCCCTCGCTTGTCGCCCACGTGGGGGAGGCTTCGCCGAGAGCCGCCGCTGTGCCTGGGCCGCGAGCCCCCCCGAAGCGTTTCGTGACTCCTTTGGCTGTTTGTGGCGTTTCCACAGACTTGGGGTTACTGGGGAGCCCGGGGCCGTCGGGACGCCCTCCCCGGCCGAGCCTCTGCTGTCTCGGCTCGGGCCCCCACGCGCTTGCGCACAGGGCAGCTCTCCAGCTCGGCTGCTTCACCCCCCGCTGGGCCAGGGCTGAGGGGAGAGGGCCCCAAGCCTGGCCTCTGTGCCGCGCGGAGGCCTTGTGGGAACCCCGTGGAGCCCCTTGTTTAACTCAAGCTCGGCGGGGCTGCCAGGCGGCCCACACAGGACCTGCCCACTGGGCACCCAGGAGTTGCCTGGGGACAGCTGGGCCACCCCCTCCCACGTGCCCCTTAAATCTAAACCGACTTTGGGCCTCCCTGGTGGCGCAGGGGGGTAAGACGCAACCTATGAGGCGGTCCTCGGCCGCTGCAGCACGAGGTCGATCCCTGGCCAGGGAGCTACCCCCACCGCGCAGCAGACTCTCCCGTCTCCCCGCTGCTCCCCTCAGCCGTGGATTTCAGTAGATTCGCCTGTCCTGCTCCCCGCTCTGTCTCTGGTGAATCCTCACACCCTCCCACACATCTGGCCTGCACCTCAGTTCTTGTGTAAATGAATAAAGAAATCTTAAAAAATAATAAAATAAATAAACTGACTCTGGCCCTGTGGTCGCTTAGCTGAGCTTCCGTCCAGGCCCGTCTGCTTTGGCTGCAACGTGGTGGGCAGGTTTGAGGGCTGCACCTGGTAATCCGTGAGGTGCTCAGCACAGACACCATGGGGAGGAGGCTGGCGCGGCAGCCACACCCCGGGCTGCAAGGGAGCTCTGATCCCGAACACACAGGCCTTGTCTCTAAGAAATGTGATTTATGAATAAAAGCAAAATGACAAACTTCAAGAAAATACAGACTCTCCATTTTTTTTAAACATTAACATTTTAAAAGAAATGTTGATCCTAAAACAGCATCTGAATGTTGAACTTCAGTGATATGGACTTTTCTTTTTTTTTTTTTTTTAAAGATTTATTTATTTATGCAAGCACTGGGTACAGTCAGAAGCGCGGGAGGGTGAGAGAATCCACCAGAGCCAGAGCGGGGAGCAGAGCAGGCAGAAGGACGGAAGGACACTGCTGAGGGGAGCAGCGGGCGGCAGGAGGGGTCTGCGCGCCATGTGGGACCTTCGCCAGTGGCTGGGGATCGAACCGGTGCTGCAGAGGCTGCAGGCAGCTTCGCAACCCAGTGCTCAACTGTTGCGCTACCGGGGAGCCCCGATACAGACTTTTCATATGAAATTAGTACCCAGATTCTTTTTTTTCCCCCAAAGATTGATTTATTTATGCATAGAAGAACTGGGGTACAGACCAGAGGTGGGGGTGGAGAGGAGTCACCAGAGACAGAGTGAGGAACAGAACAGGCAGACTGGCAAAAGTCACTGCTGAGGGGAGCAGTGGGCGTCAGGAGAGGTCTGCCACGCCATGTGGGTAGCTCCCTGGTTGGGGATCCAACCCGTGCTGTGCTGCAGTGGCTGTGGACAGCTTCATAGGTTGCGTCTTAACCCCCTGTGCCACCAGGGAGGCCCAGTACCCAGATTCTTAAAGAAAATCAGGAAAAGATAAGTTTTTCCCAAGAATTGGAAAAGATCCCCCGAGACCCTGCAGCGGGGGCCCTCCACATAGCATAATTGCAGTGTTGTCTTCCACGCTTCTAAGCCAGGCCTCTCTGCCCCCAGCAACTGCCTGGGCCCCAGACTCCCCCACCTTCGGGGCCCACGGGGAGCCACTGTCCCATCTGACGGACTAGCATACACCTGGCCAGGCAAGGAGAGGCCCCAGGCCCACCCACCTCAGCCTGGCCACCTGAACCCTCCAGACCTCCCGAAACCTCCCAGCCCCCAAGAAACCGCCCATGGCCTCCCCAGGCCCTGCACACACATCTGTCACAGGAGTGTTCACTGCTGACCAACAACCAACCAGAAAACACTCTTTATTATTATTAAATTTAATTTTCTTACATCGTTGTTCGTTTTTGTACAGTATTTGATATCTCCCCTCAGGCAGAGTCCCTGGAGCCTTCACCTTTTTTTTTTTTTTTGAAGATTTATTTAGGGCGCAGCACTTAACCTGCCTGGTGGCACAGGCGGTTGAGTGCAGCGCTGTGAAGCTGTCCACAGCCTCTGCAGTGCGGGTTCAATCCCCCCGGCCTCGGAGCAACCCACATGGCACAGCAGACCTCTTCTGCCGCACCTGCTGCTCCCCTCAGCAGTGTATTCCAGTCAGTCTGCCCGTTCTGTTCCCTGCTCTGTCTCCGGTGAATCCTCCCACCCTCCTGTATATCTGGCCTATACTCTGGCTCCTGTATAAATAAAATAAATCTATATGTAAAAAAAATATTTATTTATACGTATAAGAACTGAGGTGCAGGCCAGAGGTGCAGGGGTGAGAGGACTCCCCAGAGACAGAGTGGGGAGCAGAACAGGCGGATCCACTGACACGCACTGCTGAGGGGAGCAGTGGTGAGGCAGGAGAGGTCTGCTGCGCCCTGTAGGTCAGTCCTTGGCCGGAGATTGGACCCGTGATGCTGAGGGTGCGGACAGCTTCATAGTGCTGTGCTTAACCCCTGTGCCCCCAGGGAGGCCCAAAATAGCATGTTTAAAACCCATTAATGGGGGCCTCCCCGGTGGCTCAGCGGTTGAGCGCTGGGTTGCAGCGAAGCTGCCCGCAGCCTCTGCAGCGCCGGTTCGATCCCCGGCTGCTCCCCGGCCACTGGAGGAGGGTCCCACATGGCGCGCAGACCTCTCCTGCCGCCCGCTGCTCCCCTCAGCAGTGTCCTTCGGTCCTTCTGCCTGCTCTGCTCCCCGCTCTGGCTCTGGTGAATTCTCTCACCCTCCCGTCTTCTGACTGTACCCAGTGCTTGTATAAATAAATAAATCTTAAAAAAAAAAAAACATTAATGGGTGCGTCAAGTGCCCACTGAAACGTCAATCTTGTCATCGATTTGCTGGTTAAGTGCAGGGGACATTCTGCAGAGCCCTGTCGCTGAAGACTCACCGCTGGCGGCCTGGTCCTGCCTGCTGGCCGCATTCCTGGTGGCTACACCCTCTGACTCAGGGTGCCTGGTAAAAGGCGGGGTGGCCTTCCAGACATCACACATCTTGGTGCTGGGGGGGCAGCTGGTCCCGCTGTCCCGGCAGCTGCAGGTGGCTGCTCCTGCTGTGCCAGGGGTGTGGGCGCCATGCGGGGTGCAGCGCGTTGGTGTTCCTCGTCCCCACCCAGCCAGGGCCTGACCGTGGGCCCTGCCGGAGCGAGTCCAGCTCTCGGGTCCTTCGCCCGGCAAGTGAGCTCCAGTCGCCCCGGCTCCATCAGCGCGCCTCCCGGCCTTCTCTGGCCTCGGCACGGGGTCCATCTGTGAGTATATGCACAATGGGCTCCATCTGGGGAGATTCCCACCCGCTGTGCCACCCACACTTGGCGTGCCCAGCAGTAGCCCCTGTCCTGCATGGCGGGCCCCTCCCGCGGGACGCCGCCGGCCCTTGGCCACCGGCCAAAGCTTTCAAGCGCCCTGGCTTTCCCCTGCCACGTCCCTCCCTCGCACCGCCTGGGCCAGCGCAGGGACCGGCGCCCGCCCGCCCGCCACGAGGGACGCAGACACGGCGAGGGGGAGCGCGGGGGTCTGCAGCCCGAGGATGTCCGCGCGGAGTCCAGTACCGCGTGGGCTTTTATTTGGCACCCCAGGGCCTTTCACATTTGTTTCTAATGATTCATTTGCTACTGTCTTTCACAGAATTGTTCCTCCACAACAGAATGAAAGACTTTAAAGCTGCCGGCCCCTGGGCGAGTGGGAGGCGCCCCGAGTGCCAGCCGGGCTCTGGGGGTGCGCCAGCCCCGCTGCGGCTTTAAGTGACACCCCACACGACATCCTGGCCCGTCACCTCGTCCCTGAACCCCAAGGCCATGTCTTCCTACAGCACATCAGCAACTGAGGCGGGAAACGCCCCCATTCTCAGCGCCCCTCTAAACGCCTCCCACCCCCGCTCTGTCCTTCCAGATGCCCACCGCGGCTCTGGGGCTCCCCTGGCTCCCCTTTCTCTCACACCGTACCCCTGCCATGAAAACCCAGGGCCCGTCGCAGCCAGAAGCCTCCCCCGCGCACCTCCAGTTTCCCCCGCGCCCTGCGAGGTCCGCGCCTGTCCCGCCCCGCGGCCCGGCCCGGCCCCGACTCCCCGCGGCCCCGCCCCCGCGCGGCCCCGCCCCCGCGGCCCCGCCCCCGCGCCCCGCCCCCGCGGCCCCGCCCGCCCCCGCGGCCCCCCCCGCCCCCGCGCCCCGCCCCGCCCCCCACCTCCGACTCGCGCGGCGCACGCCGGGCTCCTCGCGGGCCCCCAGCTCCCGAGGGCGGAGGGAAAGGCCGCGCCCCGCCCCCCAGCGCCCCTCCCCCAGCGCCGCTACCCCAGCGCCCCACACCCCGGCCGCGCCCCCGAGCGCCCCGCCCCCAGCGCCCCGCCCGCAGCGCCCCGCCTCCAGCGCCCCGCCTCCCAGCGCCCCGCCCCCCAGCGCCCGGACCCCCCAGCGCCCCGCCCCCAGCGCCCCGCCTCCCAGCGCCCCGCCCCCCAGCGCCCGGACCCCCAGCGCCCCGCCCCCAGCGCCCGGACCCCACAGCGCCCGACCCCCTCGCGGGCGGGGCTCCTCGGCGCCCCCGGTCGGCCGAGCCGTGGATCCCGCCCCCCGGGGCGGCGCGGGCGGGAGGGAGGCGCCGCGCGTTCCCACGGCAACCGCGTCCGCCGCGCGGGCCCAGCGCAGCATGAGCGCCGCGGAGCTGGACCGGCACGTCGCCCGCAGATACCTGCTCAAGCGGCGGCTCGGGAAAGGGGTGCGTCGCGGGGCGCGGGGGCGCTGCTCCGGGCTGCCCGGCCGGCCCTGCCAGGCCCGGGTCCCCGCTGCCTGGGCGTCCAGTCACGAGGCTCCAGCAAGGCGTCCGCCCAGGGCTCTGGGCAGGCGACAGCCAGGTTCCCCCCAAGGTCTCAGGTCCCGCCCGCCCCCCACCCTCGCCCCGTGCCGGACCCCTGTGCGTGCCCAGGGCGCGCTCCAGACCCCGAGGGCGGGCAGTCGCCAGCACGGGTGCAGGAAGGAGACCGCGTGTGAGCCGGGCACACCTGGAGCGCACCTGGATGGGGCCGGTGCTGAGGCCGGGAGGAGACTGCCTGCGGGGAGGGCGGGGCTGCCAGGACAGTGGGGGGGCGAGGCTGGTGGGGGCTGGCGAGGCGGCAGGCGCCTGGCGGTTCGTGTGTACGGGGAGGGAGAGCAGTGCTGCCCCGTGCAGGGGCACCTGCCGGAGCTGGGGAGCAGAATCAGTCGGGCCAGACCAGAGGAGCTGAGCTGAGCTGAGCTGAGCCCGCCCCGGTGCTCGGCCCCGGAGAGCAGGGCTGGAAAGGCGGCAGGACGCGATGGCATCTGAGGGTGGCGCCACCAGCCCGTGCCGACAGGCGGTGAGACCCACCCAGTCATCAGGTCCCGCGAAAGTTCCACTCCGTGACCTCCGTTACTCCAGAAGCCTCTCGGACCCCGACCCCTGCTCCCTGCGACCCTCCTCAAGAGGGGCTGGTTTGCTGTGCAGGGTGGGGCCCCCCAAACCACAGCCCCGCCTTCCCCAGGGCCAGAGCAAGGCCAGGCCTGTGTCTGCAGGGGTAGCCCCGGGGCAGGGGAGGCCGGCAGAGTATAGCTCGGAGCCAGGAAGGCTGACCCGCCTCGTCCACAGGCCTATGGCATCGTGTGGAAGGCGGTGGACAGGAGGACGGGCGAGGTTGTGGCCATCAAGAAGATCTTTGATGCCTTTAGGAATAAGACGGACGCCCAGGTGAGAGCGTGGGGACCGGCGTAGGGGAGCCCCTTCTGCAGAGAGCCAAGGCTCCTGATGGCGGCGGGCTTCTGGCCCAGCGCACCGCCCCTGTCACCCCAGGGCCATGGGTGCTGGGGTGACGAGGACAGAACCCTGTGGTTCTTCTCGCCCCTCCCCACACTGCGTCTGTCTCGTTGCAGAGGACGTTCCGGGAGGTCGCGCTGCTCCAGGTGAGTGGCCCAGGCACTCCCCAGGCGACTCTGTCCAGCAAGGGAAGGGGGGGGTTCCAGCCCCCAGACCCCCAGCCTGACCCCTACTCTCTCCCCAGGAATTCGGGGGCCATCCCAACATCATCCGCCTCCTTGACGTGATCCGGGCAGAGAACGACAGGGACATCTACCTGGTGTTTGAGTCCATGGGTGGGTGAGCCCTACTGGGCGGCCAGCCCACCCCGCCCTGCCCAGGCCCCTCCAAGGGGGTAGTGCCCTGTGCCCAAAGACAAACATCTGGCCTTGAGACTGGCAGCGAGTGCCCCTGAAGCGCCTGGCTTGTCCACTGCATGTAGCTGTGCTCCCCTCTCTCGGCTCAGTTCATGAAACAAACAGCACGAAATAGAGCATGAAACAGCCGGGCAGACAGCGCTGTGGCTGCAGGCACCGCGGTCAGGAAGAAGCCTGCAGGGCACCAGCCCTAGGGACCCCAGGGGCCCGGGCCGTGCATGGGAGCCCCGGGGCCTTCAAGGTGGGGCAGACCAGCTTCTCCCCCGCCACTCCCCGCCTGACCTGCTTGTCCTGCAGACACTGACCTGCACGCCGTCATCCGAGAGGGCCGGCTGCTGAGGGACACCCACAAGCGCTTTATCTTCTACCAGCTGCTGCGGGCCACCAAGTTCATCCACTCGGGCGGCGTCGTCCACCGGGACCAGAAGGTGCCTCCTGAGCGCCCCCACCCCCACCCGGCGTCAGGGCCGGGCCCCTCACCACCCCCTCTCCCCAGCCATCCAATGTCCTGCTGAATGCCAGCTGCTTGGTGAAACTCTGCGACTTTGGCCTGGCCCGCTCCCTGAGTGGCCTCCCCGAAGGGCCTGAGGGCCAGGCCCTGACGGAGTACGTGGCCACACGCTGGTACCGAGCCCCGGAGGTGCTGCTGTCCTCCAGCTGGTAACTGGGACACCCCCCACCCGCCGCTGGGCACGGGCCTCCTCTGCCCCACAAGCACCTTCCGACACCCCACCCCATGCCCTGGCATGCCTGCCATCCCACCCCCCCCCCCGTCTCTGGGGTCCCCACCTCGCCTCCCTCGCTTGCGCCAGGTATACCCCTGGGGTGGACATGTGGGGCCTGGGCTGCATCCTGGGGGAGATGCTGCGGGGCCGGCCCCTGTTCCCGGGCACCTCCACCCTCCACCAGCTGGAGCTGATCCTGGAGACCATCCCCCTGCCCTCCGAGGAGGGTGAGCTTCCTGAGGGGGTCCACAGAGGCTGGGGTGCAGCGGGCTGGAGCACGCTGCCCGGGGAAGCCAGGCTGGCAGCTGGAGCTGGGGGCAGCGCACAGAGAAGGGTCCAGAGCCTCAGGAGGACAGGGCAGGCCGGGGCAGGCCTGGCAGCTGGTGGGCCCCTGGGGAGATGCTGGGGGTGGGGGCCAACTGGATGGAGTGCAAAGGCTGGGAGCCTGATCATGGGGCCCATGAGGTTCAGAGCCCAGGAGGGGTCCAGCCGGCAGGGGCAGGAACGCTAGTCCCTTGCTGCCGAGGGGTGGCGGGGCCAGGAGCCCCCAGGCTTCTGCTCCAGAGCTGGGCGGGGAGGGGCCGGGGGAGGCCCCTTAGGCTGGGGGCGGGTCCAGAGAGGGGAAGGTCTGGAGCCCGAGGCTGGCTCTCGGGGCGGGGGCGGGGGTGGGGGTGGGGATAGGGACCCTGCAGCAGGGGCTCCAGCCAGGGAGGCCGCGGGTGCAGGGGCGGGGGTGCAAGGGCGGGGTCTGGGCAGGGGGTGTGAGGCCTGGGGAGGCGAGGCTGTCCCCCAGCACCCCCGTCCCACCCCCGTCCCGCGCCACCTCTGTCCCCTCACCCAGACCTCCTTGCCCTGGGCCCCGGCCGCGGCGCCTGGATTCTGCAGCGCGGGGGCGCCCGGTGAGTGCCCCTCCTGCGGCCGCCGCCCCGCGCCGCTGGCCCGGGGTGGGGGGCGGCGGGCGGCGTCCAGGCGCCCTCCGGGACCGGCCCAGCTGCCCTCCGGCAGGCGGGGCGGGCCGCGGAGGCCAAGGCGGGCGGGCCCGGGGTGCGAGGGCAGCAGGGGCCACCGGTGAGGATGTGGGGGACCCTGTGCTCGGCCCCAGGCCCCGGCGGACGCTGGACGCCCTCCTGCCCGCCGACACGCCCCCGGAGGCCCTGGACCTGCTGCGGCGCCTCCTGGTGTTCGCGCCCGGCGGGCGGCTCAGCGCGGCGCGGGCGCTGCGGCACCCCTACGTGCGCAGGTGCGCGGGGGCGCCCGGGGCGCGGGCGGCCGAGGGACTCGCTCCGACGAGGCCGGGTCGCGGCGGCCCGCAGGTTTCACCGCCCTGAGCGCGAGTGGTCGCTGGAGGCCGAGGTCCGGCTCCCGGTGGACGAAGCGGCCCAGCTCTCGGCCCCCGAGTACCGCAGCCGCCTCTACCAGGTTCCCCGCCCGCCCCCCGCCCGCGCACCCCCCAGCCCGCGCCCCCCCGCCCCCACCCCGCCCGCGCGCACCCCTGAGCCCCCCCTCCCGCAGCTGATCCTGGATCGCGGAGAGAAGGGCCCGGGGGGCGCCCCCGCGGGGGCAGAGCTCGCGGCCCCGGCGCTCAAGCCCGGAGCGGCGCCCCCGACCCCCGCGGGCCCGCGCGCGCCGCACCCCGGGCCCTGGCCGCAGGGGGGCCACGGAAGCCCCGCGCACGGTGCGTGCCCGCCGCCCGCCCCTCGGTGCCGCCCGCCCCTCGGCGCCGCCCGCCCGCCCGCCTGACCCCGCTGGGTTTCCCGACCCGCAGAAGCCCCGGGCGGAGCCGACGGCCGGCCGCGGCGGAGCCCGGCCCCCCAGCCCCCGCCGGCCGCCGCCAGGAGCGGGGAGGACGCGGCCCCGGGGGTGGCCCCCGCCCCGCGCCGCCAGCACCCCGCCGGGCAGCGGCCCCGCGCCCCCGCGCCCTCCCTGGCCTCGCAGGCCGCGGCCGCGGCGGCCGACCGGGTCCTGACGCGGCAGCCCCGCCTCGGGGCTCCCCCCGGCCCGCGCCCCCCCGCCGCGCAGGGCCCGCCCGGCCTCCCCCGGGGGCGCGCGCCCGAGCCCCGGCCCGGCCGCCGCATGTTCGGGCCCGCGGCCGCCCAGGGCGCCCAGGCGGCCGCGCGCGCCGCGCTCGGGGGCTACGCCCAGGCCTTCGGCACCGTGCGCCGCTCGGCGCTGGGCCGCCCGCCCCTGCCCCCCGGGCCCCGCGCCTGAGCGCCGCCGCCCGCCCCCCGCCAGCCCGGCCGCGGAGCCCCAGGGCCGGGATTTGCGCCCCTCCCCGGCTTGCGCGAACCCCCGTCTGGCCCCCCGGGAGCGGCCGGCACACCCGCCCCACCCCAACTCCTCCAATAAAGCCTTTCTGCCCGCCCGCCTGCCCCCTCCATGCCCGTGAGGGGCCCCTACCTGGGCAGCCCCCTCCCCGCCAGAACCCGGCTCCGGGAGGGCGGGCGCTGCTGTGGGCCCCGACGCAGACCCCTGGGGCCGGCTTCCTGACCACCCCCCAGCCCCCGGGGGCCGCTGTCCCCAGGGTGGACCTCCTGCCTGGCCGGGTGCCAGCCGCTTCGCGCCCACCTCTGCGACCCTGAGCCAGAGAAGGGGTGACAGGAGTGACCCCTCGTGCCTCAGCATGGGCGGGGAGGTCGAGGAGGGGGGGCGTGTCCCCCCAGGGGGTGGACTAGAGACCACCCAGGAGGGAGCCGGCCCAAAGAAGGCCAGTCCTCGAGCAGAGGCCGAGCGAAAGGGGTCCAGGGAAGCTGGCCACTGGCCCTTGGCCCCAGGGCAGGGCAGGGGAGGACTGGCTAGACAGCAGCTGCGAGGGGGGTGGGCAGGGCTGGGTGGCCAGGGCCGTGGGGATGTTGGGCTGTGCCAGCAGCCGCAGCGGCTGAGGAGGGAGTGGGCGGCCCCCCAGAGAGGGGCTGGGGGCGCAAGGAGCATGGTGACCGGGCACACTGCCGGTGGGGAGGGCTCTGGGACTCCCCGCAAGCATGGGCAGTGGTGCCCAGGGCGCCTAAGTTCATGATGTCCCGTGGCGGGGCTGCTGACCTCCAGGAAGGCGCCGGGGGTCTGCGTGGCTGACACCCAAGCGTGCAGCCGGTCTGGGAGGCCGCCCCCCACCCCCAGCCCGTGCTCAGGAGCCGCCTGCACCACAAGGCAGAGCGCTTGCCGGTCAGCTCCATGGATGCCCCTGCGCCCCCACCCAGGGCGGGCAGGCCAGCAGAGCCTCAGGAGCCGCCCCAGGCCCACCCACTGGCGGGCGCTTCTGGAATCCCAACTACTCTGAGCAACTGGAAATGTTTTTTAATACTTAGAACCAACAACTATGTGAAGAGAAATGGCAGAAGGTGATTTCCCGCCGTAGCACCTGCAGTGACCACTAGGCGCGGGGGTGCCACTGCGGCTCTCTGGGTACGCGGGGGCCCTCCGCACGAGGCTGGGCTTTACTGCACCCCAAATTCCGGGCCTGCACTTCACAGGGTGGTGTGGTCAGGGCAGCACCTTGGGGGTCCTCCACAGGGCCCCCACATCCAGCCCCCAACAGCCTGCCCTGCAGTGCTCCCCAAGAGGGGCATCTGGTGGCCTGGCTCCACACCCCCCAACACCCTGCAATCCAGCCAGGGCCCGGAGGTGAAGGTGGGGACCCTTTCAGGAGAGCAGACCTGAGGGGCAACACATCCAGGAGGGCGTGAGGAAGGGGGACAGAGAACACAGCCCTGAGAAGGGGGGGCCAAGAAGGGGGGCAGAAGCAGACAGGCCCCCGCAGGTTGTGGGGCCAAGGCACAGAGAGGGGGCCCCCCGCAGGTTGTGGGGCCAAGGCACAGAGAGGGGTCCCTGAGGTGAGTGAGGGGCCAAGAGGGGCTGAGGCACAGTGGTGGGGGCACCAGGCAGTGCCCGGCTGGCGCCCCCGGGGAGGAGGCGAGGGCGGAGGCGCCGCGGCGCGGAGCCCTCACTTCTTGTTCTTGAACGGGCCCAGGATCTTGGGCATGAACTTGCCCACCTTGCTGTCCCTGGGGTCCTCCTCCGCGGGGCCGGCCCCGGGGCCGCCCGCCTCCTCCTTCTTGCAGAAGACCTCGAAGCGGCTGTAGACGCGCTTCTCCTTGCGCATGCTCTCCATGCGGCGCAGCAGGCGCTCGCGCTCCTCGGCGCTGGCGGGCAGCGTGCGGCTCAGGCGGCCCTGCGCGCCCAGGCTGTCCGAGCGGAAGATGGCCGAGCACTTGTCCTTGTCGGACATGTCGGGGGCCAGGCCGCCCGCAGCGGGGGCTCGGCCCAGCTCGGGGCTGCTGTGGGCGGGCGCGGGGCCCCCGCGGTGCTTCGGCCCGTGGGCGCTGATCTGCTCCAGGATGGCCTTGGTGTCGTCCCGCAGGTTGCTGCTGTACAGAGCGTTGGCCGTGGCGGAGGCCACGCGCGCCCGGGGGCCCCGCTCGTCTCCCGGGCGGCCTCGGCGCTGTCGCCCCGGGCCAGGGACGGCCTCCGGGGGCTCTCGGGCTGCCCGTTCTCCTGCGGCGCGGGCAGGCCGCCCTCCTCCTCTGCGCGCTGCTCCCCCTTGGGGCTCAGCAGCTGCCGGAAGCGCAGGGACCCCTTGCGTAGGGCCTCCATGGCGCTGCCGGCCGCCTCCTCTGCGGGCGCGGTCTTCGGAGACTCCCCAGAGAAAGCGAGGGTGAGGCTGTCCCGGCGCTCGGGCACCGGGGGCACCGGGCTGCCCCTGTGCTCGGGCACCGGGGGCACCGGGCTGCCCCTGCGCTCGGGCACTGGGGGTACCGGGCTGCCCCGGCGCTCAGGGTAGGCCGCCGTTGGGCTCCCTTTTGGTTCAGTCAATCCTGGGGTTGGGCTGCCTCTCCGAGTGGGAAAGCCGGGTGTGGGACTCCCCTTCCGCTCAGGGGCCACCGGGGTAGGGCTCCCTTTTGGCTCAGAGTGGGGTGCCTGGTGCCCTCCGTCCCCCTCGGGCAGCGCCGGTGGGGGGCTGTTGCGCCTCTGCGGGGAGGTGGAGCAGCCCTGGCCAGAGAGGAAGCGGGAGGGGAGCCGGTCAGTGCCGCTCCGGCCCAGCGTGTCCAGCAGTTGCGCGGCGGTGAGCGAGGCGGCTCCGGGCTGCCGCTCGGCCTCCTGGTGCAGCCGCTGCGCGAAGGAGTCCCGCAGGTCCAGCAGGCAGCTCTCCAGGCTGCGGCGCTCGCCCCCGGCGCCCCCACCTCCTCTCGCCAGGCCTGGCCCACGGCGGCCTTGCTGTGGCGGGCGACAGTGGCTGCCGCCCCCGCGCCGCCGGGGTCCCTGTACTTCTCCAGGAGTTCGGCCACCTTGGCGGAGGCGGAGGAGCGCACGGCCTCGCCCCCGGGGCCCAGCACCTCGCTGACCGTCTGCTCCTTGTGCAGCAGCTGCACTTTCTCCGCGGTGGGCCCTGCGGCCCCGGGGCCCTCGGTCTGAGAGGAGCTAAAGATGAGCGAGGAGCGCAGCCTGGAGCTGCGCTGGATCAGCGGGTTCAGGCGCGAGCGGAAGGACCCTGCTTGGCCACGCCTGCCTCCTCCGCGCCCTCCGCGGCCTCTGCGCCACCGCCCCCGGTGCCGGGCCCGCGAAGGAAGCCGGCGAGCGGAAGGGCGAGGGGAACAGGTCTGCCGCCGGCCCCCGGCCCCCCGCCGCCATCACGTCGTCCTCATAGGGCTCGGCCTCCATGGGCGCAGGCAGGCCCTCCTCGCCCGCGTCCTCCCCGTGGCAGCCGCTCAGGTAGGAGGCCAGGCGCCAGTGCCGCAGCCCCGCGCGGCCCTCAGGCCCGCCCCTGCGCTCCGGGTCTGTGTCCGGAGGGGCCTCGGGGCCCAGCTTCCCCACCGCCTGACAGGGGAAACGCTGGCCTAGGTTGGGGTGCGAGGCTCCCCCGGGGTCGAGGCCTCGAGGCCCAGATCCGGCCCGATCGGAGGGTCTGAACCTTGGCGCACCTCGCGGGAGGCACCGGACGGCACATAATCCAGCCGCTGGTGTCCGTCCGGGCCGAGCTCTGGGAAGCGAGGCCCTGCGCCCAGGGTGAAGTCGTCGGGGTCGGCCGGGAAGCCGGCGCGGCCAGCGCGCAACTTCTCGAACAGGCCCTGTGGCCGCGGGGGCGCCAGCTGCGGGTCCCACTGGTAGTGCTGCTGGGCCAGCTGGTCGCGGTGGAAGTGGCTGGTCTGGAAGCGGAAGTCGTCGCCGTGGCTGAGGAACGTCTGCCGCGACACCTGTCGTGTGGCCGCGAAGTTCTCCACAGCTGCGCCACCGTCCGCCGCCGCGTAGCTGTGCCGCTTGAAGGCGTCCACCTCCAGGTGCCTCGCCTGGAAGAAGCCCCGCGGGCCGGCCAGGTCGCCGCCGGGTCCGGCCTCTGCGTCCAGCCGCCGCGACAGCGGCCGCAGCCCCGCGTGCGGCTCCAGGGCACCCCCGGGCGCCCGCAGGGGCTCCTCCCGACGGAAGGCCGACAGGAAGTGGCGGTCGGGGTCCAGGAAGGAGGGGAAGCCCAGGCCCTCGTCCCGAGGCGGCGGGAACAGGAGGTGCGCTCGCTTGGGGAAAGAGAAGGGGTAGGAGCCCCCGGCATCTGGCTGCTCATGAGGGGTCCGGCTCCCAGGTATGGGGCCAGGGCATAGGTGTCCGCACGGGCCAATGCCCCCGCCGAGGGCACCAGCGGCTCGGACTGCGCGAAGAGGATGCGGAACTCCTCGTCGAAGCTGGAGACCAGCTCGCCCTGGAACACGTGCGCCAGGCTGCGGTGGATCTTCTCGAAGGACCACATAAAGCTGCGGGGACGCGCGAGTCAGAGGCGGGCCGGGGCAGCGGGCAGGGGCGGGGGGGGGGCGGGGGCGGGGCGGGGCAGGGTGGGGCGGGGCGGCAGGTCAGGGGCCACAGGGCAGCCGGGCAGGGCACACCTGTAGCTCCCACTCATCACCACGGCGCAGTCCACCAGGAGGAACTTCTCCTTCACGTGGCCCTTGAAGGACTTCCCGGTGCGGCAGTAGTAGGTGGGGCCGGCCACCGTGCGCACGCGCAGGAACTGGGGACAGAGACGAGAGGCGTCAGGTGCCCGCGAGGGCCCTCCCCTCCTCACACCCGCCCGGACCCCGGCACTGACATCCACGTGGTGCAGGTTGACCCGGCACTTGTCAGCCATGTCCAGGAAGTGCTGTGCGTTCATCTCGTCCAGCAGGATGTAGACGGGCACACGCCGGGCAGCCGCCTCCAGCACCTCCCCCAGCAGGTCCACGTCGGTGAACATGTCCATCACCACGGCCACCACCTGCGGCAGGTCAGGGACAGAGGGCAGACCCCCACTGCTCCCACCACGCTCCAGCCACACTTGCACCAACATGGCCTCTAGCCCCTGGGCCGAGTGTGGGGCTTGAGGAAGGCCGGGTCGCTGGCCAGGCGGCTGGTGCATGATGGCCCTGTGGCACAGGGCCTGCGTCGTGTCAGGGGAGGGCCAGGCTGTCCTGCCGCTGGGGGCCAGGGCTTCCCTCGCCAGAGCGGCCCGGAGGGGGTGGGGACGAAGCCCCGAGACACCAGTCATGTCCCCACCACGCCCTGGTACAGGGGGTCAGGGCTGAGCCTCGGGCTCCCGTTCTGCCCCTGGGAGGGGGTCACTGCCTGGGGTCAGAGGGTCTTTAGGGCCTGCCCCGCACCCTCAGTCTCCGCGGCCTAACTGGCTCTCTGCCGCTTGCCGGCTGTTCGGGAGGGGTAGGAAACTCTCGGGTGGGTCAAGAGCAGAGCAAGAGCCCAGCGCGGTGGGCAGCCCGGGGCTCTGGGCAGCGGCAGCCACCAGGAGCGCACATGTGCAGACTGGGAGGCGGCCAGGGTGCCCTTGGTGTGGCCTGGGCCCTGAGAGGCGGCAGCAGCTCTGGCCTCGTCCGCACCCCAGCTGGGCGCTGTTTCTCCTCCCCAGGCCCCCGGCAGCCCTTCCCCGCGGCGGCGCACCTGCTGGGCAGAGCGAATCATCCTTCGGGCCTCATCCTTGATGCTGGGGCTGTCGGGTGGCGGGGGCTGCACCAGTGTGGTGACCTCAGTGCCCTGGAATCCGAAGGTCAGGGGCCAGCCCAGGTCGAGCTCCGGTATCGCCTGGTCTGAGTTCATGGGCCAGTAGGTGCCCGAGGAGCCATCGAAGTCCACTGTGGGAGGGCTGCCTTCGGGGGCTCGCGGGCAACATGCTGTGGGGGCCGCAGGTGGCGGCCCACGTGCTCCAGCTCCTCAGGGCACAGGAAGGCAGGCGCCCCCTCGGACGCCAGGAACCGGCTGTAGGCCTCAGGCCCGCCCTCGGCCAGCGCGTCCACCGCTAGGCGGTAGTACTCTTTGTAGTGCGGCGGCAGGTACCCGGGTGCCAGCGGGTTGTCCCCCTGCGAGGAGCTTTGGGAGCGACGGGCCATGTTGGGGCCGGGGACCTGGGGAGGGCACAGGGGCGTTACGGGGCAGGAGCCCTGGACACGCGACAGCCCCTGTGCGCTGGATCTGGGGGCTGACCGCGCTCCTGGCGCCCTGGCCGGAGGCCTCCCAGGCACCAACCCCAGGGATGTCCAGGTGGAGGTGCCATCTCCCCAGCTTCCACGTGGGGGCACCAATGGCCTGTGCCCCAAGCACTTGCATTTTGCAGACCCCTTCCCCCATAAAACAGATAGGTACATGTAGATAAATAGCGACAATTTACGGCTGTTCCGATGAATAAAACATAACCCAGGCTGCGCGCGTCTGCAGAGCATTTCTGTCTCCTGGAGTCCTGGGCCGCCCGGGTGCTGGCCAGGCCAGGCAGCTGCCACCCTCGCACCACCACTACGGCAGGTGGCCCCAAGGCTGCCCTGGCATGTGACGGCTCGGCAGAGCTCTGGGGTGTGTCCTGCCTGGCAGCCCAAGCCCCACTCATACCGCCCCTACCATGAGCCCCTGGCCACTCACACCTCTCCCCTTCAGCCCACCTGCCCCCAGGTAGTGCTTCCCACTGGCTTCTCTTAGCCTCCAGTCCTGCCTCCTGCCAGCTGGCCTGGCCTGGCCCTGGCCACGCCTGCTCCCCTCCAGAGGGAGCCTTTCCTGGCTCTCCACCCGCCCCCGCCCAAGCGCCAGCCACGCCCCACCCGTCTCCAGGAAGCCCAGCCTGGAGGCTCCTGTACAGGCCCTGAACTCGCTGGGCGCCCTGCTCCACCAGGGAGGAGAGGCCTGAGAGCCGGCGGGCAGCTGACATGACGTGGTGCTGCCAGGTGGGGCACCCTGGGGCCACCCAGTCGACAACCCGCTGGAGACACCAGCTGGCTGACAGCACCAGGCGACGCTGTCCTCTGACCCACATGGGCGGTGGCCATACGGTCCTCGCTGGGCCTGGGCCAGCCTGAAGCGGCCACACGGTCCACGATGGGGCGAGGGCTGTCCGGGGGGCTCAGGGGCGATGAGGCATCTGGCCCTGTGGGGTCAGTGACTGGCCTGCGGGCCTGGGAGGCACTGTCCTGCTGACCTCCTTCGAGAGGCAGAGTGCAGGGCCAGCGTCCCTGCCCGGGTGGTTGGGCCGGGCCAGCCTGACTGCCTGGCTGCACGAGGAGACTGCTGAGCCGCCAGCAGCCCCGAGCGACCAGGCCAGGGCCCGAGGCCTCCAGGGTCTGCTGCCCCCACCGGGCGGCTCCCACCCCGCCTCTGGGGAGGAAGGGCGCCATCCCACCAGGAGGTGACTCAGCAGGGTGCTCTCCTGTGCTGACCTCCGACCTCAAGTCCGCCCTCAGGGAGCTAGTGGGCCCCTGACCAGGACTCCCAGCCCCGACGCTGCCAGCGCGGAGGTGGGGCCCAGGCACCCGAAGGAGGGCCGCGTGGAAAGGATCTGGGGTGCTGCACCGCGGCCACCCTGCCGAGTAGGCTGGGCGCAGGGGGTATGCCCAGCGGCGGGCAGCCTGGGCGGTGGGGCTCAGGGGCAGGGCCGGGCCTCGGGCCACTCCCGCCCGTGGAAGGGAGTCGGCGCGCCCCAGGAAGTGTCCGCCCGGCCCACCTGTCCCGCGCTCGCAGGCCCGGTCAGGACGGGGCCTCGCTCTCCCCGCACCGCTCCCGAGCCAGACCGCACCCGGCGGCCTCGGCCACCCCGGTCCACCGCGCGGGGCGGGGCGCCACGGGAAGGGTCCAGCTCGGCCCGGTCCTTCCCCCGAGGTCGCGCCGCGAGGGCACGAAGGCGCCAGGACGGCCTGGGCCAGCCGGGCCCGGGCCCCTGCCCACTCGGCTCCTCCCGGCCCCCGCCGGCACCGGCCCGGCCCGGCCCGGCCCGGCCCGGCGCACGCGGCCGCGCCGCCGCCCTCGCCGCCGCCCCGGCCCCGGCCCCGGCGCCCCGCGCGGAGGGGGCGCCGACCCCGCCCCAGCCGCCCCGCCCGCGCCGGGGGAGGGGCCTACCTGGCCAGGTGCGCGGGGTCTCGGGACAGGGGCAGCAGCAGCCGACCGCCGCCCAGCGGCCTCGCGGTCCGGTCGGTCCGGCAGCCACTCCCTGCGCGGCCCGCCCGCCGCGGCCTGATTCACGCGCCCGCCCCCGCCCCGCCCGCCGCGCCTGCCGCCGCCTGCCCGGGCAGCACCTGGGGGCGGGGCGGCCCCACCCGCGGCGCGCCCGCATTCCTGCGCCGCCCCCGCCGCCCCCCGCCGCCCCCCGCCGCCCGCGCCGCGCCCCGGCCCGGCCCCGGCCCCCGCCCGCGCCCCCGCCCGCGCCCCCGCCGGCCCCGACCCCCGCCGGCCCCGGCCCCCGCCCGCGCCCCCGGCCCCCGCCGGCCCCCGCCCGCGCCCCCGCCCGCGCCCCGCCCCGGGGCCCCTACAGACCACCCGGGCCCCGCTCCCAGGGGCCCGCGCCCCAGGACACATCGGTGAACCCCGGGCTCAAAGTCCCTACGCCTGACCCCTGACCCTCGCCCCGGAAGTCCAGGTGAGTCGGAAGTTCCGGCTCGGTCGCTAGGAAACGGGCCAGCCCGACGCGAGGGGCGGGGCCGGCGGCCTCGCCCGGGCGGCAGGAGACAGGTGAGGCAGGTGAGGCCGCAGCCGCGCAGGCGGGGCCGCACCTGGGGCCGTGAGCACGGGGTCGCCCACCCCGCCCGGACGCCCCCGCGCTAGCCCCGGCGCACAGGGGACACCCCCCAGCCCTGGCGCACAGGGGACACCCCCAGCCCTGGCGCACAGGGGACACCCCCCAGCCCTGGCGCACAGGGGACACCCCCCCAGCCCTGGCGCACAGGGGACACCCCCCAGCCCTGGCGCACAGGGGACACCCCCCAGCCCTGGCGCACAGGGGACACCCCCCAGCCCTGGCGCACAGGGACACCCCCCCAGCCCTGGCGCACAGGGGACACCCCCAGCCCTGGCGCACAGGGGACACCCCCAGCCCTGGCGCACAGGGGACACCCCCCCAGCCCTGGCGCACAGGGGACACCCCCAGCCCTGGCGCACAGGGGACACCCCCCAGCCCTGGCGCACAGGGGACACCCCCCAGCCCTGGCGCACAGGGGACACCCCCCAGCCCTGGCGCACAGGGGACACCCCCCCAGCCCTGGCGCACAGGGGACACCCCCAGCCCTGGCGCACAGGGGACACCCCCCAGCCCTGGCGCACAGGGACACCCCCCAGCCCTGGCGCACAGGGGACACCCCCCAGCCCTGGCGCACAGGGGACACCCCCCCAGCCCTGGCGCACAGGGGACACCCCCCAGCCCTGGCGCACAGGGGACACCCCCCCAGCCCTGGCGCACAGGGGACACCCCCCTGCGGGCACGCCGTCTCCCAAGTCCACCGCTGTCCCCACAGGCAGGAGGCACATGGGTGGCCTCCCCCAGCTGTGGGCCCCTGCACGGGCCCGCCGCTCCCGGGGCTCCCCGCTCTGCTTCTGTGTCGGTCCCCCCACACTGGACCCGCAGGCACACGCCCTCACAGGAGGGGCGCTGGACCTCATGGGGCGCTCCTGGCACAGTGCACCTGCTGCCACCAGCTTCCCAGGGGGGCCAGCTGCCCCTAGGGCCCCTGTTCCCAAACACTCAGGGCCTGGCTCAGAGCCCCAGCCCCTCTGGGGGTCTCACCCCATTTGGGCCCTTCCCAGCCCTTAACCATGGTGGGGCCAGGCCCCCCCAAGCCCTGCCCTCTCACCACGACCCTGTTCTCCTGTTCCCAGGGCCACCCCCAGTTTCTTTAGCTCCCCCCCAAACACTCAGCAACACCTCACAGAGGGGCAGGCCAGTGTCCAGGCCATGGTGCCCAAGCAGGTTACCTGTGCGGAGGGAGGGTCGGGTCTGGGCACCCAGCCTGGGGCAGGGAGGGCTCCCAGGGCAGAGGAGCTCTGGGGCACCTCATGGACGAGGGAGTGGGCGCCGCTCTGGGACGCGGACGGTGCCTATGATGGCCGGGGTGGGGAGGGCAGCAGCGTGGAGGCCAGGGCTGGCAGGCCCAGCATGGCATCCCCGTGCAGCGCACCTGCTTGCGCATGCCTGTGTCCAGCCAGCACCATGGTTTGAGCAGGGAGGTGAGTGCTGGACACTTGGCCCAGGGGGGACTGGGGGCGAGGGCAGGCTTGCTGCTGGGCACACACGCCATTCGCACGGTTGGCCGCTGTGGGGCACAGTTCACACCTGCCGATGGCCCGCGGAGCAGGGGCACCATCCCTGCCACCTCTGTGTCGGGGACACACTCTCTCTGACCTCCGACCCCTCAGGAGAATGAGCAGCAAGAGGGCTCTAAAGCTGTGCCAGGGAAGCGGCCGGCACCCCTCCCCAGGGCCAAGGCGAGAGCCTCCGCGGGTGAGTAGGACGCTCTGGCCCCTGGGCACCCTGACTCTGACTCTGGACACCCTCTGCGCCACCCAGGGACACTCCTGTGAGAAGCCCCACCGCCACAGGAGTGGCCTTTGGGGACCCCAGAGTTGGGCACGTCCCTGCCCCTGCCCTGCGGCCATGGCTTGGAGGTTCCCGGGCTCAGCACGTGGCCCCTCAACCTCTGCCCCGCTGCCTGCCCTGCACCCTTGGCCACTCTCCTGGCCCCGGTTGGCGCGGCCTCAGCCCTGCTGTGGGTCAGGGAGGGGGCCTCCTGCCCCCCGCCCCGGCTGGACCCAGCTGGTCCCGACTGCGCCCCGCCGCTCAGCGAGGGTCTGTGCTTGCTGCAAGCAGCCCCCCGCCCCCAGGCAGAGCCCCTCTGCTCAAGGCCCACCCAGTCCTGGACCCAGAGGGCTCCCAGCCCGGCACCTGCTGGGAGGGTGGTGGCCGCTCCCAGGCCAAGCTGGCCCCTGCTTCCCAAAAATAGCCCCAGCGGCGTCTGAGGCACAGCCTGCTGGAATGAGGATGAGGTGCAGGTGCCGCGCGGCTTCCGCAATCTCAAGCCCAGGCACACGCCGCAATAAACAGGGGCGCGGCGGCTGGAAGCGGCAGGCTGCGGAGGGGGGGCGGGGGGGCGCCACTGCTGCTGCTGTCCAGCTCTCGCCCCCACACGTCCCGCACCCCCACACCAGCCCTCCCTAGCCCTCTGGGCAGGCTCCCAGTTGGCTGGTGCAGCAGCAGCTCTGCCTCGACTCCCCTGGCCTCCCACGACGCCTGAGTGCCAGGCCAGCCAGAGCCCAGCCTGCCCTTGCAAACGTGGACACGGCCGTGATGTGGTGGCCACCGTGGCTCCTGGAGGCGGCTGACACGGCCACACCCCCCGGGGTGCTGGGAGCCCTCCCCATATCCCGTCCTTACCTGGCCTGGGGTCTGCAGCCCCTCGAGGCCCTCGGTGCGCAGCTGCTCCAGGGCCAGGGCCAGCTCCAGCCCCTCCACACGCACCCAGGCCTGCTCCTGCTGCAGCTGCTGCAGCCATAGCTGCTCCTCCTGCCACAGCTGCTCCTGCCACAGCTGCTCCTCCTGCCACAGCTGCATCTGCAGCTGGACCTGCCGGCGCCGGTCCTCCAGCAGGAGCTGCTCCTGTGCCAGGCACAGCTGCACCTCGTGCAGCCGCAGCAGCTCGGGGCCCAGGCCCGGCGCGAGGCTCCCCGGCCCGCAGCTGGCCATCTCCGCGGGGGGCCCCAGCATTAGCTCTGACCCCAGAGCGGCGGCCTGCACTGGCCTCTCGGCTGCCTGTGCCAGCTCTGAGCCAGGCGCCCCAGGGTGGCCCTGGGGAGCCGGCTGGCTAGAGGTCACGTGCCCCACGGGGGCCGCCCCCGCCTCGTCTGGAGCGCCCCCTGCGGCAGGGGGCGGTGGCTGGGTGCTGGGGCCCTGCTGGCCTGTGGCCTGCGGGGCCCTGCCCGCCCTCCTGGCTCGGGGTCTGCGAGCGCGGCTTCGCTTCCCGGACATGCCTGTCGCTGCCTCCGTCGCCGGCGTCTGTGCCCACGGGCCTGCCTCATCGGCTGCCAGCCTGGTCAGGCGGGTGCGGATGGCATTCCCGGGACGCCTCAGTGGACCCTGTGCTCTTGCCCTGCCCCTGGCTGGTGCCCACGGCGCCGGCTCCGGGCCCCGGCCCTGCCTGTGGGCGTCACGGCCGCGCTGGGCAGGCAGGGCCGCCGCGAGTTTATAGGCCCTGGTGGCGTGGCGGCCCCCGGCGAGGGCTGAGTAACCAACGTGCTGACACAGGGCGCGGGGCTGGCCGGCCACGGGCCCCGCTGGCCAGACGGGGAGGGAGAGAGAGAGAGAAACTGGAGGGGGTGGCTTTCGGCAGCCAGGCCGCGGCTGTGACGAGTCTGGTCCTGCCCTGGGCGGGCACCGCCCCCCCCCCCCGGCCCCGCCCGCCTGTCCCAGCCGGCCGCAGCGCTCAGGCTCCAGCCCCAAGGCCGCCGGCGGCACCCCCAGCCACGCCGCCATCTGGACCCCACTGGCCACGGACAGTCCTGACCCAACTGACTGCCGGGGCCGGCCCAGCCTGCCCGTGTCCCCAGCCCCCGCCAGCGCACAAGGAGACCCCCGGCCCCAGGCTGCCCGGGGCCTTTGGGGTTATGGTCCCTGCTGGGCCAGGCCCGGACTGGTGGAAGAGGCGCCTCTGAGGCTCCGAGGCACCCGCGGACAGAGGGGCAGAGCGAAGAGTCTGCCTCCCCGGGCGGGCGGGGCCCTCAAGGCTGTCCTTGACTGGGGTCCGACTGTCCTGCCAACTGCAGCCAGGCCTTGGAGTCGTCAGTGGGCTTGGACCTGGCACCCCTGGGCTTCCGGGGGCTTCCTGAGCCTGCTCCCCAGTGTTTCCCCAGCCCGGGGCCTCTGACTCACACCCACGCCCGGCCCTTCCCAGCCGCTCTGCTGCACTGGCTGGACTGGTTTGCCGGCCCAGCCCGGCGTGGGCACCCGCGCTTCAGCCCAGGCTCTAGAGGCCTCAGGAGAGCAGACGGCCGGCAACCGGCAAGCTCAGTGGACACAGAGCGGGACAGAAGCGGCCGGTGGGGGCCCCACAGGTGGCGGCAGCGGGTCACCCGGGGGTGGGGGGCTCCGGAGCTCCGGCTTCCTGGGGACCTGCTGTGGGCCCCTACCTGCTGGGCTCAGCGGCGCCCCCAAGAGGAGGCCTAGGGGAGGCCTCTGGCCGTAGAGATGTGGCCCATCACTCCTTAAAGCCGACGGGCTGCCTGGGGCACCCCGGGGACAGCAGGAGCCCCCCAGGCTGCTGGGGAGGGTGGTGCACAGCCCAAACTCACTCCCGGCCTCCTCAGGACGGCCAGGACAGAACCGCCAGCCACAGCGGAGGACTGTCCAGCAGGTGCAAGAGCCCGCTTCTGCCCTGCACCCAGAGGCCTCCACAGGCGAGAGCTCTGGGCGGGCGGAGTGCGGGCTGCTGCCTGGGGGTGCTGCTCTTGCTGCCGTGCTTGGGAGGGTCCCCTTCCTTCTGCCCATAACCCCGTCATCTGTGCCGCCGGCGCCCGAGGCCAGGCCCGGGGCTGATCGCATCCTGAGGCCAGGGTGGATGGCAGAGCTGACCGCGGCGTGCCTCCGTGTGCGGCGGGAGCCAGGCCACCGGGCCGTGAGGCGGCAGCAGAGGCGGCCGCCCAGGGGCCCCGCTGCAGACTCGGGGAGGAGCCGAGTGGCCGGGAGCCAGGACGCAAGCTGACTGTCCCGAGGTGTCTACCGGCCACGCGAGGCCCACGCTGGCACCAGCTCCCGGCTGCAGCTCCCTGGCCAGCGTGGGTCCTGCTGTCGCTTTCTTGGGGTCCCAAGTCTGGGTGAGAAGCCGGGTGAGGCCAGGACCCTCGCCTTGCCAGGGAAGGAGTGGGGCGCCTCTTTGCTTTCCAAGAGGCTGCGGCCCCACCCTCCTCAAGGGCGCCCCCTCCCGGCGGGTCCAGCCCTGCGTGCAGCCCCCACGTTTAGGGCCTGGCGGTGATGGGCCCTGCTCGTCCAGCGTCCTCGTCCATCTCCTGCCTCCTGCCGAGAACCAGTGGTGCCCAGGCGAGGCCCAGAGCAGCGCTGCCTGCGGGGAGCCGCGGTCCTTCTGGCCATGCTAACACCGCCCGCTGGGCAGGGGTGCAGGGCACCGCGAGGGCTGGAGTCAGGGCCAGGCAGTTGGACCTCCCCGAGACGTGGCCGGCTGCCCCGGGTGCCTTCGCCAACCAAGGCCTTACCTCCTGCAGCTTTAGGGTCACAGCACATTTGAGGGGCAACACTGCCCAGCCCCTGCCTGTCAGGCCAGGCCCCACCGGGCCGCCCTCTGACCCTGCTGCGCCTTTCCAGGGCTGACACCCCTGGCCAAAGCCCACGGCTTGTGCCTCTGGCCGGCTGGAAGGAATCATGCTCCCACCCCCTGTGGACTGGACATGGGGGCACAGGGCTTGTGCGCTAGCCACGGGGTGCTGGCGTGCCCTCCTTTGGGTGAGACCCAGGAGTGAGCGCCACCCCTGGGGCCTGTCTAGACCGGGGGGCACCCGCCTGTCAGCACCGTGTTTCCAACCCCCCCCACCCGGTGTGGGGCCTGGGCTATGCCTCGCAGGGCGAGGCGGCGCATCCTTCAGGGCTTATTTCTGTCTGTGAGGGAGGGTCACTGTGCGAGTCGGCCAACTGGGGGGTGTCTCCTGCAGGCGCCCCCTCCCCTGGGCTCACCCGCCCGCGCCTGCAGCTGCTTCTGACTGTGGGTATTTGGAGACAGCGCGTTGCCCCTCACTGCCGGTGCCTCGGGCGGGGACCAGGCGGCAGGGACAGCTGGGCACAGCCCAGCACATCCAGCCAGCACGCCTTGGTGTCAGTTTTGGCCTTTTTACCGTCACTGCTGCCCAGCAGTGGCCCAGGCCTCAGGAACGCCACCTTTTCGTTCCTCCTGGCCAAACACACAACTCGATTCTGAGCTCATCGCTTTGAAAAAGAAACTTGTCAAGGCCCCCCGACCCCCCCTTTGGCCTAGGGGTTAGTCTCAGGCCGTCACCACTGCAGCCTGAGTCCATCCCCAGCCAGGGAGTGACCCACAGGGCGCAGCAGACCTCTCCTGTCTCCCCGCTGCTCCCCTCAGCAGTGTGTGTCAGTGGATCCACCTGGTCTGCTCCCCACTCGGTCTCTGGGGAATCCTCTCACCCCCACACCTCTGGCCTGCACCCCAGCTCTTGTACACAAAGATAAATTAAGAAATAAAAAGAAACTTATCAAAGCAGCCAGTAACACCCAGCACACGACACACACACCCGCCTCGTCCTCCTGACCAGTACCCAGCGCTCGGGCACAGCCCCAGGGACAGGGCCTGGACCCACCTGCCAACGCTGCGGCTTCTGGCTGGACCGTTGCTATGGGAACGGCCTGCTCTGGTACCATTTTCTCAAGCAGTCAGCCAGGCTGGTCTGCAGCAAGGGTGGTTTCACTGAGGCCGTATTCCCGGCGGGGGCCCGAGGGCCGCCTGCAGCTGGAGGCCTGTGATGGGGCGCGTCCCAAAATTTCGTGTAAAGTGGATTCTGGGACTTCTAAAAACACACGTCCTTCTGGCCATGCCCTGGCACTTGGTGTGAAGCTTGGATCGCTGTGTTTAGAGAACACCCTTGCCCTCACCCCCAGCGGCTGCTGCTGGCCACATGCCTCGCAGCTCTGCACGTGGCCGAGCCCCTCGGGGGCTCCCTCCGGCGTCACCCCGGCCTGCTGGTCCTGCAGCGCGAGGGAGACGTGTCGACCTGTAGTTCTGCTTACCTCTCCTGAAGCCTTATCGTTAGACACGTGCAGCTTTGTTAGCATCGCCTCACCTGGATGAACTTTGCAAAACATTTTTCTTTAACTCTAGTAACCTCCCTGCCTTAAACTTCACGTTGGGTGTTTGAACGACACGGCCGAACCCGCTCCGGTTCAAATGTGTCCTGTCTTATTGTTCACGTTTCTGTTCTCTGCTCCTGGACAGGCCTCCCGCTGGCCGCTCCCCACTCCTCTCTGCCTCGTCCCCTGCGCGGGGCCTTCTGCCGGCTCACCCGCCGCACTCCTGGCAGCCGACAGCCCGCAGCGTGTCCTCTGGCTGCCTCACCAGTCCCTGACGGCGAAGCTGCACACCAGCGCGCTGGCTCTTGCAGGCAGGGCCTGTGGCTGGGTGGAGAGAGGGCCCTTCTGTCGGGGTGTGGGCGCTGCCCGAGGTGGCCAGCCCTGGCTTTCTGCTGGCCGCTGGCAGGGGTGGCATAGCCCTGGAGGCGCCCTCAGCCCGGGCCCAGCTCTCTCTGCAAGTGGCTCCAAACGTGGCCTCCCGGGGAGACCCGTCTCCAGCCAGAACCGCTGTGGGGCACAAGGCCTGGGAGCTATGGCCGCCCCATTGGGAGGACGGTCCAAGAGGGGCCCACGCCAGCCCAACTCCCCTGCGCTGACCTCTCGGAAGTCACCTGGGCCACGCCGCTCTCGCCCTCCCGCCCCGAAGCCGCGTCCACTCCACTCCGCGCCCTCAGCCACCAGCTGCCCTGCGGCCTCCCACTTCCCCGCATGTCTTGCCCGAGGGCCCTCCCCCGCGACCGCTGCACGCTGGCCTCCATGGGCTGCTGGGCTGCTGGACGAGGCCGCTCCCTGGCCTGCAGTGGGCCTGGCTGGCTGAGGGGCTAGAAGCTGGGGTGCAGCTGCCAGGGGGGCCCCGAAGGCTGGGGTTCCCCGTGTCCCCCGAGCGACTGCCCGAGGACGCGGCGCTTCTTCCTAGCGCGTGTGTGGTCACCGGGGAGGGCGGGACAGCTGGCGTGGACAAGGAGGTGCGGAACCCGGAGGCCGCATCGGCCGACACAGCCGGACAGCGTTCCCCCAGCGCAGGGGGCTGCAGAATCCAGGCATCCGAGCATCCCCCACACTCCGGGACCCCGGGACCCCGATGGCTCCGCTCCGCCGCCCGCCTCACGGCAGCCCGGCCGCTGCCACCCAGGGCCCGGGCCTCGCCAGGAGAAGGCCAGGTGCCGCTGTCCACGTGGGCGCGGGGCGGGGCCCGCGCCGGGAGGACACACCCGGGCGGCGGTGACTGTAGAAAGACGACCCAGGCCAGGGGAGTAGATAGTAAAAAAAAAATAAACCTGCACTTCAGATTAACGAGCGTGCCCCAAGCTCCTGGGGCCTTCCTCCTGCCCGGGCCCTGCCCCTCAGTGTCCTGCTGCCACAGCCAATGTCCCTCTCGCTGTTCCCCCTCCCCCCCCCCCCCCCCCCCCCGCTTCACACTTGTGTCTCGGGCTCTTTCTTCTTGAGTGACCCGAGGGCTGGCCCTGGGCTCTGGTTTCTGCATGTCCCCGAGGTGCTGCTGCTGGGACCTCCGTGGGTCCCCACCCGCCCTCGCCTGCACCTGCGTGGAGCTCTGGCCCTGGGGTGGCCCTGCCACCGAGCCCCCAGCCCATCCCTGCCTGGCATGGGAGGCTGAACCCTGTGGCCCGGCGTGGGCACGGGTGTCCCCTGGCCTGGGACCCTCTGAGAGGCTCACCTGAGGCTGCTTCTCCTTCCCTCTGTGCCAGGTGGGGACCAGGAGACCGGCTGGGGTCCCCGGCTCGACTCCCTGAGTCTGTGGCCCAGGATACTGATCCTCTGGGGGCATGTCCTCCCCCCGTTACCTGCTGGGGGCACATGCAGGCAGCTTGCAGGGAGCGGGGACCCACCAGCGCTCCCCTCCCCAGATCCAGGCCCAGAGGCCCGGGCAGCCACGACCATCCAGTGCGCCTTCAGGCAGCTGCTGGCCAGGAAGGAGCTGTGCCGGCGCCGGCGGGAGCGCCAGGAGCACCTGGAGCAGATGGAGAAGCAGCAGAGGGAGGTGAGGGGAGGGTGGCCTAGAGGGCCGTGCCTCAAGGCCAGGGGCGCAGCTCCTCAGGAGGGCCCTCCCGCAGGCCTTCCTGGCGCTGGTGCGGCTGGAGCAGGCAGCGGCGCGGCGCCGGCTGGAGGAGCAGGAGGAGGCGGAGCGGCGTCGGCGGGAGGAGCAGCAGCGCCGGGGCCGCCTGCTGGAAGCTGCCTTCGACGGCAACCTGAGCGAGATCCGCGCTGTCCTGCAGGAGGTGCGTGGGGTGCGCGGCCACGGGGTGCAGGGGGCCACGGGGCAGGGGGGCGTGGCGCAGGCGTGGCAGTGGGGGCACCGAGGGCGCGGCCGCGCGCTGACCCGGCGCCCGCAGGTGGAGGAGGCGCTGACCCGCGAGGGCGTGGGCCACGACGAGGCGGGGACTGCGCGGCGCTCGCGGCAGCGCGTGGCCATGGTGGAGTGCGAGGACCGCAACGGGAACACGCCACTGTCTGAGGCGGCCGCGGGCGGGCAGCCCCTGGCCATCCAGCTGCTGGCCGAGCTGGGCGCCAGCCCTAACTGCAAGGTGGGCGCGGGCAGGCGCTGCGAGGTGCGGGCGTCGGCAGGTACCGCGGACGACTCAGGGAGCCCCTCCGGCAGGGCGCCTTCGGACGCACTCCGCTGTACAGAGCGGCCTTCGGAGGCCACCTGGAAGCCGTGGAGCTGCTCCTGAAGCTGGGCGCCGACCCCCGGGTGCACGCGGATGACGGGAGCACCCCGGAGCAGGTGCGGAGCGCAGGCGGGGGCCGCCCCTTGGCGGGTCGAACACCCTCCACACCGCCCAGCACGGTCAAGCCCACGGCCCTTTCGGGCGGCCGCCTCTGCGTGGGCTCCGGGGCTCAGTCCTCACCCACCTCAGGAAGTGGCAGGGAGGTGGGGAAACGGAGGCTGGCAACTGCAGGGCTGACGAGGAGCTTGAGGCCTGAGGCCAGAATCTGGGGCCTGCCCCCCACTAGCAGCCCTGCTTCCAGGCTTCCACCCCGGGCTCCCCAAGGTTGTGGCTGGGGTCCCCCCATCCAGCTGGAGTGCTGCCCTCTGCTCTTCCCCGGGGCCCGGTCTCACCCCTCCCGTGGGGGGCTTTCCCCCACACCTGGCCACCCACACAAAAGACCCACGGAGGAGGGTGGTGGCCTGGCCAAGCCCAGGCCTGCTGGGGGGGCGCCCTCGGGCCGGCCGGGCAGAGCTGAGGGCCAGGGCTGGAAGGGGTCGCACTGCCTAGGTGCCCGGAAGGATGCCGCCCAACTGGACTTGGCAAAATCTGAACATTCTGCTCAGCAAAGACCCCGTGAAGAGGGAAGGGGCTGCCAACCCCGCACCCCACAGGCCCGAGAGTGCCTGCTGCCCGCCCACGGCGACGGGCCTCGCTGGGCGGCAGAGCAGCCGGGGGCGCGGTGCCCTGGAGGGGCTGCGGTGACCGCAGCGGGAAGCGGCCCTCACTCGGGGTCGGCGGTCGCGCGGCAGGCGCTGGGGCGGAGGCTTGGGGTGTTGGTCTGGTGGCTGTGGCAGCCGAAGCAGGGGCGCCGACGGGCAGGTCCACGCGGGGGGCCCTCAGGGGCGTTTCTCCAGGGTCCGGGAGCCGCAGCCCTGAGCCCCCGCTCCGTCTGCGGCCGAGTCTGGGGCCGCTGCTCCCCTCTGCCCCCCGGCCGCGCGGCGCCGCCTCTGGCTCCAGGCAGGGCGATTCCTTGAGCAGGACGGAACAGCGGGGCCCCCTGTGGGTAACCCCCCTGCACCCGTAGCCTCTCGCCCCCACGCGGCCCACCCGGGCACGTCCACGCCCTGCAGCTCCCGCCACACACGGGCACTGGAGAAGCGTCTGCCGCGCAGGAGGGTGCCGGGCGCCGCTGCCGGGAACGTGCGGTTTTTGTGACTTCCCGGGAATCGGCGACTGTCTTGAAATACGTTAGTGAAGGGCCAGGCTGCGGGGCAGCAGGACGCCGCGGCCCGCCGAGAGGAGCAGAGCTGCTGGAGCCCGCCAGTCGGGAGGGCGGGCACCCGCCCCGGCCGCACCCCCAGCCCGGGCGCAGCACGGACGAGGCTCCACCGGGGGTCGGCCCGCGCGGAGCCGCAGGGGGCGCAGACACAGAAGGCGGCGAGCCGGCGCGCCCCGGGCCGCCCCCCCCCCCCCCCCCCCGGGAACTGCGCGGCAAACCCAGACAGACTGTGAGAAGTAACGTTCTCCGGGACGGCAGCGCCGGTGACCCCCAAGAGGCCGGACACGGGAAAGGGGCCCGGCTGGCCAGGCCGTGGCGGGGGGCGGCCGCGAGCCCGGAGACGGAGTGGCGGGCCCAGGGGCGGCCTGGGGAGCGGCTGCGAGGAGGGAGGGCGGGGCGCCACCGTCGGGGAGGGCAGACCCGCTGCGGGGAGCGGGCGGCAGGGCGGTCGGGGGGAAGAATTGCTTGGGGAGCGCGTGCTCAGGGAGGGCCCGCGGGTGACACGCTCGTGGTCCACCGGCCGCGCCAGAGTCCGGAACGCGGACGGGAGGCGCCCAGACGAGCGCGGCGTCTGTCCAGACCCCAGGAGACCGTGGCGCGGGGAGGCAGCCGAGACAGTCCCGGCTGGCGCCAGGTGTCCGCGCGGGGCGAGTGTCCACACCAGATTCTAGAGAGGCAAGGGCTGTCCCTGCGGGCTGGTGGGGCCTGGTGGGGCCCGTGCACTCGAAATAAAACCAGAGAGAGAAAGGAGCCCCCACAGGAGGAGGGCGTGGCCTCGGGACGAGCCCGGGAGCAGCAGGCAGGTGGTGCTGACCCTCTCAAGCAAGAAGCGATTGCTGGCCGGACGCCCACAGCAGACCTCCTGGCAGCCTGCACCCCATTATTGCCCCCCGAGAGGCGGCAGCAGGGGGAGGGCGGGGCAGGAGTGCCCCCGCGTCCTACTGAAGTCAGCGGGAGACAGCAGGAGGGAAGCACCGGTGGCTGCGAGTCTCTCCACCTTGGCACACCCTCCGGCCCCTCTGGGACGAGCTGTGACACCCCACAGGCCACACCCACCATGCCTGACCACTCCCTGTCACTAGGTGGCTTCACTGGATGCCGTGGTCAGCGTGCTACAGTCGTGGGACCTGAGCCTCACGGACACCATGCTCCAGAACATGGAGGCCGAGCGGCAGCGCCAGGCCCGGGAGGCCGAGCAGAACCAGGAGGCGGAGGCCAAGAGGTGAGGCCAGGGGTAGGGGTGGTGGGTGGCGAAGCCCCTCTGACTGAGCACCTTCCCGCCCTCCCAGCTTGAACCTCAAAGTACAACGGCTGGTGAAGGGGCAGCAGCAGTGCCACAAAGAGGTGGGTGCCAGCCTCTGCAGGTGGGGGTGCGGTGGGTGGGGGAGTGAGAGGGGAAGAAGCCCTGGCCTGGGGATCACCTCCCCAGCTGCAGCAGGCCTGTCCCCCGCCAGCTGCAGCACGCCTGTCCCCCCCAGCTGCAGCAGGCCTGTCCCCCCAGCTGCAGCAGGCCTGTTTCCCCCAGCTGCAGCACGCCTGTCCCCCCCAGCTGCAGCAGGCCTGTCCCCCCCAGCTGCAGCAGGCCTGTCCCCCCAGCTGCAGCAGGCCTGTCCCCCGCCAGCTGCAGCACGCCTGTCCCCCCCAGCTGCAGCAGGCCTGTCCCCCCAGCTGCAGCAGGCCTGTTCCCCCCAGCTGCAGCACGCCTGTCCCCCCCCAGCTGCAGCAGGCCTGTCCCCCCCAGCTGCAGCAGGCCTGTCCCCCCAGCTGCAGCAGGCCTGTCCCCCCAGCTGCAGCAGGCCTGTCCCCCCCAGCTGCAGCAGGCCTGTCCCCCCCAGCTGCAGCAGGCCTGCTGTGAGCTGAGCCGGAGGGTGGCCGAGCACAACAAGTGTCAGCAGAGGAGCATGGGCAAGGCTGAGCTGATGCTCCAGGTGGGCATCCAAGGGGTACCCTCCCCTCCCAAACTGGGGGTATCACCTTTCTGGGACTGGGCAGGACGTGGGGTAAAGCTCTGGCGAGGTGCTGAGGGGAGTGGGGGCCCCTCCTCCAGGCCATCAAGGACGCGGAGGCCCAAGTGGACAGGCTGCGGCAGGAGGCCCGGAGGGCGGAGGAAATGCTGGCGATGGCCCGGCTGGAGCTGCGGGAACAGACCCAGGACCCAGAGGGTGGGTGCAGCGGGCAGGGCGGGCGGGCGGGCTGGGGCGGAGCCACACGCTCTGATGGCCCATGGCCCGCAGAGGAGGAGCCGGGGCTCCGCTGCCAGGTCGCCGAGCTGCACGACGTGCTGATGGAGGACGTGGGCGGCCGCATCCACGCCGACGGCCGGTCAGTGGGCAGGGCTGGCGGGGTGGGCGTGGGAAGAGCCAGGCTGCCGCCGAGACGGTGACCTGGTGGCCGCCACCAGATGGCCCCTTGTCATCGACCCTTCGGGCCAGGCGGCCGCCTTCTTGCGCTACCGGGACACCAACTACGTGGACACGATGGACCCAGACCACCTGCGCCCAGAGCGGATTCGGCTGGCGCTGCTGGGGGCGCTCAGGTGAGGCCGCTAGGTGCCAAGGGAGCGCCGCCCGCCCCGCCCCACGAGCCCACCCTCGCCCCCGCCGCCCGCGCAGGTACGGGAAGCCGCTGGTGTTCGACCTGCGCGAGGCGGACCTGTTTGCGGTGGTGCAGCGGCAGCTGGAGCAGGTGCAGCCTGGGCTGGCGCAGGAGCTGCTGAGCGGCGCGCTGCTGGCGCACGGCCGGTACCAGGCGCTGTGGCGGCCCCACGACGGGCCCGAGTATGACCCCGCCGGGTTCCAGGAGGCGCGGCTGCACCGCTTCCGGCTCATCTTCGTCACCCGCGCCTCGCGGCCTCCGGACGAGCAGCTGCGGCGCCTGCTCCCCGTGTATGTGCAGCCGCCGCCGGGCATGGGCCCTGGGGGCTGGGGGCGCCCACTGGCCCCAGCCCCGCAGGAGCAGGGTGGACAGACTGACCGCCCGAGTTAAAACGTAATCAATTTTATTTCCTTAAACCACAAAATAGAGTCTTTGGTTGTACAAACGTCACTAGTTACAGTCTTGCCAAGAGGTCCGTCTGGGGGGCAGTTAGTGGGTGGCCGGGACTCTGGAGGGGTCTCTTGGAAACGCTAACCTCAGGCTAGAAGACGCGCGCGGGGGCGGGGGGGGCGGGGGGGGGGGGCGGACAGCTGCTCCTCTAGGAGGGCACGGGGCCCAGGCCGCGGCGGCCGGGGCGCACGGGGCGGCGGCTGCTGCACAGCGCCACCTCCTCGGGCCTCGCAGCTGGTGACGGCCGGCCCAGAAGCACCATGGCCACCTCTCCGTCCTCCTCCTGTGGACCTGTGGGCGGGGGCAGTGAGCTGAGGGGCAGGCGCCCGCAGCCCGCCGGCCCTGACCCACCGACTCACCAGGGCTGGGGGACGGATCCAGGGACCTCAGCTCTTCCACAAAGTCCGGGGACTGAAACGGGGAGAAGGAGGGCGTGGGGTGGCGCCCAGAACTCCCCCGAGCCGCCCAGAGCCCAGTCAGAAAGTGGGGGGTGCCCCATGCCCCAGCATCAGCACTTGACAGGCGGGGAAGGCACCGGAGGGCCAGGCGCGGCGCCGGGTGGGCGCCGGTACCTGCACGCCACAGACGGGCCTGGAGGAGGGGAGGGCGGCCAGCAGCCGGTAGGCGCGCTTCCTCCCGGGCGGGGCCTCGCAGCGTGAGGGGAGAAGGCAGAGAGTGAGCGGGTGGGGGGCCCGAGCCCCAGCCGGGGCGCGCAGGGCTGGGGGGGCAGGCAGCTGCACTGGCTCCTCACCAGGCGTCCCGGGAGGTGCTGGTCTGGGGGCCGAGGTCTGGGGGGGCGAAAAGTGCCGTTGGCCGAGACCCCCACCTCGCTGGCTGAGCCCTCCCCCTGCCGGGGTCCCACGGACCTTCCAGGGGGGTGGGCGACGGGGTGGGCGCAGGCGAGGGGGCCTCGGGCAGCCGCTCCAGGGGCCCACGCTTGCTGCGGCCCTCCTGGGACTTGCTCAGCACCATCTGGGCGCGGAGGGCGTCCTGCTCCAGGGACTTCATCCTGCGGGGCCGTGGAGGGCGGGTGGGCAGGGCCGCCAGCACCTGCTGCCCACCCGCCCGTGCCCCCCCCCCCGCGCCCACCGGCCATACCTGGCTGCCCGCCACAGCGCCCGCTTCTCGGCCTCTAGCGCGCGGCGCTCGGCCGGAGACAGAGCCCGCTCGGGCGCCGGCAGCTCCGGGCTCTGGACACGCAGCCGCTCCTGGTGGCGCCGCTCCGCCTTGGCCGTCCGCACCGGGGCGCTGCCCCCCGGGGGTGGCGAGGACACCGGACCGGGCCTGGACAAGGGACAGGGCGTGGGGGCTCGAAGGGCTGGGGCGGGCGGGCGGAGGACGGCCAGGGAAGGCGGGGGCTCTCACCCAGAGGCGGGGCCCGACCCGGCCCAGGGCAGCTCCTCCTCGGGCTCCTCCTCGTCGTGGGGCCCCACCGCGCGGAGGGGGGGCCCCGCCTCGGCCGCCGCCTCGCTCAGCAGCTGCGCCCGCTTCTGCTGCAGCTTCCGGGCTGGGGGGGGCGGGCGGGTCAGCCCAGGACCGCGCGGCCCCGGCCCTCTGACCCCAGCTGCCCCCCGCCCCCGCCTACCTTCCTCCTCCTGCATCTTCCGCAAGTCATCAGCACCCACCAGGGACACGCGCTTGGGGGGGCCCTCGGCCTGGGGAAGCCGGACCTCCAGCTCGAAGTACTTCTGCCGCTCGCGGAAGGACAGCTGCTCCGGGGGGGCGGCGGGCCCGGGCAGGGCGGTCTGGGGGGAGCGGGCCCTGAGACAACGCCCCAGGCCCCTCTGGGCCGGCGGGGCAGGGGGAGCGGGGGTGCGGGCGGCACCTACCTGCGCGGGTCCATCCTGGGGCAGGGGCAGGGCCGGGCCGGGCACAGCGGCGAAGGTGCGGTAGGCCTGCTTCACGTTGGTGGGCAGCGCGTCGGGGGAGGGCGGGGAGGGGGGCTAGGGCGGCACAGGGAGCCGTGCTGGACAGCTGCCCCGCGGCCGTCACCACCCGCGGCGGCAGCTGCTCCGCTGCTCCTCCCACACCCCACTCCCGCGGGCGGGGCACTCACAGTGCGGGGGTCACCTCTGCCCCCGGGGGCCGGGGGGCCCCTAGGCCAGGCCTGAGCCAGCGGCTGGATCACCCCCGGTTTTGTCTGCAGAGGACAGGGGCGGGAGACCGGGAGGGGACCGGGTCCAGGCGCAAGGGTGAGAGGGTGAGGGAGAGACAGAGTGTGCTAGAACCCGGGGGTCAGCTGCTGCCCACCCGGACAGTGGGCCCAGGCCTGGCCTCGGCAGCAGAACCCCACTCCGCAGCGGGGAGGGGTAGGCAACTGGCCCCGAGGACCCCACACACCCAAGGGCAGGGTGAGCCGTCACAGGCTCCATGGTGGTGCCCCGGGTCCCAGGTCACGGGGCGGGGGGGCGGCACTGTCCACACCATCTTGTGGGTGCTCACCTGCTGCTGGCCGGGCGAGCAGGAGGCTCTGGCCAGCGTCGCTCCAGGCGTCCCAGGCGGGGCCTGCAGGAGCAGCGGTGGATGAGGGGCAGCCGCGGGGCCCGAGAACAGTTGGCCCCCTGGTCACAGCCCAGTTGTCCCCAGACAGGCCCGGAGGCGCCCTCAACCAGCACCAGGGGCTTGTCCTCGGCCTGCCGTCAGCAGCTCTCCCTGTCCCCCAAGGTGGGGAGCAGGTGGGAGGCCCGGGGTGAGCGGCCATCTGTCCAGGACAAGGGACTGCCGCGGGGGAGCGGGGAGCTTCATGGCAGAGGTGGGACAGGTAGGCAGACCCAGACGAATGCGGGACAAAGCGGAGAGCAGGGACGCGGCGGCGGGGTGGGGCTCTGGCATCCAGGTAGGGCCCTCTGCTGGCACTGCCCAGCAGACCAGCCACCTTCCCGCCAGCTGCCCACGGCGCCCTCCATCCTGGCGGTGGACACTGGGCTCCTCCGGGGCTTCCCGCTCTGGTTCTGCATCCACGCCCCGACGCGGACACCCCCACCCACGCCTCTGGCAGGCGGGCCCCCTGGGACCCCGTGGTGGGCCCTGCCACTCACCGGGGCCTCCGGCCCCCATGGCGGGGTCGGCAGGGAGGATCCAGGCAGCTCCTTCTCCTGGGAGCAGAGTGGCACCGGTCAACGGGGGCCAACCTTGGGCTGCCCGGCCCGGGGCTGCCCGCCTCGTGGCTCTCACCTTGCCCAGGCCCTCGGGACTCATCTCCCGGTCGACGGAGGAGATGCTGTCCAAGCTGTTCCTGCGGCCGGCACCGGCCGCGAAGGGGTTGGCGATGACGCCCGGCGACACCTGCGGGGCAGACAGGGCTGGCGTTCGGCTCCACCCCTGGGTTGGGCTGGAGACTGGGCCAGAAGCGCCAGAGGCCACGCCTGGCTCGGGGGGGGCGGGCGAGCAGCAGCGGTGGCTGGCCTGGGAGAGGCCGGCCGTGCCCCGCCCTCTGGGGCGCTGGGTGCCGACTGCGCAAGCGGGGGTGGGCCGGGCCGTGGGCGCTGGACACACTTGCGCTTGAGACCCCGGGGGCAGTGACGACAACGGCTGTGCAGAGCCGGCAGAGAGCGGTCAGAGAAGGCCTGCCGGGCAGGAACAGGGCCTGGGAGACAGCTGAGCGCGGCAGCCGGTCCCAGGTCTCCCCAGCAGCAGGGCCGCGGGCCGGGCAGGCCCCCCCCCGGGAGGACGCTCAGGCCAGAGGAGCTCGTGCGCGAGGGGAGCCGCAGCCCCGGGCAGCTTGAGCTTCGAACACAGCAGGGAAGGCGGCCAGCTGTCGCCCCCCACAGCGGAGCCGGAGCGGGCCCGGAGCCCTCGTGGGGAGTGGCCGCTCTACCCCAGGAGACCGACCTGGCGGCCCTGGACATGGCGTCACCGATGGACGGGCCTGGCCACAGCAACCTACGCCAGCAGCCACAACCCCCGCAGCGGGCTGCTGCTCTGCCCAGGGCGCCCGGCACGGCCTCCGAGTTTCAAGATCATCTCACGCTTCTGCTTGTGTCTCTCAGAAGAGAACAAGGGCAGCTCGGCCGGAGCGGCAGGAGGGTGCCCGCTGCCCGGCTGGGCTACAGCGTGGGGCGGGCGGGCGCTTGCGTGCTTGGGACAGGTGGGGCCGCAGCCCTCGGAAGCAGGCAAGACGGGGACGTGTATACGTGGAGGGCTCCGGCGCCAGAGGACGCTGACCCGCTGCAGGCAGAAGCGCCGAGGACGGGGCCCCCAGGCCCCACGGATGCTCTGGACCCATGGGAAATGGGGTGCATGTCCAGCCACCTTAACTAGCCTCTCGAAGCACCCGGCTGTGCCCGCGAGCCCTATCCTGGCAGCACCACGACCTCAGGCCCTATGTGGACACTGCAGGTCTGCATGGCCCCAGGCTCCACAAGGGGAGCGAGTGACCTGTCCAGCGGATGACAGGACATGGAGCGAAGGGCGGTGCCAGTGGGAGCCCTCCAGAAGTGCAGGCCGCGGCACAGCACAGGGCACAGCTCCCGTGGCGTGGGGCCCGTGGGGCACTAGCCACCCCCTCAGAGGAGAGACCGGGCCCAGCTGCGCTTCCAGGGGCTGTAAGATGCTACACACACCGTCTCAATGAGCTCCCAACGGGGCAAGCTCTCCTCGGCAAGAGCCACATCCCGCAAGCTGTGAGGGAAAAGGCGGCAGATTTGCACAAGCTCCACTCGCCGTGACCCCAATGCCTCACTGCCGAGGACACCATGGTGCGAGCAGAGCGAGGCAGCGTGGGTGCCAAAGGTACCAGGGAAGACGGCACCCCCAACCTGCCCCCTGGGGGCAGCAACTCTTGCTCTCCGCGGCGAACTACCGTCCAGCCACGCAGGGCTGGCCAACTCCCCAAGGTGCCTCCTGCAGCCCCCGGCGCCAGAGCTGGGGCACCTCCACCCTGCTCGGCCGCTCCTCCGTGACAGAGGAAACGCGCCCACCATGGGGGCAGGTGTCAGCGCGGGAAGCGTGGGGTGGCCACATCAGCCCAGGAACCCCGGGGCATATGAAAGCAGAAAGGACAGCAAGACCCAGGGGGCCCGTCCAAGAGACAATGCTGGCCTGAGAGAGTAGCTGCCCCCCAGTCTTGGCTCCTGCTGGGTCAGCCTGAGCTGCTGTCTGGTGGCACGTCAGGTGGAGGCACCGCGCCCACCTCAGGCGTGTTCACCTGCCCAGGCCTGAGGGCCATGGCGTTGGGGCGCTGCCCGTCTGGAGGTCCCTCGCCCCCTCCCAGATCAGAACCTGCACCGGCAGGCACAGGCCGGGGAGCACTGACCTCCGGGGGGGCCTCGAAGCCCTCGCAGACCAGCACGGTCAGGGTGTCGCCTGCGCTCCGCAGCAGCTGCACCGCCTCCCCGTGCGTCAGGCCTAACAGGCTCTGCTGGTTCACCTCCAGCAGCCGCAACCCCACCTGCAGGCGGCCGTCGCGCCCAGCGGCCCCCGTGGGGCTCACCTGTGGGAAACCGTCCTCACAGGGGCTGCCGGACACCAGGGCCGGGCCGGCAGGCGGGCGGGCGGGGCAGGCCTACCTTGGAGATGAAGATGCCCTCATCCGTGGGGTCACAGGGATTCCCCGCGTGGCCCCTGGCGCCCCCTCGCACACTGATGCCCAGCTTCTCCCCAGGGGCCTTCTGGATGCAGAGCTCCCGCAGGCCGGGCGGGGGCGGGTCCCGCCGCACCAGCAGCACCAGCTCCGAACAGGGCCGGAGCAGGGCGCTGACCGCGTCCTGGTGCGTGGCCTCGCGCACGTCCTGCCCGTTCACCGCCAGGATGCGGTCCCCGACCCTCAGGCCACCGCGTGCAGCCAGGCCTCGCGGCAGCACCTGTCAACAAGGGAGCGTGTGGTGGCTGGGGCCGCAGACCCTCGCCCGGGATCCCCCAGCCCGGGGCCGCCCTACCTTGGAGATGAACACGCCGGGCTCCTGGATGCCGAATGGGTGGCTGGAGTGATCGGAGCCCCCGACCACGCTGAGCCCCAGTGGGCCCCCAGCCCTGGGCAGGCAGATCTCCTGCATGTGAGGAGCACAGGGGGTGTCGGTCAGGGCCCGGGTGGGGCCTAGCCCGGCGGCTGTGGCGGGAGGACTCAGGTACAGGTGACCGCACAGGATGCGACACTGGTGTCCAGGGCCGGGGGCTGGGGTGCCCGCTCCCCGGGGACCAACACGAGCACCGGGACCTCACCTCCACGGGGTATGGCCCCTCCAAAGCAGCGGCCAGCAGGCTGGGGGTTAGCCGCAGCGGCCCGGGGTCCCCAAGGGTGGCAGGAACCACGAAGGTGGTGGCAGCAGATGGCGATGAGGGCGAGTCTGGTGGGGGGCTGGGGGGCAGGGTGCCCCCAGTCTCCCGCTCCAGGAGCAAGGCAATGGTGGGGGAGGCAGCGGTCAGCAGGGAGACGGCGTGGTCGTGCCGGGCCTCGGTCATGTCCACCCCGTTGATCTGCGAGAGGAGAGGCGGTCAGGGGCCCGCGGGCCAGCAAGGCAGAGGAGCACGACGGGAGGGTGCTCACCGAGAGGACGCGGTCTCCGACCTGCAGGGTGCCGGCCCGCTGGGCAGCGCCGCCCTCCGCGATGCGGGAGATGAAGATGCCCTAGAGGCAGGAGCGGTCAGCACCAGCCGCCCCCCACGACCCCACACCCCCTGCGCCCGCCGCCTCACCCCGTGGCCGGCCCGGTAGGGCGTGGAGCCTCTCCCGCCGGCGATGCTGAAGCCCAGCCCCTTGTCGCTGCGCGCCAGGCAGGCCACATGGCGCTGGCGCAGGGGCCCTGGGCCTGGGGCCTCGGGGGGCAGCAGGGGCAGGCGCAGGGCGCCTGCCCGCCTCTCCCGGGGGCTGTAGTCGTCCCCTGGCCGCAGCGGTGTGACGGTGACGGCGTTCTCGGGCTCCACCATGCGCTCCCGCCACAGCCGCATCTGCACGGAGGCCCCGGCGCCCCGCAGCGCCTCCACGGCCTGGTGGTGCTCGGCCGTGTGCAGGGCCACGCCGTTCACCTGTGGGTGGGGGCTTCAGGCCTGTCCCCTCCGGGACCCCCGCTCCCCAGAGCAGGCCCCGCCCTGCCAGGGCCCCGGGGGGCACCCACCAGCACCCGAGCCTCACTCTCCCCTCCCCGAGAAGCCTGTGCCCTGGGCGCCCCGTGCCTCCCGCCTCCTGCGGACCGGGGCGCAGCTGCTGCTCTGACAGGCCCAGGCCAGGCTCACCTCCAGGAGCTTATCGCCCACGCGCACCCCAGCCCGGGCAGCCGGGCCCTCCTCGGACACGCGGGAGATGAAGATGCCCTAGGGAGCGGCGAGAGCTCTGAGTGCCCACCGCGGGGCCAGGGGAGCTGTGGGTTCAGGGGAGCCCCAGCCTGACGGGTAGCTGCTCACCTCGTCATCCCCCTTATAGGGAGTGGAACCTTTGCCACCCGCGATGCTGATGCCCAAGCCTCCGGTCTGCCGCAGGATGGTCAGCGTCAGCTGGAACAGAACGGATGTGGGATGTGCGAGGGCCCGGGCTGCGCGAGGCCTCCCGGGGGCACAGCAAGGGGCAGGGGCTAGCCCTCTCAGTGGCCGCCTCTGTCGCAGCCTGTCCAGGTGCGGCAGAGCGAAGCCCAGGGCACCGAGCAGCTGGGTCCGTAAGGTCCATGCCTCGGGGACAAGGGCCTCGGCTCGGCCCTCGGCCTCCAATCCCGGGGTAGGGCTGCCCGGCGGCAGCGCCGTCCCTGTCTGGTGGTGTCGGCAGGCCTCAGGGCCGCGTGGGGACGTGTCGGCCCAGCCTAGCTCTGCAGCAGGCGGCGGGTGCGGAGGAGACCTAAGCAGGAGCGGGAGCAGGGAGAGCAGGAGCAGGAAAAGCAGGAGCAGGAGCGGGGGGAGCGCGGGCGGCAGCGGGAGGCGGCGCGGGCGGGGCGGCCAGCAGAGAGCGACAGTACAGACCTCTTCCTCCTCCACGCGAGCGGGCTCTATCAGCAGGTTATTGGCCTGGTCAAACGACACCCCCTGTCGGGACGGGAGCAGCGAGCATGCAGTGAGCCGCCAGGCCCCAGGCGCGAGAGAACAGTGGGAGACCACACCAAGCTCCGCAGCGCCAGGCCACCCCCACCGCGCCGGGCGAGGGCCAGGCCCGCGGCTCCACGTGGACACGGCCTGGGGGCACCCAGTGCCCACGGCCCCCGTGGCCCTGCCCTCAGGTGGGCCCGAGACGTAAGTCAGAGAGAAGGGAGTGACCGGGCCCCTGGGGGGGCCACAAGGCCCGTTCATCCGGTCAGCAGCCCCAGGGGCCACCTGCGGCCAGAACGGCAGGCCCCAGGGCCGAGACCCACCTTGACGGAGGGCGCGGAGGCCGCGGGCTCCTCCTCCTCCTCGCCCGCCGCTGCCTCCCGAGCTTCGTCCTCGTCCTCGTCCTCGTCCTCCTCGGCCCGCGGGGCCCAGGGCGCGTGGGGGCCGTTGTGCCAGCTGCCGGGCCCTGCCAGGCCCCCCCCGCCGGGCTGCACCCCCTGCAGCAGGGCCGCCACGGCCTCGGGCTGGGGTAGCTTGGACACCTTGAAGTGCTTCTTGTAGTGCGGCGTGTCCTTGCGGATGAGGCGCTGCCGCCCGCTCGGCAGAGCCCAGGACGCCTCAGGCTGCCCTTCCTCCCGCTCGCCATCCTCCCTGGGCAGCAGGGCGTCCTCAGCAAAGCGCACTGTGGGCTGCGGGGAAAGCAGAGACGGGGCCGCCCTGAGGGCCGAGGAGGGGCCGCCCCAGGCCAGAGCGGCAGGCGGGGCTCGGCTCCGCTGGCTCCGGTGGCACTGGCCGGCCCCAGCCTGGGCCTCACCTCCTCGTAAGCCTCCTCGGCCACCTCCTCCAGACTGGCGGGCGGGGTTCCCCGTGGGTCGGATTCTGCCTCGGCGGGCGCAGCCTCGGCATCCCCCTGGGAGGAGGTGCCGGCAGAGGGGTGCGAGTCTCCGCTCAGGCCCGACGAGGTGCTCAGCCTCCTCTCCTGCGGAGCCGGGCGAGCGCGGGTGGGTGAGGCCCAGAAACAGCACCCGTGGCTCAGGATGGTTCCGACAGCTCTCGGCTGCCCCGGCCGGCGTCCCTGGTGACGTGCTGCCCCTGCAGTCACCCCCAGCAACGCCGCGACAGGACCAGGACACCCCCAAGAAAGCAGAAGCCGCGTGGCCGAGCAATGACCAGAACCTCACAGACAGAGTGCGGTCTGCCTGGCCCTAGGACTGGCCCCTCGCACGGCTGGTGACACCCCAAGCGGCAGAGGCGGGACCACCGCCCTGGGCCGGTCCTCCTGAGCTCCCGCCCCACACAGTTCTTGGGGCCCGAAAAAGACCCCCCAGCCATAGGCAAAATGCAGCCAGTTGGGGTGCCCCCACCCCCTGCATGCCCGTAAGCACCTCTTCCGAGGGTGAGGGTGGCCTGGGGTCCTGCTGCTGGGCGTGAGCCTCGCCCCGGCGCTCCTCGACACCCCTCTTCATCACCCTGAGCTCGCTGGGGTGGGGTGTGGCACGGCGCTGCAGCCCCTGCCGTGGGCCCAGAGTGAGGGAGACAGACCCGCGTCAGGTGGGGACAGTAAGGCAGGCAGGCGGGCGGGCGGGCGGCTGGCGGGGGACCCCACCCCCCCATACCGGCTTTTCGGCCGCCGCCTCCTCGGCATCCTCGTCGCCCAGGGGCGCCTCCAAAAACTGGATGACGCTGACACGACCAGGCAAGGTGTCACTCCAGCTCCCCGAAGGGCTGCTCCTTGGCCCGGGCGCGTCTGTAAGAGGTGAGCATCAGTGCAGCCCACGCCAGGGCCAGACCCCCCGGGTGCCCACACCTACCGAGGTCAGGCGCTGGCTGCTGGGGCAGCAAATAGCAGGTGAGCACCTTCTCCCCGGTCTGGGCGTCATCCTCTGTCTGGAAGCGCAGCATGGGCTGAGCCTGGTTCTCGGCCAGCCACAGGGCCTTCAGGTTGAGGTGGGTGAGCGCCAGAGGCAGGCTGCGCAGCCTGCGGGCACCGTGCGTCAGGCGTGTGTCCTGCGGCTCCGTGCGGGAGTGGGGTTGGGGGGATGGGGGGATGGTGCTCACCGGTTCCCAGCCACGTCCAACACATGCAGCTCCGCCGTGTGGGCGAGCTCGGGGGGTAGCAGAGCCAGGCGGTTGTCCCTCAGAGACAACACGCTGAGGGACACGCAGCCCCCGATCTCAGGGGGCAGCAGCTCCAAGCGGTTCCGGTCCACGTTGAGGTTGGTCAGCTTGGTCAGCTTCCCCAAGGAGTGGGGCAGGGCCTGTGGGGAAGGGCCAGTTGACGGGGTCTTCCAGGGCCCTCGCCGAGCACTGCACCCCCACCCAGGTCCCCGGAGGCCTGTCCTGTGCCCAGGGTGGGCCCCACCGTCAGCAGGTTCTCCGTGAGGACCAGCTCAGACAGGTTCTCGCAGCCCCCGATGGCCTCCGTCACCTCGCACAAGCGGTTCTGGTCCACCTTGAGAATGGACAGCTGCTTCAGCTGACCTGGTGGCGAATGTACAGAAACACGAGACTGGAAAAATGGTAACAGCTCCCGAGTCCACAAACATGAATTCCAGGCACCCCCCCAACCCCATGGCCTATCCCCAAGCCCCGCGTAAAGCCACCTGCCATCTCTCAATCCACCTGACCCGCGCCCCCCTGGGTACCCTTGCAGCTTCCCGTCCCCGAGAGAAGGCAGCCTGGCCCCCCAGCCTGGGAGCTCAGATCTGGTGCCGGGCAGGCGCAGCCCAGCCCCTCATCTGGTCCCGTGCTGCTCAGCCCTCGCTGACCCACCGATGCCGTCGGGGAGCCGCTGCAGCTGGTTCTGGGACAGCAAGAGGTCCGTGAGCAGCACCAGGCCGCCCAGCTCGGCGGGCAGCTCTTCCAGCCGGTTCTCGGACACATCCAGGCACACCAGGCGCCGCAGGTTCCCGAGCTCCTGAGAGGACACGGGTCAGGGAGCAGCCCGACAGGAGACCAGGGCAGCCGCGCCCTCACTCACCGGGGGCAGCGTGGACAGCTGGTTCCGGTCCAGCCACAGCTCGCGCAAGTTAGGCAAGGCCCCCAAGGTGTCAGGCTGTAGAGAGAGAGTGTGAGAGGAGTGCCCACCCTGCCCGCCCTGCCCGCCCTGCCCGGCCCCGCCCCCACGCACCAGCACTTCCAAGTCGTTGCCGCCCAAATCCAACTGCTCCAACTTGACCAGGAAGGACAAGGACCTGCGGGAGGCAGCAGGGGCGCGTGGCTGTGGGCCCGGCCGCCAGGCCGCCGGCAGCCGCAGGGGGAAGATGGGGGCGGGGGGCACTCACGCAGGCAAGGCCTTGAGCAGGTTCTCTCGCAGCTCCAGGGTCACGAGGTTGGCGAGGCTGAGGGAGAAGCCGGGTGAGGGCGAGCGGGGCCTGGGGAGGGCAGGATGGGGCGGCCACCCCCAGCCCCCTGCACGCACCTGCCCACGTCCCCGGGCAGCGCCTGCAGCGACACGTCGTTCAGGGCCAGGTGGGCCAGGCTGCGCAGCTGGGTGAAGCCCTCCGGGAGCCTGCGCGGAGGGGCGCTCAGACGCCCGCGGGGGAACGCGCCGCCCGCCCCGGCCCGCCCCGGGGGCCACCCACCTGGACAAGGGGTTCCCGCTGAAGTCCGCGATCTCCAGGGCCTTGCAGAACTTGATGCTCTCGGGGATCTCGGGGATGTCTGCGGGGGGAGGGGAGTCAGGCCGCGCGGCCTCCCGCCGCGCCCCCGCCCGCGGACCCCGCGCACCGTTGCGGGACACGTCCAGCTCCACCAGCTGCATGAAGTTGGCCACCTCGGGCGGCAGGCGCTGGATCTCGTTGTCGCTCAGGCCCAGCTTGCGCAGGTTCAGCAGCCGGAAGAAGGGCTGCGGGCGGGCGGGCGGGCGGGCGGGTCAGGCCGGGCCTCGGCCGGGGCCGCGCCCCCCCCGGGCTCCGCCGCGCGCGGGGGGGGGGGGCCGCGAGGGGCTCCCGCCGCCGCCGCCGCCCGCCCGCCCCGCCCGCCCCGCCCGCCCGCGCCCCGCGGCGGCCGCACCTTGGGCAGCTCGCGCAGCTGGTTGGCGTCGAGCAGCAGCTCCTCCAGGCTGCGGCTGTAGCGGTAGATCTCCTCGGGCACGGCCTGCAGCGAGCAGTGCCGCCGGTCCACCGCCTCCACGTGCCGGTTGCAGCGCCACAGCGGGATGCACCTGAGCATGGTGCGCGCGGGCGGCGCCCCGCATGGGCCCGCGGGGAGGGGCTCGGCCGCCGGCCTGGCGGGGGGCGCGGCCGCGGCGCTCACGCGCTCCGGGGGCGGCCCCGCATCCCGCCCGCCCGCCCGCTTCGGCTCGTCCGGTCCCGTCCGCTCGCCCGCCGCCGCCGGACCCGCCGCCGCCGCCACCCGCCGCCACCCGCCGGCCGCCGCGCAGCCCGCCGGGAAGGGAGGCCCGCCCTCGCCCCGGGAACTGCGATGCCCAGAAGGCCCCGCGCGCCGGCGCCTCCGAGCACCCGTAGCGGCCCGCGCACAGCCTGCCGGGAAGCGCTCCGTCCCCGAGCGCGAGGCAGGCCGGGAGCTGAAGTCCGCGAGCGGCGGCACCACCCCGGCGGCCCCGCCCGCGCCGCCAGCCGCCTCCCGCGCGCCCGCAGGAGCCCGGTCCGCCCCGCCCCGCCCCGCCCCGCCCCGCCCCGGGGAGAGGCCGGGGCCCCTGCCCAATAAACACAGGACTACGGTCCAGGGGGACGCTCAGGGCCAGCAGCATCTGCACCTTTATCCGCGCGCGGGGCGCAGGCCCCAGACACCACCCAGGACTCTCAACACCCGCAGGGACAGGGAGCAGGTCCAGGTCCAGGGGCCGCGCGGTCACGCGGAGAGGTCACTGTTATCGAAGCGCTCCTGGTCGTACACCTCGGCCACCACCTTGCGGCCGGCAAACCAGCGCCCGTTGAGGGCCTGGATGGCCTTGTGAGTCTCTGAGGCGACGGAAAACTCCACGAAAATCTTGACGATGATCTCCGCGTCCTCCTCCTCGCCCTGCTTCTCCTGGTAGATGATCACGCGGTTGACGGCCCCAAACTTGCCACACTCCTCTGTCACCTCCCCCTCCAGGTCATCATCGATGTCCTTGGGGTCCACCATGTTTCGCAGAACCATCACGGTGGACTGTGGGGAGAGCCGAGAGCTGCAGCCACTGCCCCGCGCTCCCAGCCGCCCCCACCCGGCCCGGCGCCCACCTCCTGCTTGCGGAGCAGCTTCTGCATGACCATGTGGCGGGCGCTGCTGCCCGAGATGCTCATGTGCTCCTGCTCGCTCAGCATCTCTGGCCTCTCCGACTCCGGAAACAGCTCCTCCTCCTCCTTCTCCTTCTTGGGCTCCAGGAGACCCAGCGTGGGAGGACTGGCCAGGATGGGGTTCACCACCCCCACAGAGGGAATGGTGACCGGAATGGGAGGCCGGGCGGGGGTCACACCTGCAGCAAATCCAACAGGTCCAGGGGTCACACCCACCTCGCCCCACCCCAGGAGCCCTGCTTCTCCTGGTAGATGATCATGCGGTTGACGGCCCCAAACTTGCCACACTCCTCTGTCACCTCCCCCTCCAGGTCATCATCGATGTCCCACAGAGGTGATGTCCCACAGGGAAGCACGTCCCACAGAGGTGACCCCGGCACGTGCAGGCCAAGAGATGGGCAAGGGGCAGAGGAAAGCCCTGACCTGTCACCTCACCTGTGATGACTCCCGGGGCCTGGGCTGCCATGACAGCCTGGGGCAGAGCCCCCAGGGGCTGGGCCAGGGTCAGTGCAGGGGATACCAGTCCAGGCGTGGCCAGGGTGCCCAGTACCGCTGCTCCAGCCACTGCTTCCTGAAATCCAAAAGGCCGTCGTGCTCAGCTCCGCTCTGGCTGCCTCTCACAGGCCCACCCAAGGCAGCAGCCCCAGAGGATTGTGTTGTGCTGCCCACAGTCGAACTGCCCGGGCCTCACCTGAGCTGTGATCTTGGCCGTGGCGGCAGCCGCAGCAACTGCAGCCGCAGGTGGGAGGCCTCCAGGCGTGGCAGGTGTAAGCAGGGGCATAGGGGGGGTGACGGCCTTGCCCACCCGCAAGTACTGGCCCCCCAGATCAAAGAGGTTCATGGAAGACACGGCATCCTGGGACGACTGGGCCTTCTCATACTCTGCAGGGTGGGGGTGGGGTGCGGTGGTGAGGACCGGCCCTGCCCGTCCCGGAGCGGTGCGAGGGCCAGTCCCGCCCCGGCCCCCAGGCTCACCAATGAAGCCATAGCCCTTGTGTTTGCCAGTTGTGGGGTCCCGGGCCAGCGTGCAGGATTTGATCTTGCCAAAGGCCTCGAACACACTCTTGATGTCGTCGTCCGAGAGGTCCTGGTGCACCGAGGCCACGTAGATGCGGTTGAAGGCACGTGCCTCCTCTGCCAGCTGGTCGATGATGGGCTGGGCCTGCCCGATGTTGCTGGGCCTGCCCACCTGGGGGCAGACACCAGGAGCCCCGGTAAGCTTTGGTCCCGTGGAGGCCGCTGACTGTGACAAGCGGAGCGCGCCGCCCGGGCCTCACCTTGATATTCCGGCCACCCAGCATCACCGAGTTCATCTGCTCCAGGGCCAGCTGTGCGGCTTCAGGGACCTCGTACTCCACAAAGGCAAAGCCCTGGACGAGGCACCCACATTAAGTTGGGAGAGCCCGCGTGGGGGCAGGGCAGGGCAGGAGGACCAGCCTCACCTTGTGCTTCATGGTGACGGAGTCCCAGGACATGTCGATGCTCTTGATGGGGCCGAAGGGGGCGAAGGCCTGGCGAATGGTGTCCTCCCCCAGCTCGTAGTAGATAGAGCCCACGTACACCCGGCACATGATGGCCAGCGCCCGCTGCCGCTGAGCTGCCATCTGGAGCAGGACAGAGGGGAGAGAAAGCCACTGGCTTGTAAGTGAGTGGGGAAGAGGCCGGGTAGCCCACTCCTCTCCCGGCCCCTCCCCAGCTCCCTGTGGGGAGGGCTCCCCACGGTAGCACGGCGCAGGCTCGGCCCCTGCAGTGACTCAGGGTGGCGGGGTCAGCAGGACCCCACCCCCAGGAAGGCAGGCCAGGCCTGAAGGCAGGTCACAGACGCAGCCAGCCCAGGTCCCAGGCAGACTGGCAGCAATGGCGGCGGGGCAGGAGCCAGGGGCACGTGCCGGCCTGCCCGGCCCACCCTCCAGCCTTGGGTCAGGTGCCCTGGGCTGGGTGCGAGGTCCTCCCGGGGCCCTGGCCAAATGCGCCGTGGAAGAGGGCAGGGGCAGCCATCCAAGCTGGAGGGACCCACTGGGGCTGAGCAGAAGGGGAAGCAGAAGACAGGGCAGCTACCACCCAGTAGAGACCCCCAGGGAGGAGAGTAGGTGCCCAGAAGGGGCGCCCTACAGAGGACGCAGTGGAGGCCCTGCCCCCACACAGGGCCTCTGCAGCCACTTCCTGCAGCACCAGGAGGCCAGGGGCACCCCAAGAGGCAGCAAGGCTCCCAGCACTGGGAAGGGGCCAGGCCCAGGGTCCTGCACGGGCAGATGTGACCCCCCCCCCCGGACAGCCTGACCATCGTGCCTTAGGGATGAGGGTCCCCAACTCTGCCACTTCCAAGGCAGTGGGGGTTCCCCAGAGCCACACACAGCAGGCCTCCAGGAGGGGGCTGCAGACCCGGGGCAGGCAAATATGAGGGAACCCTGGCTCCAAGCCCTCCACAAACAAGATTTCCCGCACCCACGTTAAAGGCCCCCGTGACCCGCAACCAGCTTCCTCCTCAGACGCCAGCAGGCCTAGGACAGGCTGGGCCTCCCTCCCTAAAGATACAGCCCTCTCTCCCCCAAACTCAGAAATCCCCCAATGGGGCCCCCCATCACCAGGCCTCAGGACCAAGGACCTGCTGAGACCAAGGACCCCCACAGGTGGAGCTGCACCCCCTTTTACACCAGGCAGTCCAGACACAAATCACCAGCTGCCCACAGGTCAAGGCTACCTGTCTTGTCACCGTGGACGCCCCAACAGCCGGGACAGAGAGCCCACACCCTGACACCCCCAGACCAGGGCTCGGCCGACCTTCCCAGAGAGGGCGCTGGAGCTGCCCAGCCTTCAAGGGCCGGCCAGTCTCCTGGGGTGCAGCACACCCGGGCTGGCCCCCAGAGAGGGCCCTGTCCCCACCGGAGGCTCCCGGGGGGCCTGGCCGCCTCCTCAGCCTGCCTCCAGGGGAAGGAGGGGCGTCTCCTTCCCAGACTCCTCTGCCCACAGCAGCCCAGGCCCGGCCACGGCCTCTTCCCTGGCCCGCTCTGGTCACGGCCACTACCCCGCGCTGACAGCCAGGCCCGAGGCCTCACCTTTCTCACTCACTCGTGCCCGCCCCCCGCCCCCGGCCATCGTCCACCCTCCAGTGGGGCCACGAGTTAGGACCCTCCTCTCCTCCTGACCCAACCCAGGAGCCAGGGCAGCCTGGGGACGGCAGAGCTGGAGGCCCAGGCACCGCCGTGCATGCAGGTGGCCTGGGCTAGGTGGCCTGGCGTGGGCAGCTACCCTCCTGGCCGGCTGCCCGCTGCAGTTACCTGGCCGGTTAGTTTTAAGGCGGGCCCTCACAGCAGACGGAGGCCTCCCCGGGCGTCCCGGTGGGTGCCCGCCCACACCACTGGCCCCGCCACGCCTGGCGCTCTGCTGCGCTTGTCCTGAGCTGGCGGGCAGGGCCGGCTAGGGGAGCAAGGTCCCCAGCACGCGGGCTGCACTGCCCCCCTCTAGCCTGACTAAGGACATGAGCCCCGGAAGAAGTGAGCATGTCTATTGACCGATTGCAAAGGTGAGAGAGGATCTCCAAAGCCCATTGTCACTGCTGCCATCTGAAAGACAGTAAAGACAGAGTTCAGTCTGTTGGCGCCGAGCAGTCCCCGCTCTCGTCACACCTCACGCAGACGGCGGCCAGGCCCGGAGTCCCCGCCCGGCCTGCAGGGCCCGCCTGCCTTCCCACACTGCGGCCCGACTGGCTGGCCGCTGGCACCTGCCCAGGGGCCTCAGAGCCCCAGGTGCCCGCCTCGCAGCCGGGCCGGCCGGCCGGGGGAGAAGGAAAGGGACAGGAGGACGAGGAGGAGGACGAGGAGGACGAGGAGGGGGGGCGGACGAACACGGCGAAGAGCCAGGGCAGCTCCTGGCCGTGGGACTGGCGGGGGGGGGGGGGGCAGGGGCTCGAGGCCCAGGCACCTGTGGGCCTCACCCTGGCCTCTTCCCCAGGCCCGCAGCCTCTGGCCGCAGGTCTGGCGCAGGGCCCAGCCTGCTCTCTCTGCGGGCGCAGCCCAGGCGGTAGGGCCTGACAGCCGTGGGGGCAGGGAGGCCCAGCCGACCCGCTGGGCATGGGCTGCACAGCGCGGCCTGGGGGGCAGGGGCCGGGGGCGACCCTGAGGCCGCAGCAGGAAGTCCGAGAAGAGCCGACTGGGAGCTGGGCAGGGCCCGGAGAAGGGGCAGGGAGCGGGCGTGGGCCTCAACGGCCGGCAAGGCTGGGCCACTCGGGCCACGGGGAGGACCCTGGGGTCCCCAGGAGACCTTGAGAGACCGAGAGAACACCGCCGCCTGTGGGGACGCCGGCCGCAGGCACAGGAGCAAGAGAAGGAGGAGGCGGCGCGGGCGCGGGCTCCCCGGCGGACGGCGGCGCGGCTCACCTGCAGGTTGGTGAGCTGCTGCTGCTGGTGCGCGATGGTCTGCTTCACCAGCACGCTCTTGATGCTCTGCTCCATGGCGTACTTCTTGGCCTGTGGGAAGGGGCGGTCAGGCGCGGGGGCCGGCCTTGGCCTCGGGCGCGGGGCCTGTGGGCCGGGGACACACTCACCTTCTGCAGGGCCTCCTGCTGCTCGGGCGTCAGGGGGGGCAGGCCCAGCTTGGCGGCTGTGCTCTGGCCGTTCTCCATCTTGATGGGGTCTGTCCCCTGGGGGTGGGAGTGGGGACACTGCTAAGAGCTCGCTTGAGACCTCCCTGCGGGCCCCCACCCCACCGCGGGCCCCGGCCTCCAGCCCAGCCCACGAGGGCCCAAGCCCGCAGCAGGCCTGACCCCAGAACGCCCCTCGAGTCCAGGCAAGAGCCTCCGCGCTCCCGGACTGCCTGGCACCCCGGCACCCACACTCCTCATGGCCCTGATCCTGCCTCCCACAGACTCTTCTCTAGCTAGGAATTTCCTAGCTAGGAAAGAGAAAGCAGGGACAGAGCCTCTCAGCACCTTTCTGGGGCGCAGCCCAGGCAGCACCCTGTGACCCAACCCTGCATGCTGTGGGCCTGGCCAGGAGTGTCCCTAAGGCCACAGCCCCGTCTCCGTCAAGCTCCTTCCGGGCTGTCCTCAGCACCCCGAGAAGAGAAGGCGGGAGCGGAGCGGCCCAGGGGGACAGGTGGACACCCACCCGCACCCGAGCCAAACTGGAGCAGGAGAGGCTTTGGGGTGGGGGCAGGCACTGCTCCCTGCAGGCCAGAGCAGGTGCCACGAGGACCACGTCTACATTTCTGTCAAAACCCACCCGAGCCGTCTGCAGAGAAACAGCCGCGAGAGCGGGGGAGCCGCACAGCCACTGGCAGGGGGACATCTGAGCCGGGCCTCTGCCGCCAGCTCAGTGGGCCCGGGGTGTCTAGTGACAGGGTGACCAGCCCCCAAGACATAGCCTTGGCAGGGACAGGGAGCAGATGGGCAGGGTCCTGGCCCAGGAACGAGGATGAGCCAGGACAGAGGGACAGAGGTGGCAGGAAGGGGCCGGCTGGCCCAAACCCGCCCCTGCGTTGGCTGAGGTCCCGGGGCAGGGGGGCTCTGCAGGCCCCTCCCAGCTGGGCCCAAGCCAGGTTCTCGGTGGGAGCGGCCATCGAGCAGGGCTGGGACTCGCGAGCCTGTCGCACAGGGCTAGCAACGCCAGCTGCCTCCCAGGCTCAAGCTTTCAATCTTCTCTTTGTCTGGGCAAACAAAAGGCCCTTCTCCCACCAACCCACGGCCGGCCGGCCGGAGGACACCCTGCCCTCCCCTGCGCCAGCTTCAGCCCCATTTCTTGCCAGGAGCCAAGCTGCATACCACACCCCTCCCCTGAGCAGGCTGGGGGCGGAGAAGGGCACCACAGGGCCCGGCTGCCTTGCCAAGCCCCTGCCAGAGCCCTCGGTCGCAGCAGAGAAGCACAAAGAACCCCTGGCCCGCAGCAAGGCCCAGCTCCGCCTCCCGGAGGACTCGCCCCAAGGGCATGCCTGGAGGCCAGAACGTGCCAACCCAGCCCACCCTGAGGCCCTCCAAGACAAGAGGGAGGGCAAGGCCTCCCGGGCGCTGACTCGCACTTGGCCTGGTCCGGCTGAGTAACTCAGAGACGTGACAGGCACACCCGCTCTCACCGCCGCCACGCTGCACCTTCTGGAAGGGTGCACCCCCTCCCCCGCCCCGCGTGAGTGCGCACGGGCAAGGGGCAGGCCCCACGCGGCGCATCTGCCCGGCCTCCGGGACACGCACAGCTGACCCCGCGCAGCAGCGGGGCAGACGCGAAGGGGAGAGGCAGGCCCAGGAGGAGGCCGCAGCCAGGCCGAGGGGAGGGGGGCAGAGGAGGGTCGCTGGCTCCTCCCGCCCAGCCCCAGCCAGGTCTCTGGGCCCAGGGTGTGAGGGCGGCCGGCAGGCAGGTGGGCGGGCCTGCTTGAGGTCAGTACCTGTGGAGGTTTCCATTTGTCTCCCGCTGCCACCACTGCCGCGGCCGCCGCCGGCTCGGACCCCCCTCCTTGCTGGCCATTGACCTGCTGCAGGCAGGAAGGAGAGCGGTAAGGGACAGTCCCGAGACACCCCCCAGGCCCTCGCTCGTCTCCCTGCTCAGGGCTGAACTCCCCCACGGCCGGCCTGGGAGGCTGGTGGGAGCCTGGGCGTGACCCGGTCTGGCTCAGCCCCGAGTCCTGACCATACCCAGCCCACACCGCTCTGCGCATGCCCGGGCACACCGCGGCCACCACAGCTGCCACAAGCAGCTGGCCTGGCAGGAGCCACAGCACAATCTAGGGCAGCCAAGTCGCTAGCAGGTGCCCAGAGGGGCGGGAAGAGAGGGCAGCGAGCTCCCCGTGCTCCTGTCAGCTGGGAGAGCACCTGTCCTCTCCTGATCAGAGCGGCCCTCTGTCCACACAGCTCGAGCCTTCAAGGCCAGTTCCTGGCCCGCAGGCTGTCTCCCCTCACCCCAGGGAGGCCACCTTGGTAGACGACTCCTGGCCTGGCCCACAGCAGAGTGGCAACGCCAGTGCCTGCCCAGCTGCTCGGAGACACCGGAGGGCTATCCCGGGGGTGCGCACAGCGGGTGGGCTCCCTCCGTGGTGCCACTGCCCAGGGCCACTCCAGGACAGCAGCCGACAGCCGGGTCATGCCCCTGAGGCACACCAGGTGAGACCAAGGGGCTCTGGTGTACGGAGCCGGCCACGTGGGCAGCAGCTCCAGACCTGGCTCAGCAGGGTAATGGGGCAATGCAGGTGGCAGGTACGTCACGGGCAAGAAACTGGCGAGGGGACGCGGTCCTAAGTAACTTCCTGCTCCTCCAAATTACAGTTATGGCCAACACGGGACCCGGGACCATGCTGAAGAGGGAACGCTGCTGGGGGGGCTTCCAGGCCCTGCCTGCCTGCCCAGAGCTCCACTCGGAGCAGGTGCCAAGGGCACTCAGAGAAAACTGTGATCGTCACCACCAGTCACTCGCTGTCAGCCTCTGGGGACGAACACAGAGAGTTTTGTGGTCACAAAGCACCCCCTGAGCACTGACTTGAGGGGCAAAGCCCCCTCTGGTGGCCAGGGCAGAGGGCCACCCTGGGACCCAAGCTCCAGCCCTGCTGCTGGTCAACAGCCTGAAGGACTGATCCTGCCAGAAACCCAGATGCGTCACGGGGTGAGGGACCCTGCGGGCCTGTCTCCTGGGGCTGGTGTCAGTGCCAGCCAGCCGTGGGCGCCAGTGACCACCGGTCACCAGAGCAGGTTGCGCCCCACCTGCTCAGTCCCCACACAGGATGCCCGCTGTGCACAGCGCAGCTGGAAGACGAGAGGCAGGCCAGGCAGAGGCCGCTGGGGAGCCCCAGACACTGGGCCCCACAGGAAGGAGGTGAAGCGGCCTCACGGCGGGAAGAGAGAGGACCAGGGACGATGACCCCAGGAGGGGGTGGCAGTCGGGAAGCCTGGAGCACACGCCCCAGCGGGGAAAGGCTGTGCGTCTGCAGCGCCAGGTGAGGACACCCAGGGGAGGCCCGTATGCGTCTCCCTGCGCCCCCCATCCCCGGCCAACCTCAGCGCCGCTCCGCCAGAGCCCGGCAGGGCGGCACGGCGACCGCTGCCCAGCCTGCCGGGGCGAGCGCGCGGCTCTCGCTGGGCCCCGGCAAGCCCGCGGGCAGACCGCTCCCAGAGGCAGGACGCGAGCGCGCCCGCCAGACTCTGGCGCGGGAGGCCCGGGCTTGCGGCCGCCGCAAACAGAAAGCCCAGCGCGATGTTCCGGCTCGAGGCCGGTCCGCGACCAGGCCGCCCGGCCGAGCGCCGAGCCCGCGGCTGCAGCAGCGAGGGGCGCCGCGCGCTCCAGCCCCGCGGCCCGGCCGGGCAGGGCCGGCTCCGCTCGGCGCCGCCCCGGGAGTCTGGGCGGGCGAGGCTGCCCTCGACCCTCCGCGCTCGCCTCCCCCGGCTCCCGGGGCTCCCTCGGGAAGGGCGCGGCAGCCGAGCTGAGCCCCGCGCGGCCCCTCTGCAGGGCGGCGTCCCGAGCCAGCGCCGCGCCCTCCCGGCGTCGGCGTCCGCTCCGGGGAGACGGGTCCAGCCCTCACCGGTCATCGGCGCCCGCCGGGCCGGGCAGGGGCCCCAGGCCCCCATGCACCCGCGGCCAAGAGCCCCGGCCCTGGCCGCGCGCTCGCAGCGAAGCGCCGAAGACAGGGCTGCGGGCGGGCACGCCCCTCCCTCGGGCCGCCCTCCCCGGGGCCCGGGCGGCCCGGCCCGCGCCCCGCGCCCGGAAGCGGCGCCCCGCGGCCGGAAGCGGCGCCCGCCCCGCCCCCGCCTCGCGCGACCAGGGCCCGCGGCCCGCGGCGACCGCCGCAGCCTCGGGGGGCCCCCGGCGCCCCGGCCGGGCCGGCGGCCCCATCCCGCCAGCCGGCGGCGGCCCGCGGCCCCGGGGTCTCACTTACGAGAGCGAGGGCCGCCGTCGCCATCTTGCGCCCGTAGCGGCCGCCGCGCGCGCCTCCCGCTCCTGCTCCTCCGCGGTCTCGCGCGATCTGGGCCCGGCGGCGCCGGCCGCAGAGGACGGAGTCTCGCGATAGGAGGAGGTGAGGTCCTCCCGCGACGTGGCCCGGGCAGCGCACGCGCTTCCGGTGCGGGCGGGGCCGGAGGCCCGAGGGGCGGGGCGGGGCGGGGCGGGGGGGGGGCCGGGCCCCGCGCCTCCCGGGAAGACGCTGCGCTGTCCCGCCCGCGCCCGCGAGCAGCCCCCTCCGCCGGGCACCCGGCCCGGAGCCGGCCCCGGGCGCCGCGCGGGCTCAGCTGTCCTCTCAGCGCGGCCCGCCCGACTCGGGCGCCGCGCCCCGCCTCCGTGACAGCGGCGGGGCCCCCACCCTTCGGCCCCCAAACTGCTTTTTAAGCGGGCCGGGCGCCCGCAGTGGAGTGGGAAGAGCCGCCCGCGCCCGGGCCAGCCACACCCGGCCCAGGACCCTGGCTCAGGGACGGGGCGTGTCCCGCTGGACACGGTGGGGCAACCCCCTCGCCCCTCAATGATAGGGAAAAGGTCTTAGAGAGACAAGACCCCAGGGCGGCAAAGGGGTGGAAGGCTGTGGAACTGCAGGTGCCGGGCACTGGGGGCCTGGCCGGCGGAGGCCATGTGCAGGGGGACCCGCGGGAAGCCGCTTGGAGGGAGACAGCGTCTCTGTCCCCACACCGAGGCCCCCTGGACAGGGTCCTGTTCTGAGAGTGAGGGCCTAAGTGACGTGGGGCCTGCCCCCATCCCGACTCCCAGAGTCTGGGCCCCAGCTTGTGCCACCCACAGCCCTCAGAGAAGAGGGCGCCTCTTTGCAGCAGCTGCTGGGGCACTAAGGGGGTGCCGGCCGGGTCCTGCTTCCCCGCTCACCAGGCAATACGCCGTGGCCACTGGGGTAACCGCTCCCTCAAATGCAACTGGACAGCCCACCAGACACGTAAGGAAGAGGGAGGAACGGAGAAGCGCAGGAGCAGACGTGACCAAGCAGCAGCAGCGCCTGAGACGAGGGCCTCGGGGACGTGACGAGGGCCTCGGGGACGTGGGGACGCTGCACTGAACGCAGGCAGAGGCACGGACCCTCTCCTTTCCCCTCTCCTAATAAGCCTGTCCTTTTAAGATGCAAAAGACAAGAAAACGATGAGAAGAAAGGGAACAATTCAAGGGAGGTTGAAAGAGAAAGAGGGACTCTCCCAGGCTGTAACAGCAAAGCCACAGGAACACAGTGTGTGGTGGTCGCCCTGGTCAGCGCTCCAGTGGAGAGCCAGCCTGGCCCTCAGAGGCCTCGGTGACCGAAGGGGATAGCTGCAGGGGTGGGGACCAGGACTCACCACCTGTGTGTGGGTGCTGTTCCTGTCCCTTGGCATGCACACACCTGTGCATCCCTGCATCGCCCCCCATGGAGGGGGTGCTGTTTGTATCCCCATTTTTATAGATGAGAAAGTGGAGACACAGACCGATACCACCCAGCTAGATGCATAGAGCGATGCCAGTCTGTGCCCATAACTACCCCTCTCAAAAGATAAGCTGAACACCTAAATGATAAGAATTCCAGAAAAGGAGAAGGGAGAAATCAACATTTCCTAGAACTAGGGAGGGTCTGGATAACAAGTCATAGAAACGCCAACATCTTTGTTTGCAAATCACTGAGGCAGAGAAGACCAAGGGAGGAGATATCACACACTGGCCAGAATTGGGGAAGACATGGGAGTTCCTGGGACCAGAAAATGACATGAGACCCGCAAAATCCCTGGTAGGAACGGTTTTCAACCTAGCCGGACGTTTGTGCTTAGTTATACTAGCAAGCAGGTAGAGTAGATAGGGATGTGCAGCAGAGCCCACAACTTCCACACGGCCTTTCTCAGGAAACCAGGAAAACGCTCCTCAGAGCACATGCAATGGAAAAGGCAAGCGTGGGGTCTGGACGCAAGAGAAAGGAGGTGCCTTGGAGCGTGCCCCATAACAGTAGCCTGGGGCAGAGAGCTTGCTAGCAAGGGTGGGAGGAGGGCACGGGATGGGGGGGTGGTTCTGGGAGACACAGGGATGGGGCTGTCAGTTATGCAGGAATCCCAGGGTTGGGCAGGAGAGTCTGATGATGAACTGATGAGCTGTGTGTAGAGAGTAAAACAAACCAAAAAAATCAAAGGCAATTATTAACTCCTGAGAAAACAAGTTGGCCAGGAAAGAAATATGATCCTAGCACAACTGTTCTTTGACAAGACCAGCGGTAATGAAGTTGTAGTATTGCCCATGACATGGGGTGTGACACTCTTCACACTAGGATGCTGCTGGGTCACCGGGTGGAGGCCAGTGACTCCCCCCGCACTCCCCAGGGGACACAATGTAGAGAACCCGATAAAAAGCAGTAAAACCTTGTGTGGTTTTGTGAAACATGTATTTTAAGAATTGCATTTGGGGGTGGATCTGAGTCAGAGATTGCATTCATTGTAAGACCCCATGCCACTTTTAAAATGATATGTATATGCTTTGAAAAAATAAAAGTTAAGATGCAAACCTCCACCTAGGTGTGAGTGAATGAAGCAGTGTGGTAATGCTCTTTAGTTTAATTATGATACAATCTGTCAGGCACTTGCCACTCAATTCTTGAAGATGCTGCAGAATCAAACAATTTAGCATCAGGAGTCCCAACTAGAATGTGCAAGTTACTTCAGGCCTATAATTTGAAAGGGGTGAGAATTTGAATACTTTTGTAAAAGTGCTGGAATGTGTAAGATTTGCGAGGTCTGCCCATCACATCTGCTCTGCCTTGGCTTGTCTGGGTAGGGGGATGTGGCAGGTAGGACCATGTCACCCCCCAAAGACGTCCACACCCCAACCCGAGACCCAAGTGTTACTTTACACGGCAAAGGGTATTCTGCAGACATGGTGGAGACCCCACATAATCACGCCAGCGTTCCTGGCTGCAGATCGGATGGATGGCTCATGAGAAGCCCTCCCACTGTTGCCCCCCCCCAGGAGGGAGGACACGGTCCTGAGCCCAGGCGGGCAGCAGCGCCTGGAAGCCGGACGCAGCCATACATTTACAGCAGGCCGGAAGCGGGACCCACCCACGTCTGCCAGGCCTGACCCCTGCAGGCCAAGGAGCAGGAAGAGGTCTGGCCCTGGAGCCCAGAGAGCATGCGACCCTCACTGGCTCCCGGTCCTCCAGGGACTTGTGGGGCCTAAGGCGCCAAGTTGGTGGTAGATGCTTAGGGCAGTGAGATCTCCTGCTCTGACATTCGTGATGCTTAAAAAGAAGCCTGAATGCACGGAATTCATACATGCGATTTACAATGTTGAAAGGGCTGCTGGACTGGAAGACGGGAGGGAAGGGTCCTAGAGCCGGAGAGCGGTGGGGAGGGAGGCCAGGGGGCGGTGCGAGCGAGGGGGCAGAGCCCGATGCCTCCAGGCTGGGATCAGAGAGAGAAGACAGCCCTGTGGAGGGCCACAGGGGCCAGAAGAGTATCCAGAAGTGGGTGTGCAGGTGGAAGGTGGGGGCAGGCCTGCATGGTAGGGGGTGCGAGGGCCACATGGGGCTGGGGACTGGACTTCCTGGGGTGTCTGCTCCTGGTCCGCTTCTCCTGCCAGGCTGTGGGCTGCCCCACGCCCAGCACCATGCGTGGCACCTGCAGGCACTTTGCCCCGGGCTGGGGTCTGTGGTACCAAGTGGGGACCAACGATCCCCTGGGCGGACATCTGTTGAGGACTGGCCCGTCTCTGCACTGGTTCCCTGCAGGCCGCCCCTGCAAGGGCAGCTCCCCCAGAGAGCTGCAGTGGGGGTGGGCTCCGGGCTGGGAATGGAGCACGTGGGCGGGGTGCCAGCGTGCCAGAGTCCTGAGCGGCCCTGCCCCAGCTCCACCCCGGGGCTCCTCTGGAACAGGGCTCTCAGTCTTCAGCCCCCGAGCACACTGGCAGAGGGGCCCTGGGGCCCACCCAGTGGCCAAAGCCGAGCTTTCCCAAGGGCCAGGGCAGTGCTGGGGCTGCGGTGCCGTCAAGGCTGAGCCCCGCGGTGCTTGAGGAAGGTACTCTCCAGGAAGGCAGCCAGCTTTGTCCGGTCATCCTGGAGGGCGGGAAGGGGGTGTGGGGAGGGTGGAGGGGCGCACCCACCCACCCCTCCTGGCCAGCCGACCCAGCCCTCGCACCTCATGGACGAAGCCATAGTGGACCAGCTCTGCGGCCAGATCCTGGGCGCTGTCGGCTGCGCGGGGTGAGACGTGGTCAGGTTTCTCCCCACGCTGGGGGCCCCCCCCAGGCTCCCCAGCACCCCCAGGGCTCCCCAGGCTGCCTCAGCCCCCCACTCCCTCAAGCCCCCGCAGCCCCCCCGCCCCCAGGCCCTCCCAGACCCCCCAGGGCTCTGCCAGGGCTCCCCCCAGGCCCTCCCAACCCCCCCTGCAGGGCAGGGCCTCCCAGGGCTCCCCGGGGCTGCCTCAGCCCCCTGCAGGGCCGCCGGCCTACTTGGGAGCAGGTCGTAGGTGAGCTGCCGGTGCAGCCGGTCCTCCAGCACCAGGAGAAGGGTGAGCTGGGGGCAGGGGGTGGTGTTGGCTCCAGAGCCCACCAGGCCACCCCCCTCCCCGCGCCCACCCGCCGCCGCCGCTCACATGCCAGCGCGCCTTGTCCTCGCTCCTCTCCAGGTTGCACTGCATGTGGACCACCTGGGGCGAGCCCCGGGCTGGAGTCAGCTACCGCGCACCGGCCCCGCCCCGGCTGGGCAGGAGAGGGGCCCTCCACGCGCCTCCGGCATGTGGCAAATTACAGAAACTTCCAGAAAAAGCCTCAGAGGCCGAGTGGCGAGGGATGAGCAGGGGCTGTCATGGGGCGGGAACGCGGGCAGGCCTGGGCCCTGCAGGGGTGGGGGGCGGCGGTGGCACGGGCCACACTGCGGGAGGCAGTGGCACAGGCAGACGTGGCGCCAGGTGGGGCTCGGGCCAGCAAGGTGATAGAGAGGCTCGCCACAGGCGGACACCAGAGACTCTTGAAAAGGGCTGGGGGCCCTGGCCGGTCAGGAGAGGCCCCAGCGGGGGCCGTGCAAAAGGGGAGGCCCGGCAACACAACACGCGCTGCTGGGGTCCTCAGAGGAGACGCCAGGGGTCCTGGCAGGGAGAGCTGGGGAGGGCTGGAGTCAGGGCCACGGCCTGGGCACGACGGGGAGGGGCAAGGAGACAGGGAAGGTGTGACCCGGCTTGTCCTACTGTCCCCATCCCCACAGGGGTCAGCAGGGCCGGCCCCGCTGCCGCGAGGAGGGCTGGCCGCAGGGGTAGCAGCCGTGGGGCTCACCTTTCTGGTCTCAGAGTCAAAGGGCTCTGGTGTCGGGGTCTTGGCCTTCTGGGCCTCCTCAGGGGGTGGGGCCAGTGCCCGGGGCAGCCCCAAGGGCCGCGCATCGGCAAAGTTCATCAGCGGGTAGATTCCGTTCCTGGGGGCACAGTGGGGTGACTGGGGACCCGTCCTGGCAGGCGCCCCTCCCCCCCCACACCCTTCTCACCTGACATCCTCCAGGAACTTGTCCAGCTCCAGGAAGGACACCTCTGAATACCTGGCACAGGCAGAAGCACCAGTGGGTGGCCGGCCAGTGGGCAGCCTGGCAGGGCCGCGGGCGCAGGGGACGCTGGCCACAGGACTCACCGCCACTGCAGAGGGGCCGCGGGGGCCGGGGGATCTCCGCCAGGACGGCGTGCAGGTCCATGGCCTTGGTCTTCTCCTCCACCACGTTCTCAGGCATGAGGTCTGCGGGGAGTCTCGGTGAGGGTGGCCCGTGCTGCGTCCCCCCAGCCACCAGCCAGCCGCCCCTTACACTGGTGCTGGATGAAGCAGTGAGCCGCCAGCAGCTTCAGCGAGTGCACCTCAAAGAGCACACGGTGGAAGAGCAGATTGTGGGCGGAGGGCCGGTGCACGGGGTCGCGGGCCAGGCAGGAGAGGATGAACTCCTGGGGCACATGAGAGAGGACATGGCAGCCTCTGCCCTGACCCCACACGAGGATAGGCTGCCCCGGGCCCAGCCCCAGGGGAGCAGTGCCCAGGGCAGCCTTGGTTCGGGAAGGGGCCAGAGAGGGGGCCTGTCCACCCCGACCCTACCACCGACGGTCAGGCCCCAGGTCCTTCCCTCGTGCTACTTCCTGAATCTTTACAGAAGCCCCGGGGGTACAGGGCCCAGCTCACAGTCGACGCCTGCATGCGCAGGGAGGGCACTAAGCCCTGCCCACAGCCCTGGGCATGGCAAAATGCCAGGTGCTTGACCAGCCCCGAGGCCAGCACAGCAGCCCCACTGCCCCAGCCTGCCCCAGTTCAGGCCCAACCCCAAGGTGGCCTTGGGGGCCCTGCCCCTGTGAGCCCGTCCAACAGCTCCTCCCCGGCCTCACTGCTCACTCTCCTGAGGCCCAGGCGTCAGTGGGCTCCGGCCAGAGGCTTCCCTCCCGTCCTACCCTGCTCAGCCCGTACCCTCGGCGCCCCCACCGCAGGGCCACACCTCAGCCCAGCTCCTGGAGTGAGGGGCAGGACATGGCGCTGGACAGTCCCGGGCATAACACTGGCCCCCGCTCACCTGCAGCCGTGGACAGAGTACTGGGCCCTGTGGGCCTCAGTTTCCTCAGCTATGAAGCAGCAGGATGAGCTGCCCACGCAGGAGGCGTGTGCTGGCTTCCTGCCTGCAGACCCCTCAGGCCCCAGGCCTGGGTCTCAGCTCACACTCAGGCCTGGTCCTCGGTGGGGACGGCTGGGCCTTGGCCCGCTGCCCTTCCAGGCCTTCCTGAAGCACCTGCTGGCCCCACCCAGAGCCCAAGGGCCAGGCAAGCTGCTTACCCGCATGTTGGGGTCACTCAGTGAGTGCCTGGCACGAGCGATGGCTTCCTCTGTGACTCGGGTGTCCCCGTTGGCCTGAATCTCCAGCACGGCCATCTGGGGGGCGGCCCAGGTCAGGCGGGGGCAGGGGCAGGGGCAGTGCAGCACACAGCTGGGGTGGGGGGCCGGCTATGAGGCTACCTCCAGGGCACACATCCCAAAGGAGAAGATGTCCACGGCGGTCCCGTCGGCGACCTCTGGAGGGAGAGCCAGTCAGGGCGGGCGGGGGGCTGGGCCGCTGGGCCGCACGGGCAGCAGCTGGCAGGACTCACCGCCATACTCCGGGGGGAAAAAGTGCAGGTTCCTCTGTTCCTCCCGCTCAGCCAGGATGGGGCTCCGGAGGTCATCAGGAAGCGCTGCGGAGAGCCGGGGGTGAGCCGGCAGACGCCCCCCGCCCCCCACCCCCAGCCCCCACTCACCATTGGAGAAGATTCGGTGCCACACTGCGCGGTCGCGGGAGAGAGGGCTGGTCAGGGCGCGGCCGCCGGGCTCTGCTCAGCTCCCGGCAGGCACCCAGCCCCACGCCCCCTGCCCAGCCTGCCCAGCATTGCCCAGCGTTGCCCAGCCCAGCCCAGCCCAGCCCTGCCCATCCCTGCCTGCCCAGCCCTGCCCAGCCCAGCCCTGCCCAGCCAGCACCAGAGCCAATCTTGATGAGGCCGTTGTGCTGGATGAAGACGGTGTCACTGGTCAGGTTGCCGTGGATGATGGGGGGCTGCAGGCGTGCAGAAAGCTGCGGGCGGGACAGCAGAGGCCGGTCAGGGCGCGGAGGAGGGGTGTCAGCCGAGGGGCCGGGCCAGGAACCAGCCCTCACCTGAGCGCAGACAGGATCTGCGTGCACCAGCGCTTCCAGGCCTGGCGGTGGACGGACTCCGTCGGCGGGGCAGGGCGCAGGGCGCAGGGCAGCGGTGGCCGCGGGGGGCCCCGAGCCCCGCCCCGCCCCCCCCTCCCGAGCCGCCCCGCCCAGCCAGAGCGCACGCTCCGTGCCCGCGCCCCCCAACCCACCCCCATACCCGGGCGTTCATAGCCTTGTGGTTCTTCTTGGTCTTTTTGAGGAACTGCTTGAGGCTGCCCGAGGACACGTACTCCGTGATGAAGATGACCTGCGAGGCGGGCGGGCTGGAGGCCTCCGCCAGCGGCAGTTCGCGCTGCCCGCCCCCCGCGCCCCCCGCGCCCCCGCGCCCCCCGCGCCCGCGCCCCCGTGGCTCACCCGCGCCCGGGCCTCGGAGGCGTCCAGCCAGTACTTGTGCAGCTTGACGATGTTGGGGTGGTCCACCAGCACCAGCTGCTCGAACATGGTCTGGATCTTCTCCTGAAAGGGGGCGACGTCACGGGGGGCTACCGCTGGGGTGGGGGGCGCCAGCGGGGCTCACCTCGTGGGCAGCGAAGGCCTTCCTGTCGCCGAAGTGCAGCTCGTTCCACACCACCTCCACGCCCTCCTCCGTGTCCATGGCCAGGAAGGTGCTCTGAACCCCCGGCATGTTCCCCTGGTTCACCTGGGCGCGGCGGGCGAGAGCGCGCTGGCATGCGAGGGGGGCCGGCCCTGCCCACGCCCGTCCCGCGGGCGCGGAGCTCGGAGCAGGTCCCGGCCCGCTCGCGGGGAGCTGGGCGGCGGGCGAGGCCTCCAGTGCGGGCCGCGCGCTCTGGAGCGGGCTCGGGGCCAGGGTGGTCCCCAGGGGCCCGCGAGCGCGCGCCGAGGCCGGGGACGTGGACCTCGGTGGAGACCCGGGCTCGGCGCGCGGGGGCGGGTGAAAGGGCTGGGGTCGGCCCCAAGGGCGGCGGCGCGGGCCGCGGACGGATTTTGGGCCTGGGGCGGCCGCGGCCCCGGCGCCCCGCCCGGCTGAGCCCCCCGCGGGGCGCGCTGTCCCCGCTGCCCGCGCCCACCTGCTCCCGCCGCTTCTGCCAGCGGCCGCAGGGGCTCTCCTCCAGGATGTCGCTCTCGTCCTCGCTCTCGTCCTCGCGCTCCCGCTCCCGGCCCCGCCTGGGCGCCGGCTCCGGGGCCGCCATGGCTCGGCGGGCGCAGGCCGCCGCCCTCCGCGATCCGCCGCCCCCGCCGCGCGCGGACCCCGGCGGGCGCGGACCCCGGCGGGCGCGGACCCCGGCGGGCGCGGACCCCGGCGGGCGCGGACCCCAGCCGGGCGAGGCGCCGCCGCCCTCAGCCCCCACCGGCCGCGGGTTCCGAGGCGCGGGCGCGGCGCGGGGGAGGAGCCGGCCCGCCCCTCCGGAGCCGCCCCCCGGGGCCCGAGCCCGAGTGGAGCAGGCGGGGTGGGCCGAGCCCGCGCCCCGCCCCGGCCCCGCCCGCTCCCGCGCCGGGCCGGCCGAGTGGGCCCCGCGGCCGCCCCAGCCGGCCTCGGAGCCTGCCCTGCCGGCCGCTTGGGCCCGCCGCGCACGGTCGGAGCCGGACCTCCCGACGCGGCCCAGTCCCGGGGCTTCCGTCCCGGCCGCGCCAGCGTGGAGCCGGACACCAGGCGCCGGGCTCTCCCGGGCCGAGGGCGGGGCGGGCGCGGCCCCACTGGCCTTCCCCAGGGGCGCGGCGGCTCCCTGAAGGCGGCAGGAAAATACACAGACGGGCGGGCCAGTGCAGGCCAGTGAGTGACCGCGCGCCTCCCTGGCCACAGCCCCGCCTGGTCTCCGTCCCTCTTGGCTGCTGAGTCCTCACACCCTCACTGGCCAGAGAGCACAGCCACCGGCCTCCGGCTGCCTCCCCTGACCCTCCACCCCTCCCTGCCCCTGGGGCCTGCCCTCCCCACTGCCCTGCCCTGGCCGGCAGCCGGGACCCTCCCGGGGAATCTGTGCGGTGCAGAGACGCGCCTGGACGGCCTGGCAGGGCCTCGGTCCTGGGACAGGGCCTCGGTCCTGGGACAGCTGCTCAGGGCCGCGCCCGGGGTCTGGCTGGCCGCGGTCCACAGGGGCCCCAAGCCACCCGCCACGAGGGCAGCCCGCGCGCTGACCCGACCAAAGCCGTTGTCACTCAGGATCAGGGAGGCTACGTGGCCACAGGAGGGGACCCTCATCTGGGGCGTGTGGGCTTGTCCGGGGTGCTGGCCTCGGGCTCCCCTTTCGCCGTGGCGAGTCTGCTGCCAGTGCAGGCTGTTCCCAGCCCCTGTGGAAGGCCAGCCCGGGGGGTGGGCCGGGCCCCGCTCTGAGGATGCGTGTGCCCCTGTCTGCCTCGTCTGCTGCCCTTACCTTGTGCCCACCGGCCAACAGGCCCTGCTTTGCTGGCCATGGCCCATGCCCCTGCCTGGTGGGTGCCCCTCAGACATCCTCAGAGCCACTCCCCTCCGACCTTGACACAGTGTCACCTCTCTGAGCCCCCACACATGTCACCCCCTCATTCATGGGTCTCGGACTCTGCATGCAGCAGGCGCCCACAGACTCCTCCCCAGGGCCGGTGGGCAAGAGGGAGCACTGCCGCGGTCACTACCGGCCTCGCCCCTGCCAGGGGTCCTCCGCGGGCAGCAGCGGGGCCTTTCTGCTTGCAGAGGCCTTTGCAGATGCACCTCTGAGAAGGAGACGAGGCTGGCGGGGGCCAGAGAGAAAGGAGAGGGCCCCGAGGGAAGACCTACCAGGAGCATCCAGGCGAGAGGCAGAGACTGGAACTCATGGACCAGCATGGCCACAGCCCAGGATGCTCCGAGCCCTGGAGCCTGGAGCCGCCCTGAGGAATCAGCCCAGCTGGCACTGTAGCTGTGGGCTTCGGACAAGAATAAGCTGCTGCTGGGCACCTGCTCTGTGCGTCTGCATGCCTGGGGCCACGCCGCCCTCCAGCGTCCACAGCGAGGACTCTGCACCTGGACAGTGTGCCATGTGCGGTGCCCCTGGCTCTCAGCAGTGGGCAGAGCTGGCTCCATCCCTGCCCCGTGAGCCCCAGGTGCCTGGAGGGGCTTGCCAGACCCCAGTTCCCAGCAGCAGTGGTTGAGAGAGGACACTCCTGCTGCCCCGCCCATCCCTGCACGGGCACCCCACTGGTATAGGTGCCCGCCTGCCTGGGCAGCCACCTGGGGGCGCCCTGCCACCTGCTGGCCCACGGGGGTCCCCCAGCCTCCTCGAGAAATCAGTAAAGGGAAAAACTGTGTGACGGGATTTGATCTGTGAGGCCCAGTGGGACAGGCAGCTGGGTCAGCAGCTGGGCCCACAGACTCGGGCTGGGAGTGGCCAGGGGGGGCACTGGAGGGTGAGCAGAGCGTCCACCCCCACCTTTCCCACAGGCTACCCCCTGCAGCCCCATGGGACCAGCCTGGAACAGCAGGACACCCTGGCGCCGCCTCGCTCCTGAGTGCCAGGAGCAGCAAGTACTTAGCTTCTGCGGTCAACCTGGGGCCAGGCTGGCGGGCACCAGCCCTGGGAGGACCCGGCCAACCCAGTGCCAGCCACACGCTCGGCTTGCCAGGCCTAGCTGAAGGGAGGGGGCGGCCTCCTCCACACACAGCACAACTCACACACAACACACTCCACACACACACACCACACACACGCCCCCCCCACACACACCCCGCCCCCCACACACACACTCCCGCTGGCAGGTACAGGTGTCCGGTTTCTGTCCATAAGTCAGAGCTGTAACACCGAAGAAAATGTTACTTACAAACCAAAAAGCAATGTCATGTTTTTCTTTTCACTTTCAAAATAGCCGCTGTCTCCCTCGCTGCCTCTGCCCACAAACTCCTGGTGTGAATGATGGAAATTCACTTTTCCACAGCCCGAGGCCGCCTTGGGCTATGTGGGTCGGGGCCTGGTCACCCCCAGGGAGCCTCACATCAAAAACAGCATTTTTTATTAGAACACAAATAAAGCCGTCCCGACGTAGGAGGTTCTTGCTGCTTTTTCCCAAGGGTTACTATTTCCGGAGAAGGACGGGGTGTCGGCCAGAGGTGCGGGCCTCATGCGCCCTGTCCCGGGCCCTTGGGCAGGAGGTGCCGGACTCCTGGATGCACTGCCCCGCACAGGACAGGCACATGGGGGGGTGCATCGGTGGAGGGCAGGCAGGGCCCCGGGGGGGCCCCACAGGGCAGGCACATGGGTGCAGGGGGTGCGCATGGGCAGAGGGCGGGGCGGGGGGGACTGTGTTGCTTTTAGCTTCGGTGTCCAGGCGCATCGTGGTGAGCGGTGCCGGTCTGTGGCTGCCCCGCTGCCACTGCCTACCTTCCGGGGGTGCTCCCTCCTGGGGTGCTCTGCTGCCGTGACTGCCTGAGCGACACTCCTGCATGAAGTACTGATAGGAACAAATTGGAGGGACCACCTTTTTCTAGATTTTTCCATACATTGTGACCAGTTCGTGTTCTGGAGCTGGCCTGAGCCCCGAGACCAAGGAATTAGGCTCCAAGGACCGGAGGAGCACCCTGGGCTCGCAGGAGGACCCCTGCACCCCAGGAGCACCCTGGGTGGGGGGCTTTGCACTGAGCTGGGGATTCCTCAGAACCTTTATGAAGTGGATGGGTTTTTAGGTTCCCTGAAAGAATGAAGTCCCGCGCCTCCCCGCGGTGCAGGGTCAGTCTCAGCACCACGAAGCTGTCCCAGCCTCTGCAGTCCAAGTTCCATCCCCAGCCAGGGAGCTACCCACATGGCGAGCAGACCTCTCCTGTCCCCCCGCTGCTCCCCTCAGCAGTGGATTTCAGTGGATCCGCCTGTTCTGCTCCCCACTCTGTCTCTGGGGAGTCCTCTCACCCCTGCACCTCTGGCCTGCACCCCAGTTGTATAATAAATAAATAAATCTTTTGAAAAAAAGTAAAAGAATGAATGGGCAGCAGGTCTGCCTCTGCCTGCTGTGCAGAAGAGCTGCTATGGACGAGGGACTTGCGCTGGCCCCAACTCAGCTCCTGGAGGCAGGGTCTGGACACTCATGTGAACCGGCACCTCCAAGGGACAGCTGGAGTGGGGCCCGCACCGCCAACCGCCTGGGAAAGGGGGCCCTGGGTCCAGCCAGAAAGGGCATGGCTCTGGGACTGGAGGACAGTCTGAAGAAAAACTCAGGAACTGATGGACGTGAGGTCGTCGAGAAAGGACGGAGCCGGCGTAAACACGGAACACCAACGACGGGCGCCAGCACAGGCAGCAGCTCAGGCCTGCAGGAAGGTCCTCACGCAAGGAAGCGGGCAGGGCGGGGCAGGCGGAGGGCACAAGTGCAAGAAGGAAAATCTGAAAAGGGATTTCCAAGGGAGGGCTGCGCGGCTATCAGCAACACACACAAACAAGCAAACCATCAGGAAAAAGGGATGTGGCAGAAAATGCATTTAATTTTTTAATTTAAACAATTTTATTTATTTATTTATACAAGCACTGTGGAGAGTCAGAAGCGCCGGAGGGTGAGAGGATTCACCAGAGTCAGAGCAGGGAACAGAACAGGCAGACAAACAAAGTACACTGCTGAGGGGAGCAGCGGGTGCGGCAGGAGAGGTCTGCGCGCCATGTGGACCCTCCCCGGCCAGCCGGGATTGAACAGGCGCTACAGAGGCTGCGGGCAGCTTCGCAGCCCAGCGTTCAATTGCTGCGCCACAGGGAGGCCCAATTTCTTAATTTTCTTGTTTAAGATTGATTTATTATTTTTATACAAGAGCTGGGGTACCACCAGGACCACAGGCGTTGATCGGATTCACCAGAGCCAGAGCGGAGAGCAGAACAGGCAGATCTACAGAAATACAAGGCTGAGGGGAGCAGCTGAGAGACAGGATGGGTCTGCTGCACCTTGGGATTCTCACCAGCCAGCCAGGATCGAACCCGCAATGCAGAGGCCTCAGACAGGCTCACAGCGCAGCGCTCAAACTGCTACGCCACCGGGAGGATTGCAAAATGCATTTTATATGGGCGAGCAAAGAAAATTACACACTCAAGACACGGAAAGCAGGTAGAGCCCGGTGTCGGGGTCCTGCACGCAGCGCTCCAGCAGCTGCAGGTAGGTGAGGTTCTCGTGCGTGTTGGGGTCGAAGAAGCCCTTGGTGTCGTCGCCCGGGTCGGCCAGCACACGGCTCATGTCCTCGTCGAAGTAGCCGCGCTGGTAGGCCACGTCCACGGGCAGGCGGTGGCTGTGCACGGGGTCGATGATGCCGCCCGTGGCGATCTGGGCCTCGAGCAGGCGCAGGCCGTGGTCCCGCACGATCAGCCCCTTCTGCATGGCCTGGAACAGGGAGATCTGCTCGCCGGTGTAGGGGTCGGTGTAGCCGGTGACGGCGCGCTCGGCCGAGAGCAGCTTCTGGTAGGTGTCCCTGCCGAACACGCCCTCCGCAAAGGCCTCCTCCACCGTCAGCTTGCGGTTGCGCACGGGGTCGAGGAGGAAGCCGGTGGCCGCCTGGGCCTCCAGCAGCACCAGGGCCGTGCCGGGCCGCAGGACGCCCCTCTGCAGCGCGTCCGAGATGCTCATCTTCTCGGGCCGCCCGGCGCCGTCCTTGGGGGGCAGCAGCACGCCGGCGATGCTGCCCGTGCCCTCCAGGTAGCGCCGCACGCCGTCCGTGGCCGCCACCTCCCGCGGGGTCTTGGCGCCCTGGACCAGGTCCCGCAGGGCGTCGGGGCCAGGATCCTGGACGCCAGCAGCTCGGAGACCGACACCTGGCGCCGCAGGCCGGTGAAGGACAGCCGGCCCAGCCGCTGCTCGGCCTCCTCCACCAGCAGGGTGAGGGCGGCCACCAGGGCGGGCAGGCCCAGGTCCCCGGCCGCGTGCCGGGCCAGCAGCTGGGCCCGGCGCTCGGCGCTCAGGTAGGAGGAGGAGAGCACGTCCCACACGGACACGGGACGGCCCCGGAACTGCCCGACGCTCAGCTCCATGGTGGCGGCTCGCAGGGCCTGCTCCTGGCCGCGCCGGGCCGCGGCGTCGTGCTCGGTGTCGGCCGGGCGGCGGGGGGCGCCTGGCCCCCCTCAGCCGGCCCCCGCTGGCCGGGGGCGGCGTGCCGGCCGTCCAGGGCCAGCTCGGCCTCCTCGATGATGGTGGTCAGCCTGCGGGTCAGCGCGGGCAGGCCCAGCGCGCCCGAGCCGAACTGGGCCAGCAGCTGCTCCCGCGTGGCGCCGCTCACGTAGCCGGACGCCAGCACGTCCCACACGGGCACCGCCGGGCCCGCAGCTGGCCCACCCGGACCTCCATGGTGGCGGTGCGCAGGGCCGCCCGGGCGTCAGGGGCGCCGGGCTCGGGCCGCCGGTCTTGGCCCCGGCCAGCAGTGCGGCGAGGGAGGCGCCCACCTCCTGCGGGGTCAGCGAGCCCGCCCCGTACCTGCGCAGCAGGTCCTGCCGCTGGCTCTCGGACACCTCCCGGGAGAAGAGCAGCTCCCACACGGAGCGGGCCCGGCCCGGGGGGGGGCGCCCCCGCCCGGCGCCAGCTGCGTCTCCCGCAGGGCCTGCGCAGCTCCTGGCTCAGCTGGTGCAGGGCGGAGCCCGCAGGGGCCAGCTGCAGCATGTAGAGCCCGGTGTCGGGGTCCTGCACGCAGCGCTCCAGCAGCTGCAGGTAGGTGAGGTTCTCCTGCGTGTTGGGGTCGAAGAAGCCCTTGGTGTCGTCGCCCGGGTCGGCCAGCACGCGGCTCATGTCCTCGTCGAAGTAGCCGCGCTGGTAGGCCACGTCCACGGGCAGGCGGTGGCTGTGCACGGGGTCGATGATGCCGCCCGTGGCGATCTGGGCCTCGAGCAGGCGCAGGCCGTGGTCCCGCACGATCAGGCCCTTCTGCATGGCCTGGAACAGGGAGATCTGCTCGCCGGTGTAGGGGTCGGTGTAGCGGGTGACGGCGCGCTCGGCCGAGAGCAGCTTCTGGTAGGTGTCCCTGCCGAACACGCCTCCGCAAAGGCCTCCTCCACCGTCAGCTTGCGGTTGCGCACGGGGTCGAGGAGGAAGCCGGTGGCCGCCTGAGCCTCCAGCAGCACCAGGGCCGTGCCGGGCCGCAGGACGCCCCTCTGCAGCGCGTCCGAGATGCTCATCTTCTCGGGCCGCCCGGCGCCGTCCTTGGGGGGCAGCAGCACGCCGGCGATGCTGCCCGTGCCCTCCAGGTAGCGCCGCACGCCGTCCGTGGCCGCCACCTCCCGCGGGGTCTTGGCGCCCTGGACCAGGTCCCGCAGGGCGTCGGGGCCCAGGATCCTGGACGCCAGCAGCTCGGAGACCGACACCTGGCGCCGCAGGCCGGTGAAGGACAGCCGGCCCAGCCGCTGCTCGGCCTCCTCCACCAGCAGGGTGAGGGCGGCCACCAGGGCGGGCAGGCCCAGGTCCCCGGCCGCGTGCCGGGCCAGCAGCTGGGCCCGGCGCTCGGCGCTCAGGTAGGAGGAGGAGAGCACGTCCCACACGGACACGGGACGGCCCCGGAACTGCCCGACGCTCAGCTCCATGGTGGCGGCTCGCAGGGCCTGCTCCTGGCCGCGCCGGGCCGCGGCGTCGTGCTCGGTGTCGGCCGGGCCGGCGGGGGGCGCCTGGCCCCCTCAGCCGGCCCCCGCTGGCCGGGGGCGGCGTGCCGGCCGTCCAGGGCCAGCTCGGCCTCCTCGATGATGGTGGTCAGCCTGCGGGTCAGCGCGGGCAGGCCCAGCGCGCCCGAGCCGAACTGGGCCAGCAGCTGCTCCCGCGTGGCGCCGCTCACGTAGCCGGACGCCAGCACGTCCCACACGGGCACCGCCGGGCCTCGCAGCTGGCCCACCCGGACCTCCATGGTGGCGGTGCGCAGGGCCGCCCGGGCGTCAGGGGGCGCCGGGCTCGGGCCGCCGGTCTTGGCCCCGGCCAGCAGTGCGGCGAGGGAGGCGCCCCCTCCTGCGGGGTCAGCGAGCCCGCCCCGTACCTGCGCAGCAGGTCCTGCCGCTGGCTCTCGGACACCTCCCGGAGAAGAGCAGCTCCCACACGGAGCGGGCCCGGCCCGGGGGGGCGCCCCCGCCCGGCGCCAGCTGCGTCTCCCGCAGGGCCCTGCGCAGCTCCTGGCTCAGCTGGTGCAGGGCGGAGCCCGCAGGGGCCAGCTGCAGCATGTAGAGCCCGGTGTCGGGGTCCTGCACGCAGCGCTCCAGCAGCTGCAGGTAGGTGAGGTTCTCCTGCGTGTTGGGGTCGAAGAAGCCCTTGGTGTCGTCGCCCGGGTCGGCCAGCACGCGGCTCATGTCCTCGTCGAAGTAGCCGCGCTGGTAGGCCACGTCCACGGGCAGGCGGTGGCTGTGCACGGGGTCGATGATGCCGCCCGTGGCGATCTGGGCCTCGAGCAGGCGCAGGCCGTGGTCCGCACGATCAGGCCCTTCTGCATGGCCTGGAACAGGGAGATCTGCTCGCCGGTGTAGGGGTCGGTGTAGCCGGTGACGGCGCGCTCGGCCGAGAGCAGCTTGTCCCGGAGCTCTCCACCAACCACTCCTGGCCACCGCTGCCTCCACGGTTAGCCGCTGGTCACGCACGGGGTCGATGAGGAAGCCGGTGGCCGCCTGGGCCTCCAGCAGCACCAGGGCCGTTCCGGGCCGCAGGATACCCCTCCACATGGCCTCGTAGATGCTCATCTTCTCGGCCGCCCGGCGCTGTCCTTGGGGGGCAGCAGCACGCCAGCGATGTGCCCGTGCCCTCCAGGTAGCGCCGCACCTCCTGGGCCATACCCACGTCTGCTGTGGAGCGCCCTCCGCCCTCCAGGTCCCGGAGTGTGTCCGCGGCGATCACGCCTGCATGGAAAGAGCTCCAGTGCGGTGACTTGTCTCCTGAGCCCCCGGAACCACAGTGGCCTAGTCTGCGTCTCCCGGGCGTGGATCATTTGGGACACCGTCCCGCACCACCTCCTCTAGCGTGCGCTGGCTGTCCCGCTTGTACGCCCTCACTAGCTCGAGCTTCTTCTCCTCCGTCCCATACTCAGAGTTCAGCAGCTCCCACACTGAGGGTTCTGCCCCCGGAACCGCCCAACTGCCACCTCCACTCCTCTGCGGCCTCCAGAGCCCTCTGGTAGCCCCCGATCCGCCCTCTATTGTCCTGGGCATTTTTCCCCCCCCTGGGCCCGCCGACCACAGGGAACAGCAGCCAGCCCGTGCCTTCTTCCTGGCGGCTGCGCTCCTGGAGCTCTTGGTACGTGGCCCTCTGCTGTGTGCTCGGGTCCAGGAACCGCTTGTTCATGTGCTGCTGGTCAGTCACCAGGGCCAGGCTCTCCGGACGCAGATAGCCGCGTCTGTAGGCCGTGTCCAGCGGGAGCCGGTGGTGGTATCGTGGGTCGAGGACACCGCCCGTGGCCATCTGCACCTCAAGCAGCCTGAGGGCCTCGTCCCTCCTGACCAGCCTCTGCTCCATGGCCTGGAAGAGGGACAGTGTGTCACCCGTGGCCGGGTCCCTGCAGCCCCTGGCCGCCTGCTCCGCTGCCAGGAGCCTTTCCTCCATTCCTCACCAACGAGGCCAGCAGCCAGGGCCTCAGCAGAGACAGCCTCTGGTGTTTTTTGGGGTCAAGCAAGAACCCCGTGGCTGCCTGTGCCTCAAGCAGTTGAACCGCAAACCCCATGGGATGAGTCCTTTCTTGCTGGCCTCGTAGATGCTCAGGACCTCCCGGGTGTCGGGCACAGTGACCCCCGCGATGCAGCCACTGCCCTCCAGGTAGGGCCGCACGTGCTTCAGCTGGCAGAGGGCCTGAGCACCCAAGCTCCCCATGGGCAGTGCATCCAGGGTCTTCTTGTCGATGATGCCGGCGTTGAACAGCTCTGCGGCCGTCACCTCCCCACCGATGCCCGCCACCTTGACCGCCAGCCCTCGCTGCTCCGTCTCTTCCACAGTCTTGGTGATGATCTCCAGCAGCTGCTCCAGGCGTAGCTTCTGGGCCCTGTACTCCTGGACCAGGCTGCGCTTCCTGTCCTCGGGAAAGTACGGAGAGGACAGCAGGTCCCAGACAGACACTGTCAGGCCGGCAAACCTGCCCAGGCCCAGGTCCATGGTCTTTGACTGCAGGAACTGCCTGGTGGCTCCGTCGATGTACAAGTAGGTCTCACCTTTCTTCACTATCTGCAGCATGTAGAGCCCGGTGTCGGGGTCCTGCACGCAGCGCTCCAGCAGCTGCAGGTAGGTGAGGTTCTCGTGCGTGTTGGGGTCGAAGAAGCCCTTGGTGTCGTCGCCCGGGTCGGCCAGCACGCGGCTCATGTCCTCGTCGAAGTAGCCGCGCTGGTAGGCCACGTCCACGGGCAGGCGGTGGCTGTGCACGGGGTCGATGATGCCGCCCGTGGCGATCTGGGCCTCGAGCAGGCGCAGGCCGTGGTCCCGCACGATCAGGCCCTTCTGCATGGCCTGGAACAGGGAGATCTGCTCCCCGGTGTAGGGGTCGGTGTAGCCGGTGACGGCGCGCTCGGCCGAGAGCAGCTTCTGGTAGGTCTCCCTGCCGAACATGCCCTCCGCAAAGGCCTCCTCCACCGTCAGCTTGCGGTTGCGCACGGGGTCGATGAGGAAGCCGGTGGCCGCCTGAGCCTCCAGCAGCACCAGGGCCGTGCCGGGCCGCAGGACGCCCCTCTGCAGCGCGTCCGAGATGCTCATCTTCTCCTGCGTGTCCTGGACCAGGACCCCGGCGATGAAGTTGCCCCCTTCCAAGAAGCGCCGCACCCCGTCCATGGCTGTTACCTCCTGCACGGTCTTCCTCCCCTGGGTCAGTTCGTCCAGTGTCTTCTTGTCGATGAGCTGGGCCCGGAACATGTCGCTGGCGGACACCTGCTTGCGCAGTCCTCTGAAGGCAGGCTGGGGGGACCGCCCTGCCGAGGCCTCAATCAGCGTGCTGACAGCACTGACCACCTGGCGCAGGGCGGTGGCCCTCCCAGACTGGCAGAGGGTGGCCAGGTCCCGCCGCCTGTCGGCTGAGACGTACTCTGAGTGCAGGAGGTCCCAGAGGGACACGCTGTGGCCTTGGAAGCGGCCTGCGTTCACCGGCACCTTCATGGCCCTCAGCGCCACGGCCGTGTGCTCGTCCACCTCGAGCGCTGCATCCTGGGGCAGCGGCAGCAGCCAGACACCAGTGTCGGCATCCTGGACACAGCGCTCTAGGAGCTGCCGGTAAGTCAGCTTGTCCCGCTTGTGGGGGTCGAAGAAGAACTTGCTGTCCTCATCTGTCCCAGTCAGTGCCTGGCTCGTTGGCCCATCCAGCAGGCCACGCCTGCAGGCTGTGGCCTGGGGAAGGTGCACCCCATAGACAGGGTCTATTGCGCCCCCTGTGGCCAGCTGGGCCTGCAGCAGGGGGAGGCCCTCGCTCCGGGGCACCAGCCCCTTCTCCATGGCCTGCCACAAGGAGAGGGAGACCCTGGAGCAGGGGTCAGTGTGTCCGGCCACCACCAGCTCCACCTGCCCGAGCTGCTCACTTAGCGCCCCATCCACCAAGCCGACTTTGACTGCGTCCTCCACCGACAGTCTTTGATTGCTCATGGGGTCAATCAGTGAGCCGGTGGCCACCTGGGCCTCCAGCAGCCTCCGCCCCAGGCCCTCGGGCAGGAGCCCGTCCCTCACGGCCTGGGAGATGCTCACCGTGGCCCCCGAGGGCTGCAGCCGCACCCCGGCCACGCAGCCAGTGCCCCACAGGCAGGCCTTCACTGCAGGCTGCTCCGTGGCCTCAGCGGGAGACAGCCTGCCCTGGGCCAGCGCCTCTAGCGTCTCCTGCGTGATGATGCCAGCGTCCAGCAGCCAGACGGCGGGGACCTCGCCCCTGGGGCCTGGCAGGGTGACATGGGCCTGTGCCTGCAGCTCCGCCACCTGCAGCTGCGCACACACGGCCTCCCGCAGCTGAGGCACGTTTGTCCTCCCAGCCCGAAAGTCCTCCAGGAAGGCCTCGCGCTGTTCTTCAGTGAAGTGGCAGGACCCCAGGAGCTCCCAGAGGGATGAGCCGTCCTCGGCCCCCTGAGTGGCCTGCAGGGCCTCCTGGACCTGCTGGTCTGTGGGGACGGTGGGAGCGCCCTCGGGCAGGGGCAGGAGGTGAAGGCCGGTGGCCTCGTCCCGCACACACTGCTGCAGCAGCCTGGCATAGCTGGTGAGAGCTCGGCCGTCTGGTGTGGGGAAGGTCTCTGTGGTGCGGCACAAGGCTGATTCCATCTCCTGGTCGATGAAGCCACGCTGGGCGGCCACGGACATGGGGAGGTGGTAGTGGCCGGTGGGGTCAATGACCCCTCCTGTGGCCACCTGGGCCTCGAGGAGGCGGGCAGCCTGCTTCACGGGGACAAGGCCCTTCTTCATGGCCTGGAACAAGGACACGGGCCCCCAGAGAAGGGGTCTCTGAAGCCGGTGAGGGCGCCCTCGGCCCGCCTCAGCCTGCCATACAGCTCGGGCCCCACTAGCTCCTGGCGCACGGCCTCATCCACTGAGAGGGTCTCCCCACTGCGGGGGTCCACCACGGCACCGGTGGCAGCCTGGGCCTCCAGCAAGGCCAGGGCCACGCCTGGTCCCAGCAGCTTCTGCTTCATGGCCTGGTAGATGCTGAGCTGCTGGCAGGTGGAGGGCAGGAGCACCCCACCCACGGCCCCCGAGCCCCGCAGCGCCCTGAGGACAGCGTCCAGGCGGAGCAGGGCCTCGGGACTCACTGCCCCTGCCAGCACCTGGTCCAGCAACTCCTGGTCGATGACGCCGGCCTCCAGGAGCTGGTGGGCGGTGACCTGGCCCCGCAGGGCGGGCAGCCTGATATCCGCCCACCTGCCCATCTCTGTCTCTAGCAGCTGCGACACCTGCTCCAGCGAGACCTGGCCCCGGCAGAAGCCGCGCAGGAGCTGCCTGCGGGTGTCCTCGCGAAAGTACTCAGAGTTGAGCAGCTCCCAGGCGGAGACCCTGAGGCCCTGGAACCGCCCATGCCTCACCAGCAGCAGCAGGCCCTGGAGGGCCCGGCGGGTGGCACCATCCACCAGCTGGGGCCGTGTGCTGCTGAGCGGCAGGAGGCGCAGCCCGGTGTCGGGGTCCTGCACGCAGCGCTCCAGCAGCTGCAGGTAGGTGAGGTTCTCCTGCGTGTTGGGGTCGAAGAAGCCCTTGGTGTCGTCGCCCGGGTCGGCCAGCACGCGGCTCATGTCCTCGTCGAAGTAGCCGCGCTGGTAGGCCACGTCCACGGGCAGGCGGTGGCTGTGCACGGGGTCGATGATGCCGCCCGTGGCGATCTGGGCCTCGAGCAGGCGCAGGCCGTGGTCCCGCACGATCAGGCCCTTCTGCATGGCCTGGAACAGGGAGATCTGCTCCCCGGTGTAGGGGTCGGTGTAGCCGGTGACAGCGCGCTCGGCCGAGAGCAGCTTGGCGAACACGTCGGGGCCAATGATGCCGGCCCTCAGCGCCTCCTCCACAGAAAGCCTGCGGTTCTCCCTGGGGTCGATGAGGAAGCCGGTGGCAGCCTGAGCCTCAAGGAGGATGAGTGCCGTGCCCGGCCGCAGCAGCCCCTTCCCGCGAGCCTGGTAGATGCTGACTGGCTCCTGGGTGTCCGGCAGGAGCAGGCCCGCGACGCAGCCCGTGCCCTGCAGGTACCTGTGCACCGAGTCCAGGCGGCCCACATCCTGGGCCGTGGCCTGGCCCCGCAGCAGCTGCTCGTACACGTCCCGGCCGATGATCTCGGCCTCTAGAAGCTCTCCCGGCGTCACCATGGCCCTCAGCCCGGCGAAGGTGACCTTGGCTGTGGCCACGGCCTGCTCCATGGTGGTCCTCAGTACGGCCGCCAGCTCCTGCAGTGACAGGGCCCCTTCCCGATGCTGCTGCGCCAGAGTAGCCCGCTGCCCTGCGGGGACAGCCTCGGAGAAGAGCAGCTCCCAGAGGGATGTGGGGCGGCCCTGGAATTTGCCCACCGAGACAGTGGTCGTGGCCTCGCTCAAGGCCTGCCGGGTGCTGTGCTCAATGAATGGGGCCCCCCAGGGCTCCTCCCCAAGGCCGCCCCCTGACAGGGGCAGGAAGGCCAGCCCCGTCTCGGGGTCTGTGACGCAGCGGGCCTGCAGCTGCGCATAGCTGAGGCTGCTCCCGGTGCTGGGGTCTGAGAAGCCAGCTGCCCGTGAGAGCTGCTGCTGGGTCTCCCTGTCCAGGCAGCCGAGGCGCAGAGCAGCCTCTGGGGACAGCCGGAGCCTGCGGACTGGACAGATCAGCCCCCTGTGGCCAGCTGGGCCTCCAGCAGCCGCAGAGCCAGTGACTGCTCCACCAGCCCCTTCTTCATGGCCTGGAAGAGGGGGATGCGGGTGCCAGTGAAGGGGTCGTGGTACCCTGTCACAGCCTGCTCTGCCTCCAGGAGGCGCCCGTGCAGCTCAGGGCCCACCAGGCCTGCCCTGACCGCCTCGTCCACCCCCAGCTGCTGGCCCGTGGCTGGGTCTACCAGCGTGTAGGTGGCAGCCTGAGCCTCCAGGAGTGGGACGGCGGCGCCCGTGGGGAGCAGGTGCTCGGCAGCGGCCTGGCAGAAGCTCTTCTTGTGGCCGGCGGGCAGCAGGACGGCCCCCGCCACACTGCCTGTGCCCCGCAGGCTGCGCTGCACCTCAGGGCGCGCGCTCACATCAGACACAGCCAGACTGCCCTCCCGCAAGCCGCGGGCTGTCTCCTCGTCCAAGACGCCTGCCTGCAGCAGCTCCTCCAGGCTAACCGCCCCGCTCAGGGTACAGAAAGTGGTCTTGAGGGGCAGGAGGGGCAGTCCTGTGGCGGGGTCCTGCACACACCTGCCCAGCAGCTCGCGGTAGGGCAGCCGCTCCAGAGTGTTGGGGTCCAAGAAACCTGGGGTCCCCGTACCAGGCTTGTGCTCGGACAGGCTGAGCCAGGTCTCCTGGTCCAGCAGGCCCTGCTGGCAGGCCAGTGCTGGGGTCACACGCTCGCCTCGGGTGGGGTCCACTAGGCCCCCTGTGGCCAGTTGGGCCTCCAGCCAGCTCCTCCCCAGGGCTGGGTCCACGACCTCCTTCCCCATGGCCTGGAAGAGGGCCAGCTTCCCTCCCCCGTAGGGGTCAGGGTAGCCCGTGACTGCACGCTCAGCGGCCAGCAGCTTCTCCTTCAGCTCCAGACCCACCAGGCCCTGCTGCAGGGCCTCGGACACGGGCAGCAGCTGGCCTTGAGTGTGGTTCACGAGGCCCCCGGTAGCCGCTTGGGCCTCTAGCAGAGTCACTCCCAGCCCACTGGGCAGGAGGCCCTGCTTCATGGCGGCGTAGATGCTCTGGACTTGGCCAGAGGCCTCCACATACACCCCGGCGATGCTCCGGGCCTGTGGCACCTCGGCCGGGGCCCCAGCGGGGCTGATGGCTCCCAGCACCATCTTCATGGCCTCGGGGACAAGGGTGGGCTCCGTGACCGGGATGTCCACAGGAGAGGCGTGGCCGTTCATGGTGTCAGCTGCGGCCCTGCTGAGACAGGGCACCCAGTGAGGATTGTGCGGCTGCCTCCTGGGGTCAAGGGTCAGCATCCCGCGGCGGGGGGTGGTGGGGGTGGGCTCAGCCTGAGGCTGGCCAGAGCCAGAAGGAAGTGGGCCAGGCTTCCTCCTGGAGGACGCCATCTGGCCTTTCCTCCAGCGGCACCCTCAACCCTTGCACCCTCCCCTGGGGTCCTGGGGCGCCCCCTGGGCCCAGCCCCGTCCTCCAGCCTGATGGACTCAGCCCAGCTCTGCTTGCGCTGGGGCTGGCCTCACATCTTCCTGCCCCAGAGTCACCCTTTGCCCCTGCACCCCTGGGTGACCTCCAGCCAGGCCCTGCTTCCCAAGGCCCTGCCTCTGTGCCTCCCTCCACGCACCCCCCCCCCCCGCCCGTAGCCCGCCCCTCACATTCCTGCACCCATGCTCTGGCCAAGAGAGCACCCAGGGCAGCCTGGCAAGGAGACTCTGCCTCCAAACCCAGCAGATGCATTTCCTGTGTGACTCCCCACCCCCACCCCTGCAGGTTGCTCTGCTCCACCTGTCACCCCTGATTCAGGGTTCCCTGGTGCCCACAGCCACACTGGCTCCCAGCCCAGTCACCAATACAGATGCTCTGGGCCGGACGGGGCTGCAGGGGGTGCTGCAGGGTGTAGGGGGCTGTGGGGTGGAAGGGGCCTGCAAGGGGGGGGCTGTGGAGTGGGGGGCTGCAGAGCAGGGGGAACTGCGGGATGGGGGTCCTGTGGGGAGGGTGTGCTTCAGGGTGTGGGGGCTGTGGGGGGCTGCAGGGTGTGGGGGCTGCAGAGCAGGGGGAATTGCGAGATGGGGGCTGCGGGTGGCAGGAGTAGGACAGGGGCTTCCTAGCAGCCGGCCACTCCCCAGGCACAGCTACAGGCGCTGGGAGGTGGGCAGGACACAGGTGGTAGGAGGGGGGCACTGCCAAGCAGCCCTGGCTTTGGAAAGCATGAACAGCTGTGCGCGCCCCTCTGGACAGCACCGGCTGCTGGAGCGGAGGGTGCTGACCCCTGGTGGGGCAGGCTGAGGCAGCTCCGGTGGGAGGCCAGGGCGCGCCCAGCGCCAGCTCAGGCTGCTGCTCTGTGTGGGGACTCCCGCCTGGCAGGACGGCGGCACGGGGCCTTGGGGGAGGGCAGGCCTGGCCCCGCCACCCCTCAGGGACCTGCGGCCCCAGCCCTAGGGCCGGAGTTCAGCCATCCTGGCCGCCGGGAACAACGCATCCACACCAGGGGTGTGGCAGGGCCAGTGAGCAGAGGGCCCTGGCCCAAGAGGGTGACCCACTGCAGGGAGCTGCCTGAGGGGTGGCCGGGGCTGGCGCTGCTGCCTGAGGTGGTGAGGGCCGCTTGGGGGACCACCCAGCAGCGGAGGCCTGGCTGAAGGGCCCAGTCAGACCCCGGGAGGCCCATGACCCGTCAGCGCTGGCCCGCCGGGCTTTCTGCTCACCACTGGGGCTGCCCCAGGGACAAATCCCTGTGTCCTGCGTGCGGCTGACACCGGCTGCCCTGGCCGTCCAGGGCCCACAACGTCCCGCTACCCTGCTCGGCCTCAGGAGGCCCTGCCCTCTCGCTCCGTGTCCGGCTCTCAGCCCAGACCCTGCCTGACCTTGCTTTGCTGCCAGAGGTAGCCGCGAGGGCCTGTCTCCTCTCAGGTGGGCTTTGCTGGTGCCGTGGGGGTCCGAGTGCTCTCAGGAGCCGGGGCAGCCGCCAGCCCGGGAAGGGCAGTCAGAGCAGTGCGCTCACCGGGTCGGGCCAAGGCGGGGCAGGAGAGGCCCTTGCACCCAGTGGGATCGGGCCCCTGGGGTGGCCCTCCTCTGTGGTGACCATGAGCCGGGGGGGGGGCAACAGGGGAGGGCCGGTGGGCATGGGAGACTGGCGCCCCTCCCACGTCGCAGAAACCAAGATGCTGGGCAGACAGAGCCCTCAGGAGCGGGGGTGGGGCAGGGAGGAGGACCACCTCGGGCCACCAGGGCAGGAGAGCAATTCCTGAGCAGGATGAGTCGGGTGCCCTTGGGTGAGGCCCTGGGTGAGGCCGCCCTTTGCCACCACCCTGCAAGGCAGCTCCCCACCCAGCCTAGGACTGGGACGGGTGGGTGCTGGGTCCAGATTGCCCCAACGCACACAAGGCAGCACCTTGCCCTTTGCCCGGCCACGAGCCTCTGGGAAAGTCCTGCCCACCCAGGGCCAAATTGGACAGTGTGGCCTGGGGACCGGCACAGGGCCTGCGGCAGGCGGCTCCCGCAGTGGGCAGGGCCCTCCTCCCCCCTGGCACCGGGGGCCACCCTCTCCACTGATCACCCTGGAGGGGGCCGGGAGGAACCAGCTGGCAGGGCCCAGCCCAGAAGGCCACCCTCCTGCTGGGAGATCGCTGGAGGCCTGACCCCCACCTCGCAGGCCACCGCTGCCCGCCCCTGCCTGGCACCCAGGGCTGGGGAGGCCCCCGTGTGGGCCAGCCAGCTCCGAGGGCGACCTGCCCGCGCACCCACCTCGGGGTCAGGCCCAGAGCTCGCGCAGGGGTGTCGGCTCCGGGGTGTCGGCTCCGCTCGGTGCTGCTCAGCCGTGTGCCCCGCTGGCCGCCGGCGCTGGCTCCGCGGGCAGTCGCTGGCCTCGCCCCGCGGCCTCCCGCAGCAGCATTTGAAGCCGCGCGAGGCCCCTCCCACCCTGGAGGCGGCGGGGCGGGGGCGCCCGGGGGTGGGGCGGGCAGGTGCCGGGAAGCCGGCCGGCCGGCCCGCCCCACACACCCCCCGAGGCGGGGAGGGAGCCCGGCTGGGGCTTGCGGAGCAGCGGGGCCGCGGCCTCTCCCGCCCCGCGCGGGTGGGCGCTCCCGCGGCCGGGACCGCGTCCGCCAGGGCCGGGCGCACCTGCCCGCGCGGCTGTGCAGCGCCCTTGCGGCCCCGGCGGCGGGGGCCGGGGAAGGGCGCGCGCAGGGGCTCGGCCCGGCTCCTGGCGCTGCTGCCTCGCTCGGTCCTGGGTCTTTTCGGCCAGGTGGCCTCAGGGTGCCCCTGAGCCTGCCCCTCTGTGCCCCTCTGTGCCCTTGACCAGTGAAAAGGTCTCTGTGCGCCCAAACGCTGGCGCCTCTGTCCGGAAGGGACGGCCTCAGCCCACCGGCCCCGCCTCCGTGCTCAGGGCAGCTGCGGTGCCCAGGCGCCCGCCCCAGGGCAGGGGTGCAGGCCCAGAGCCTTGGGAGCTCCACCCGGGGCACGCTCCCGGCTGGTCCTCCGCTCTGCTGCCCAAAGGTTGGGGTGACGTGGTCTCAGTGGCCCTCCACTCCTCCCACTGGCCAGGACCAAGGTGCTCCCAGTCCCACGGAGGCCTCAGCCCCCGCCCCGCCGTCTTACCCCTACACGGTGGTTCTCACCAGACCCTCACCCTGGGCCACCCAGCCCCCCACGGCCCTGCGCAGGCACAGAGGGCAGGTCCGTGCTCCAGGGAGGGCGCTGGGGTCAGAGCCCCCCATGGTCCCCGGGCCCACCCTCCTGAGGCACCCTGGGCCCTCACTGGATGGCCGGTCCCTGTCCCCACCCCACACTGGCCACGCTGTGTGGCTGCTGCAGGGGTGCCCTGACCTCTGGCATGGGCAGGTCAGCCACTCAGCCCTGCTTGCTGGCCACTGGGACCCATCCATGGAGCCCGCAGGCGCGGTGGTGCTGACGGTACGTGGGCCAGCGTGGTCTGAGCCGCTCCCTCTTGCAGCTGAACCCTTGCAGTGAGCGTCCCTCCTGGACCCCGGAATCCAGACACGTGCCTGCCCCTGGCTGCAGAGTGTGGAGGCCACAGGATGGCATCCCTCATACCCTCGGCACCCCAGGCAGTGTGTCTGCCTGCCCCTCCCCTCCGGCGGGCACAAGCCACATGCCTCCCGCCTGCCCCGCGCCTGCCGGTCCTCGCCCTGCTGCTCCTTTCCTGGTGGCTCTAGCTCCCCGCAGTGGCCTCCAGCTCAGAGCCTCTAGGCTCCCCAGGGGGCTGTCCTGGGCATGGGCCCTAGTCTGAGCCCTGCTTTCTCCCTGGTTGGCCTCAGAGCTTTCCTGGCACCTCTGCTCCAGCGCTTCGGCCCAGGAGGCACCAGGGCCCCGTGCAGCTCCTCCAACCCCCAGGCAGCAGGGAGGCTCCCCAGGGAACTGGCGCTGGGGTGTCAGGAGACCACCCAGGGGACCCTAGGCCCACTCCCACCCCTGCCTCCCATGCTACCTGCCATTTCCTGGGCCTGGTGTCCCTGCCCAAGCTGCCGCCGGGCACCCAGAGCCCCTCAGAGCTGTGCCCAGCTCAGCAGGTCAGAGGCCCCACTGCACGGCTCGGTGCAGTGGTGGCTGCGGGGAAGGCAGCCTCCGGCCACGGTTCCCTCAGGCCCAGTGGTGGGGGGTGAGTACCTGCGGCTCCCCCAGGGAGGTGCAACCCGGGGCAGAGTCTGGGGGGGGCGGCTGGGGTGGGGGCTGGGGCAGGCAGGTGGAGGCTGACCCCACGGTGTGGGAACTCACCCCATGGCCCCCACGGGAGCTCCTGTATCAGGGGCCTCACCTCCTGCCTGCACCCGCGGCTGCACGGCCTTGGGAGGGCCAGACCACGAGCTCCAAGGGGCACTACGGCCCATCCCCTCAGCCCATGGCCAGGCCCTCTGCCCTGGGCCTCAGTGGCCCTCCACTGCTGGGGCAGGCAGGGCAGGGGCCCTGCTTCAGGGCGGCGTGGGGAAGGCCAGCGGGGCCAGTTTACACCTATCCTCGAAGGCCTGACCCCGGGGCCGCTCTGGACCCAGCCAGATCCAGAACAGGGTCCTGTAGGTGCAGCCTCAGGGGGGTGGGGTCAGAGCAGCAGGTAGCCTGAAGGGAGGCTGGAGCAGACCCTCCCACGCCAGCCCTGCCAGCGCCCTGACCATGCGGCCCTCTGCCGGGCACCAGCCGGACGCCAGGAGCTTGGCCCCAGCCCGGCAGCTGAGACAGCCCCTCGGAGCGCAGGTCCCGGCCCACCTGGTTCAGCCCCACGGCCGGGGCACGCCCCTCCCCCCCAGTGGCATCTCGGCCGCCCTGTCTGCCCCCAACCTCCAGGTCTGCCCAGTCGGCCACCACTACCACGTGGCCTTCAGCCCAGTAGGTGGACCGAGCCTCTGACCAGCACCCCCAGAGGCTGCCCAGCAGAGAACAGGGCCGGACAGCGCCCAGCCCCACCTTGCCCGTGGCCCCCAGCTCCTGCCTGGTCCAGCCCCCCGGGCCCGGCGAGTCCTGCCGTCTGGGATGAGCGGGGCTCGCACTGAGCAGGCACGAGTGTGCCAGTGCCCACGGCCTCCCCGCCCCGCACCCGCCGCTCCAGCTGCTCGGCCAGCTGGCAGCCGCCCTGAGCTGGGGAGGACAGCCAAGCCTGGGAGGGGCCTCTTTACCCCCTGCTGCCCAGATGCACCTCCGCGAGTGGGCAGCCGGCCTTGGCTCAGGGTCCAGACACCTCACCCTGCCTGCTCCGGCAGTTGGGCAGCGGCGATGGCCGTGGGTCAGGGACGGGGCTCCCCGGGAGGCCTGCAGCCCCTTCACACTGTCCAGTGCAGCCCAGCATGCCCAGGGCCGGGGCTGCCACAGGGTCGCCTGCCAGCCGCCCACCAGGCTGCCCCACCCAGGACGCCGCCTCTGGCCTGGGCCGTCCCCGCAGCCCCTCGCTCCACTGCATGGGCTCCGCAGCCCCAGAGTCCTAGGGAGTCTGCCGGGGGTGTCCCCGGGGTGTGGCCTACGGGGGAGGGACCCTGCTGTGGTGGGGCCAGGGAGATCAAAATGAGGTTGGGGCCCTGGGGCCCCTGACACCCTGTGCAGCCGGGGCTCAGTCAGGCCGCAGCCTCGCCCCTGCCTGGCCACCAGCCCCCTGGGAAACAGGCCCCAGCCTCATCATGAGGGAGGGGGGCGCTGCTGGAGAGGGGCCCTCTGCACGAGCAGTGGGGGCTGGAGGGGGGCTCCCATGCCTCACCAAGCCCCTCATGCGGCCACCACACTGCCTGGGAGGCAGCTGGCTGGGGGGGCCTTCTCGGAAGGTCCCTGATGGTGGAGGACACGGGACGTTCACCGCCCCTGCAAGCCCTTCTGGGGGAGCCAGGGGCCAGGACCAGCCCCTCCTCAGCAGACCCTGATAGCACCCCCTGACCTCCACATGCCCCAATGCCCTGCCGTCCCCCGCCCACCTTAGGGACTCCCCCCACCCCAGACTGGTCAGGTCTGGCTTCCAGGAGCCTCATGGCACGGCGCCCCCACACCTAGATTCCCCGTTCCGGCCAGGAAGCCCCCTCCCCTGGCCCGCCGAGGGGCGACGCCGGGAGGTGCCACTGCAGCTCCTGACATGCTCCAGGCTGGGTGTTGAGGTGTGGCCCCCACCCACGTCTGACTGGCTCCTCCACCCGGCGGGCCCCTCGCGGGGTGGAGACTGTCCAACAGACAGGACCAGCCCGGCCCAGGCCACTGCCGTCGGGCCAGGCTCTCAGGAGCCGGCGCTGCCTGGGAAGGGGGTGCCTGGCCTTGGGGGGCATGGGTGCCCGGGAGCCCAAGCCGCCCCACCCACCCCCAGCCCCGCCCCGCCCATCAGGCCCCCTGGGCTCCCGCCCCTGCCCAGGCTGGCTACCTCCCTGGGTTTGTGGTGCCGTTGCCCGGGGAACGTTCCGCGGAAATGTTGGGTGGGGTGGGCGGGCAGGCAGGCCAGGGCAGGCCAGTGGGTGGAGGGTGGCGGGCGCCTGTCCCCGAGGGGCTTTCTGTCCCACATGCCGCCCGGCCCACCCGCCCTGCCTGCTCCCTTCTCAGCCCCCGCCCCAGCCGGGCACCTGCCGTGGGCTAGAAGGGCACAGCCCTCGAGTCCACCCCCACCAGGAGATCTGTGGGGCCAGGGGGCCTGGACCAGCCCCATCTGACCCTGGGCCCCTCCTCAGGCCTCCTGTGGTGCCCCGGCTCCTGGCCCGCAGACTTGTCCCCACCCAAGGGTGCTGGACCTGACTTTGCCAGAGCCCCAGGGCCGGTGCGGTGGGGGCTTTAGCTGGCCAGGGGTCCGGGAAGGTCTTGGGGTCTCCAGGCAGCCCCTGGCCTTCTTGTAGATCAGGGCCTGGGCTGAGCCTGTGGGCTGCTCCCCAAGACCCCTCACTGGTGCTGTGTGCCCGAGGGTGGGGGCACCCGCACGCACCCCCCCCCCACCCTGCACCCACAGGCCACACCGGCCACCCTCCGCCCTGCAGCTCTGGTCCCTGGGCCTCTGCGAGCCTCCTGGAGTGTGCCCCCAGGACAGCCATCCAGGCTGAGGCCCCACGGCCCCTGGACGGCAGAGGCGGCCCTGAGCCAAGAAGAGGCTTTCCTGGGAGAGTCAGGGTCGAGTAGGGGCCGTGGCGGGTGGGGCTCAGGGACGTGGGATCCCCAGCCCAGTGGCTGGCAGCGGGGGGAGAGCAACGGGCAGAGGCGGAGGGAACCCAGCGCCTTGGTTGATCAGGGCTCGCAGGAGGGGCTGGGCCGGGCTCCTGGTCCCGCCCCGCGGGTGTGGGGCTGCGTGGCCCAGCGACGGGGTGGGGGGGCCAGAAAGGCAGCGTCTCTCGTCCCAGAGGACCCAGAGAAGGCGCTGCCCCTGGAGGATCCGCGCCCTGCAGCAGGGCCCTCCCGGCTACCTCACCCACCTGAGGCCCCGAGCGGGCCCAGGGGCCCATTTTCCACTCCAGCGTGGAGGTCGCCCTGGAGGCTGCGGGGCGCACGGCACAGCGCCCCCACAGGGGTTGCCACGATGCCCAGACCCTTGGCGGCGGCCGTGTGGGCAGTGCCCCGACTGCGGGCGGCGTGGAGAAGGCCGGCCGTCCTGCAGCTGTGGTTTCGGACACGAGGGTCAGGCCCCCCTCGCCTTCGCCCGCTGAGGCACGTGGGGCAGAAGGCGCCAACCCCGGGAGAGGCCTCCCCGCCCTGCCCCTCCCTCCCAGGCCCTGACTTGCAGGGCCCAGTCCCTGGCTCTAGGGGGTCATGCAGCTGCCGGTGGGCCAGGGGGGCGGGGCCAGGCATGGGGGTTGGCCAGGGCCCAAATGCTGGTCAGTGCCCACGCCCAGCCTCCCCACGCAGGCTCCGGGTTACCTGCGGCCAGCGGCTGAGTGGCCTCCCGTGAGGCGTGTGGAGAGCTCCCCCCGGCTGGCGCGTCCTTGTGGGGGACTGTGCGGGGCTTGCCCTGGAGCCAGGCTCCATGGCGGGGCCTGATCCAGGTGCCTGCAGAAATGCGGCCACGCCAGGGCGCCATAGGCCAGGGGACGCCAGGACGGGCATGGGCACCAGAGGGCAGGCCAGGGAGGACGGGCAGCGGCCAGCTGTACCTCGGGGGCTCCCAGGAGGCCCTGTGCCGAGAGGTCGAGGTCTAGAGATCCCCCCAGGGCTGGGGTCCCTGGCAGGCCTGCACTGCGGCCCCAGGGAGCCCCCAGCCTCCTGGCCTGGCCCCCAGGAGGGGCTCAAGCTGCCTCCCACTCCCCTGCCCTCCCCCCTGCTATTCCCATGGCCTTTCCTGGCCTCACTTCCTGACAAGCCTCCTCCACCCAGACCCCATGGCCCCTGGTCACCCTGTGTGCTTTCAGGAGCCCAGGCCCAGGCCCCCACCCCAGGGGCACCATGTCCCCACAAGTGGTTCTCAGGGAGGGGCCTCCCTCCTGCAAGCATCCCCCTCACTGGGGAAGCTGGCAGGGCCCGTGGCCCCCAGTGCCACGCAGCACAGGGGCACAGCAGAGCCCTGGGGCATGAGGACAGGTCAGTGACGCCACTTGGGTGGTGAGGATGTGGCCCTCGGGGCGAGGTCGGGGCAGGGAGTGGGCAGGGAATACCTGGGGGCCCCCCACACAGAAGGAAGGCGCTGCCCGAATTTCTTTGTCCCTCTGTGGCGCCAGGCCTCAGCCCCCACCCTACCGGCCGCCGTCGGGCCCAGGCAGCTGCGCCACCCATCTCTTGGGGACCTCTCCGTACCCCACTGTCCCAATTTCCCCCCTGAACCCCACGATTCACCAGGCCCCTTATCCTGCCAACAAATTACCCTTTTTATATATCTGTTGGTCAGGGCCAGACCCCAACTGTCCCCGGAAGGGACACAGGGGACCGTCCTCTGAGAAGTGCGTGGACGCAGAGCAGGACGGGCCCCTGCAGGTCCCCCATGAGTCATCTCCTCCTGCTCAGTGAAATCAGGTGGAGACCAAACCACCGGCTCCCGCCCTGGGCCCGGCCTCCAGAGCGCGGCGGCCAAGGCTGCCTCTGGACAGAGCAAAGGCCGCGCAGCTGCCTGGGCAGCCCTCCAGGCAGCGTCCACGGTGCAGGCCCACCCCCCGGCTCAGGCTCAGGAAGGGGCAAGTCCGCAGGGTGGCCAGGGCTGGCCGCGAGGGCGCAAACCCTCGCTCGTGCCGTCCGCCTGACCACGGCCTCACCTGGCAAGTCCTGCAGATCGAACCAGCTGAGATGAGGCCACCGCTGGCCAGAGCCCAGGGCCGGAGCCCTGAGAAGCCCGATGGGGACATGGACACCTACCTACAGGTGGTCCAGGCGGGGGTGACCACCCGCCATCTGAGACCCCAAGAGCAAAGCACAAGGCGCTGCCCCTCAGACCCTGCCCCCACCCTGCCCCTCGCCTCTGGCTCCAGAGCCAGGACGCAGCTGCTCCCTCCAGAGCCTTCACTCCAGGGACCAGGTCGGCCTGGCCAACACTGGCCCTGGGCCCAGGCCCGGGCACCCCGTGTGGACAAAGGACTTACAGGGTGTCCTTCCTCAGAAGGTCGGCACCCCTCAACTCCGGGGCCCAGGTTGGAGGCTGTGAGGCCTGGGTCAAATCAAATGGGAGGGGCTGGCACCCCCACCCCGCCCCGTGCTGGGCCATACTGCTGGCCAGCGGCATGGGCCACGGAGAAGCCGCGGCCACTGACCTCCTTGCCCTGGCGGTTGGCGTCCATGGTGCCCGGGGCAGAGGGCAGGTGCCCTGGAGGCTGGCCGCAGGGCCCACCCAAGTGCTCCCTTTGTGGGAGCCCAGCCTGCCCCAGGCTCTGGCCCCTGGGCCTGCAGCGCCTGCTGCCAGCTGGGCCCCGAGGGGTGCGGATCCTGGGGCATCTCCAGGCCAGGAGGGCAGGGGAGCCCGGGACTCCCCCAGAAGCCCGGAGACGTGGCCCGGGCAAGGAGGCCGGGAGCCCCGGGCCGGGGGGTCATCGCCCCCAAGGGTCAGGCCGGCGGGTGTTTGCAGGTGTGCCCTGGTGGCCTCTGCCCAGCGTGCGGCGGGTTGGTCAGGAGCGCAGAGGCCCGCGAGGGCCTGGCCTCGGCCCGCCCGGCTCCCGGCGCCGCTCTGCGGCCTGGGGGAGCAGGCTGGGCCCGCAGGCGGGGGGCGCGGCCCCCGCGCCTCACGCGGCCCCTCCTGAGCGCCGCCCTCGCCCGCTTGCTGCTGCGCCCGCGGCCGCGCCCACGGAGCCCGCGCCACCCGCGGGGCGCCGAGCCCCCCCGCCCCCCCCCGTCCCCGCCGCGGCGGGCGAGCCGGGCCGGGCTGGGGCGGGGCGGGGCGGGCCGCGCGGCAGGCCGAGGGGGGCAGGGCCGCCTGAGGGGCGCGTCCTCTCGCCGGGGCCGCAGGCGGAGCGGGGCCCCGGGCTGGGCCGAGGGCGCCGCGGGAAAACCCGGGCGGGACTGGCCTGAGGCGGAGCAGGGCGGGGTGCTGGAGGGGGGGAGGGGGGCGCCCTCAGGGGGCAGGAGTGGGGGAGCCCTCGGAGGGGACACCACGGGGTGGGGGCCCCAGGGGAGGGGGGCCACGGGTGCGGGGAGAGGGGCAGGGGAGGTGGCGGGGAGGGGCTCCGGGGAGGGGCTGGGGGGGCGGGGGCAGCGGCTCCGGGGGTCGCTGCCCCGGCTGCGGCTGGGCGGGCAGAAAGGGCGGCGGGGCGCGGAGCCCGGGAGCCCCGCCGGCCGGCGGGAGGCGGCGGGGTGGGGGCGCGGGGCGCGGCCTGCGCGGCGCTGACCTGGAGGGAGGCCGGGGGCCCCGGGAAACCCCTCGGGCGCCCCGCGGACGGGCCTAGTCGGGCCGGGCGGGGCGGCGGGGGCGGGGAGCGCGGGGTCGGCGCCCCGGCCTCGGGCGGGAAGGGGGGCGGCCCGCCGGGACTGGGCTCTCCCCGGCCCGCCCCTCGGGAGGAAACGGCTCCCCGCAAGTGACTTCAGAGCAGCCAGGAGAGGAGCGAGGGCGCGCGAGGCCCCCACAGTCCGCGGGGTCAGTGTGGCGTGTGCGCGGGGGGGCGGGGGCGCACGCGGGGGCGCGGGGAGGCGCACGGGGGCGCGAGGTCGGCCCCACCCCGCAGCAGAGGCCGCGCGGGAGGGTTAAACGCGCCCCCTGAAAGCGCCTTGGATGGATTTGAAAAAGAACAAACACAACAGACGATTTTAAGCAAAGATTTACACGGGCCGAGAGCGCGGGCATCTCCGGGCAGACGGGCGCCTGGAGGGGGGGCGGGGGCCCCCCCCGCTCGGCCCAGAGGTGCGGGGGCAGAGCCGCCGGGGTCAGCGCCTTCCCCGCCAAACTTCCAACGGCATTTTCCACAGAAATAAAACAAGCCTGAAATGTATATGGCATCACGACAGACCCTGAAAAGTCAAAGAAACCCTGAGAAAGAACTAAGCGGGAGACGTCGTGCACTTTGATTTCAAACGATATCACAAAGCTACAGTAATCAAAACAGTATGTATCGGCATAAGGCCAGACCATGATCAATGGGACAGAACAGAAAGCCCCAAAATATACCCATGTGCATTTGTTCACTTAATTTATGACAAAAAAGATAAGAATGTACAACAGGGAAAGGACAGCTTCTTTCACAGATGGTGTTGGGAGAACTGGATTCCTGTCTTACATCACATCACACACAAAAATCTACTCAAAATGTATTAAAAACTTGAAGACCTGAAACCATAAAATTCCTACAAGGAAGCAGTGTGGTAAACTCATTGACCTCAATTTTGGCAAGGATTTTTTTTTTTTTAAATTAGAAGGTTTTACTCTTTTTTTTTAAAGGTTTATTTATTTATTTATTTTTTATAGAGGCATGTTTTATTTATTTATTTGTTTGTTTATTTATACAAGCACTGGGTACCATCAGAAGCGCGGGAGGGTGAGAGAATTCACCAGAGCCAGAGCGGGGAGCAGAGCAGGCAGAAGGACCGAAGGACACTGCTGAGGGGAGCAGCGGGCGGCAGGAGAGGTCTGCGCGCCATGCGGGACCCTCCTCCGGTGGCCGGGGAGCAGCCGGGGATCGAAGCAGCTCCGCAGAGGCCGCAGGCAGCCTCGCAACCCAGCGCTCAACCGCTGCGCCACCGGGGAGGCCTGGTTTTGTTTTTAAAGATTTATTTATTTTTATACAAGAACCAGGGTACGGGCCAAATGTGCCAGAGGGTGAGAGAATTCACCGGAGACAGAGCGGGGAGCAGAGCAGGCAGAAGGACCGAAGGACACTGCTGAGGGAGCAGCAGCGGGCAGAGGAGAGGTCTGCGCGCCATGCGGGACCCTCCTCCGGTGGCCGGAGAGCAGCCGGGGATTGAACTGGCTCTGCAGAGACTGCGGGCAGCTTCGCAACCCAGCGCTCAACACCTGCGCCACCGGGGAGGCCCAAGATTTATTTATTTTTATACAAGAATTGGGGTACAGGATAGAGATGCGGGGGGGGGGGCTGTTGAGAGGATTCACCAGAAACAGAGCAGGGGACAGAACAGGCAGACGGACCGAAGTACACTGCTGAGGGGAGCAGCGGGCCAGACAGGAGAGTTCTGTCCCACCATGTTGGTTTCTCCCTGGTGGGCCGGGAATCAAACTCTTGCTGCAGTGGCTGCGGTGCCTGCTTCACAGGTTGCGTCTTAACCCCTGCGCCACCAGGGAGGCCCTGGCAAGGATGTTTTTGAACCTGACACCAAAAGCAAAAACAATAAATGCAAAACTAAACAGGTGGGGTCACATCAAACCGAAAGGCCTCTCTGCACAGCAGAAGAAACCATGTCACAGCAAAAAGGCAGCTGGAGGGAGAATGTCCTTGCAGCAAGGCTAACGGGGGGTCAATATCTAAAATGTATAAGGAACTTACATGACCCAAAAGCAAAAGAAATATCTGATTTAAAAATGGGCAGAAAATCTGGGCCTCCCCTGGTGGCACAGGCGGTTGAGCACAGCGCTGTGAAGCTGTCCCCAGCCTCCACAGTGCCAGTTGATCCCAGCCGGCTGGCGAGGGTCCCACGTGGCGCGCAGACCTCTCCTGTCTCGCCCGCCGCTCCCCTCAGCAGTGTTCTTCGTCAGTCTGCCTGTTCTGCTCCCTGCTCTGTCTCTGGTGAATCCTCTCACCCTCCTGCGCATCTGGCCTGTGCCCTGGTTCTTGTATAAAATAAATAAATAAATCTTTTTAAAAAAAAAGGGCAGAAAATCTAAACAGACATTTCCCAAAGAATATGTACAGATGGCCAATGAGTACTCAAAAAATACTCCACATCACCCATCATCAGGGAAATGCAAATCAAAACCACGACAATGCCCCCTCGCCCCGTGAGCGGCCACCCCCAGAGAGGAGCACGGCGGCGTGTGGGAGGGCTTGTGTCCACTGCGGGAGGAATGCTGGCACGGCCGCCCGTGAAAGCCAGGAACAGGACCCCACGTGATCCGGCCGCCGCCCTCTGTCATGCCAAGTCCAGGGGCCCGGGCCTTGCTCACTGCAGCTTTATTTAGAGTGACCAGGATGTGGACACAGCAGAAGGGCCATGGGGCCATGGATGCCCGTGGGTAAAGGAGACACGAGGTGACACTCACCTGGCAGGGAGCCTCAGCAGCGCCTGGCGGGCCCCAGGGCAAGGCTCCTCGCTGCACTCCAGGGGTGCTGACCCCGCGGTCTCCCTAGAAGTGGGAGACCCAGCTGCACGGGTGGGGGCTGTGTTCACACACTCCCGAAAGAGAAGAAAGGGCGGGTGGTGCAACGGTGTCCAGCCTTCTGCGAGGCTCAGGCAGACTCGGCACTGGGTGAGGTGGGTCAGACAGGGAGCCCGCGGCGTGACTGCGACACTGTGAAGTCTTTGAAAAGCTCACGGACTGAGAGAATGGGGCGGGGCGCAAGCCACAAGTCCTAGGGTGCTGCCAGCCCCCCGTGGTGCTGTGACCGACCGCGGGTGTATCTCCAGGGTGACCCAGGGAGAGAGTGTCCGTGGCCTGTGCGGCGCTGGACGCAGAAGCCGAGGCTGGGAGACAGAGTGGAGGCGGCATTGCCGCCCAAGCAGTGAGGCCGGAAGCCACACCCCAGATGCTGCCGCCCACAGCCTGCCCCACCCTCCCATGCCCACCTGGTGCAGCGGGACCGGAAACTAAGGCCCAGGACCAGCGGGCGAGGTGCCCTCCACCACTAGGGAGAGTGGGTGGCCTCTCCGGCCCCGCCCGGCCCCAACACCACCCCTCGCCACCCGTGGTGTGGCCTCTGCAGGGAAAGCTCAGCCTGGGCTCCCGCCCCCAGTCAGCCCTGCTCTGCCCCTCAGTGTGGCGGTTTGGGGACACCTTTTAGGCCTGGGGTCCTGGGTTGAAAGCTGGAGTTTGAAGGACCCAGCCCGGATCCTGTTCTGGGCCCCACGCTCCGGTTTGCAAGGGCTGGCCAGCCCGGGCAGCAGGCCTGCTGGCTCCTGCCTGTGCAGCCGCGCTGGACCTGCGGGACAGGGGCTGACCCTGCGGTGACGGCAGGACGACCGCATGTTGGGTCCGATGAGGGGACCGTGGACGCTATTTCACGAAGGAGCCCTGGGCTTTGAGAGACCTGCCCGGTGGCGGCGCTTGGGCGGACGGGGCGGGGACCGAGGGCCACGAGCAGCGGGGTCGGCATTGGCTGGTTTCCGGGCTCAACGTCGGCAAGTCTCTAAAAGTCCTTAAATTAAATGAATTGGCTTCTTGCGCGGCCCCGCAGCCGGCCCTGCACATCTCCTCGCGGGCTGAGCACGGCCACGTCGCCGCCTGGGAAGCCAGGTCTGCGCTGGGGACCTGGGCCATCTCGCTGCCTGGCCTGCAGTCCTCGGGCTCACTGCGGGGTGCTGGGCACCTTCACCTAACCCTTGACTGGAGGCTGAGCTAGGACAGGACAGAGTGCTTTGTCCCCCAAGCCCGGGGCAGGGTGGAAGAGCCCCAGGCCTTGAAGCCAGGGATGGTTTGTGTCCTGCCTGCCGGCAGGCCTGGAAATCTGAGCACTGCCCCCTGGAAACGCACCTCACACCCCGTGGAAGTCGCCGCTCCCCAGTGTGGCCTGGCACAGGGTGGCGGGGCCTTCTCCGCCATCCCGGCCCAACAGCCCCATGCAGTCCACTCTCCGGGCCTGGATGCCCCGTCGCCCTCCTGTCCCCGGTGTCTGCCCGCCCGGCGTCTGAGTGAGTGGGCGCCCGGCTCCCTGTGGGATCTCGGGGCTCCCGGCAGCAGAGGGTTGTTCATGGTGTGGACGAGCACGTTTCTCTGCTGCGGGGCCTGGGCCGTGGGCTTGCTGCGGACCCGGCTCAGCCGGGCCAGGTCCGGGCGGCCAGTCTCTGGGGGAGGGGCCGCGGGGCCTGCGGCCCTGGCTTGGCCCCGGTGCCGGGGCTGGCCCCGGCGGCTCCCCCAGGTCACTCCCTCCAGCCACGCAGGCGCCTGTCCTTCCCCACGTGGCCGTCCCGGGCCGGCTGGGTCTGGCTCGACGTCTGGCCGCGTCTCCCCGGGGACGCCTGCTCGCCTCCGCCGCTGGTAGCCGGGCTGTCGTTTATCACTGAGCCGCAAGGGCTTCTGAGAGGAATTCTAGATGCGATTATCAGACGATCTCCAATGTTCTCCCCCGTTTTGTGGGTTGTCTTTTCGCTTTATAGACGGTGTCCTTCGAAGAACAAAGTTTTTAATTTTAATGAGTCTGACTGATTCTCCCCGTGGTGTCGCATGTTCGCGGTGTCGTCTGGAAGGAGCCTCTCCCGACTCAAAGCGGCAGGAAGTCACGGCTGTGTGTTCTCCTGAGTTTAACGGCTGCAGGTGCACAGTCCAGCTCTCACATCCGTGTCCATCGATTGTGAGGTAATTTTTTAAAAATGATTTATATATTTATGCACAGAACGTGGGTGCGGGGCAGAGGTGCAGGGGGTGAGAGGACTCCCAGAGACAGAGTGGGGAGCAGAACAGGCGGATCCACTGACACACACTGCTGAGGGGAGCAGCGGGGAGACAGGAGAGGTCTGCTGTGCCCTGTGGGCAGCTCCCTGGCTGGGGATGGACTCAGGCTGCAGTGGCTGCCGTCAGCTTCATAGTGTGAGCTTTTAAAGTTATATCCCCTATCAATAAAAGAACTTAATAAAACGGGGTGTGGGAACTCCCAGGTCCCTCCGGAGCCTGTCCAGGCATGTCCCACAGGGCCACAGAGAGGGGAGCCGGGGCTGGGGCAGGAGGCCTCTCCCTGCTGGACCCCTTCACCCCCACCCCCACCGAGGTGCCACAGGGTCCAGCACTGCCCACTGTGCTAAGTCACCCCGGCACCCGCGCCTGGCTGGCTCTCAGTTACAGTTAATTATTCTCATTCCAAGCGGATCCCCAAGGGACACTGGGGGGCTGTCTTCTTAGGTAAGGTTCTGACATCAAACGGGAGAGGCCCTGGGATGGGGGTCGGCAGCAGCGCCCCATGTTTATTCTGGAACAAGGCGCCTGCTTTCCCCAGCTTTCCCACTCCGCGGGCCCCTGCCTCAGCGGAGCTTCTCTCAGCCCACGGGATTGAAAATTAATTAAAAAAAAACAACTTAGGTTTCACGAGGTTCCCACAAAGTCCTTCCTGTTACCAAAGTCTGGGGGGTGCGCGTTGAGTCTGGGGGCGAGTATGGGGATACCCGCGCCTGAGCTGTGGGCTCTTCTGGGCACAGTGAGGGGGGTTGGGGGGGCAGCTTCTGGCCGGCCACGCCCCAGGCCAGCTCTGCTCCGGGCTCCTCGCTGCTGCCTCCTGCCCTACAGTCCCCCTCCCTGGGCAGAGCCTGCCTGGAGCGACCCCCCGATGTGCGGGGTGAGGGGGGGCTCCCCCTGGGTGCGAGAAGCCCAGAGGGCCCCCTGGCCCTGGGGCAGCCACAAAGGGGACGGAGGTGTGGGCAGAACGCCCGCAAGCAGGAGCCCTCCTCACCTGGGGCACTGGCGGCATGGCCCCCAGCCCAGGATCCTCAGACCAGGCCCGGCGGGGGCCCTCACAGGGGGCCCAGGAACGCGGGCCCCCAGCTCTGGCGGCAGCCACTGCCCCAGGAGCCCGCGGCCCAAGGGGCTCCAGCCCGAAGGCGAAGGCGCGAGACTGCCCGGGGCTGCGGGGCCAGCGTGCAGGGTGGCCGGGGCCCATGGGCGTCCTGGGTCACAGGTGGGAAGATTTCATTTTGGGGCAGGTGTGGCCGGGAGAGCTGGTAAATGCTTGGTTTTCTTTCTTTATCTTTTTAGAAGAAAAAAAAAAAGCACACAAGAGCTGGGGTGCAGGCCAGAGGTGCAGGGGTGAGAGGACTCCCCAGAGACAGAGTGGGGGCAGAACAGGCAGACTGACTGAAACACACTGCTGCGGGGAGCAGCCGGGAGACAGGAGAGGGCTGCTGCGCCCTGTGGGGAGCGCCCTGGCAGGGGTGGATCTTCACAGTGAGGTGCTTAACCCCTGCGCCCCCAGGGAGGCTCTTGATTTTTATATTCAATTTTAAAAATTGATTCAGTCATTCTCCAATTCTTGGCTTTCCGGTCTTCTCGGATGTTCTACAATTGTTCCGTTCCCTTTATTTCATCCTTGTGGAAAACAAACAGACCCAATGTAAAGCGCACAGCATGAAATTGACAGCTTGGCCCCAAATCACACTGTGCAGCCGGTACCCCTCACCCCCCGCAATCTCCACCTGCGACCACGCACCAAGCGCCCCCTGGCCCCCACTTTCCGTCTCCCTGATTCTGACGCCCCCAAGTTCCCCAGGCGCCGTCTCTCGCAGTGCAGGGCGCTGGGCAGTTACTCCACAGGCGGCGCTTGGCCCACCCAGGCCGCAGCAGGACGGCCCAGCGGTGCCCGTGAGGCCCCACGCAACGCCCAGGCAATGCCTCTGACGCAGCGTCCGCGGCAGGTGCCCGCCTCACCACGTTGCAGCTGCGGGGACGTGGCGATGAGGTACGGGCAGCCCGAGGGCGAGGCCGCCTGTCTCCTGAGCCGGCGGGCGGGGGCGGGGGGCACGGGGTGGGGGCGGCCCCTCTGATTCCTCAGGGAAGGGGCATCCTACTCTGTGTTTGCCCCACGGCGCCCGCCGACACTCTCACTCCGCACCCTCACCAGCCTTGTCTCCGGGGTTTCATAAAGCCCCAGCGGCTGCGAGGTGGTGGCCCCTGGCGACCAGGCCTTGTCCCGCGCCCCCTGGCCAGCCCCTGCCTTCTCTGGAGAAATGTCCACTCAGGGCCCCTCCTGTCCTCTGGACGTGAGCCTCCTGCCTGGCCTGCGGGTCCTCTGCCGTCGTGGGCGCTCCTGGCGCGCGGGTGCCTTTCCGGGCAACCCGACATTTTCACCAGCGCAGAGTCCGCCCTGCCCTGCCGCGGCCCGCCCGCCGCCTGCCACAGCCGAGCCGCCGCTGCCCGGCCAGCGACAGGCAGCCTCGTCCCGCCAGGCCTTCTGGGGTTCTCTGTATTTTTCACCTTTCATCCATTTTGAGTTAGTTCTTACACCTGCCGGGAGGCGAGGGCGCCTCTTCATCTTGCGCAGGGGTGTCCGGTTGTCACGGCGTCATTTACGGAAAAGTCTGTCGTCGCGCATCGGTCTCGGCGCCCTTGTGCAGGGTCCCTCGGCGCCCGCGAGCGCGGCTCGTCCCTCGGCCTCTGCGCCTGTCTTCGTGTCAGCGCCACGCCGTCTGCTCGCAGGCCGCCGCCCAGGACATCAGCCGGCGCCCATGACGCCCATGACATCAGCCGGCGCCCAAGACATCAGCCGGCGCCCATGACATCAGCCGCCGCCCAAGACATCAGCCGCCGCCCATGACATCAGCCGCCGCCCAAGACATCAGCCGCCGCCCATGACATCAGCCGCCGCCCATGACATCAGCCGCCGCCCAAGACATCAGCCGGCGCCCATGACATCAGCCGCCGCCCAAGACATCAGCCGCCGCCCAAGACATCGCCGCCCATGACATCAGCCGCCGCCCATGACATCAGCCGGCGCCCATGACATCAGCCGCCGCCCAAGACATCAGCCGCCGCCCATGACATCAGCCGCCGCCCATGACATCAGCCGGCGCCCATGACATCAGCCGCCGCCATGACATCAGCCGCCGCCCAAGACATCAGCCGGCGCCCATGACGCCATGACATCAGCCGGCGCCCATGACATCAGCCGCCGCCCATGACATCAGCCGCCGCCCAAGACATCAGCCGGCGCCCATGACGCCCATGACATCAGCCGCCGCCCATGACATCAGCCGCCGCCCAGGACATCAGCCGCTGCCCAAGACATCAGCCGCCGCCCATGACATCAGCCGGCGCCCATGACATCAGCCGCCGCCCATGACATCAGCCGGCGCCCATGACATCAGCCGCCGCCCATGACATCAGCCGCCGCCCAAGACATCAGCCGGCGCCCATGACGCCCATGACATCAGCCGGCGCCCAAGACATCAGCCGCCGATGACATCAGCCGCCGCCCATGACATCAGCCGCCGCCCAAGACATCAGCCGGCGCCCAGGACATCAGCCGGCGCCCATGACATCAGCCGCGCCCAAGACATCAGCCGCCGCCCATGACATCAGCCGCCGCCCATGACATCAGCCGGCGCCCAGGACATCAGCCGCCGCCCAGGACATCAGCCGGCGCCCATGACATCAGCTGCCGCCCAAGACATCAGCCGCCGCCCATGACATCAGCCGCCGCGTCTCTGTCCGCCGCCTCCCGGGTCGGCCCACAGACCCCGGCGAGGGCTCCCGCAGGAGGAACTCCCTGGTGCGGGACTCCCTCGGCGCCGGGTGATCCGGACTCTCTTGATTTATCCCTCACGTCTGAAGGACCCACGAGATTCCTGGCGGGCAGCGCTTTCCCTCTCAGCAGCTGGCCGGCCGGCCGCCGGCCTCTTGCCTGCAAGGGCTCGGACGCGGGTGCCCAGGCAAGCCCGCCGAGGCTCGGTCGCTCGCTCTTCTGTGCGCGCTCTGGGGTCGCCTTCCGTGGAGTTCCCGCGTCTCCTCCACGCCTTTCATCCCGCTTGGTGAGTTTTCGGGCGCTTATTCCCGCGTTCTCTCTCCCTTCCCGCCCTCCCTCCCCGGCGCGGAGCCCCAGGCGTGCTGGCTGGTCCTGGGACTGTTCCCCGGTCTTCCAGCCTTCCCCGTCTGCTCCAGTGCTCTCTCTGCAGGGCCCTGATTCTTCCAGGCACCCAAATCGGCCTTCGAAACCTACCAGGGAATTTTCCATTTCTGTTTCTTTTCGGTTTCTCCTCGGCTCTCCGTCTATTAGTATTTCCATTCCGCTCGCGCCATCCTCCGGACGTGCCCTACCACCTCGCCGAGCTCTTTGCGCGCCACTCAGCTCCTGCTTGAAGGTCTCTGTCGCGTGCATTTGACAGCAGGCTGTTCCGGGCAGCTGTGTGCACGCATTTCCTCCTGAGAGCGGCCTGTGCGGCCCTGTTTCTTCGTCCGCCTTGGGACTGCTTTTGTGGAGAATCGGAGAGTTGGCTCTAAGGAGACACTGACTCCGGAAATCAGATCCGCTCCGTCCCCCGGGTCTGCTATTTCACCATCATCATCGTCACGGCCGTCGCGGTCGCCGTTGCCACCATGGCTCCCGCCTCTGCATCCATGTCGGCCCCCCAAGCCGAGTGTGGGGACGCAGTGAGCTGCCGCACACAGTGGGTGTGGGTGAGTAGCTGGAACTGACCGCGTGGACCGCGCTTTGCCATCTAAGCCGCCGACTCCCTCAGCCGCCCAGCCCACAGCAGCAGCAGCAGACAGGCGCGGGGCCGCCGCCACCACCACGCAGGCTCCTGGCACGGCTGCTCTTTCCTCTCTTCGTCAGTTTCAGAATATACATAAAACACATCTAGCGAGTCGGTCTCCGTGGTTCCCGAAAGATGAGCGGTTGGTGTTTTCCCAGCGTGTGCGTTGCAGCCCACGTCAGCCCACCTTCCAGCACATTCTACATTCGAGCCTCATGTTCTGTGAGGAGACCAGAGTGGGGAGCTACTTCCCAGGAGGCTGCAGACATGCCCCCATCCTGGGACAGGCCCAGGGAGGCCTCCAGACAAGTGGGCGCCCCGGGCCCACCCACGTGAGCCGGGAGGGCCATGGCCTCACAGGCCTCACCCTGGGCCTGGTCCTGAGCACCATGTCCAGGCCCAGCCGTTAGGGCCAGCGGCTGCCTGCGAGTCCTCGACGCGGGTCCTCGACGCGGGTCCGCAGATTCAGGGACGATGTTCTGCATGTTGAATTGTCTCCCGGGGTTCACAGAACAGCAAGCAGCAGAGACAGCGGTGGGTGCGGGGGGGGGGGTGGCGATGGCTCCGCAACCAGCCACTGCAAGTGCTGGCAGGCCCTGCCCCTGCCCCCCATGCTGCCCGCCCCTCCCTGCTGCCTGCCCTGCCCTGCCAGCCCCACCCGCTTCCTGACAAAGGATCCCTTTTTCCTCCAGCACTGCTTCCTGTTGGGTGCCCGCTGGCCAACCCCCTCCCCTTCCCTGAGAAGTCACATTCCATAGTTTCCAGATGCACCTTCTGCTTGGCCGGGCAGGCCAGCGCTCCCCCTCTTCCTGCGGCCCGAGGTGGCGCCTGCAGACTGTCCAGGCCGCGCGTGTCCTTGAGGCGATTCACCCTCAGCCCCTGGCACGAGCACCCCCCTCTCATGCCATCTAGGCCGTGCTGCCGCCTCTGCCGCTCAGCTCTGTGCATGGGACGCAGCCACTTGGCCACGTGGTGCCCCCTGCGTGGGGCCTTCCCAGTGGGTCCCTCCCCAGTGGCAACCTCCCTTGGCCCACACATTGGGCCCCATCACTAAGGGCTCTGCACCCCCACCCAGGTGCCCTCCACTCCCAGGATCTGCAGAGCTGGAGCAGAGGGTCACACGGCACCGCGGTTTTGAGGTTTGCCGGGCAGTGCGGGGGCATCACAGCTGCCGGTGCCGGCCCCTCCGTGAGCGCCCTCGCCATGTGTGTAAACCTGGGGGCGCCTGCTCGCTGTCCAGTGGGTGGTGCCGAGTGGGAGAGGCCCCCGGCATGCCCCCGCATCTGCAGAGTGCCTGGGTGTCAATGGGGACACCTCGTTGAGGGGGCGACGGCAGGAAGGGCGCGTCCTTCAGCGGCGACAGAGTTTGGCAGTGAGGACCGTGAGCCTCCTGTCTGCCACGAGGGCGCAGGGTCAAATACTCCCGGCCTCCCTGGGGGCGCAGGGTCAGTCCAGCACATGGAGCTGCCAGCAGCCTCTGCGGCCTGAGTCCATCCCCAGGCAGGGAGCAACCCACAGGGCGCAGCAGACCTCTCCTGTCTCCCCGCTGCTCCCTCAGCAGTGGTTTTTAGTGGATCCACCTGGTCTGCTCCCCACTCTGTCTCTGGGAGTCCTCTCCCCCCCACAACTCTGGCCAGCACCCAGTTATGTATGCATAAATAAATAAATCTTTTTTAAAAAAGTTAAATATTTGTAAGTGTGTGTGTGTGGTATGTGTGGTATGTGATGTGTGGTGTGTGTGGTGTGCGTGTGTGGTGTGTTGTGGTGTGGGTGTGGTGTGGTGTGTGCTGTTTGGTCTGTGGTGTGGTGTGTGGTGCGGTATGGGTGGTATGTGGTGTGTGGTGGTGTTGTGTTGAGGTGTGTGCTGTGGTGTGGTCTGTGATGTGGTATGGGTGATGTGTGGTGTGGTGTGTGTGGTATGGTGTGTGTGTGGTCTGTGGTGTGGTGTGTGTGTGGTCTGTGGTGTGGTGGTGGTGTCATGTGTTGTGGTGTGTATGGTCTGTGGTGTGGTGTGGTATGGGTGGTATGTGGTGTTGGTGTGTATGTGTGGTGTGCGTGGGGTATGGTATGGGTGGTATGTGGTGTGGTGTGTGCGTGGTATTGGTGTGGTGTGTGGTCTTGGTGTGGTATGTGGTGTGTGTGGTGTGGTGTGTGTGTTGTGATGTATGTGTGATGTGTGTGGTGTGGTGTATGTGGTGTATTGGTGTGGTGTGTGGTGTATGTGGTGTGTGGTGGTGTGTGTGGGGGGTGGGTGGTGTGTGTGTGTGGTCTGTGGTGTGTGTGGAATGGCTGTGTGTGTGTGTGTGGTGTGTGATCTGTGGTGTGGTGTGTGTGGTGCGTATGGTGTGTGTGTGGTGGGGGGTGTTGCGGTGTGTGTGTGGTCTGTGGTGTGGTGTGGAATGGCTGGTGTGTGGTGTGTGTGGCGTGTGGTGTGTGGTGTGTGTGTGTGGTCTGTGGTGTGGGTGGAATGGCTGGTGTGTGGTGTGTGTGTGATCTGTGGTGTGTGTGGTGTGTGGGTGCACGTGGTGTGTGATGTGTGTGTGGTGGGTGGTGTGGTATGGGATGGCTGGTGTGTGGTGCATGTGGTGTGTGGTGCATGTGGTGTGTGGTTTGTGTGTGGGTGTGTGGTGTGGTGTGGGATGTGGGGCTGGTGTGTGTGTGTGTGGTGTGTGTGTGGTGGGGGTGTGTGTGGTGTGTGTGTGTGTTGGTCTGTGGTGTGGTGTGGATGGCTGGTGTGTGGTGTGTGGTGGGTGTGTGTGTGTGGTGTGGGATGGCTGGTGTGGTGTGTGTGGGGTGTGTGGGGTGTGTGTGGTGTGTGCACACCCCTTCATCGTGGCCACGGGGCCTGGTGTCTTGACCAGGCTGCACAGTGCGGGAGTCCCGAGTTGCTCCCGGGCGGCGACCCAAAGTGGAATTTCTAGGTGAGAGTGACGGGGTCTTGCAGAGCGCGGGGTCCTCGGGGTGACTCGGGGTGAGGCGTCCCCAGGTGAGGTTCCCGGCGGGTTTCTCCGCGAGGCAGCGACGTCAGAGACGGGGGAGGGGGGGCGGGGGGTGCGAGGCCAGGGCGGCCGCGGCCACCTCCGGACACAGGCGGGCGGCGGGGCCCCGGCAGCGGAGGGGCGTGGGGGGGGCCCTGCGGTCACAGGTGGGCGGCCGTGCACCCCGCTTTGCTGGGCAGGGCCCCGTCTCTGCGGGCGGCTCCCTGGTGATCTGGGGTGACAGGCAGAGCCCGAAGGGGCGGGGGGGTGGGGGGCCGCGGCAGCCGAGGCTGCTCCGGCTCCCGCCTGGCGCCGCGGGTCGCGGGCGGGCCGGGCCGGGAGTCGGGTTCTGGACGGGGCGCCCCCTTCCCTCTTCCGTGTCTGTCCTCCTCGAAAGGATATCCTCTTTCTGGGTGTCGTTCACACGCTGCGCGTCTTGGGGTCCCCTCGCCCCGGGCCCGGGGGTGCGCCACAGGCACCGCCGAGGGCCGCCCCCCCAAGCCGAGGCCCCCCGCACACCCCCCCCCAGGCCGCGGTTCCGGCGAGGCGGGAGAGCCGCGGACGCCCGTTCCCTGCGCTCGGCCGGGGAGACCGCGCTTCCCTCGGGGCGCGCGGAGCCGCAGGGCGGGCACGGCCGAGGCGCGCGGGCGGGGGGCGGGGGCGGGGGCGGGGGCGGGCGCCACAGACCCGAGCGCGCCCCCGGCCCGGGCAGCGAGCGCCGTCGGCGGGCGCGGCGCGAGGCCCGGGGCGCGGCGCGCGGCTCAGCCGGGCCCTCCCCGCCGCCCGTGCGGCCCCCGCGCCTGGGCCTCGGCGCTGGCGCCGGGCGTCGGGCGCGGCCGCGGGCCGCCGCGGGACTCTCCGGGCGTTCCCGGGACCCCCCCGCAGGCCCCTGCGCGCCACCCCCGCTGCGCGCCGCCCCGGGTCCCGGCCTGCGGCAGCGCGCGTCCGCCTGGGGGCGCCGGGCTTCCTGGGGTCCGGCCTGGGGCAGCGCGCGTCCGCCTGGGGCGCCGGGCTTCGGGGTCCGCCTGGGGCAGCGCGCGTCCGCTGGGGGCGCCGGCTTCCTGGGGTCCGGCCTGGGGCAGCGCGCGTCCGCCTGGGGGGCCGGGCTTCTTGGGGTCCGGCCTGGGGCAGCGCGCGTCCGCCTGGGGGGGCCGGGCTTCGTGGGGTCCGGCCTGGGCAGCGCGCGTCCGCCTGGGGGCGCGGCTTCGTGGGTCCGGCCTGCGGCAGCGCGCGTCCGCCTGGGGGCCGGGCTTCTTGGGGTCCGGCCTGGGGCAGCGCGCGTCCGCCTGGGGCGCCGGGCTTCTTGGGGTCCGGCCTGGGGCAGCGCGCGTCCGCCTGGGGGCGCCGGGCTTCTTGGGGTCCGGCCTGGGGCAGCGCGCGTCCGCCTGGGGGGGCCGGGCTTCGTGGGGCCCCGCGGGAGGGCGCGGCGCGAAGGGCGAGACCAGCGCTTGTTGCTCGGGAGCCCCGCGCCCCGGGCCTCTCCGGCGCCGGCTGCGACGTCCGACTGTCCCCCGCGCGCTCGCTGTCGGGGCGCCGGTCTCGCGGCCCGCGGCGGCCCCGGCTCGCGCCTCGCTCCGCCTCCGCCTCCCAGGCCCCGCGCCCGCCCGCCCTCCGGCCCCCCTCCGCCGGGGCCGCCGGGACCGCAGCCCGCGCGCCGCCCCCGCTCGCGGTCCCCCGGGGGGCCGGGGCCTCGCCGACCCCCGCTTTCACTGGGGGCCCGTGGGTCAGGTCCCGGCCGTCGGCGGGGCAGCGCGGCCGAGTCGCGCCTGCTCGGAGACCCCCTCGCCCGGACCTTCCCGTCTCCCGGGGCCGCGGCCGGGGTCGCCCGCCCGCCCCGCCCGCCCGCCCGCCCCGGGCAGCCCGGCCGCGACTGCCGGCGGCGCGGGGCCTCGGCCAGGCCCCCCCTGGGGCGCAGCCTCGGGGCGCGACCTCTGCTCCAGGTCCGCGCGGGTCCCCAAGTGTCGTTTGGGGGAGGCCCCTGAGCCCCACCGCGCCCCAAACCTCCCCCTCGCCGCCCTCGGTCAGCGCCCTGGGCCCCGGGCGGCCCCTCCGCAGAGGCTGGGCTGGGGCGCGCGCCCCCAGGTCGCCGCAGCCCGCGGGGTGCAGGCGGAGCGGGCGGGCGCGGCCTTGCTAGGGCGACTGGGGTGCGCGGCCCTGACGCGTCCTCGCGGGGGGCGGGGTCGGCCGGTCTGAGCGGAGGAGCCGGGTTGTAAACCGAGCCGCGGCCTCAGCCGGGCCGCGGCGGGGGCGGGCGGGGGCGGGGGCGGGGGCGGGGGGGGGGCGCCGCGCCCCGACCCTGCTGCTCCACCAGAAGCAAGAGCCCGCAGAGCTCTTTTATGCAACTGTGTACTTCCGGGATCGTGGAATAGGCCAATCAGGTGTGGGCTATGAGGTGATTGGTGCTAAATGGCCAATCAGCCACAGGATTGAAAAATGGTCCAATCAGACTTGTGGGCGGGGCACCCAAGAGCCGCTATAAGCCAGGGCTGGCGGCGGCCGTCGTTGGCCGGGCCAGCCTGTGAAGCGCGGGGGCGGCTGGGGGTCGCGCCGGACCCGGCGTCCCGAGGAGCCGCTTGTCGCGGCGGCGCCGTCCCTGCCGCCCATGCCGGCCGCCGCCCGGCCCGACGCGCCCGAGGGCGCCCGCTCCGGAGCCCGGGGTCTCCGGCCGCGGCGGCCCGGCCCGCGCCCAGCTACAGCCGCAGGCCCCGGGGGTGTCGCCTGCGCCCGCCCCCGGCTCGGGTTTGGCCTTTTGGGGCTCCGCCGCGCCCGCCCCTCGCGCGGCCCCGCGGCCGCCCTGGCCGAGTCCCGCCGTGAAGCCCGGGCCGGGGCCGGCGGGGTGAAGGCAGCAGGGGAGGGCGGGGCCGCCGGCCTCGGGGCACATCTGGACGTGGACGGGCACAGCCGGCACCTGTACTTTCGCTGCCGGCACCCTGGCCCAGGGCTGACTAGGGGGTGCCCAGCTGCAGGTCAGCCTGGCTCTCGGCCTTCCCAGTGCCCTGGCGGGAGGCCCAAGGGGCTGGAGGGCCACCAGCGCTGACTCGCTGGGCTCGGGACTCGGCCCTGAGGAGGCACCCCTGCTCCAGCCCGGATTTTGTGGGCTCAGGCCCCACACGCTGGGCAGTCGGCGTCCCGCCCCTCAAGTGAGCAGAAAACCAGGCCTCAGGCCCGCCCCTCCCTCAGCAGAGTGGGTGGCCGGCCCGCTCGGGTCCAGGGTCCCCTGCGCTGAGCCCCACTCACCCCTCCTGTGAGCTTGCCCAGGAGCTGGAATAAACCCGCGAGGATGGGAGGTGCCCACCCGGCAGCCTCAGCTGGCCAGCCACGGCCACACCCTTCCCTGGAGGCCGCCCACCCGCAGCGGGTAGGCAGGGCAGCACGCTGCTCCCCGCCCAAGGCAGGGGGTGGCCTCCAGGCACAGGGCGAGCCCCCAGGGACACCCTGGCCTGCCCAAGGGGCAAGGGCAAGGCAGGTGGCCCCAGGCCCAGGCCCTCTCTTGCCCGACACCTGGCCCCACCGCCCGTCAGCCAGGACACGGGCGCCGCCTGCCCCACCAGGGTCCCAGGAAAGAAAAGGCGCAGGACTCCAGGGAGGTTGGAATCGCTTTTATTGGGGCGAGCGCCGCAGGCCCACCCTGGTCGGGTTAGTGTTCTGCCCTCACGGAGGCAGCAGGGAGCCCGGGGCCCCACCCCACTGGCCCGGGTCAGTGGGACATGCAAAACTCAGTCAGGGGGTGGCGGCAGCGGGAGCCCCCAGGCCAGGGGCTGCTGGAGCGGGAGGGGCGACGCAGACGCCCAGCTGGGCCGAATGGAGGGGCTGGAGCTTCCCAGACAAGACAGGCGGCCCCCAGAGGGGGCTACCACAGGCTGGGGGGCCCAGGAGAGCGCAGCCTGAGAGCTGGGCGGGGTGAGCCCCTCCCCCCCAGCACCGGGGCCTGAGGGAGAACACAGAAGGCACTTATGAGGGAGCTGAGGCGAGAGAAGGCTGGAGCCAGAGGCCTGGGGCCTTAGGGGCGTGGGGTCAGCAGCTAAATGAAGCAAGCGCAGCCTGCGGGGGCGGGGACAGGCCGGGGGCTGGCCGGGCCAGCTGGCTCGGCAGACTGGACCCTCATCTTCCCATGGGGAAGGGGCTTCTCTGGGCAGGCTGGAGGGGAGGGCCCAGGCGGGACCCCCTTCCTCCCCGGCAGGGCCCGCGAGCGAGCTGACCGGCCGGGAACAGGACGCCAGCCGCGGGCCCCGCGGGGAGGAAGGGGTCTGCCGGGGAGCCTCCCCGGGACGGAACCCCCCTGGGGAGAGGGGAGGAAGGGGCCCAGCTCTGGACCCCCCAAGGCACCTGGCTGTGGCAAGTGGCAGGTAGAGGGGCGGGGAGACGGGGGCGGGGCGGGGCGGGACGGCCCCTTCCTCAAGACGCGGGCGCGGGTTAGTCTATTAGTCTGGTCTTTTTGTAAAACCTTAGTGAGGCACCACTTGGGAGGAAGACACCGTTACAATCGTTGAAGACCCCAGCGGCTGGCGGGAGCCTGGCCACATGCAGAGCGGGGGGGGGGGGGGGGCGGGCAGGGGGTCAGGCCACCGCAGACTCGGGGCCCCCCAGGGAGGACGCCGGCCCCGAGGCGTAGCGGCGGCCGTAGCCCGAGGAGGAATAGGAGGAGGAGGAGAAGGTCATGGAGAAGCCGGAGCCGGTGGCGTCGAAGCTGCCGCGCCGGAGCCGGCCCGGGAGCCGGTGCGCGAGCCCGCGCGGGAGCCGGCGGTGGAACCGGAGCCGCTGATGCTGTAGGGGCTGTAGTAGCCCTTGCTGGATTGGGCGGCGGCCTCCAGCAGCCGCAGCCCCGTGCCCTCCTCCACCATGCTGCGGTCCAGCGCGTCCTTGTAGGAGATCTTGAGCTTGGTCTTGGGGCAGGTGAGGTACTTGGAGTGCGCGCCCACGTCGCGCAGCTTCTGGGCCGTGCGGGCATCCACGGTGCCGCGCTGCAGGGCCTCGTCCAGGGGCACGCGGCCCGGTACGTCAGGCTCGATCAGCCCGCCCGTCAGGTACTGCACCTCCAGGAAGCGCTGGCCGGCCTCGTAGTACAGCCAGCCCTTCTTCAGGGCCTGCGCAGCCGACATCTTGGTCTTGGTGCGTGGGTCCTCGAAGCCGCAGAAGGCCTTCTGGGCCAGGTTGATGCGGTCCACCATGATCTTGTCCACCAGGCCCTTGTTGACGGCCTCAGTGACGGGGAAGCGCTCTCCGGTGCTGGGGTCGATGATGCCCCCGGTGCAGGCCTGCGCCTCCAGCAGCCGCTGCCCGGTGATGTTGTCGACCAGGTTGCGGTGCATGGCCTCCGTGATGGACACCTTCTCCAGCGTCTCTGTGTCCAGGATGCCGGCCACAGGGCCCGTCTCCTCGGTGGGGTCAGACCAGGAGGACAGCTGGGTCCTGGAGACGGCGGGGCTGACGGGGTAGGACGAGGAGGACCCCACGGAGGAAGAGCGGGAGCGGAAGCCGCCGGCGTTTCCCGAGAGCATGTCGGCGAACTCGGTGATGGAGAGCGTGCCGGCACGGTACTGGTCCAGCGCGGAGCGGTCAATGAGGCTCTTGGAGATGGCCTCGTCGATGTCGTACTGGCGGCCCGAGCGGCGGTCGATGATCATGGACTTGACCACGCCGTCCGAGGAGGAGGTGGTGATCTCCTCCCACTCGCACTCCTGCTCCGACAGCTCCAGGTAGGTCTGGTGGTCGATGAGCCCCTTGCGGTAGGCCTCGTACACCGACATCTCCCTGCCCGTCTCCGGGTCCACGATCACCACGCGGCGCTTGCGCACCGAGGACTTGGAGGACGTCTTCCGCTCCCGCTTCTTCTCCTTCAGCGGCAGGAGGCACAGCCCCGTCTGGGGGTCGGTGACGCAGCGCTCCATCAGCTGCAGGTAGGTGAGGTTCTCCTCCGTGTTGGGGTCGAAGAAGCCCTTGGTGTCGTCAGAGGGGTCGGTCAGGATCTCATTCATCTCCTCGTCAAAGAGGCCGCGCTTGTAGGCCACGTCCACGGGCAGCCGGTGGCTCTCCTCGGGGTCGATGACGCCGCCCGTGGCGATCTGGGCCTCGAGCAGGCGGATGCCGTGGTCCTTGAGGATCAGGCCCTTCTTCATGGCCTGGAAGAGGGAGATGAGCTTCCCGGAGTACGGGTCCTTGTAGCCGGTGACGGCGCGCTCGGCCGAGAGCAGCTTGTCCTTGAACTCGGGACCCACGATGCCCATGCGCACGGCCTCCTCCACCGTCAGCTTGAGCCCCTTGATGGGGTCGATGACGTAGCCGGTGGCCGCCTGGGCCTCCAGGAGCTCGAAGGCCGTGCCGGGCCGGATGATGCCCTTCTTCATGGCCTGGTACACCGACAGCCGCTCCTTGGTAGCGTCGACGTAGACACCGGCGATGCAGCTGGAGCCCTCAAGGAACCTCTGCAGGCTCTTAGACACCTCCTCGACGGAGGTCAGCCCCTCCTGCAGCTGCAGCGCCGTGGCCTCGTCCATGACCTGGGAGCGCACCAGCTCCTCCACCGTGATCTGCTTGCGCAGGCCGCGGAAGGTCAGCTTGCGGGTGTCTGAGAGCGGCAGGAGCAGCTGGCCGCTGCCCTCGTCTCGGCGGCACCGCTTGAGCAGCTGCGTGTAGCTGAGGCGCTCATCCGTGGAGGGGTCCACGTAGCTGCGCACCTCGCTGGGCTCCGACAGCTGATCGTGTGTGTCCTTGTTGAGGTAGCCGCGCTGGTAGGCCACCTCCAAGGGGAGGTGGAACCCCAGGCGTGGGTCCACGACGCCACCCGTGGCCAGCTGGGCATCCAGCAGCCGCAGGGCCTCCTCGGCAGGAATCAGCTCCTTCTTCATGGCCTGGAAGAGCGAGATGGTCTGCTCCGTGTAGGGGTCCCGGTAGCCGGTGACCGCCCGCTCCGCCGAGAGCAGCCGGTCGTGCAGCTCAGGGCCCACCAGACCCTTCCGCACCGCCTCGTCCACAGTCAGCCGCTCACCCTTCACCGGGTCCAGCAGGAAGCCCGTGGCAGCCTGCGCCTCCAGCAGCACACGGGCCACCTCAGCGCTCAGCAGGCCCTTCTTGAGGGCCTGGTAGATGGTGAGCGTCTGCCTGGAGCCGGGCAGGTAGACGCCGGCCACGCAGCCCGTGCCGTAGAGGAAGCGCCAGGCAGACTCGTCCTCCAGCACCTGGCGCAGGCTCTTGGTGCCCTCGCGGAGCAGGCTGTAGGTCTCCCGGGAGATGATGCGGGCTTCGTACAGGTCCTCGGCCGTCAGGCGGCGGCGCACGTAGTCGTAGGAGGACAGGTTCTGCTGGCGGATGACCTCGGTCTTCTCGATGATTTCGATGATGATGATGATCATGCGCTCCTTGGTCACCCGGCCAGCCTGGAAGTCGGCCATCAGCTGGGCCCGCTGCTGCTCGGGGATCAGGTCTGACTGCATCACCTCCCACAGGGACATGGTGGAGCCGCCCTGGCCGCCACCAGCACCGCTGGGGATGTCGATCTGTGTCTCCTCAAAGGCCCGCCGGGTCTCCTCCTCAGAATACACCTGTGTGGTCTCCACCACCTCGGCCTTCTCTGCCCCTCGCAGTGGCAGGAGGCGCAGCCCGGTGTCGGGGTCCTGCACGCAGCGCTCCAGCAGCTGCAGGTAGGTGAGGTTCTCGTGCGTGTTGGGGTCGAAGAAGCCCTTGGTGTCGTCGCCCGGGTCGGCCAGCACGCGGCTCATGTCCTCGTCGAAGTAGCCGCGCTGGTAGGCCACGTCCACGGGCAGGCGGTGGCTGTGCACGGGGTCGATGATGCCGCCCGTGGCGATCTGGGCCTCGAGCAGGCGCAGGCCGTGGTCCCGCACGATCAGCCCCTTCTGCATGGCCTGGAACAGGGAGATGGTGGTGCCCGAGTACGGGTCCTTGTAGCCCGTCACAGCCTTCTCGGCTGACAGCAGCTTCTCGTGCAGCTCCGGCCCCACCACGCCGGCCTTGACAGCCTCGTGTACGTACAGGCGCTGGTTCCGCACCGGGTCCACCAGAAAGCCAGTGGCCGCCTGGGCCTCCAGCAGGAGGGTAGCTGTGCTGGGCCGCAGCAGGCCCCGCCGCATGGCCTCGTAGATGGTCACCTTCTCCTTGGAGTCCTCCAGGTAGATGCCAGCCAGGCAACCAGTGCCCTGGAGGAGCGTCCGCACCGAGTCCACCTCGGACAGGTCCCTGACTGATGTCTTGCCATCCTTGAGCTGCTCAAACTGGGCTCTGCTGAGGACCCCGGCGGCCAGCAGCTCGCTGGCGGGCACAGGGGCCCGGAGGCCGCTGAAGGAGAGCTTCTCCTGCCGCGCCGTCTCCACCTCCTCCACGATGGTGATGACGATCTTAATGACCTTCTCCACGGTGACCTTGCCCGTGCGGAACTGCCGCAGGAGCTCCTGCCGCTGCTCCTCTGTGAAGTACTCGGAGCTGATGAGCTCCCACACGGACACCGTCCTGCCCTGGAAGGCGCCCACGGGGACCTCCACTGTGGCCTTCTGAAAGGCCTCCCGGGCCTGGAGCTCAGAGTAGAGCTCCTGCTGCCGGGCCCGCGCGGCCTTCTCCGACAGGGGCAGCAGGCTGAGCCCCGTCAGCTGGTCAGGCCGGCACCGCTGCTGGAGCTGGCTGTAGGTGACTGGCTCCTGCGCGCTGGGGTCATAGTAGGTCTTGGCGTCGTCCCTTGGCGCCGACAGGGCTTTGCTGGTGTCCCTGTCCAGGTAGCCCCGGGCACAGGCGATGTCCAGAGGCACGCGGTGGCTCTTGCTGGGGTCGACGACGCCCCCCGTGGACAGCTGGGCGTCCAAAAGGCGCAGGCCCTGCTCCCTGGGGATGAGGCCTTTTTTCAAGGCCTGGAACAGGGAGACACTCTGCCCCGAGTACGGGTCCTTGTAGCCCGTCACGGCCTTCTCGGCCGACAGCAGCTTCTCATGCAGCTCCGGCCCCACCAGGCCAGCACGGACGGCCTCATCCACGGTCAGCCGGGCGCTGGTGGCGGGGTCGATGATGTGCCCGGTGCCAGCCTGGGCCTCTAGCAGGGCCACAGCCACCTCTGGCTGCAGCAGGTCTTTCTTCAGGGCCTGGTAAATGCTCAGCTTCTGCCCTGCCTCTTCCAGCCACACGCCGGCAATGACACTGGTGCCATGCAGAGCCCGGCGCACGGCCTCTGCCTCGGCGACCTCCTGCACGGAGCGCTCGCCCTGCTGCAACTGGCGGTAGAGGGCCTGGTCGATGACGCCGCTCTCGAGCAGCTCGGCAGCGGGCACCAGGGCACGCAGGCCCTGGAAGCAGAGCTGGCGCTTCTGCTCATGCTCCTCCACCACCGTGATGACGATCTTGATGATCTTCTCCACGGTGACCTTGCCCGTGCGGAACTGCCGCAGCAGGTCCCGCCGCTGCTCGGCTGTGAAGTACTCAGAGTTGATGAGCTCCCAGATGGTCACCGTCCTGCCCTGGAACTGGCCAAACGGTGCGGAGACCGTGGCCTTCTTGAACACGTCACGGGCCTCCGAATCAGTATAGACCAACTCGCCGCCCTTGGCAGCCTGATCCGTGAGCGGCAGGAGGCGCAGCCCGGTGTCGGGGTCCTGCACGCAGCGCTCCAGCAGCTGCAGGTAGGTGAGGTTCTCGTGCGTGTTGGGGTCGAAGAAGCCCTTGGTGTCGTCGCCCGGGTCGGCCAGCACGCGGCTCATGTCTTCATCAAAGAGGCCGCGCTGGTAGGCCACGTCCACGGGCAGGCGGTGGCTGTGCACGGGGTCGATGATGCCGCCCGTGGCGATCTGGGCCTCGAGCAGGCGGATGCCGTGGTCCCGCACGATCAGGCCCTTCTGCATGGCCTGGAAGAGAGAGATCTGCTCCCCGGTGTAGGGGTCCTTGTAGCCGGTGACGGCGCGCTCGGCCGAGAGCAGCTTGTGGTGCAGCTCAGGGCCCACCACGCCCTCCTTCACAGCCTCGTTGACGGTCAGCCTTCGGTTGCGCACAGGGTCCAGGAGGAAGCCCGAGGCTGCCTGGGCCTCCAGCAGGATGATGGCCGTTCCCGGGCTCAGCAGCTGCCTCTGCAGGGCGGCATAGACGCTCAGCTTCTCGTTGGCTGGCTTCAGCAGCAGCCCGGCGATACTGCTGTGCCCCTGCAGGTAGCGGCGCACATCTTCACGCCGCGCGAGCTCAGCCACCGTGGTGCGGCCGTCTGCCAGGCGCTGCAGCTCCTCGGCGCCCAGGACGCCCGCCTCCTGAAGCCGCTGGGCAGGCACCTTCCGCCGCAGACCCTCGAAGGCATGCTCAGGCTCCACGTCCGCGCTGGGGCCGTCCAGAGTGTCTCGGCCGTTGGGCAGGGCTTTGGCCGCCATGGCCTGGGAGGCAGCCACCTCCTCGGAATGTGCCAGCGCGGCCCGGTGCTCCTCTTCCAGGCGCTGCAGCCGCTCCCGCAGCCGCTGGTTCTCCTCGGCCAGCAGCTGCTCCTGCTGCCGCCGCTGCTGCTCCAGCCGCTGTAACTCCTCCTGCTTGTGCCGCACCCCCTCCTCAGCCTCCCGCTGCCGCCGGCGGGCCTCCTCCATGCTGGCCACCAGCTGCTGCTTCTCCTGCTCCATCTGCTGCTGCTGCCGCTGTTGCTCCTCCCGCAGCTTCTGCGCCTTGGCCACCTCGTCCTGGAAGAGCTGCTCCAGCTTGGCCTTCTCCTGCTCGATGAAGCGCTCCCGCTGCAGCAGACTGTCCTTCTCGGAGAGGAAGCTCTGCTGCAGCGCCTGCGTCTCCTGCAGCAGCTGCTCCTGCTGCACCGTCTGCCTCTGGAAAGGGGGGGGGGGAGAGAGGTCAGAGGCAGCAGGGGCCCGGGCACGCCACCCCACCCGCAGCAGACCCCACCCATCCACCGCCGGCACGGGCAGAGCGCAGGTACCTCCTCGGACTTGAGCTGCAACAGCTTGGCCTCCTGCTTGAGCTTCTCCCTCTCGCACTCCAGCTCGGCAATGGCCCCCCGCAGGCGCTCGGCGTCCAGGTCGCTCTGCTGCCGCTGGATCTCCAGCGTCTGCACCAGCGTCACCTTCTCCTGCGTGGCCAGCTCCGTGCGGTGCAGCTTCTCGCCGATCTCCTCCGCTTGCTTCCGGAAGCGCTGGGCGTCCTGCTCCGCCCGGGCCTGGGCCCGGCTCATCTCAGCCACCCGCAGCTTGAGCCGCTCTGCCTCTGCGCTCATCTCCAGCTGCCGCTGCCGCTCAGCCTCCAGGGTCCGCTGGAAGCCCTGTGTCTCCTGAGCCAGCTGCTGGGCCATCTGCTCCTTGTCCTCCTGCAGCCGCCGGGCCTGCTCCTGCGCCAGGTCCTTCTGCTGCTGCAGCAGCTCGGCCTCCGCCTTGAGCCGCGTGGCCTCCTGCACGGCCTGCATCTTCTCCCTGAGCATCTTCTCGGCCAGGGCCCGCTGCTGAGCCAGGTCCTCCTCCGCCAACTGCCGCAGCCGGGCCGCCTCCTGGGCCGCCACGCTCAGCCGCGCGGCCTCCTCGGCCACATGCTTCATCTTCTCCGCCTCCTCCTGCAGGAAGCGCTGCGTGTTGTCCTTGTCGCGCAGGATGAGCGCGCGGTTCTCCGCCTCGATGCGCGCCTTGAGCTTCCCCAGCTCCTCCATCTGCACGCGCACGGAGAACAGCTCCTCCTCCACCTGGGCGCGCTGGCGGGCGGCCTCCGTGACCTCCGCCTTGAGCCGCTGCAGCTCCTCGTCCAGGATGCTCTTCTGGTGGTCCGTCTCCTCCAGCTGCAGCCGCAGCGTCGTCAGCTCCTGCTCCACCTGCGCCTTCTGCCGCAGCGTCTGCTCCGCGAACTTCTTGTGCTTCTCCATCTCCGCGTCGGCCGCCTGCTTCTGCCGCAGGGCCGCCTGCTCCGCCTGCGCGCGCCGCGCCGCCTCCTGCTCCGCCTCCTTGCGCAGCTGCTCGGCGGCGGCCTGCGCCTGGGCGCGCGCCTGCGCCTGCTCCTCGGCCGCCTGCTTCAGCCGCTCCGCCTCCTCCACCTGCCGCCGCGACTGCGCGGCCTCGCGCTCCGCCAGCTCGCGGGCCTCCTCCGCCGCCTCCGCGGCCCGCCGCGCCGCCTCCGCCTCGCCGCGCAGCCGCTCCAGGCCGCTCTGCTCCTGCCGGCGCGTCTGCTGCAGCTCGCGCTCCTTCTGCTGCACCGCGAAGGCGTGCGCCTTCTCCTCCGCCTGCAGCCGCTTCTGCGCCGCCTCCTGCGCCAGCGCCAGCTGCCGCGCCGACTCCTGCTCCGCGCGCTCGCGCAGGCGCCGCGCCTCCTCCACCTTGGCCTTGAGCCGCTCCACCTCCTCCAGCGCGGCCCGGCGCTGCCGCCCGGCCTCCTCCTCGGCCGCCAGGCTCCGCTGCACGCGCTCCTCGGCCTCGCGGCGCCGCTGCTCCTCCTCGGCCGCCAGCTGCCGCTGCCGCGCCGCCTCCTGCTCCGCCAGCTCCTTGCTGCGCTGCGTGTCCTCCGCGCTGCCGCGGATGCGGCCCAGCTCCAGCTCCAGCTCCGCCTTGCCGGCCGCCGCGCGCTCGAAGCTGGCCTTGAGCGCCAGGATCTCGGCCTCCACCTGCCGCCGCTGCCGCAGCGTGTCCTCCACCAGCCCCTTCTGCCGCTCCAGCTCGCTCTCCGACGCGCGCTGCAGCAGCGCCAGCCGCTCCTCGATGTCGGCCTTGTGCAGCGCCGCCTGCTCCTCCAGCCGCCGCCGCTGGAAGGCCTCGTCCTCGGCCAGGCGCCGCAGGCGCTCGTTCTCCGCCTCCTTCTCCTTGAGCGCGATCTCCGCCTCGGCCTTGAGCCGCGTGGCCTCGCCGATGGCCGCCAGCTTCTCCGCCAGCACGCGCTCCGCCTCGGCGCGCTGCCGCGCCGCGTCCTCCTCCGCCAGCTGCCGCTGCCGCTTGGCCTCGTCCGCCAGGGCCCGCAGGCGCGCGGCCTCCTCGGCCAGCTCGCGGAAGCGGCCGGCCTCGGCCTCCAGGCGCTGCTTGGACTTCTCGCTGGTGCAGCGCGACTCCTCCTCGGCCCGCGCCTTGCTGGCCAGCAGCACCTCCATCTCCGCGCGCACCTTGGCCAGCTCGGCCTCCAGCTCCTGGCGCTTCTGCGCGGCGGCCGCCGCCTCGCGCTGCAGCCTGGCCAGCTCCTCCTCCAGCAGCTGCCGCTGCTGCTCGCCCTGCTCCGTCTCGGCCCGCAGCCGGATCAGCTCCTGCTCGGCCGCCAGGCGCTGCTGCGCGGTGCCCTCCGCCAGCTGCCGCTGCTTCTCCAGCTCCTGCTCGGCCAGCTCCCGCTGCCGCACCGCCTGCTCCTCGGCCTTGCCGCGCCGCCGCGCCTCGCGCTCCGCCTCCTCCTTCTGCTTCTCGGCCTCCGCCTGCGCCAGGCTCTTCTGCTGCGCCACCTCCTCCGCCTGCAGCCGCAGCCGCAGCGCCTCGTTGGCCTTCAGCTGCCAGCGCTCCAGCTCGCGCTCCGCCTCCTCGCGGGCGCGCTCGGCCTCGGCCTGCTGCTGCGCCGACCGCTCGGCCTCCTCGCGCAGCTGCGCCACGGCCACGTGCTCCTCCCGCAGGGTGCGCTCCAGCTGCGCCGTCTTCTCCGCGAAGGACGCGCGCTTGCTCTGCAGCTCCACCTCCGCGTTGCGCTGCGCCGTCTCCAGGGCCACCTGCACCTGGCGCGCGCGCTCCACCTCCGCCTGCCGCACGCGCCGCTCGGCCTCCTCCGCCTGCAGCCGCACCTCCTCCAGCGCCTGCAGCGCCCGCTGCTTCTCCCGCGCCGCCTCCGCCTCGGCCTTCACGCGCAGCTCCAGCTCCGCCTCCGCCTGCCGCTTGCGCTGGCTCTCCTCCTGCACCTGCCTCCGGAGGCGCTCGGCCTCCTCCTGCGCCTGCCGCTTCTGGGCCTCGGCGTCCTCCGCCCGCGCCCGCAGCGCCTGCAGCTCGTCCTCCGCCCCGCCCCGCTGGCGCTCCGTGGCCTCCAGCTGCAGGCGCACCACGCGGATCTCCTCCTCGATGCGCAGCCGGCTGCGCTCCGCCGCCTCCGCCTGTTGTGCCTTGGCCTGGATCTCGGCCTCCGAGCTCTGCCGCAGCTGCTGCAGCTCCTCCTGGACGCTGCGCTTCTGCTGCTGCGCGTCCACGGCCGCCTCCTCCCGCCGGGCCACCTCCTCCTGCATGCGCTGCTGCAGCTCCTGAGCCTCGCGCTCCGCCTGCGCCTTCGCCTGGGCGTGCGCCTCCGCCAGCTGCCGCTGCTTCTCCAGCGCAGCCTCCACCTCGGCCAGTCGCTCCCGCTCCTCTGCCCGCTGCTGCTCAGCCAGCCTCTGTGGCCGAGGCAGAGAAGGAGAGAACCAGAGAGAGCGTGAGCGCGGCGCCAGGCGCGAACTGGCGCGGCACCACCGCAGCTGAGGCCGACCGTGCGCGCGCGGAGGGCGGCGTCACAGCCCAGCGGAGGGAGCCGCGTGCACCCGCCCGCCCGGGCGCCGGGGCGGAGCGCGGCCTGGCCCACGGTGCCTAGCGGCCTGGGCCAGGTGTCCTCCCCTGTCCCACAGGTGGCGGAGACAGATGGACGGGAGCGCACAAAGCAGGAGGCTGGCAGAGCCAGCAAGGCGCCGTGGAGACCTGCTGGTCTGGCTCCGGCCAGAGTCTCTCTCCCGGACCCGTGCCCGATCCTAAAGCACCGCAGGAGGGGCGGGGGGGCAGCCAGTGTGGGACGGCAGTGCAGAGCTGGCATAGCTCAGAAGAGGGCCGGTGAGCCAGGGCCACGAGCAGAGAGGTGGCCAACGGCAGGCCAGACGCCGGCACCACCCGGGAGGCAGGAGGACAGGATAGGAGGACACTGGCCGCAGCTTTAGGACACACCTCCCACCCCCACCTCTTCCCGAGCGGGTGGGCAGGCCAGCACAGGATCCCGAGAAAAGACACGCAAGAGAGCGGAGGGCAGCGGGGGCGTGCCAGCAGAGGCGCCGGGCGGCAGTCACCAGGCAGAGCGTGCCAGGCCAGGGCCCCACCGCGGGCAGCGAGCTGTACCTCTTCCTCCTCCATGCGCCGCAGCGTCTCGCTGATGAACTTGATGTACTGGCTCGTGAGCGTGGTCAGCTCACTGTAGCGCATGCGCAGGTCCACGTACTGGGCAGGGGGGCAGAGGCGGGGTCAGCCAGGGCTCGGGCCTCGCGCCCGCCCTGGCCACCCTCCGGGTCAGGCTTGGCCAAGCCCCTCGGCCTTACCTCCTGGATGACGCTCTCAGACCCGGACTGGACCTTGGGCTTCTTGGCCGGGGAGGCCACCGGCTCAAGCTGTGCCTTGTATGTGACCAGTTGGAGCTCATAGTCCTGCGGGGACACTGGTCGGTCAGCAGCACTTCCTCCCTCCCATCTCCGAACCCACCCCAGGCTTTCACCAGCGAGGCCTGGGCTCGGCGGCCCGGGTGCAGCCTCACCTTGATGGCGTTGATGTACTGCTTGGCGAACTTCTGGCACTCCTCCACCTTCTCGCCCTGGCGCTCGATCTCCTCCAGCAGCGCCTGAGGGGGATGCGGTCAGCCCCTGGCACACCGCCTCCTGCGGCAGCCCCTCCCACCGTGCCCTGCCAGCCCACCTTCTCCTGCCGCAGCTGCTCCCGCACGGCCCGGCTGTCGTCCAGCGGCAAGGCCTGGATCTGCTCCTGCCGCTGCTTGGCGTCCCGCAGCCAGGCGCCCAGCGGGTCGGCGCTCTCCCGGTAGTAGCGCAGCTGGCGGCCCAGCTGCTCCAGCTCTCGCTGCCGCAGGTCCGTCTGGGCCAGCGCCGCCTGCCAGCGCTCCAGCAGCTGGGCCGCCCGCTCACGCCAGCGCTCCAGGTCCACGTCCCGCTCGCCGTGCCGCTGCTGCAGGCGCTCGCCCACTTCCTGCGCCCCCCGCAGCTCGTCCCGCAGGGCCTCGAACACCGGTTGCTGCGTCTCCGCCTGGGCCCGCAGCTTCTGTGGGGCCAGAGAGCAGCTGCCGTTGCAGCTGGGCGCCCGAGCCCCCACCTCCCTGGCCCCTGTGGTCGGTGCGCCCCCGGCCACAGTACCTTCAGTGTGGCCTTGGTGGCCTCGAGCTCTGGGAGGGCGGAGGGCACCGCCTGGGCCTCCTTCAGCTGCTCCTCGTGGGTCCGCAGTGCCTCCTCGGCCCCTGCGTGCTGCGGATCACCAGGCTGATGGTCTTCAGCCTGCGGGACAAGCGTGGCTCAGGGCAGGGTAGGGGCGGCCCGGCCGCGAGGGAGCAGTGCTCCTGGTGGGCGGCTGACCCCAGTGGTGCAGGCCTCAGGGGAAACAGGCCTGGGGAGAGGGGGCGCAGCCTCTCGGAAGAAGGGACGCCGCCTGCCTGAGTGCTGGCGCGAGGGTGAGCTGGCGGGGAGCGGCCACTGCAGGTGCTGGGGTGGGAAGTAGCGCAGCCCTCTAGCCTCAAGTCTGGGCGGCGGGTGGCATGTGCCAGCGCGAGGCCCAACTGAGAGCTCTGCGAAGAAGGGGCTGGCGTGCGTGTGCATGAGCACACGTGCTGGAGGTGCGAGCACGCCTCAGAGCCCACAGTGGACAAGGGAGGCGAGGGCCAGGCACTGACCGGGCCGCAGGAAGAGGACCACACTTCTGAAAATGCGCCCTGGGGCTCATAAACATGTCCCCTTAGGCCGCTGAATTGAAACAGCCGAGACAGCGGTCTGGAGGATGTTGCAGGGGAGGGGGCTCTGGCAGGAGTAGGGGCTTGCGGGAGGGTGCAGGCCCCCAGGAGGCCTAGGCATTGGGGTCTCTGCTGCCTCACCCACCACCCACCCCTTTGATCCTTCTCCTCTGCCAAGAAGCCCCTTCCCAACACTCACACCCTGGCATCTCCCTCTGTTGTTCCTTGTCCTCCTGACCCGTCGAGCCCGCCCTCCATTCTGGCCACAACCTTTAATTCGGGCCCCCCAGTGGGCCCACCATGTCCGGACTCCCACAGTCAGTCCCCGCCTCAGTGGGCCCCACCCGGACGCTGACACCTCCTCCCGCCCCCCTCAGGCATAAGAAGTCCCCGCTCTGCCAGGCAGGCGGGGCCAGACCCGTCTCCCTGCCTCCCGGTCCACACGGGCCATCTCGGGCCAGATCCCCCAGCAGACCCCTGGGCTGCCCTTGCCCGCTGCCCACCAGCATCCTGTCGCCCACCGGCACAGGCCGGGCAGGCCCCTTTCTGCTCACGCCCTCGCGGCCACTGACCGCGCACTCACTTCTCCAGGTAGATGGCCGACAGGCTGCGGACCTGCTCCAGCTTGCCCAGGGTCAGCTCCAGCTCGGAGCGCAGGGTGGGCGCTGCGGGGGACGGCTCAGGCAGGGCCAGGATCTGCTCCGCCTCGGCAGAGAGCCGGGCCACCCCTGTGCCCAGGCCCTCCACCTCGGCCTGCGCTTTCTGAGGAGGGGAGGGGCAAGGTGAGCGGGGCGGGGCCGGGGCCTCTGGGGGCGGGGCGGGCCTGGGGCGGGGCGGGGCGGGGCCGCCTGCCTGCTGCTCGGTGATGCGCTGGGCGCACTCCCGCGCGGGCTCCTTGTCCAGCGGCAGCCGCAGGCGGTGCACAATGCGCGTCTCACAGGTCTCCAGCTGCAGCCGGATGTCCTTGAGCTCGGAGATGCAGTGCTGACAGCGGGACTCCTCCTGCTCACCTGCGGATGTGGCCAGCTCACGCGTGCCCGCCCCCCCCACGCCCGCCGCCCGTGCCCCGCGCCCGCATACCCTGCTCCAGGGCCTGCAGCAGCTGCTGGTAGTGGCGGCTGCAGGAGCCGTACTCGCGCTCGGCCTGCAGGCGGTCCTCGGGCCCAAAGCTGCCGGCGTCCTGGCTGTCGCGCAGGAAGGCCTGGTAGTGCAGCTCCAGGCTGCGCAGGGCCTGGCGCTGCTCCTCGGGCTTCAGCGTGCGGAACTGTGGAGGCGGGGGTAGGGGCTGAGCGGGCGCACCGGGGCCCCCTCCCTGCCCGGGCGCAGCCGGCGCTTACTGTGACCAGGGACCAGGAGCGGATGAGCTGCACGTCACGGCTAAGGCTCTGCCACGCCAGGAGGCTCTTCAAGTCCACGTGCAGCTGGTGCCACAGGGCAACCAGGGCCTGGTGCTGGGCCTCCAGCCTGCGGGACACAGGGCGGTCAGGGTATCGGGCACCGTCCAGGCCACTGGTCGGGTCTCCAGCCCCAGACCCGACCACCCACCTGCTGACGGCCTCCTGCGCCTCCTGGTTGGGCGGGGGCACGAGGAAGCACACGGATGGCACGGCCGCCTCGCCACCGGCACTGCCCAGCACCTTCCAGTGGGACGGCTGCGCGGGGCCCAGCAGCTGGCATGCGTCTCCCTTGTGCACAGTCACCTGGGACAGCCAAAGTTAGCGTCCTGCCCGCCGCCTGCTGCCCACCACCCACTGCCCATGGCCCTCTCACCTCCACCTGCTTGTAGTCACACACAGCCTGCAGCGGCACATGGCCCCGCGGCGGATGCGCTGGGTTGCGGGGCTTTAGCTGCACGATGGCCCTGGCCCGCTTGGCTAGGCCGGAGAGGTGGCCCCTGTACTCGCTCAGCTGCTCCTTCTCCTCCTGCGGGCAGGAGGGGCTCATGGGAGCAGGTGACCAGCGCCCAGGCCCTCCCACCTGTCCCATGCTGGCCTGCCCCCAGGCCAGGGGTCCTCCTGCTGCCCCAGGCGCAGCTGGGCTGGGCAGGCTGCAGGTCTAGCCGCCCCCTCACTGGTCCCCTCACTGGGGGGCATCTTCCCCCTCCTGTCTCCTCTGGCGGCAGGTCGCTGGTCCTGCCAACTGCCCATCCCCTCCAAGGGGCCCCACTGTCCACAACTGCAGGTGAGAGTCGCCCCCTCTGAAGCTGCCAACACTCTCGTGCCCCCCAGGCTGACCCCAGGTTTCGCTGACCCTGACCCCTGACCACAGGAGACCTCCGGCCTCCAGCTGCCTCCTCAGGCCTTCGGACGGGTCCTGCCCCAGACATCGGGCCCCAGCCAAGGTGCTGACGACAGAGTGGCCGGCTCGTCTCCACCCCAGGGGCCGGGGGCCAGCCCTCCAGGACCCGCTGCCGACGCCTGCGTCTTCACCCACAGCCGTCCCGTCCTCCCCAGCCCCTGCAGGCCCAGCCCCTCCCAACACAGTCTGGCCGCTCCCGCGTCCAGCTGGGCCCCCCACGCCCAGCCCACCGGCCGCTGCCCAGAGGCCGCACTTGCTCCCGGCTGGGGCGGGGGCAGCGGCTCACCTGGGCGTCCTGCAGCAGGTCCTCCAGGCGCGTGACGGTGACGGCCCGGTCGCAGGTGTATTTCCTGCGCAGCGTCTCCTGCAGCTTCTGCAGCTGCTCCTCCGCCTCCCGCACATCTGAGAAGAACTGGGGCAGCGAGCAGGGTCACGTGCCAGCCGGAGCCCCCAAGTGCCCAACTGCGCTGGGGGGTGGGGGGCGCGGAGGGGCCACCGGCCGGGCCAGCGCTCACCTGGAAGTAGGCGGTGTTCTCCTTCAGGTGCGCCTCGATACAGCAGCACAGCTGCAGCATCCAGCTCCACTGCGTCTGCAGGGCGGCCTGGAAGGACTGCGGGGCCACGGTGGTCAGGGCCACCCCTACAGCCGGGACGCGCCCCTCCCCCACCACGGGTCCCCACCCGCACAGCACCCACCTCCACCGTGGCCCGGGCAGGGTGGTCTTCCCGCAGCAGCCGGTCCCCGGTGCTCTGGATTTCCTTGATTTTCTTCTCCTTCAGCTCTAGCTCCCGCATCAGGGCCTGGCATGGGGAAGGCAATCTCACGGGGTGTCAGGGTCCCACCAGGGACCCACTGGGGACCCCGGGAGGAACCCCATGGAGCCTGGAGCAGAATCTGAGCCGCTGCCCCCTGAGCTGGGGGAGGAGGCATGGAAGGCTCCGGAAGGCACCCCGCCTTACCGAGTAGCTCTCCTTCTTGGCGGCCATGTTGGCGTTGCGCTCGCTCCAGTCGAAGCCCACCTCCTCCTCCTCCTTCTCGCTCAGCCACATCAGCTCTTTGGTGGCGGCCGCCACGAAGCCGTTCAGGCTCTCCAGGGAGCGGAGCCGGGCCTTGGAGGAGGTCTGGGGGACGGGGGTGTCAGCAGCTGCCCCACCCACTGCCCCACAGCCCCCGCGCCCGCAGCTGCGCCCGCCCTACTCACCAGCAACCTGGTGAACTGCAGGTCCAGGCGGCCCAGGCAGTCGCGGTAGGCGCCCCGGGAGGCCGGGGACAGCTGGCCCTGCAGGGACCAGGGGGTTGAGACCTAGGGCCAAGGCTGATGCCCGCGCCGTCCCCCCACAGCCGCCCACCCCCACCACGAGCGCCCGCCCCCTCCCCCACAGCCATCCACCTCGTCTGCGCGTGCGCGCTCGATCTTGGCGCGGAATTCCTCGATGGACTGGTGCAGGCCACGGTGGCTGCCCAGCTGGGCCTCCACGCTGGGCAGGTCCACACCCCACTCGGCGGCGTCCACCCGGCGCTGGTTCTCCTCCACCCAGGCCAGCAGGTCCTGCAGGTAGCGCAGCGCGGAGTCCTCCAGCTCGGGGCGCCTCTGCAGGGGCACCTGGGTGGCCTGGGTGACGGGCGCTGCCACGCCAGCTTTCAGGCGCAGGTTGTACTCGGTGCGGATGGCCACCAGGCGCTCGTGCAGGCGGTACACCCTGGGGGCAGTGGGGGTCAGGAGGCCAGGCCAGCGGGGGCGTCGCCCCCCCACCCCCTCGCCCCCCCCACCCCCTCGCCCGCAGCCCCGGCCCCAGGCCCACCTGCGGTACATCTGCTCGCCCTGCGGGTGCCGGCCATCCTTGAGAGCCTGAACGTCGTTGAACAGCAGCCGGATCATGCTGTCCGCCTTGTCCAGGTCCCGCTCCACCTCGCCTGCCCGCTGCGGCGCCTTGCCTGCCACCAGCAGCCGGACATCCTGCGGGGCACGGGTGCTGTGACTTGAGGACCCTGCCCTGCCCTGCCCGTCCCCCCAAGGGCCTTGCTCTGAGGGGAACTGGGCTCAGGGGCAGAGATCTCCTGGGTCCAAGCATCCACATCCTTCAGGGCCTCATGCCCAGGTCCCCGTGCCTTCTTCACTTCCCCCCACTCCCAACAGCCACTCCCCCAACAGCAGGAGCTATTGGGCCCCATGGTCCTGGGTCCCTCCCACCAGCCAATCCGAGCAGCAAACGCTCAGGGCAGGCTGAGTCAGGGCGGGGCGGCCTCTCCTGCATCCTGCCTGGTGCCCAGAAGCTGGCTGTGCCAAGCCAGCAATCAGAGTTGGCCGCACCCCAGGAGGAGGAGCTGGGCCTATGCCCCGCCTGCTGCTGCCGCCAGGCAGGCGGGTACGGGCTCCCTCCCCGGCCCTCACCGCCTGCAGCAGGGCGTCGGCCTGGTTCAGCTGCTCCTCGCACAGCGTGGCTTCCATCTGCAGCTTGCTCACGATGCGCTGCAGACACTCCAGCCTACGGCACAGCGCCGGCCCGTGGCTTGGCTGCCCCCGGCCCCCGCTCCCCGCTCCCCGGCCGCCCAGCCCGCCGTCAGGACGCGAAAGCAAGACTGGCTTCCCAGCCCGGGGGGGAGAATTTCCTCCCAGGCAGTGACTCACCCTCGGGTGGCTCCCCACCCCCACCCCCCTCCCCGCGCCCCCCCCCACCCCGCAACCGCAGGCCCCGCCCGTCCCTGCCGCCCTCCCCTGCCGCCCACCTCTCAAACTCCCCGCGGAGCTGCTTCTCCCGCTCCAGGATGGCCACGTGCAGCTTGCCCCACTCCTTCTCCACGTCCAGCGGGTGGTAGCCGGGGGGCACCTTGAGCTGGCCGGCTTGCACAGCCCCCTGCGGGTGGGGCCGAGCTCAGGCGGCAGCCAGGCCTGCGGCCCACCCGGGCCCTGCCCCAGCTGCTCAGCTGCCCCCGCTCGGGCCCAAAGGCCTCACTCACCTCCAGGGACTGGTAGATGCTCTTGGACCGGCTCTTGTCCGCCTCCTTGGCGGGAAGCTCCATCTCCTTAAACTTCAGGAACTGGCACCACAGGATCTGTGGGGCGAGGGGGGTCAGGGCCATGACCAGCCCCCAGTGTGCCCAGGACCCGCCCGGCGGGGGCCCACCTCGATCTCCTCGAAGCTGGAGGGGCACTTGCGCTCCTCGAAGGCGGCAGTGTGGTGCCGGATCCACTGCAGCAGCAGCAGCACCAGCTCCCGGTACTCCTGCCAGCGCAGCTGCAGCTCCTGCAGGCAGGCACGGCCATGAGGGCTGCCGCCCGGCCCCACACCCTTCCGCCGCCCGGCCCCGCGCCCCACTCACGTTGGCCTTGACCCCATCCTGCACGTCGGGCACGCGAGGCATGGCGTCGTACAGGGAAGAGACGTAGGTGATGATGGACTTCTCGTCAGGCTGCGGCACGTCCACGTCTGTGGGGGAGCACAGAGGAGCAGGTTGGGGGCCAGGTGGGGGCAGGGAAGGCCAGGCGGGGGCAAGGCGGGCAGAACACGCACCCTCCGGGTCCAGGAGCCGTGTCACCCCCAGGTCCCGCTCCGCCACGGCGAAGGCCTGGTCCAGGTTCTCTAGGTTGCTCTGCCGGTACACCTGGCTCATGTCCACCAGGGCGGGCCTGCGGGTGGGGCCGTCAGTCAGCGCACCATGAGGGGCGCGCACACGCGCCCCGGCAGCACGGCCCGCCCTGTCCACGGAGGCCCCGCACCCCCCAGGGGCCCAGAGCGGCCCACGCTTGGCGGGCAGCCGGCCAGGTCCCCAGTGGCCCCAGGTCCCGAGGGCCCAGCCCCAAGAGTGCAGGGGGAGGGCATGGATTCCGGGCCAGGGAGGCCGGAAGGCCCAGGGCGGGCAGCAGGGGCTGGCCCGGGCACCGCCCCTCCGCAGCAGGCCACTCTCGGGCCGCCCTCCCGCCTGCCTGCCCTGCCCCAACTTGTCCGGGGCCGCCACTGGGTGCCGGCCGGGCCACATACCGGTGCCGGTGTAGGATGGCATTGAAGAGGCGGCCGTCGCGCCAGCTGGTGGTGAAGTTGTCGCAGCGCAGGCCCTGGTAGCCCTCCACCATGCGCTGCGACCACAGCAGCAGCTTCTCCTTGGCCGTCATGTCCTCCGACTGTCCGCTCACCTGGATGTCCGAGATCTGCCCCGTGCCGTGGGCAGGGGTCCGAGCTCAGCCTGCGCGTCACCCCCGCCCGTCCAGGGCCAGGGCAGCCCCCCACCCCAGGGCCTCCAGGTCGGGGCGGCCACGACTCGCCATGCCCGGGCCCCACCCGCCAGCAGCCGCCCCTACCCCTGCTCTCCATGGCCAGTGCCCTGTCCCTCGGCGGGGAGGTGCCGGGATGCACGCCGCAGGGCAGGCCCAGGTGGGGGTGCCCCGCGGGGGGAAGAAGCTCTCGCAGAGGCCGGGGAGGCCACGCCCCCTGGCTGGTAGTGGGGGTCCGGCCTGCCTGGCACAGCTTGTAGGCTGAGCCTTTGGGCCTGGGTCTGCTGGCCTATCCCTGGCCGTCTGTCTCTGTCTGTCTGTCTGTCTGCCAGCCCGCCCGCCCGGTGACTCAGCGCCATGCCCACGAGCCTCTGCCTGCCCCATCTCAGATTTGCTGCTTCCTGTGTGGCCAGGGCAGGCTGGGGTGAGTCAGCCGCCCAGCCCCGCTTCTGCAGACCTTCCCAGGGCAGGCTGCGGAGAACGCATTCCTGGGCGGGGAGGCGCCGCAGGCCCTGCCCTGGCCAAAAGGCATGGACAGGCGGGCCTGGTGGGAGACTGGGCCCTCGGGCCCGGGCTAGCGCGGGGCGGGGAGGGACCTGGCGGGAGGCCGGCGCACCTGGAAGTGCAGGATGACGGTCCAGATGAGGCCCAGCGTCAGCTTGGGGTTGCCATCGGCGATGTCGTCATTCCTGATGTTAACCAGCTTCACCTGCAGGAGGCCGCTGGGTCAGGCAGGGCCTGGTGGGGGTCTGGCGGGGGCCTGGCGGGGGCCTGGGCGGGGCTGGGGGCACCTGCAGGGCCTGGGGGGCACTATCTCACCTGGCGGTGCCGGAGGTAGTCCAGGGCGATCTGCACGTTCTGCAGCTTGTGGAAGCGCATCCTCCCCTTCTCCCGGGGCTGAGAGGGAGGCACGGCGGTCAGCGTCCACAGGCCCCGGCACGGCCAGGCGCACAGCATGGCTCTGACCGAGAGCCCGGCCGTGGGTCTGCCCCGTGCGGCCGCACCCTCCCGTGACCCGGCTCACCCTCCCTGGCTGGGCAAGGACCCCGCCGGCCCAGGGCCAGCCCAGCAGGGGCCTCGGGAAACCTGGAGGCCAGGCCTGGGCTGTGGGAAGGAAGGAAGGGGGTGGGGAGGAGACAATAGCCAGGAAACCGAGCATGGAGGGGGTGACGGGGCGGGAGGTGGGGGGACAGCAGCCGACGTGCCACCTGCCAACGGGCGGGCAGGGCGGCCCGGGTGAGCCGGGCTCCAGGCCTCGCGGAGCCCACGTGCGCGTGGCCGGCAGGCACAGCCACTCACCGGGCGCAAGCTCCTGATTACGTCCCGCTCTCTTGGCTGCCCGGCCAGAGCAGGGCAAAGGGTAAAGGGCAGAGGTCAAGGTTCAGAGTCCAAGCAGCAGAGGAAACCAAAGCAGAGCAGAGCGTGAGGTCAAGTCGGGCTCCACGCGAGGGCAGCAGCGGGGTCGGCCCACGCTCCGGCCCGGGGGCGCGGGCGGGGCCGGGTGGGGGGCTGAGGCCGCGGGGCGGGAGTGCACGCACCAGGCTGTCCCCCGAGAGCACCTCCAGCAGGGAGAGGAGGTTGTGGCCATCACGGAGGTCTTCGTACAGGTCACTGACGTGCCTCTGGGCCTGCGGACAGAGGGTGTGCTGGACGCAGATCCCGCGCCCACGGGCCCCTGAGGCGCAGACCCCAGAGGCAGGGGGGCGGCCATGAGCGTGCCCCCGACACCTACCTCTGCCCGCCAGTGCTAAGGGAGGGCCAGCGGGGCCCGAGAGGGAGGAGGAGAGCAGGACAGAGACAGGCCAGCGAGCGGCGTGGGAGGAGGAGACAGAAATAACAGGTCTCAGAGATGAAAGGCCCCGCCCCGCCGCCCCGGGCGCCCCGGCCACCAACCTTGATGAGGTGCTTGTTGACCCACTTGGTGAAGGTCTTCTTCTGCACGCGGTCCCGCTCATCTGGGGGAGATGGGCGGTTACCAGGCTGGACCCCGGCGGGCGCCCGGGGCAGGAAGGCCCCAGGATCACACCCGGAGGAGGCAGCACCCCTCGGCCGGGCGGCCACAACAGGGGCCTCCACGCTCAGTGCCCCCAGCCCTCCACACCTCCTGGTGAGAGAGGGCGCGCCCAGAGCCGGAGGGCAGGGGCCTGGCTTGCCCCACCCCCCCAAAGTGCCCGCCGCTGGGGAGGGCAGGAAGGGGAGAGGGACTCTGAAACCCCCAGCAGTGCCAGGGGCCTCTCCCAGCTGCGCAAGGCTGCCCCGATGTTGCCCCCGGCTGGCCAGCAGGTGCCATCCCCGGTAGGGCAGGGCGCCTCCCTGCGGCCCCACCTGAGCCAGGTGGCATATGCCGAGCCCCAGCACCGCCCAGAGCCCGTTTCCCAAATTCAGCCTCAACCCCCGCCTGCGAGCCAGGCCTCCTGTGGCAGGAAGTGGCTGCCCGCCCCACCGCTACCTTTCTTGCCCTCGGAGGCCCTGAGCACAGCCAGGTAGAGGTTGTCCTCGGAGTTGCTCCTCTGCTGGCCCAGCCCCTGGGGCTCGGGCACCCGCAGCCGGTGCTGGGACATGGTGCCGGCCCAGCCTGTCTGTGCCCCCCTCGCTGCCCGCACAGGAGTGGTTGAGGCTGCCCTGGCGCGCCGGTGCCCGCTCAGCTCAGCTCGGAGGACTGGTGGTGGAGCAGGCAGCCGGGGCTCCCTGCCCGTGCCCAGCGCCGCCCCAGGGAGGGAGTGTCCCGAGGAGGAAGCCGCCCCTCCCCCGCGGCCACACCCAGGCGCAGGAAGCCGGGGTTTCCTCACCCACCCTGCTGGCCGCCGCCGGCGGGGCGGGGCGGGGCGGGGAACGGCGGCTCACTGCAGACCGCGGGGGCCTGGGCCACGAAGACCCCCACGGCCGGGGGCGGGCAGCCCCCCAAGGGGGGCGTGGCTGCCCCCCACTGGGACGCTGGGCTGCCAGGTGCAAAGTCGGCCCACGCTGGGAACTGGGGGGCTGCCCTTGGGTCCCCGAAGCTGCGCGACCCTGGCTGGACCCGCGCCCGCGGGGGCCCTGCTCACTCCAGGCCCCCCCTCGCTCCCCACCCTGTCGGGGCTGGGGGCACAGTCCAGGCCCGGCGCGCCCGCGGGTGGGGGGCGCGTGGCTGAGCGGTGACTCACCAGCCCGAACTGCAGCTCTTCCCACAGCGGGGTGCGGGGCGCCCCAGGGGCCGCATGAGTCAGGGTTGGGGGGGCCGGGCTGTGACTCACTGGGAAGGAAGCCGCACCTGGGGGCAGCGCGGCAGGGCGGGTGGGGGCTGTCCGCGCTGGGTGGGGTTCAGGACTGCGGGCGGCGACCCCGCGGGGGGGGGGGCGCGCGGCCGCCCCGGAATGTCCCGGCGCGCACGGCGGGTCGGGTCGACGCTTTCCAGCTGCGGGGCCCGCCCCCCCGCGCCCCCCCCCGTCCCCCGCGCCCCCCCATCCTCCCCGCTCGGGAAGGCCCGGCCGCCGCGAGGCCGCCACCGCGCGCGGCCACTGGGGGCGCCCAAGCCCCGCGCCCCGCCCAGCCGGGCACGCCCCACGCCCGGGGCGCAGCCGGGCCCGGCCCGCCGGAGCAGGGAGGCCCTCGGCTCCTTCCCGGCACAGGCCCCCCCGATCCCAATGTGATCCCCACACCGGAGCGCCAGCGGGCCCCGGGGCGCACACCCCAGCAGCGCCTGCTCCCCAGGGGTGCAGCCCGGGCCCCCGCGGGGCGCAGGGCAGCCCCCGCCGGCCCCGGCCCTCCCAGGCCACCGAGGGGTCTCCGGGGCGCAGGGGTGGGCGGGCCTCCCCCCAAGGCCGGGGCCTGCCCCCGGAAGTCCGCCCCCGCCGGCCGCGGAGCCCACACGCCCCCTCCCCGCGGCCGCGCTCGGCGGCTCCCCAGGACCCCCACGCGGGACCCCTCCGCCCGCGGCGCGGGTCCAGATGTGGACACTGAAGATGGGGCGCCACAGCTCGTGAGGACGCTCGGGATGGGGCGCCCCCAAGCCCAGAAGGGCACCGGCCGCGGAGGCGGCGCCCAGACGGCGGCTGCCCTGGATCCCGCCTCAGCGGCCCCTCGCGGCGGGTCCCCCACCCCACGGCCCGGGCGCCCCTTCGCCCCGAAACCGAGGCCACAGCCCCCTGCCCGCTTCCCGGGGGCTCCCGGAGCCGGGGCGGGGCGGGGCGGGGCCGCACCGGGCAGGCCGCCCCTCCGGGCCGGGCGGGGACCGGCGCCCCCTCCCGCCTCGCGGGCCGCACCCACCTGCGCAGCACAGGCGCGCGTGGAGGAAGCCCCTGCGGGCGCGCTCGCTGCCCCCGTCCAGCCAGCACGGCCGCTCCAGCAGCGCCGCCCTCTGCGAGGCGAAGGCGCCCCCCGCGCCCCCGCGCCCCCCGCGCCGGCGGCAGCCATGAGCCCGGCGCCGGGCCGTCGCGACAGGGAGCGGGGTGACCCGCGCCCCGCGCCCTGCCCCGGCCGGCGCCCCGCCCAGCGCGCCGGGAAGCCGCGCCCCGCTGCAGCCAGAGGACCCCGCCGCGCCGGCCGGGGCCGGGAGGGGGCGGAGGCGGCCGCGAGCCCCCGCGGAGGGGCGTCCCGGAGCCGCCCAGACGCGGGGGACGCCCGGGCGCCGGGGAACCCCTGGCCCGAAGCCCACGCGGAGGCGGCTCCGGCAGGACGCGCGGGGGACAGCCCGGCACGGAGCCCAGGAGCCCGCGGGCGGCGCGGCTGGAAGCCGGCCAGACGGGGGAGGGCGGGACGAGCCGTCGGGGGGGAAGGGCCGAAGGGGCCCGGCCAGGCCCGAGCGCGGCCCTGACCGCCCGGCGCTGAGTCACCAGCCGCGCCCGGAAGCCCCGTCCCGGCTCGGGCCTCAGGCCGGGGTCTGCGCGGGGCGGCGGGAGGCCGGGGCGCCGCTCCCGCCCTCGGACGCGCGGGCCGCGGCCCCGCCCCGCCGAGCCCGGCCCCGCCCGCCCGCCCGCCGGACGGCCGCCCCCGCGGTGACTTTGAGCAGGAGGGCAGCGCGCAGCCCGCGCCCGGGCCCGCCCGCCGGGCGCAGGTGGAGGCGCCGGACGCCGGCCCGGCCCCTGCGCCCCTCAGCCGGGGGCGGGGCCCAGCGCCGCGCGCCCCTCCCCGGACGCGCCCCGGGCCGCCCGCGGCACCGGCCACCTGCAGCCTCCGCGCTGAGCCCGCGGCGCCGCCCGGCCCGGCCCGGCCCGGCCCGGCGGGGGCGGCCGGGGGCTCCCCCGCCCCGCCGCGGGGCACAGCGGGCCCGGGCCGCCGGGGGCCGCGACACCCCCCACCACGTGCCGGGGTTTGGCGCGGGGGCCGGAGGGGGAGGGGCGGGGCCGCTCCGGGGGCGGCGCCGGCCCGAGGCCGGGTCCCCGCTCCGCCGCGGCGCCTACCTTGCTCCTCCGGCGCGCGCCGCCGCCCCGGCGCCAGTGCCACACGGCGGCCAGCGTGGCGGCGTGGCCCGCGACCACCAGCGACGGGAACAGGCCGCCCGCGGGCTCCATGCTCGGCCGCCCGGCTGCGGGCAGAGCGCGCGGCCCCGCCCTTCGGAGCCGGCGGCGCGAGGCCGGGCAGCCCCCTCCCTCCCTCCTCCCGTGCGTGGAAGGCGGGCGGGGGGGCACCCCAGAGCCAGGCGCCGCCCCGCCTGCGGGACCGCCCCGCCGCACTCTCCGCCGGCGCCGGGGACGAGCCCCGGGGGCCGCACGAGCCGCGCCCCGCAGCCCCGCAGCCCCGCGCCGCCCGCGCCGCCCGCGCGCCCGGCTGTGCGGCCCGCGCCGCCCGCTCAAGGTTAGCGGCGCCTTAACCCCTGCCGCCCCGCGGCCACACCCGCCGGGGGAGGGGCCTGCCGCCCGGGCCCAGCCGCGGCGCCCCCCGCGCCGCGGTGACCGCGCCGCCCGGCACCCCCCTGCCCCACGGGTGCCCTCTGGCGACCGCCGCCAGCTGCCCCGGCCCTCGCTGGCCCCAGCCTGCAGCGGACCGGCCCGCTCAAGACAGGCACGGGGCACCCCGAGGGGCCAGCAGGCCGGCTGGGAGGGGCGCGGCCGGAGGGGGGCTGGAGAGCCCCCGCCCGCTGGCCCGAGCCCGGCCCAGCCCTCTGGGAGCCCGGCCCCCGCCACCCCACCTACCCGGCACGACCTTCATGGGGGCAGTGGTGGGGTGCAGGGGCAGACCGAGGGGCGGGCGTGGGGGGTCGGGCCGGAGTGGCGCGAGCGGGTCGCTGGTGGCCGGCGCAGGAGGGCACCCCGCGGCGGTCAGCGCAGCCTGCCGTGGGGGAGGGGCGGCAGGGCCCCGGATATAAATATCGAGGCGCCTGCGGCCGTCACTCGGCCAGACTTAGAACATGACGCGCAGCCCGGGGCGCTGGGCCTTGGCCCTGCGGGGCGTCCAGCTGGGCGGCGCCACCCGACACCCCCGGGGAGTCTAATAATAAGCAGCAGCAGCAGGAGTCCCAGGCAGCAGGACCCCGGGCGGGGTACAGTCCCCGCCCGTCTCCCCATCAGGAGTCACTGGCAGGTGAACGCGGGAGAGGCCAGAGGACACGGGCGCTGCCCCCTCCCCGCGCACCGCCCGGTCACTCCACCGCCTGGAGAGCAGGCGGCCCTAGCCAGGCTGGACACTGGGCACCCCCAGCACAGGCCGCTCCTCCAACCTGGCGGCGCCTGATGTTGGCGTCCAGGGTGCTGAGGACCCTCCTGGCGGGAGAGCAGCTGCCGCCGCCCCCACAACCACCGGTCCGCACCAGGGCCGGGCCAGGGCGTCCTGTGCTGGCCTGGGCCTCCGGGCGCCAGGGCTGGCAGTGGGGCAGTCAGGGCAGAGGGGGAGGGGCCGAGCCTCCTCTCGGGCGAGACTCCTGGGCGGGCAGGGGCCGAGTGGGGAGCGGACGGGGGCGTCCATCCCCGCGGCACTTCCTGAGTTAGGCCATGCCGTCGGCCCGACACCTGGGGGACGAGTCCGGGCCGCCGGGTGGGGGCCTCCAGGAGAGGCTACAGAGGAGGGGGCTGGGCCCCCAGCCTCCAGTGGCCAACCTGCCCCAGCAGCTTGCGTCCGAGGCCTGGCCGGCTGGAGGGGCCTCCGCAGCGCGGCCCGGCAGCTGCTCCTCCAGGCAGGGGAGAGGCCTCCCCCCAGGCCCCCCGCCCACGGGGCAGCGCCTGGGCTCCAGGTCCCCATCCCACACGAACAGTGCTGCCTGCCCGGGAGCCCAGCCTGGTGGGGAGCCTGGAGCCCCCGGCTCGCGGGCCCGGCCCTGGCCGCGCCCCTACCTTGGCCCAGCTGAATGAGCTCCTCCATGCTGTACCTGTCCATGGTGGCCGGGCCGGGCCGCGCAGAGGCGAGAGGAAGGGAAGGCAGGCAGGAAGGCGGGAGGGGGCAGGCAGGGCTTGCTCACCCCCGCTCCCCACCCAGCTCTGGCAGCACAGGCTCCTCCTCATGGCCGCCCCCTAGGCCCGTAGTCAGTGGCCAGCCCAAGGGCCCAGCTCCCCCACCATGCCGCCTGCCCCGTCCTCCCCTCCCCTGCCCCCCAGGCCCAGCAGCAGCCCTGCACTGCCTCACCCTCCTGGACACCCTCAGCCACAGCAGCCTCTCCCTCCCCCTGCGGCCCCACGGCCGGCCCAGTCCCTGCCACCCTGGACCCCAGGGCAGAGGTGACCCTTCCTTCCAGGCTGGCCCTGCCAGCTCGGGCGGCCCCAAGAGCGACGCAGGCCGACCCCAGGTCCCCGCCACGTGGCCTGCAGAGGCAGGGCCCCCACACGCAGCTGGCTGCCTTGCCGCAGGGTCCCCCAGGATGGGAGCCGGGCCCCGCAGCCGGGTGCGGCCATGCCCACAGCTGCCCCGTCGGGCGCTGGGGCGGCCCTTTCCCTGTAAACACCTGCTTCATCGTGACCTGGGGCCGGAGAGCGTCTCTCTGAGGTGCAGATGAGGCCAGCACGCAGCCCATCGCCCCCCATCCCGCTCCAGCCCTCAGAGGGGCCCCCGGCGCGCCCCTCACTGCCGGGTCCTTGCGGGGCCCTGGGAGAGCCGGGGGGGGGACAGGCCGTGTGACCCTTGTGTGACAACGTGTAAGACGACAGCAGGGGTGTCCCTGGCAGGACGCTGCCCTGGGTGGCCGTGGGGAGAAGGCCAGGCCCAGCCTGCAGGATGGGGGGGGGGAGGCTCCCGGCAGCCCGGCCTGGACCTCATTTCCTGTTGGAAACTCTGAGCCGCGGGGCTGCGGCTGGGAAGGGAAGACTGAGTCACCTCGGTCAGGGCTGGGGTCCCCACCGCAGCCACACCCAGCCCCGGCCGGCCAGCAGCCAACGCCCAGCAGCCCCGGCAGCCCAGGCAGCCGGCCAGCCCCGGCCCCAGGCCAGAAGGGGGAGGGGGAAGGGGGCTGCACTGGCCACCCCCATCAGAGAAGGGGCAGCACAGGGACTGCAGGCCTGGCAGAAGACACTGTCCCCCACTGACAGGGGCGGGGGGGGCAGGGGACTGGCCACTTCCACGGCCCTGGAGGCCTCTCCAGCTCTGGCCCTGACAAGCTGATCCTCCCCGAGGGCGTGGCCAGGCAGGTCCAGCCAGACCCTGGCTGAGTCCGCTGACGCTGCTCAACACCTGGGGCCTGCTTCTGGGGCCCTATCTGCCTGGCCAGCTCCTGCCACCTGCTGGCCTCACTCCAGGCACCCCCTCCAGCCACTCCGAAACCAGGCGGACCTCAGGCCATGGGGCACCTGTCAGTGTCCACCTGGGGCAGCAGGCAGGGTGCAGGAGGCCTCAGACCAGGGTCACAGCCACTGTGGGCCACTGGCCACCCGAGCCAGGGAGACCCGCCTACATGCCGGCTGGGCCTGGCCTCTGGGATGCCCCTCAGGTTTGCTCTTGTCCCTGGCCATCGCCATCCCTGAGCTGGCCCAGCAGCCGCCACCCCGGAGCCACATGAGCACGGCCGGGCAGGCGAGGCTGAGCCGGGCCCTGCCCCAGCCCCCCCAGCACAGCCCCCTGCCCACAGGGCGGGTGGACAGACAGGCCATGGGCGGGAAGGAGCGAGCACCAAGCAGGGCACAGGAGGAGGCCGCGTGAGCTGGGCGGGCAGGGCTGCCACACCAGCTGTTGCTGCCAGTCCAGGCCGCCCGGCTGAGGTCGCCCGGGGAGGGGCGCAGTGGCTGGCGGCCTTGAGGCCTCCCAGCCTGCGTCCCCAAGCCAGGAGCCACGCGGGCCACGACTGGCCCCGCACCCCCAAGCAGAGAGAGCGCCACCTGCTGGGGCCAGCAGAGCCGGGGCCCGCTCCCGCCCACCTGGCCGGCCCCTCGGCTAACCTGTGGCTGGCGCGGGCTCCAGGCTAGGCCTGGCCAGGAGCCCTGGGGCAGGCGCGGGCACCGCAGGGGGCTCTGACATCCCCTCCTCGGGCTCCTTCCGGCGGTAGCTGCGCCGCTCCTCACGGGCTGGGTCCGCGGCCAGCAGCGGCCCCCGCTTGGGCGGGCAGCCCAGGGGCCCCTGCCCAGCCTGCACGTGCGGGGCGCGGCGCGCGGGCATCACCATGGCGACGGGGCGGCGCACGCGCTGCAGGGAGGCCGGCACGATCTCCGGCGGCAGGTGCAGGTACTGGCGCAGGTGGGCGACGCCCTCGTTGGTGAGGAACCAGTAGAAGTGGCGCCAGGCGAAGGTCTCCCGCACCAGGCCCCGCGCCCGCAGGGACGCCATGGCCCGCAGGACCTGCAGGTTGGTCGCGCCGGGCACGTGGGGGTGCAGGCTGCGCGGCCGCCGGTCCTTCTTGGCCACCATCACGCCCTCTCGGAAGAGCACCTCGTAGATGGCGCGCAGCTGCTCCAGCGGCATGAGCATGCCGGCCACCATGGCTGCCGCCGCGGCGCGGGGCGGGGGCGCGGGGCGGGGGCGCGGGGCGCGGGGCGGCGGGCAGGCGGCCGGGAGGAGGCCGAGCGCCGAGCAGAGCCCGGGCCGGGGCGCTGGGCCGGGGGAGCGCGCGCCGCGGAGTGCGCCGTCCGGGATCCGGCCTGCTCTGCCCGCGCCGCCCGCCCCCGCGCCGGGCCGGCCCCTCTGACTCAGCAGCGCCGGCCGCCCCTCCCGCCGCCGCCCGCCCTCCGGCGGCACCGTGGGGGGCGCCTCACCGCGGCGCCCCCGGGGGCAGCGCCCGGCCCAGGCAGAAATGACGTCAGCGGCCAGGCACTTCCTCCGGGCCGGGCAGGGGCGGCAGAGCCGCCGCCGGGAGGGGGTCCTCAGCGGTGCGGGGTGCGGGGGTGCGGGGGCGCGGCCTTCCAGGCCGGGTCGGCCCGCAGGGCGGCCGGCGGGGGGCGCCGCGGCGCGGACACGCACGTGGCCGGCCGGCTGGCCGCTGTCCGTCAAGCGGCGAAGGGGCCGCCCCGGGACACTGGCCGCGCGGACGCCGCGCCCCAGCCGGGCGCCCGCCGGGGCTGGACAGCCGGGCCGAGGAGCGCGCGGGGGGGTCGGGGCCGCGGGCGCAGCGCCGCGGGGATGGGGGGCGCGGGGGGCGGCCGGGCCGAGCCGGCGGCCACACCCGACAGAGCGCCCACCCGCCGGGCCTCCCCCCCCCCCCCCCGACACGCCCATTCCCACCGCGCTCCGCCCGGGCGCCGACTCTAAATAGGGCGAGGGTGGGGGATCCCGCCGAGGGCGGCGCCGCGGGCGGGCGGCCAGCGGGCAGCGGCGCGGGCGGGTCTACGGGCCGTCGCCATGGCGCCGCAGAGCCGGCTCCAAACAGCGCCCCGACACAGCGCACACGTGCGCGCGCCGGAGCCGGGCGGGAGGGGGGTGCGCGGGGCCCGCCCCAGCCCCGCCCCGGCCCCCAGGCGCACAGAAGCCCTCCCGCCCCCCGCCCGCCGACCCTGGCCCGGCCCGAGCCCCCGCGGCCCCGAGCCCCCGCCCGGGACAGGCACGGCCGGCAGGACTCCAGGGCCTAAGGCGCCACGCGCACCCCCGCTGCGCCCAGGGACCACCCGCGAGCGCCCCAAAGGCGTGTCCCTAACTCAGGCCCAGGGGGCGGGAGAGCGAGGCCACGGGGGACGCGAAGAAAGGGGGTGGCGACGCTGGGGGACCCCTCCCTCCCACCAGCTCGCGGCGGCCGGGCACCCCCGCGGCCGCGCTGATTCAGCACAGGGAGGTCCCGGCGGCCCCGCCCCCCGCCCCTCCGGGTTTCCGGGGCAACCAGTCGGGGCTCCCCGGCAGCCGCCCCCCCCCCCCCCCCGCCAGAACAAAGAGCCGCAGTGTGGACTCGCCCCGGGCCAGCCCGCCGGGCGCGCCCCACGGAGGTCCCCGCGGCCCAGCCCGGGCCCCTCGGACGCCGGGGCGGGGCGCGAGCCGGGCCGGGCCCCGAGTCCGGAGGAGAGCTGGGCCGAACCGCAGCGCAGGCTGAACCCCAGCGGCGCCCCGCCCCGCCCCGCCCCGCCCCCGGCGCGCTGCAGGGCTGCGGGGACCCGCGGCACGTGCGCCCGCAGGGGCGCGCCCCGAAGCGTCCCCGCCGAGGCCGCCCCGGCCGGAGGCCGCCGGCGCCGCGCACCTTTGAGGGAGCTGATCTCGTGCTGGATGGCGCGCGAGGGGTCCATGTCTCCGCCGCGCAGTCCAGCCCCGCGCCGCAGCGCCGGGGCGGCCGGGGGAGGAGCGGAGGCGCGGGGCGGGGCGCGCCGCCCGGGGCGGGGCTTCGGCGGATCAATACCCGCCCCCCCCCCCCCCCCGCCCGGTCCGCGCGGGCGCGCTCGAGGGGCTGGGACAGCACCCAGGGCCGGCTGCCGGCAAAGAAGCAGGTGCACCCCGTCTTGGCCCCAGGCCCGGCCGTCGGGGCTCCTCACCCCCCACCCCTGCCCGCTGCCACACAGCCTTCCGCCCCGGGGGCTGGGGCCCGTGAGGCAGACCCGTCGCCAAACTCGGGGTAAACACTGGGCAATTCTGACCGGCCTTTGGGAACCCTCACCCCAAATGCCTCCGCCCGTCTCCTTAGCTGCCGCAGATAGGCCCCGGTGCCCGCGAGGGCGCCCCTGCTGCGCCGGCCACAGGCGGGTCCCGCCCTGGGAACAGGCCCGAGGCCGCCCATCCCCCACCCCACCCACGCCCCCACGCGGCAGTCCAGGGCCACCCGCCGGTGCCCACCGTCACTGCAGCCACTGGCACCTGGGGCTCCAGGAGAGCCCTGAGGCCGCCCCTGCCCGGCCACCCGCTGGACAGCCCCTGAAAAGCCCACGGCAAAGTGGGGCCAGAGCGCCGAACCCGAGCGAGCCAGCGGGGACCAGAGAGGGGAGGACCCGGGTGGGGTCCAACAGGGCTGCGGGCAGGCGGGGGGCTGTGGGTGGGGCCTCACCCTGGCCTGGCCCCACTGACCTGCGCAGAGGCTGACACCCGGGAGGCCAAACACTCCCTGCAAGTCCTAGGACAGGGCCGGCACCCTCAACCCGGGAACCACCGAGGCCGCCCCCCCACCCCCTCCTCAGCAGGGCCTCCTCCACCCTGTGCTGTCCCTGCCCTCTAAGGGGCAGAGCCCCAGGCCCTGCGGCCCCCAGCGCACAGCTACCCCAGGGCACCCTGTTTCCGGCTGTCCTGCACCCCACGCAGCCCAGTGACCCTGGGGCGACGTGACAGCCAGAGGCGCCACAGACCCTCTGTCCAGGACCCCACGACGGCACACACAGCTGCAGGCGGTGCCCACCAGAGGCCCCGCACCCTCCTGCCTGTGGGGAAGCCGTGCCAGGGGCTGGGCGAGCGAGAGCTACTCCAGGGGGCCTGTGGCCTCATGGGGACACCGCCAGGGACACTGCCAGGCCCACCAGCCCAGGAGGCCCACCAGGCTCCGGGGAGCTCATCCCTGGCCCCATCCCCCATCCAGTGCAGCCCAGCGCGAGAACAGCAGCGACTGGGGAGCCACCAATGCCCTAGGGGGTCTGGGGGCACCATCTTCTGTCCCCTAACACCCCTCAAAACGTTCTCTTCCCCTCCCTGCACCACCTCAGGCCTGGCCACCAGCATCCTCACTGCAGGACACCTGAGGGCCCACTGCAGGCCTCAGTCTGGGCTGGCAGTCTGGCCGCTGGACAGTGACGTGCTGCGGCAGAACCCGCCAAGGGGGCTGGCACGTGCCAGCAACCCACTGCTGGACGCCCCATGTAAGGCCACCTCGAGTGCCCCGCAGTCCAGGGAAGCTGTAGCTAACGTGAGGACAGACATGCCTGCGAAGGCCCTGACACCGCGTTGGCCCAAGAACATTCCCCAGAAAAGAGAGGCGGAGGCAGGAGAAGAGGGGGCAGCTGGGACACCCCAGTCCCACTGGCCCTGCCCCAGCCCCTGGGCCCCCTCCAAGTCCACTGGCTCCCGTGAGCCCGCGAGACCCCGGGGCCGCTGGCCGCCGCCTTGCGCACCGCAGTCCCCTCCAGCGGGTCAGAGCAGCCGGCAGGGACAGGCCCTCGGAGGACGCCCCGCCCGAGGGGCTCCTCTCCGGTCAGCCAGCGAGGCCGGGCTGCCCTGGGGCGACGGCGCGGGCGGGCGCGGGCCCACGTTGGCCGCCCCAGGCCGTCCTTGTGGAGAAGGCTGGACCCCGCGGGGCCGGACCCGGCCTCCCCGGCCACACGGGCCGTGGCCGGGCCAGTACCGGGGGGCAGGCCTCGTCCCCTGAAGCCCCGGACGCCTGGCCGCCTTCTCAGCGCCGCCCCTTCCCCGCCCTCCGAGGCCGAGGCAGGGGGGCGGGCGGCCGGGGCTCGCTGGCCCAGCAGCGCCCTGCAGGGAGGGAGCAGCCGGCCCTCCCGCGTCCGCCTCGTGTGGTGAGGCCCCACCACAGGCTGGCCCTGCCCCCAGCCTGCTGGCCCGGCCTGGCTGCTGGGCCCTGAGGGCGGTGGCCGTCGGCGCACCACGACACCCCACTTCAGCAAGCCCCACTGAGCATCAGCAGAGCCAATAAAAAAGCTGGCTCACGTCCGCTTCTCAAAGATGCAGGAGACTTGGTGTGGCCGGCAGGCACCAGGGAGAAGACCCTGCTGGGCAGCTGCATCAGCAACACGAGATACAAACTACCCCGGAATGGGGGGACCAAAACTGGGGGGACTTGGCATGGGAAGCCCCAACTTCAGGGCGCTGAGGCCCCGATAACCAAAGCACGAGCCCTGATTCAACGCCCCCACCACCGGCCACAACGGCCTGTCACACGGGGAGCCTCTGTCAAAGCTGGGGCCCGAGCAGAGTGAGCCCCCTCGGGCCCCGGGAGCCAGCGCGGCGCCCAGAGCCGCTGGCCAGAGGGAACGCAAGGCGCAGGGACGCGTGTCCCCTGGCGCCACCCCTGCCCCTGCTCAGAGGGCTCGCGGCGGCGGCCTGTCCACGCCTCTGGAATCCTCCACGGGAAATCCAGCCAGCGCAAATGTGATTCAGGTTCCCGTCTTAGCACAAGAGGCGGGACCTCCCAGGCACCCTCGGCGCTGACGCGTCTAACGGGACCGAGCCCGACAGCAGCTTCCCGCACGCAGCTCCGCCAGACACTGGCCCTCGGCGGGCTCGGGCTGGGGCTGGGGGGTGTGCCTGGGCGCGAGCCGCAGGGCCGGAGTCGGATCGCCTGAACCAGAGCCCTCGCCAGACTGCGTGTGAAGGGGCCCGGGCAGCCATGACCAGGACCGGCAGGGAGAGGCTGGGCCTTCGCATCTGGTCCAGTGCCAGCCTGGGGCGCATCCCCCAGGGCATTTCCGTGTGGACCCTTGTCCGCGGCTGGAAGTGGCAAGGACGCCAGACCAGACGCCTGCCCGGCCAGACCCCCACACTGCGACTCTCTGACGCCGCCGTGCTGCCAGGCAGGAGAAGCGCTTGTGGGGTGGCTAGGGGAGCCCCGTGGCTGCTCACTTTTGGGGCGCAGGTGGCCAGGACGGGCACCACCATGGCACACTGCCCTAGGAGGCCAGGGGGCCCAGGGAACTACTGAGGTCAGAACATGAGGCACCCGCCCCGGGTGCCACCAACAGAGCAGGCCTGAGCACACGCTGCCACCAGCCAGGCCCTCCCCACGCCGGTGAGACAGCCCAAGCCCGGCCAGCACATCCGTCTCCCCGCGAACCTGCCTGCCGGACCCCAGTTCCTACCCGAAAGTGAAGCTCCCGCTCCACAGGGCGCCTCTGTGCTCCTCCACGGCCCGCAGCGCCCGCGGCCTGTGCAGCGGGGCTCAGCTGTGAGGGCTGAGGGCGTGGGCTCCGGTCTCGGGGGCACGAGGGCGGAAGGAAGACAGACCCCGGGACAGAGCTGGGCCTGGGGGGGCCTGTGTCCTGCACGAGGACCTCGACCCTGCGCGGCGACACCAGCCAGCGGGAGACCGGGGGGACGCGCTGCCCGCCCACAGGAAGCGGCGGGGGCGAGCGCCTGCGCTGGACGTCCACAGAGCCCACGCTGGTCGAGAGCGGGAGACCCCGGGGCGCCCTGTGCGGGACTCGAGGGACAGGCCGGCCGGGCAGACCGCAGGCCAAGCCCTGATCTGGGTGAAGGACTTCGGGGTCACCAGGGGGCGGGGCGGGGCTGGGGGCAGATGGGTGTGGGCCCAGTGGCCAGGCGCAGGCACTGAAGGAAGAACAAAAACATGACCCCGAGTTCCGAGCTAAAAGCCAACAGAAAAAGGCCCCGAACGTCTTTCAGGAGGAGGCACACGGGAGGCCGGTAAGGAGGGCGCCCAGCGCCACATGGCCCAGAGACGGCCCAGGTGGGGACGCCAGCAGGCCAGCCCCGCAAACGGGCAGCAGCTGCGTGACCGCCGCTCCAGCAGCTGGCGCCAAGGGCCCCATGGCCAGGCCTGGACGTCCCTGCCGCGGAGGGCGCCACCGCCCACACCCAGCCGGGGGCCGAGCCCAGGCTGACCCCAAGCAAGAGGGTCAGCGAGAGGCTGGGTCAGCTCTGGGGTGCATGGGCGGCACCCCCTGGCTGCTGGCACAAGTCTCCCCCTCACTCCCACGCCCAATTCACACTCACACCCGCACCCCTTCACACTTACTCCCATTCACACACTCACTCTCACACTCTCACATTCACAGCCACGGTGGTGACCGGCCGGGAGACCAGCGCCGGGGGCAAGACGGTCCCCAGCTCCCTATATGGTCCGCACAGCACTTGGCTGGTTCTGGTCTTGGGGTTCAGCAGAACACACTGTACTCTGGACAGTGACTGCACACAAGCTCCTCCAGAGCCCTGGTGACTAACTGCAGGAGCCCGGGGCTGTCCCTGTCCTGTCCCTGTCATCCGCCTCGCTGGCCGCTGCGGGCTCAGAGTCCAGCACGGGGACCAGGCCAGCCGGGCGCAGGCGGGGTGCCTCCGGTGAACCCTGGCAAGCACAGGCCCCCGGGCCCCGGCACGCCCCAGATCCCTCCGGCAACGCCCAGACCAGTGCAGTCTCCCGGAGCGTGGTCTCCAGGTGCCCACCCGGCCCCTGCTGGCCGCCCCCCCCCAGTGCTGACCTCTGCACCCCTGCACCCCCCGGACCACCCACCACCACAGCAGTCACCGGCCCTCCCACCCCTGCTGCCGCCTGCCACCCTGAGCTCTGCCCTGTCCCTGGGCTCTGGCCGGGGCCTGCGGGTGAGTGTGAGGGTGCGTGCTCTGCCTGGGAGCACAGCACACCTCGGGGGCTGGGGCCGCTCCCCCCGCACCAGCCACCTGGCCCGTTCACCCATCACCCCTCCGCTCCCCACGCCCGACGGGGCTCCTCTGAGCCCCGCCTCCGACATCTGCCCCAGGCTGGGTCCTCGGGACCCGCCATGGGACACCCCGAGTGAGCCAGCAGCCCACAGCCCCTCGCGCAGCGCTCGCCGTGAGGTCTCCGCCCCACAGGCCGGCCGCGTGCCCGGGCCCTGGACAGAGGCCAGGAGGACAGGGAGGGACGAGGCCAGGCTTAGGAGTCTGAGGAGGACGAGGAGCGAGAGAGGCCAGGGACCGGGGGATTTCCGGGGGGAGGGGACGTGTCCGGGCAGGGCCAGTTGCAGGTCAGGGGAAGGAGGTCAAGGGGTGAAGGTTTGCGAGTCTGGACTTTGGAGGTAGCGGGGAGGTGTGCTCAGCAGTAGAGTGGAGCCAGGCCGGGGCGGGCTGGCGGGCAGAGGCCCAGAGACCAAGCAGCGCCTCCTGGCCAGCCACAGGGTGGGCGTGAGGGCCGCAGGGTGGGGGCGGCCAGGGCTGCCGGGGCACCATCTGCAGCTGGCAGCAGCCCCAGGGGCTCACACAGGTGAGGCCTGAGGCCCCTGCCCAGTGCCCACAGCCTACCCCCAGGCCACACCCGGGCCTGAGCAGTGACCCCGATGGGGGTCTGACGCCAAGCCAGACCCCACCCTTGGCTGCAGTGAGGAGCTGGAAGCAGGAGGAGCACCCTTGGCCCTGCCACAGGCCTCCCCTCACGGTTCAGCTGCCCTGGGGCCAGTGCTGCGCACCTGGGGAAGCCCCCTCGGGGGGCCCGGGCACCCACAGGCTGGACACGACGGTCAGCACTGCCCTCCGCCGGCCTCCAGCACGAGCCCAGGCAGTTGGCACAGCCAGTAGGGAGCCGGGCAAGTGGGAAGGCCCCAAGACAGCACCAGAAAGCCCCAGAGGCCGCCAGGCCTCACTCCGGGGTGGACGGGAAGGAGGTGCCCACTCGGGCTGCAGGAAGCCAGCGCCTCAGCTGGGACGCTGCAGGACGCCCCTTGGGATGGGCCCGGAACCACACGCAGCCTGGCCAGCCAGGACGACGAGGCACGGCCGCTGGGAGCCCGCGGTCAGCTCCCGACAGGTGCGGCCTGGGGAGTGCCGGGTCGGGACAGCTGTGGCCGGCCGCCTCCCCACACAGCCCCTCCCGCGGGCCGCGGCCGGCTCAGGAGCCCGCCCTGTGCGAGGGAACCGGTCAGGGGCAGGAGAGCGCTCTGACCTGGGTGCCGCAGGCCTCCCGGGCCAGGCCAGTGGGTGCAGGCGCAGCCCCGCCGGCCAGCACCTCTCTCTCCCTGAGCTGCCCTTGGGCTGAGAGCCAGCAGGTCGGAGGGTACAGCTGGGGCCCGCACTGGCCGCCCGGGCCCTCCGCGGGGTGGCTGAGGGCAGTGAGGGGCCGGCGAGGCCGGGCCTCACGCGCGGGGAGCGGGGCCTGGGGTTCTGCCAAAGCCGCAGAGGGTCCTCTCGGAGCAGCGGGCCGGCGGCCAAGGCGGGTGGCAGCCCGGCGCGGCCGGTTGGGGAGGCGAGGCGTCTGCAGGCGTGCCGGCCCCGGCCGCGCGGGTGAGGCCGGGGGCAGCTCAGCCTTGACCAGCGCGGGCGGCCGGGCCTACCCCGGGGCGGCGGTCGCCCCACACCCCCCCCCCGCGGCGGCGGCGGCGCGATGGCCTATTAAGGACATGCGGGGCGCGGGCGGGTCCGCGGGCGGGCGGGCGGCGGGGGCGGCGGGGCGGCGGGCGCGCCTACCTTTGTACCTCCCCCGCACCTCCTCGTAGGCCTGCACGAAGTCCTGCTCGGCGGGCGGCGGCGCGGCCATGCCGGCGGGCCGGGCGGCGGGGCGCGGGGCGGCCTCCAGTCCCGGCGGCCAGTCGGGCCCCGCGGCCGCGCGCGCCGCTTAAAGGGGCCGCCCCGGGCCCGCCCCCGGCCAGGCGGCCCCACGGCGGGGCGGGGCGGGGCGGGGCGGGGCCGGGCCAGGGGGCGCCGCGGCCGGTCCCCGCCTGCTCCCCACGGGTCGGGCCGCGCGCCGGCGCCCTCCAGGCCTCCGCGGCCCAGGCCCCGCCCCGCCGGCCGGCCCTGGGCGGCGACCTCACCTGGCCCCCGCGGCCCCGCGCCTCGGCGCCCCCGGAGCCCCCGGAGCCCCCGCGCACGCGGGCCGCGGGTCCTCGCCGGGAGAGGAGCCGCCCGGGGAGCGCCGCGGGGCCGGAGCCCCAGCGGGAGAAGGCGGCTCCCCCTCCCCCGCTGACCGTCCCTGCTGGCCGGATGGCCGTGGACTCTGGGCGACCCACGCCCCGAGCGACCGCGGCCCGCCGCCCCGGACCCGCTCAGAGGGGCGCGCGGACCCGCGACCGGGCAGGGGCCCGCCAGCGCCCGCGCGCCCGGGCAGCGAGGGGCTCTCTCCGGCGGTGGAGGGGCCGCGCGGCCCAGCAGGCCGGACGCAGGAGAGGGCGGCCGGGCCCCTGCACGCGCGCTGGCCCCTGGGCTCGCCCGCGGGAGGCCAGGCCGCCGCCCTCCCTGGGCCCACGGCCGCTGCGGACCCCTGGGCAGCCCACCGGCCAACGCGCAGGCCCAGGCCCCCCTCCCCGCCAGGCTGCCAGGCCAGCCCTGCGCTCCGAGCCCGTCCATGGGCAGGCGGCAGAAAGGCCAGTACTGGGCAGAGGGGGCCACGGCCTCCCCAGCACGCGCTGCCCCGCAGTCTCCAGCCCCAGGGGACCCGCTCCCCAGAGGGACGGGCCTCGACAGGGCCCTCGCGGCAGGGGCGGCAGGGCAGGGCCAGACCCGGCTCCGGGGGCCTAGGGCTCCAGCCGGTGCCCGTCCTGTCCCTCCCGCCCCCACCGCACGCCACGGAGACGGCCCGGCCCGGCGGGCGCCCACGGTCCCGCAGCGGGGCTGCCCCTCCGCCGCCGCGGGCCGGCAGGGGGCGCTGTCCGCACGCGGCTGGGAGCGGGGCCCTGCCTCGGCCGAGCGCCCCCAGGCGGCGCGCCCCGTCCCACCGCCGCCAGCCGCACCGCGGGGCCCCGCGCCGCCAGGCCGGCCAGTGGGCGGGCCGGCCCCGCTTACCTGCAATGCGGATGACCGCCCGCTCCGCGGGGTCCAGGACACTCCCGTTGGCCCCGGAGCCCCCTCCGCTCCGCCGGCTCCGCTGCGTCTTGCCCAGGTTCCAGGGCAAGGTGTCCCCGGGGCTGGGGGAGCCGCTGCTGCCGGTGGAGCCGTCCTCGGCCAGCGCGCGCACCTCGGGGTCCTCGCCGGACATGGCCCCCTGCGGCGAGCAGACGGGTCACGCCGGGGTGCGCTCGCCGCCACCCACCCACCACCCGGGCAGGCGCGGCCCTCCCCAGCCCCCCTCATCGCACAGGCCAGCGGCCCTCCCCCAGCCGCGGCCGGCCCCTCCAGCTCCCCCTGCGACCCCCGCCAGCGCCCCCACTGACCCCCAGCCTGTCGGGCAGCACTCCCTGCTTCTCCCCGCTCCGCGCGGCCAGGCCGGGCCCCGGCCACCCTCCGGAGGGAGTCGCGCCGCCGGGAGGAGGGCGCCGCCGCCCTCCCGACCCGCCCGCCGCCCGCCTGGTCTCCGCGGCGACGGCCTGTAAATAGCGGGCGCCGCGCGGCGTGGGCCGCGGGAGCTCGGCTGCGCGGGGCCGGGGCGATCCGCGCTCCGCCGCCCGCCCCGGGGCGCACGCGCTCGCCGCGCCCTGCCCGAGCGCACCCACGCCCCGCCCGCCCGCCCGCGCGCCCGCCCGCGCGCGCCTCCCGCCCCGCGCGCCGGCCTGGGCGGTGAGCGGGGCCCGTCCCGCGGGGGCACGCAATGCGGGCGCTGCCCCTCCACCCGGGCGGGCTCCTCCGCCGGCCGCGCCTCCCCGCAGCCCTTCCTGCCGCGCCGGCCCCGCCCGCCCAGTTCCGCAGTGCCGGGCGCGCACGCGGGGCGCCTTGTGCGCGGGCGGGACGCGCCGCGCCGCAGCCCCCAGTTCCGGGGCGCCGCGGCCGAGGGCCCGGCCGCGGGGCTCCCCGCGCCTCCCGGCCCCGCGGGTCTTACGTGCCTGGCGCCCCGCCCGGCCGCGGCCGCCCGACTGCCCGACCGGAGAGCGGCGGGGGCGGCGCGAGCCCGGAGCCCCGCCCCGGCCAGCCCCGCCCGGAGCGCGCGAGCGCGCAGCGCCCCTGCGATTGGGGCGCCCGTGGGTGCGCGGGGGGGGGGCCCTGGCGGCTCCGCCGGGGAGCGCCCACGGGGCCCAGCCCTGCCCGCGCGCGGCGGCCGGTCGGCGAGGAGACGCCGCTGGGGCGGGCGCGCGTGACAGGGGCGGCTGGGGCCGCTCGAGCGCGCCGGGCCCGGCTTTGGCCGGCTGCCCGGGGCCGCCCCCAGGAGCAGGCGACTCCGCCCCGGCCCCGCCCCGGCCCCCAGGCCCCCCACGCCCAGAGACCAAGCCCCAGCTCCAGCGGCCGGTTTCCCGGTCACGTTTATTCAAAGGACTGGGGCGCTCAGCGAGGCGCGGGGCGCCCACCCTCCTCCGGGCTCTGCTGACCCTGGCGGTCGGGCCGCCGGAGGCGGGGGGCGGGGGCGGGAGCGGGGAGCCGGGGGCCTCTAGGGGCAGGTGGCCGCGGCTGGGCCCGAGAGCCCGGAGGGGGGAGCCCGGGGCAGGCGCCGGCAGGTGATGAGGTGGGTGGGCAGCGCCTGGGTGTCGTGGAAGATGACGAAGACGCGGGGCCGGTCCAGGCGGTCCACGGCGCTGTCGAAGCGCAGGAGCGCGTCGTCCGCGGCCCGCAGCGGGGGCGCCCGCAGCCCGGGGTGGCCCTGCCCGAAGTCGCCGGTCAGGACGCGCGCCACGAAGACCGCCTTGAGGCCGTCGGCGGCGGGCGGCGAGTAGCAGTCCTGCACCGACAGCGCGGCGCGCTCGGCGAAGTAGACGCCCCGGCCGTACAGCGTGCCTGCGGGGCGGCGGCGTCAGCGCGGGGCTCGCGCGGCCCGCGCCCCCCTCGCCCGGGCCTCACCGTTGCGGCCGCAGAAGCTGCGGTTGAAGCCGTGGGCACAGATGTCGGGGACGGCGGCCGCCGACGTGCCGTGGTACAGGACGCGCTCCACGGGGCGCCGCTCGCAGCGCTGCTCCAGGAGCCCGAGGTGCGCCTCGTACTGCTGCTGCAGCAGGGGGTGCCGCACCCGCTGCACCTGCGCGGGCATCAGGCTCAGACCCCGGGGCCCGCGGGGACCGGCTGCGCCCCCAATCAGAAGCCCCGCTTGGAGGAGCTCAGGGCCTGGGGGAGACACCCGGCTCCCATTTCCCGGTCCAGTGAGACTGGGTGGCCTCGAGGACCCACGAGCCGCCTTCCCCTCCTGGGGTCAGAGCTTTCCGGGCAGCCTGGGGCAGGCGAGTGGTGAGCGTGCCAAGGACCGAGAGAACATGCCGGCCGCCCTCCCACCAAGGCCCCAGCATTCCCCGACCCACAGACCTGTCACCGCAGGCCGGCCGGCAGCCACGGGGCAGGAGACTCCGGGCAGGCCTAGTAACGGGCTGGGGGGGTGTGGGGGGCGGGGAAGCAAGACACGGCCCCTGCGCGCAGCACAGAGGCCAAAGGGGCGCACTGCGGGAGTCACAGGGCGGGACGCGGGTGCCCCTGTGAGGGGGTGGCGGCACGGAGGCCCTTTCTCTGCACTGACGCGCTCTGCTCACCCTGGGGCGGTGGGGGCTGGACCCACCAGACATCTGCCTCCCCTCAGTCCTGAGGCTGCTCTGGCCCCCCCCACCCCCTGCAGCGAGTCAGGAGTGCGCGCCCCAGCAGTGCCCCCAGCATCCCCTGCGGGTCCTCCCTCCAGCCCTCAGCCCTGCACTCTGCCCTGGCCCCCAACCTCCCTTTCCCTCTGGCTCCTCAGGCCTCCCGGCCTCAACACCCCGCCGGTGACCCTCTTCCTGCACCGGCCTAGGCAGGCTGGGACAGGCTGGGGCTCCCCTCCAGCTTGCCGTTGCTCCCGCCTTCTCTGAGGTGCCGAGGGCAGGGCTTCCTCCCCAGCAGAGGGCCCGGAGCCCCAGCAGCCTGGCACCTGGGCAGGTGGTCCTAGCGGCGGCCAGCAGGTGGCAGCACCACCCCAGGCCCCAGACGGGAAACTAGAGCTGACTGGAGAGGGTGACCATGGTCACCAGCTGTGACTGGCCCCTCAACCCCACACTCGGGCCTGGCACCCACCTCTGTGCCCCAGTGCACCCCGCGCGGGTGGGTCCTGGCCGACCGAGGTGACACAGGCCAGAGTGACAGCCCGCAGGCCCTGCCAGGCAAAACGGCCAGCCGGGAGTCGGGCAGCGTGGACTCACCCGGATGATGCGGACCCTGCTGCGGGCGTCGTCCAGGGTGTCGTAGAAGGCCTGCACCACCTCCCGGAACTCCCTGCTGCCCTCGGCCAGACACTCCAGCCCGCCCGGGGGCTCCTTCAGCCTCTGCCGCAGCCCTGCGAAGGCAGAGGTCAGGGGGACAGGGCTGGTTCCTGGGAGGGGCCTACACCCCACCCCGCCTGAAGCGCAGACTCCCAGGGGTACCTGGAGCTTCCACGGGCAAGGCCGGGCTCTGGGCCGGGGCCCCCGCCAGCAGCGCTGCTAGGTGGCGGGCGGCCCGGGCAGGCTGGGCCCCAAAGCCCCTGAGCACGGTGCAATCTCCGCGCAGGGCCACGCTCACACGGTGGAACCGCTCCAGTCGCGCCTGCAGCTCCGAGGGCAGCAGGTGGCCCCCGGGGCCCACCGCCTCCTCCCGGAGGTGCTCCTCCAAGGCGGCCCCCAGCGCCCGCTCCAGCTCCTCCACATCCTGTTCAAAGGCCACGTGCACCTCCAGCTGGGCCTGGCTGCCAGGGCCCCCGCCCGCGAACCCGACTGCCCCAGGTGGGGGCGGCTCCAGCAGGGAGAGGGCCAGGGCTCGCCGCAGCGCGGCGACCTCCTCCTGCTTGGCCTCCCGACCTGGCGGCTCCAGTGAGCGGTGGAGGGCCAGCTGCAGCTCAGCCTCCTCCTCCAGCCGTCCGGGAGCCCCAGGGCTGGAGGTCCCAGGGGCCTCCTCTGGCCGCCCCGCAGGCATCTCTTCCCCTCGCTCCAGGGGCAGACAGCTGTCCAGGGCGGCCAGCAGCTCTCGCATCTCCCCTGGGGGCAGAGGAAGGCCTGGGTCAGGGGCAGCCTGACTGGGCAGAGTGAGGCGTGGGGGGGTGGGGGCGGCACAGGGTCAGAAAACAGGCAGGATGCAGAGCGGGCAGCAAGGACCAGCCCCAGCCCTGGGACGTGCGGAGTCCCCAGAGAGCCCTACCCAGGCTCACGTTCTCCTGGTCACTGCCTGCATCGTCCGGGGGCCACGGGGTGAGGGGCTGGCCAGGCAGGGCCTGGAGGGCCTCGGTGGGATCCTGTCAGGAGACAATGTCAGAAGCTCTGGGCACCCCCTGGGGTACTGGGCGAGGGCACAGGGCCCACCTCTACCTCAGCGACAGACTCCGTGGCTTCCAGGACAGCTGTGGCCAGCCGCTCCGTCCCAAACGCACACCGGAATCGTGCCTCCAGTCCACGGAGGAGCTGCTGTCCTTCCAGGCTCAGCAGGAAACTGGCGCTGCCCGGGTGGCCCAGGCTTAGCAGGTGGCAGCTGACGCTGCCCAGCAGGCACTGCAGGAACTCCTCGGCCGCCCGGCAAGGGCCTGGCGCCCCGCAGAGCTGCAGATCAGCACCTGCAGTTAGGGTGCAGGGCAGGTACAAAGGGAGGGGCCCAGGAGGGGGTGTTCAGGGGGTGTTCCCCTACAGCAGCAGGGCCACTCACCCGAAAGCCGGTCACTGTGGATCCTTCGAGTGGGAAGAGGGCCACATCTCCCAGGTCGGCCAGGAGGTCCTCATGGTACAGCCGCAAGAAGCGGAGGGCGCCAGGCTCCATGGGCAGGACCACATCCACCAGGCCTCCCTGCCCTGGTGACGCTTCAGGCCCCGGACGCCCGGGACCCTCCCACCCTGGCGCCCCCACTGAGCCCACTGGCCCAGCCGGTGCTGGAAGCTCTGCGGGACACGCTGGTGTGGGGGTGGCGGGTGGCCCTGGGGCCTGCTCAGAGCCCGTGGGCACAGTCCCTGCGCCTGTCGGCACCTCTGCAGGCCCTCTGGCCTCCGGGGGGGCAGGCTTGGGGACCCCAGGCTCCCCCTCGGTCAGGTGCCCCCTGGCACCAATGTCCTCAGAAGGGTCCTCTGGCTCCAGGACATCGTAGTGAGGCACGAAGCTGAGCACCGTTCCCTGCAGCTCATGCTCCCGCTGCAGCACCCGCTCCGCAGCTGGGGAGGGGACGGGGTCAGGCCCTCAGGATCCAGGAGGGTCAGGTGTCAGAGAGGGGACGGGGTTGGGCCCCTGGGGTCCAGAAGGGGACAGGGTTGGCCCTCTGAACTCACCCTGCCACTCCTGGAAGGAGACCACAGTGCCCAGGAGCCCAGGTAGGCTACGCAGACCCTCCAGGGCGCCCCCACCGCTGCGGCCCTGGTTCTCCAGGTACAGCTCCAGCAGCAGTAGGTCCACGGACGACGTGGCCCTCACCACACGCACGGCTCTGGCCTGTGGCACCGCGGTTAAGGACACGGCTGCCCCCTCCAGGCGCAGGGAGCGGGCCTGCTCCTCCAGGCCCAGGAGCTCTGCAGGGAGGTGCAGGTCAGCGAGGCACCCGCCACCGCGCAGGCACAGGAGCCCCCGGGGGCCCCTCTCACCTGCCTCGGACAGGGGCTTGGAGAGTTGAACCAGGGCCCGGTCCGGTCTGGGGCTGTCCAGGGCGCGGCAGGGCTGCTCCGGGTGCCCCGCGGCTCGTAGCAGGGCCTGGACGTGCAACTCCAGGCTCCGGGGCGCCGCGCCCAGGGGCAGCCCCTGAAGCAGCAGGCGCGCCGGGGCGCGCGGCGGGGCGGGGCGCAGCCTCAGCCGGGCGCCCTGCAGCTCATGCTCCCGCGCCAGGACCCTCGCCGCGTCTGCAGGCAGGGGCGGCGTCAGAACGGCTCCGCGGGGGCCCAGGCCGCCCCGCCGCCGGCCCCTCACCTGCGGGCTCCCAGAAGGTGAGAATGCCGCCGCCGCCCAGTCTCCGCCAGCTCCGCACCGGGCCGCCTCCGGAGCGCCGGCGGTTCTCGAAGTAGAGGGTGAGGAGCTCGTCCGCGCCGTCGGGGGGCAGCCCGCTGAGCTCCACGGCTGCCTCCGCCGGCTCCTCTGCCCTGGCCATGGCTCCCGGGGCCCCAGAGGGCGGGGCAGCGGCCGCCCCGCCGCCCCGGCCGCCCTCTAGGGCAGCCCTCGCCCGCACGCACGCTCGCGGCCCGCCCGACGGGTGCCCAGTCCTGCTGCGGCCGGCGCTCGGGGTCCGAAGCCGGGAAGGGAAGGGAAAGGAAAGCAAAACCGAAACCCGGGGCCAGGAAGGCCGGGCTTGCCGCGGGGCCGGGCGGCCACACCGGACCGCCCCCCGCGCCCCGCCCCGCCCCGCCCCGCCCGCGGCGGGCCTCGCCCCCGCCCCTCCCCGGAGCTTCAGAACCGCGGTCCCGGCCCCACCAAGCCCGCCAGGGGCTCGCGTCCTGCACCCCTCCCCGACCTCAAGGCCCAGCGCCCGCGCCCGCGGCCTCCGCCTCTCGCCCCGCGGGACCCCCGCACCCCAGGACCTGCCCTCCCAGGACCCTGCGGGGCAGAGGTGCTCTCGGGCCGGCCTCGGCCAGGACAGCCTGGGTGGAGAGTCGGGCGTTGTTGGAGGCCGAGACGCGCTTGGCAGCCCCCACGAATCGCAGGCTTCGGGGGCGGGACCCCGGGGTTCAGGCCTGGGTCTTGAGAAGGACCCGGGAGGGCGCGGGGTGCAGGCCCCGCCCCCGCCCCGAGGCCCCGCCCCGGCCGGCCCCCCTCGCCGCCGGCCCCGCCCCGTCATGAGGCCCGCCCCGCAGAGGCCCCGCCCCGCCACAAGGCCCGCCGCGTCGCAGGCCCCGCCCGTCGCAGGCCCCGCCGCGTCGCAGGCTCCACCCGTCACAAGGCCCCGCCCCGTCACAAGGCCCGCCCCGTCGCAGGCCCCGCCCCGTCACAAGGCCCCGCTGCGTCTCAGCCGCAGGCGCAGGCCCAGCGCAGCGGCCGCCGGGCGGGTGCGGGGCGCGTGCGGGACGGGCGCAGCGGCCTTCCACCGCGGGCCGCGCCGCGGACACCGTGCGCTCCGGCCCCAGGCGCCCGCGAGCGGTGAGTCTCCGGCCCAGCCCCGCGTCTGGCCCGCCGGCCGCTCCCGCGCGAGCCCCGCGCCGCGGCCAGTCGCGGGGGGCCGGCGCGCTGCGCCCGGGGGCGGCGCGGGCCCGGGGGCGGGCGGGCGGGGCGCGCGGCGGCAGAGGACCCGCGCCCAGCGCCCCGGCCCGGCGGGAGCCCGCGCGCCCGCCCCCGCCGCGCCCCCCCCGCGCCCCCGCCGCGTCCCCGCCGCCCTCCGCCGCCGCACCCCCGCCCGCCCGCGCTGTTCTCGGCGTCCCCATGGCCAGGCCCCGCCTAGGCGCGGGGGGCGCGGGCGGCGCCGGAGAGGGGCGCGTGGGGCCGGGGGTGCCGGGGCAGAGGCAGCGGCCGGCCGTGACCCCTCGAGGCCGCTTAGGGGCCGGGATGCGCGGGGCAGGGTCGGGCGCCCCCCACGCGTCCCCGCCGGCCGGACCAGCCCGGACGCACCCGGCCCGGCCGCGGGGAGAGGACCCGCCGGTGGCTGGGAGAAACCGGCGAGGCCCTCTCCCTGCGGCGCGAGCCCGGGCTGACGCCGGCCTCCCGTGCCCGTCCCCTTCTGCGCCTTGGGGGTGGCCCGGCGCGGCCCCTCCCGAGCCCCGGCCCCCCCCCCCCCCCCCCCCCCCCCGCCGCGGCCCAGCCCCGCCGGCCTCTCGGGCGGGGAGCCCCGGGCCCGGGAGGATGTGGTGGCGCCGGCAGGTGCCTGGGAGCCGGCGCCGCTCACCGTGTGGGTCTCTTCTCTAGGGGGCGCCTGCAGAGCCCGCGACCATGCCCCATGAGAAGAGTTTCCTGGTGTCGGGGGACAGCTATCCTCCCCCCAACCCTGGATTCCCGGGGGCCCCCAGCCCTCCATGCCTCCTTACCCCGGGGCCCCTTACCCACAGCCCCCTTTCCAGCCTTCCTCCTATGGCCAACCGGGGTACCCGCAGGGCCCCAGCCCCTACCCCCAAGGGGGCTACCCCCAGGGCCCCTACCCCCAAGGGGGCTACCCCCAGGGCCCCTACCCCCAAGGGGGCTACCCCCAGGGCCCCTACCCGCAAGGGGGCTACCCCCAGGGCCCCTACCCCCAAGGGGGCTACCCCCAGGGCCCGCACCCGCAGAGCCCCTTTCCCCCCAACCCGTATGGGCAGCCGCAGGCCTTCCCGGCGCAGGACTCCAGCTGTGAGTACTGGTGGGGGCGCGGGCAGGGGTGCAGGCGGGGTGCGGGCCGGCGGCACTGACCCGTGCACCCTCCCAGCCCCTCATCTAGGGACCTACCACGAGGAGGGGCCGCCTTCCTACTATGACAACCAGGACTTTCCCGCCACTGACTGGGACGACAAGCGCGTGCGGCAGGCCTTCATCCGCAAGGTGGGCGCCGGGCACCCGGGCGCAGCGGGAGGTGGGCGCCGCCGCGGGCCTGACCGCCTCCTCCCCAGGTGTTCCTGGTGCTGACCCTGCAGCTGTCGGTGACCTTGTCCACCGTGGCCGTGTTCACCTTCGTTGGGGAGGTGAAGGCCTTCGTCCAGAAGAACGTCTGGGCCTACTACATGTCCTACGCGGTCTTCTTCGTCTCCCTCATCGTCCTCAGCTGCTGCGGGGACTTCCGCAGGCAGCACCCCTGGAACCTCGTGGCCCTGGTAACCCCCGGAGCCCGTCCCCCACCCCCGCCCCCGGGTGCCGTTCCCATGTGCCAGCAGCCCACACCCGGAACTCTGCCCCACAGTCGGTCCTGACCCTCAGCCTGTCCTACATGGTGGGCATGATCGCCAGCTTCTACAACACCGAGGCGGTCATCATGGCCGTGGGCATCACCACTGTCGTCTGCTTCACGGTGGTCATCTTCTCCATGCAGGTGAGGGCCGGGCGGCGGGGGGGCGGGCGGTGGGGCAGGTGGGCGGCCTGGCACCCCGGCACCCACCCCCTCGCCCACAGACGCGCTACGACTTCACCTCGTGCATGGGCGTGCTGCTGGTGAGCCTGGTGGTGCTGCTGGTCTTCGCGCTGCTCTGCATCTTCATCCGGAGCCGCATCCTAGAGATCGTATACGCCTCGCTGGGCGCGCTGCTCTTCACCTGCGTGAGTGGGGCTGGCGGGGGGTGCAGGGCGGGGCAGAGTGGGGAAGGCGCCCCTCACCGGCCCGCCGTCCCCAGTTCCTGGCCGTGGACACCCAGCTGCTGCTGGGGAACAAGCAGCTGTCGCTGAGCCCCGAGGAGTACGTGTTTGCGGCGCTGTACCTGTACACCGACATCATCAACATCTTCCTGTACATCCTCACCATCATCGGGCGCGCCAAGGAGTAGCCCGGCCCAGCGCCCGACAGTGCCCACTGCCTGCCCCTGAGCCCCGGGCACCTGGGCCAGCCGGCCCTTCCCACTGTGCCCTGCACATCCTCTGTCCCGACCCGTGGCCACAGCATGGCCCGCCCCCCCGGGCAGCGGCCGGGCTCCGCGCACCCCCCCACCCCGCCCCATTGCATGAGCCTGTCCCCAGCCCACCCCGGGTCTGGGGGCGCCGCCAGGCCCAGGGAGAGGGAATGAGCCAAGAGGTGAGGGCGCACGTCTCCCCTCTGTCCCAGCCCCCCGCCTGGCATAGAGCACCCCCACCGCGCCTTGCAGCGCTGCCCGCGGGCCGAGGGGCAACCTGGGGAGGGCGCGCACCTGCTGCTGTCTCTGAATCAGAATAAACGGGACCCTCCCGCCGCCCTGCCTGTGACCTCTCCCTGGCCGCCCACCCGCTCAGGCTCACACAGCAGCTTCTGCCTCTCAAACTCTTCCCCCTCCCCCCCCCCCGCCTGCCACATCAGGGGTCCCTGCCAGGACTCCTCAACACCTACCCCAGGCCTGGCACACACAGGCCCCCACACGCAGCCTCACGCAGGCCCCCCCCACACCGCCGGCAGGAGCTCACAGCCACCCCCCAGCCAGCTGTCTGTCCCCACACCCCTTCACAGGGGCCCTGCTGGCGGGCCTGACTCTGTCTCTGGGCACCCGGCCCCAGCCTCCCCAGCGCCTCACCCCAGTGGGGCCACAGGCCACCCTGGCACTGCACATGTCTCGCGGCAGCCCCCACAGGCCCCCACCTCCACCCTTCCCACAGCCAGTCGCCCCACTGCAGCGCCTGAGGCATGCGGGGCTCATGGGGAAGGCGTGCACAGCACCTCAGCCGCACCCCCCAGCCGCCACCCAGGCCACAGACAGCGCCTGCGCCTGCCAGAGCCTCCAGGGTGCTGGGTGAAGTCCATGGTCTGCGCCCGGCACACAGGCCCTGCCATCTGCCTGCTGGCCGCTCCAGCTGGCCTCCCGCCACCTCCTCCCCTCCCACCAGGCCTCGCCGCTCGGCCTGACCCCCGCCCCAGACTCCGCTCACCACGGGGCCCGTCCTGGAGTCGTCTATCCTGTCACCCCGCTTGTCCCCACGCCACGCCCCGGGCAAGCGACGCATCCCCCCACCTCCTCCAGGAGCACGTGCCTCCAACCGCCAGGGCCCTCAGCTCCCGCAGCACCCACACCAGGGGGCTGAGGACAGGCGAGGTGGGATCAGGGCACAGCCCCGCTGGAGACGCCAGTGGCCTGGGGCTGGGCTGGGCGCGGAGCCAGGGCCTGCTGCCAGAGGAAGGCCACACCTGCCGGAGCGTCCTGCAGAACAAGCCCGGGGCGGGGCCCGCAGCCTCCCTGGGCAGGGCAGATGCCTGGCGGGTGAGCCTGGAGCAGGCGCCTGCAGGTCCAAGGCCGGAGGAAACATGGCAGTCGTGGGCCGAGCCTGCTGGTTTACGACGAGGTGGCCCCCCACCGTCCGAGAGGGCCTGGCCCGGCGGTCAGGCTGGCGTTGCGGGCGCGGGGCTGGCGCAGGCACACGCAGGCCATGTCCGGTTCAGAACAGAAAGGCCCACACGGCGCTGGTGCCAGAAGCCCATGTGGCCCAAATGTTCAAGATGAGACCCCTGGTGACCAGGTCCCAAAAGAGCTGGGGCCCCGGCATGTCCAGGCCAGGAGGGACGGCTCAGGGCCTGGCTCGGCCCGTCCTCCTGCCACAGAATACCTGAGACGAGGTGGCCGCCCGCAGCCCCCACCAAGGACTGCCCCACAGCAAGGCCTGGACCCCGCAAGTCACCCAAAGGAACCTGACCCCGCCCCCCCGCAGGGTGGGGCTCGCCCCCCCAACACGCTAATTCATCCTTTAGTCAAAGAGGGATAGTTACTCCGAGATCCACCGTCGTGTCCAGGATTCCAGGACATGAACGTCCACAGCCTTCCTGCCAAGCAGCCCTGCTGGGCGCCGTCAAGGCAGAGACCGGGCCCGCAGCTCGCAGCTGCCACCTTCTGCTGGCCGGGGCTGCCTCCGCGGTGAGGAGGGGCCTGGGAGAGGCCAGCAGGCCGCCGGGGCGCACAGAGGCTGCGCCGTGACGGGCAGGAACCACAGACTCGCCTGCCCCGGGCCAGCATGGCGGGAGGTGCCGCGCCACGTGGGCAGCGAAACAAGCAGCAGAAGGTGAGGGGATGCCAGCCCCGGCGGCGGGAGGGGGCGCGGCCAAGAGCCAAGGGCACTGGAGGCCAGAGGAGGCCCGGAGCGCACAGCCCCGACCCCCGGGGCCTGCAGGGAGCGGCTCTGGCTGGAGCAGGCCAGGGAGCCAGGGGAGGCCCCCGGGGCGCGGCAGGACCCGGAGGGGCGCGGTGGTGGGGAGGGGGCTGTGCACCTCCCAAGGCGGCCCCGGCGGCCACGCATCGGCTTCTTGAACGTCCCCTCTGGCGCTGGAGCACTGGCGGTGCGCCACCCGGGTGCCCCTCCGGCTTCTCGGCCCCCTCGCTGTCCAGGCGCCGTCCTCCGCCTCCCGTGCGTCACCCGCGCCACCCCCTCGGGCGCCCTCGCCACACACCCCAACCTCCCACACGTGCCCTGGCGGCCCCCCCCACCCCAGCACTCCCTGGTTCTGGGCGACCTGCCTGCTGCCAGCCCGGCAGCTCGGGGACCTCAGGCCCTAATCCCGCCAAGGCCCGGGGCCCCAAAGCCGCCCCAGCTGCGGCACCCCGGGCCCAGCGGACTCGCGGGCAGCCCAGGAGCCCGGCTCCACTCAGCACGTGAAGGCGCCGGATGAAACACTTGGAGACATCAGCCCGCGCGCCCAGCACAACCGCGGGAATCGCGCGCGAGGCCCCAGCCGGGAGGACGGGTGAGCCGTCAGGCCCCGCGGGGGACAGGCCTGGGCACCCCCCCACGCCGGCCCCACGCCGGCCCCACGCCGGCCCGGCACCGACCCGCACCTCCGTGGCCTCCGCGTAACACACCCGGCACCTGCCGCTCGGTCACGGGCCCTCCCGCCCCGCGGGACGGGGCCTAAAGACCGGCAGGGAGGCAAGTGGCAAAGGCAGGCGAGCGAGGCCCCGAGGGGAACAGGCCACTCGGGGAGACAGGCCCGGGGTGGGGGGCCGGGACCACGTCTGCCAGGAGACTCGACCGGCAGCTGGGAAGGGGGGCGGGCGGAGGCCATGCCAGCGCCTGGGGGGGCGCGGGGAGGGGGGGGCTCCACGGCCTCCCCAGGACACTCTCGGGCGGGGCGCCAGGCACGGGCCCGCCGGGGCAGGGCAGGGAAGGGCCACTCGGCCCGGGGCAGCCTCGTCCTCGGGCCGGCGCCAGGGCGGGGAGGCGGGTCCGCGGCGGGCAGAGCCGCGCGGAGAAGAAAGAGACGGCGCGGCCGAGCGCCCCGCACACACGCGCGCGCACACACACACACACACACACACACACGCCGCGCCCGGCGCCAGGGGAGGCGGGGGAGGAACGAGGCGTGACGGACAGAGACCGAGTTAAAGTAAAAACACGTGAAGGAAAAACCAGACCACGTAACCGGCATCCCAGGGAGAGCAGCGGGAAGAACAGCAGTGTCGGCCCCACCCAGAGAGTCATCAGCCCTCGAGCCCCCAAAACCGCCCCAGAGCGGCCCCATGGCATCCCGAGCCCCCCGTTGCCACCTGAGCCCTGACCCCGGGAACCCGCCACTGAATTCTCTTTCCGGACTTCCCGGCAGACGCGCCCTCAAAATCAGCCCTTGCGGGCGGGGCTGGGCAAGGTGCAGGCCGGGGCCAGAGTCCAGCGCAGCCCCCACGGGGAGCTCTGAAAAAGGGGAAACGAGACACAGACACGCAGGGGAACCGGCTGGAGCCCGGTGCTGCTGCCCGGAGGCGGAAGCGGAAGCCGCAGGGGGGCCCCTCAGGGGCCCTGATGGGGACACAAAGAGCCTTGCTTGGAACCGGGAGCCCAGGCCGGTCGACGGGGGACAACACGCAGTGTCTCGTCACTGAGGGGGCTGCGGCGCCAGGAGGGGCCTCCCCTTCTCCGTGGGGAGCGAGGACTGGCCCAGGGGACACAGGGCAATGGTCTGGAACCATCACCCGCACGAGCTGCAGGAGCAGAAGACGCTGCCTGCAGGAGAGGGTGCGAAAGGGCCCAGGGTTTCCCCCGCCCCGCCCAGCGAGGCGCTGTCTGCGGGCAGGGCCCGGTCTTGGGGCGTAGCGCGCTGGCGGGGGTACAGCCATGAGCGCTGTTTGGCAAAATCTCAAAGGGAACAGGCACAGCCTGGCCACAGCCACCCCCAGCGCACACCCACAGGAGCCTCGCGCCCGCCGGCTCACACCGGCGGCCGCTGGAAAGCAGCAAGTCCACACACGGTGCCTTCTCGCCCCCGCGCGGAGCGCCTCGGCCAGGCCACGGCCCGCGGGCGTGCACGTGGGGCAGCCACAAAGATGCTGCCCAAACCCCCTCCTCCAGCACGAACGTCCCGGGAGAAATGATGCTTCCCAAAGGGGGAGACGGGTCACCAGACAGACAAATGCAGCAGGCAGTGGGGTGAGGGCCTCGGAAGCAGGGGCGGGCCAGGACAACCTTCCGTCCAGAACCCCCGTCCAGCAGCTGCCACACACGCGGGAGCAGATAACCAGGTTCACAGAGAAGCGAGGACCACAGGGCTGCCGCCCAGAGGCTTGACCAGCCAGTGCATGCTCTCCACTCAGAGCCTGGGTTCACTTTTCTTTCATTTGATTTAAAATGTATTAAGGAGGGCGTCCCTGGTGGCGCAGGGTTGAGTCTCAGCAATATGAAGCTATCAGCAGCCTCTGAGGCACCAGTTTGATCCCCAGCCAGGGAGCTACCCACATGGTGCAGCAGACCTCTCCCGTCTCCCTGCTGCTCCCCTCAGCAGTGGGTTTCAGTAGATCTGCCTGTTCTGCTCCCCGCTCTGTCTGTGGGGAGTCCTCTCACCCCCGCACCTCTGGCCTGCACCCCAGCTCTTGTGTGCATAAATAAATAAGATAAACCTTTAGAATGTATAAAGGAGAAGTAAACCGGAAAGGAGTGACTGCAGCCCAAGCGAGCAAGGACACAGTGTGGGGTGGGTGACTGGTCTCAGTGGCCTGGGGAGCGCGGCAGCTCCCTCCACGGGCAGCGGGCGTCGTGCCGGACCAGTGATGAGGGGCAAGGGCTCTGCCAGGGGTGAAGGAGGCGTCCGCAGGCTCTGGTCTTGTTTGGGAAAAGAACTGAAATACTAATCAGCATATTGCTGTTTGTTTGTTTTTTAAAGATTTAATTTTTATTCATACAAGAACTGGGGTACAGGCCAGAGGAGCGGGAGGGTGAGAGGATCCACCAGAGACAGAGCGGGGAGCAGGACAGGCAGACTGACGAAATACACTGCTGAAGGGAGCAGCGGGCGACAGGAGAGTTTGCCGTGCCGTGTGGGAATCTCCCTGGCCGGCCGGGGATCGAACCCGCGCTGCAGAGAGCTTCACAGCGCTTCGTTCAACCCGCTGCACCACCAGGGAGGCCCAGCATATTGCTATTTGTTCTTTTAATAATCCATGTTTATTTGTATAATGAGCAACACACTCACGTGACTCAGAGCTCAGGGAGCGGGAGAAGCCCCGTCCCCATGTCCCTGCCCCGGGGCCTTCCCGGCAGGGCCAGCGTGTCACCAGCTCCAGAGCTGCGGGAGGAAAGCAAGCCCGGATTCTGCCTGTGTACAGAGAGCGCAGATGTGGACGTGTGGCTCAGCGTTTCCAAACAGGTGGAGGGAAAGGAAGGGAAAACAGAGGCAGAAACTCAACAGAGGCGGGAAAGAAGAAAAGCAGACAACAGATCAACGGAAACAGAAACGCTGTCAGACCACGGCCGATGGGGTTTTGCAGAGTGCGGGGTCCTTGGGGTCGCTCTGGGAAAGGTTCCCCAGAGCAGAGAAACAGGGAGTCCGACCGCTCCAACACTTACTGTGCAGGGGATCAGGGACAGGCGCCCCGACAGGCCTGGGCAGCGGGCTGGGCAGGGCAGGACCCCAGACTGGGCCACTCCGGCGCGGGGCGAAGGCCCAGCAGCCGTGGGCGGGAGAGGCCGACGCTTCCGCGAACACGCCTGGACGGCGGGGTCACCTGCTTGTGTTTGCAAAGGCGAAAGCCCGGCCAGTCTCGCACCAAACGCAAAAAAAGTGCTGCCGTTGGCCAAGCACCCGCGCGTCAAGGGCAGAACGGAAAGAGAACGCCCCGGGAAAGGGAAAACACCCCCTGCTCCCGGGCGGGCGGTCACCCTCCCCCGGGCAACAGGCCGCTGCCTCGCACCCCCAGCCCCAGCAGCGCGGCATTCTTGGCGCGACGGGGATGCGCGGCTGACACGGACGGGACCACGAGACAACCCGCGCGGCCCAGACGTTCCTAACAACGGCGGGGACCGGTGGCGCCATCGCCCGTCTCGACTCCCCCGGCAGCTGGTCGGCAAAGCCATGGGGCGTCGACTTCCAGCAAAGCCGCCACCGGCCGGCCGAGGGCTCAGAACCGCCCCCGGCACGGCAGGACGCGGAGCGGGGCCCGGGCAGGACCCGGCGAGCGGTGGCCCGGAGCTCTGACCGCGGGGCGTCCGCTGAGAATCGAGCAGCAGAAGGTGCTGAGAAGCGCGCTGGGAGCTGGGAGCGCCGAGTGTGGCGGGCCCGGCAGGGACACGCCCCTCTTCGGGCAGCACAAGGGCTGCGCGCCCACCGCTGCTCCTGGCACTGACCGCCCGGCCCAGCAGACGGTCGAGAAAGACCCGCCCCGTGGGGGAGGCCCCCGCCGCCGCCTCCCGGGAGAAAACACCAAACCCCAACTCGCCCCGCCTGATGGGGGCTGCCTGCGCCCCGGCCCCGCACTGGCCCCCAGGCCGCTGCCTGCCTCAAGGCTGAGCGCCGCCTCCCGGGCCCTGGCCGCGGTCAGCAGTGCCCGGCACCGGCGTCTGCAGATCCCGAGGCGACACCGGCCCCAGAGCCCCGTCGGGTGATCGGCCTTTGGGCGTGGGTGGGCATCTGTGGGGCACCCCAGGGGGCAGCAGCCGCAGCCCGTCCGCGTGGACAGGAGTGGTGTGGGGGGAGGGCCTGGCCGGAGGGCCCTGCCTCAGCAGCTGCAGGCTCTGGGACACGCCCGGCAGGGGCTCGCGATGCCCCGAGGAACCCCAGGCGCAGAAGGGCGCGGGCTTGGGGCCGGGCCGCCAGCCACATCTGGCACTCTCACACGGGGACAAATCTCGAAGCCGGGGACCCCCAGCAGCAGGGGGGAGAGTGACCCCCACCGCGACGGCTGTGGCCAGGCCGCCCAGGCGGAGTGGGCCCAGGGCCCTGCAGCTCCCCGCAGTCGGCGGGGACGCTGCCGGACGCTCCCGGCTGCTCCCAGGGACACGTCCAAGGGCTCGGACAGGACAGCGGGGCAGGAGGCACCGAGGGTGGCGGTCTCTCACCCCACTCGCCCCGACTCCAGCCCAGATGCGCGATCGGAATTTATGCGGGTGAAGTTCGGCTGAACCCCGTGCTCCCCAGCCCTCTGCTGCTCCCCCCACACACCAGCAGGTCCGGCCAGCGACGGACACCTGTCCGCAGGGCAGGGCACGCGCGCGGGCGTGAAGGGGCACAGGAGGTGAGAGCAGGGGAGGCCTGGCGGGAGGGCGAGGAGGGCTGGGGCCGTGCCAGCCTCCTGGGGGTACGGGCCTCTCGGGCCTCTCCCAGTACAGCTCTGCAGCGGGGGCTGGGGGCAGCCGAGGGGCGCGCGGTGGCCGGAGCAGACACGGCACCCAGGCACCAGGTGGCAAGACGAGGAAGGTGGGAGCCCAGAGCCCGGAGGGCGCCAGCCCCCTCCCCACCCGGCCTCCCGCCTCCCGGCCCTGGCTGAGTCCAGCGGGCGTGCGCTCCAGCGGCCCTGGTCCCTGGCCACGGTGGCTCAGCCGGACCTTGTTGGGTGGGGAGGGCTGGGACGCCCCATTGTGAGGTCCGGCTGGAATGTCAGGCTCAGACCAGCCCAGGCTGGCGGATCTGCAGCCCACCCTTGCCTCGCCCCCACCAGGAGGGAGCCCAGCCCAGGCCCGGCTTCCCCCCTCCCCTGCTCAGGAGCAGATGCCAGAGCCAGTGGAGACGGGACGTGCTGCTGGACCCTGCGGTCAGGCCTGCAGCCCTTGCTGGGGAGCTCCGGGGCATACGGGCACCCAGGACACAAGGGCGATGGACACAAGGGCAAGGAGCCGGGCACAGAGTGTGGGCACAGAGTGTGGGCACAGAGGGGGCGCGGCTGGGGCCTGAGGGAGGACCCGAGTCGCCAGAATGGCAGCCCCAAGGTACAGGGAGCCTGGCTTTGGGCGAGGCCTCCCGGGGCCACAGCAGAGCAAGTCCGGGTCCCTTCAGAAGAAAGCGGGGTCAGGCCCGGGGCCCACAGTCCAGATCGCCCAGGCTGACAGGCAGGATCCACCCAGCCAAGGCCAGACACCGGCGAGGAGGGTGGACTCCCTGGCACCAGCCCGTGCCGGAGCCAGGGGCATCTGACCGCCCCTCGCTGCGAGGGGCCGAGGCGCTGGCCGCAGTGGGGCGAGCGTGTTGGCGGGACACGCATGCAGGGAGCCAGAGCGGGGCGGCCGCAGGGGGCTCGGGAGTGAGCCTGCTCCAGCAGAGGGCCAGAGGGGCGCCCAGCCGCTGACCTCACAATACCCAGGCCTGAGGCCAGCCCTGCAAACTCTGGCGCCCCCCCAGCCCGGGCAAGGCCCGGGGCCCTGGGCAGCTCCAGGTGCAGGGCCCGCGCCGGCCGCCCTCCGCTGCCCGGGGCATGTCTCTGCTCACCAACTACGAGGGGCTTCGGCAGCAGATCGAGCGGCTGGTGCGGGAGAACGAGGAGCTGAAGAAGCTGGTGCGGCTCATCCGGGAGAACCACGAGCTCAGGTCGGCCATCAAGACGCAGGCGGCAGGCCTGGGCATCAGCGGGTTCAGCGGCCGGCTCGGCGAGGCGGGGAGCGGCTCTGCTCCGTGCCAGGGTAACTGCCCGCGCCCGGGGAGAGCGGGGGCAGCGCCAGCCCCACCGGCGAGGCTAGCAGGCGGGGTCCCGGGAGTCGGGGGAGGGGCCGGGGCGCAAGGCAAGGGGAAGGGAGGACACAGCACCCCGGGATAGAAGGGCAGAGCCAGGTCCAGGCCCCAGGTGGCAGAAGCTCCTGCCCACCCCCTCGGGGGCAGCGCCACAGACGGAGGTCCCCGGCTCTGGGCGCACGGCAGCGCCCCCGCCCCACGCTCAGCACCCATCTCTCTCCACGCGGGCCCGGCCACGGGCGGGTGACAGAGTCTAGAAGCCAAGGAGGGAAACTGGACTGGCCTCCGGGCTCGGCTCGGGAACCCTCAGTGTAGACAGAAGCCCTGGGGCGGCAGGAACCAGAGGGGACGGCAAGGGCGAGCAGGCCGAGGGGCAGGTGGGTGCGGCCGGAGTGTGGGGCGCACGGAGCGCGGCGACAGGAGCGAGGGGGGCGCCGCTCTGGGTGGAGGCAGCCGGCTGAGGGGGGCGCTCCTGGGTGGCAAGGCCTGGGTGGTTGGCACCGTGCCCGCCCCACCGCGCCTCCTTCCCCCGCCAGGCCCCCCCCCACTCGTCCCCAGGCCGACTCCGCCCGCAGGCGCTAGCCTAGGCCTCGCCAGCCCGGCCTGGGCCCACCCTGCCGGGAACACCAGCTCTGGGACAGCCACGCGCAGCTTCCCGGGCAGCCTCCGCGGGGGTCTGGGGCCGCAACCCCCTGTCCCCCAACACGCCAAGGCTGCGGCTGCTCCGCACCCCCTCCACCCCCACCCCCACCCCCAGCCGCCCGCTGCGCGGCTTCAACCTTCTGTGGGAAACGCAGGCGCCCGCCGGGCCCGAGTCCCTGGAACGCAGCCGGGGGGATGCGGAGCCCTGGTGCCTGTGTGGCCCCCACGGTGCCCCCACCTGAAGCCGATCACCCTCAAAAGCTGCCTCCCCTGCTCCTACCACCGGGCCCCTGGCGCCCAGCCTGGCCAGGGCGAAGTCGAGGCCGCCAGCACAGGGGCCCCTGCCCGGGAAGTCACCCCGATGGCCGAGGCGCAGCCTCCGGGCTCCTGCTCCCCCGTCAGCCGAGAAGACTCCTCCTGCGCGGTCCTCAGGCCACGCCGCGGCCGCCTGCTCCTGAAGGCGCGGGCGCCGGGGCCAGGAGGGGCTCTGAGGCGAGGGGAGCCCAAGTAGCTGGCGGGGGGGGGCGCCCCCGCGGCACCCCAAGGGCACGTCCTGCTCCAGGCCGGGACCTGGGTTTTGCCGGGCCCAGAAGACCGGCAGGTCGAGCGGCTGTGCGCGCGGGGGCCGCGGGCGAGCGGGCGAGGGGGGCGGCGCGGGCGTGCCTGCCCGGGTGGGCTGCGCCTGGGGCCGGCCGAGCCTTCTCTGCTGGGGCCTCCCGCGTCTGGGCAGCCGGGGCGAGGCCGGAGGGGCTGGGCCAGGGGAGCTGCCGGGGGAGGCGGACGCGCATCCCCAGAGACGGGACAGGGACAGGAGGCGCGGGCTGCGCCCTCCGGGAGGGGAGGGTGGCCCCACGTCCGCGGGGCATGTGGGCGGGTGGGCTGAGCAGCGCTGCGGGACCGAGGGCAGCGCAAGTGAGGCCGGAGGCTGCGGCCCGGGGGGCCTGCCGTGCCCAGCAGGGGCAGAGCCCCGCGGCTGCCCAGGCGGCCGGTCCTTCCCGCCCCACCCCGCGAGCGGCCTTCACCACAGTCGGGCTCCGGCGCCCCACCTGCCCGCGCCCCCCGGACATCAGGCCTCCCGGCCGCCCCACCCCCTCCCGCTCAGGACCGCTGGCCAAGCCCTGCCGGCCGTCGCCAAGGCCACCGGCGCAGGGACACCAGCTCGGCGGGGGCTGCCGGGCGGCCGGGAGGAGCCGGGGCGGCACCAGGTCCCCGCGGCCGGCCAGGGCTCCTGCAGGCGCCACGGGCGGGCCAGGAGCTCGGGGAGCAGAGGAGCCCTAAGTTCAAGCGGGACCTCCCGGGCTGTCGCTCAGGCTCACGGCCAGGCGGCCTGGCGCGGGCTGAGCGGGGCCGGGCTGAGCGGGGCGCGGGCTGAGGGGGGCGCGGGCTGAGCGGGGCGCGGGCTGAGGGGGGCACGGGCAGAGCGGGGCCCGGGCTGAGGGGGGCGCGGGCTGAGCGGGGTGCGGGCTGAGCAGGGGGCGGGCTGAGGGGGGCGCGGGCTGAGGGGGGCGCGGGCTGAGGGGGGCGCGGGCTGAGCGGGGGCGCGGGCTGAGGGGGGCACGGGCTGAGGGGGCCCGGGCTGAGGGGGGCGCGGGCTGAGAGGGGTGCGGGCTGAGCAGGGGGCGGGCTGAGGGGGGCGCGGGCTGAGCGGGGCGCGGGCTGAGGGGGGCGCGGGCTGAGGGGGGGCGGGCTGAGCGGGGCCCGGGCTGAGGGGGCGCGGGCTGAGGGGGGCACGGGCAGAGCGGGGCCCGGGCTGAGGGGGGCGCGGGCTGAGGGGCGCGGGCTGAGGGGGGCACGGGCTGAGCGGGGGCCCGGGTGAGGGGGGCGCGGGCTGAGCGGGGCGCGGGCTGAGGGGGGCCCGGGCTGAGGGGGGCGCGGGCTGAGCGGGGGCTGAGCAGGGGGGGCGGGCTGAGGGGGGCGCGGGCTGAGGGGGGCGCGGGCTGAGGGGGCGCGGGCTGAGGGGGGCACGGGCAGAGCGGGGCCCGGGCTGAGGCTGGGGCGCGGGCTGAGAGGGGGGCGGGCTGAGCAGGGGGCGGGCTGAGGGGGGCGCGGGCTGAGGGGGCGCGGGCTGCGGGGCGCGGGCTGAGGGGGGCGCGGGCTGAGCGGGGCGCGGGCTGAGGGGGGCGCGGGCTGAGGGGGGCGCGGGCAGAGCGGGGCCCGGGCTGAGGGGGGCGCGGGCTGAGGGGCGCGGGCTGAGGGGGGCGCGGGCAGAGGGGGCCCGGGCTGAGGGGGGCGCGGGCTGAGCGGGGCGCGGGTTGAGGGGGGCGCGGGCTGAGCGGGGCGCGGGTTGAGGGGGCGCGGGCTGAGCGGGGCGCGGGTTGAGGGGGCGCGGGCTGAGCGGGGCGCGGGCTGAGGGGGGCGCGGGCTGAGCGGGGTGCGGGCTGAGCAGGGGGCGGGCTGAGGGGGCGCGGGCTGAGGGGGGCGCGGGCTGAGGGGGGCGCGGGCTGAGGGGGGCGCGGGCTGAGCCGGGCGCGGGCTGAGCAGGGGGCGGGCTGAGGGGGGCGCGGGCTGAGGGGGGCGCGGGCTGAGGGGGGCGCGGGCTGAGGGGGGCGCGGGCAGAGGGCGCCGCAGCCGCGGGACCCGCGGGCGCGCGGGGAAGGGCGGGCCGGCCCGAGGTCGGAGGGAGGCCAGGGGCGAGCCTGCAGCGCTGCGGGTCTCCCCGGCGGCCGGGGGGAACAGTGAGCAGGCCAGGCTGGGGGGCAGGAAAGGGGGTGCTGGCGGAGGGGAGCCTGAGGCCGGCGAGCCCAAGAGTCACCGAAGCGCCACAGCCCAAGCGCCGACCAAGGCCCCGCCCCCGCCGACCAAGGCCCCGCCCCCAAAGCCAGGAGGACCCTCCCTCGGGCCCCGCCCCCAACTCCCGCGGCCGCCGCCTCACCAACCTCTCCCTCATGACCCGCCCCCTCAAGCCCACAGGGCCCCGTTCCCCTCGTGACTCATCCTCCCTAAAATGGCCCCCTCCGGACTCACCTTCCCCATCTCCCAGTCGCTCCCCCTCCGCGGCCTCCAGCCTGTCACCCCCGACCGGTCCTGTCCTGGCTGCCGATCCGCCGCCACAGCCCGGCCCCCAGGCTCGCCCCGCCGGGCCCTGCCCAACTCGGGCCCCGCCCCGCCCCGCCCAGAGTCCCAAGCCGGGCCCCGCCCCTAGCCCCGCCCAACTCGGTCCGCCCCGCCCAACTCGGGCCCCGCCCCGTCCCGAAGCCCCGCCCAACTCGGGCCCCGCCCCGCGCCGAGCCCCGCCCCTCGGCCTCCCGCTGAGCCGCCCCTGTGCCCCGGCGTGGGCAGCTGCGGAGCCGCCCGCGTGGGCCTGGCCTGGCCTGGGGCGAAGCCCGCCCGCCGGGGGAGCGCGCCGCGCTGGCCAGGAGGCCGCGGGGCGGGGCGGGGCGGGCCGCGGGGTCCCCAGTCCGCAAGGGCGGCGGGGGTCGAGGGAGACCGCGGGGCGCCGCGGCGGAGACGGGCGTCCCCGAGAGCGCGGGGGTGAGCGCGCCTGTGGCGGCGGCGCCAGGTGTCCGGGCTTCCTAGACGGGCGCGGGCCTGCGGCCGGGGCGGGTGGGCCCGGGGCGCCTGGACGCCGCGCCCCGGCTCCCTGGGAGGGCCCCGGCCTGCGTCAGCCCGCGCCCCGCTCCCCGGGCCCCGCGCCCCTCATCCCCGCTCCGCGCCGGCCTCGGCCGCGAGGACACCCGGGGCGCCCGCCGCCGGCCCGAGGGCGCAGCCGCAGGGGCGGCCGGGTAGCGCAGCTGGGGCTTGGGTGGGCGTCCCCGAGGGGCCCGCGCGCCCTGGGCACTGCGGCGCCGGGGAAGGTCCGCGCTCGCGGGGCAGCTGCAGGCGTCTGGGCAGAGGGGAGCCGGCGTGAGGGTGGTGGTGGCTGCGCCCCATTTGGGCGCTGCGCCCCGCCAGTGCCCTGCGGGGTTCGGGCGAGCTGGGGCTGGCGGCCGCGAAGGCTTCGGTGGCGCAGGCCTGAGCCGCAACGGGGGGGCGGGGCCAGGCCGAGGGCTAGGGGCGGGGCCAGGCCGTGGGGCGGGGCCAGGCCGAGGACTAGGGGCGGGGCCAGGCCGTGGGGCGGGGCCAGGCCGAGGGCTAGGGGCGGGGCCAGGCAGCGCCGGTGGAAGCAGGTGGGGGCCTGGACACCAGCCCAGGCAGGGCCGGAGGGTGTCGACGCCCTCCCACGGCGGGGGGACCCAGCGCCCCGCTGCGCCGCCTCTGAAGCAGGGCGGACAGGGCAGAGGGGCAGCAGGGCAGGAGGCCGGGTGGAGGACGCAACAGCCACCGGCCCGCCCGGGCTAGACCGGGCGCCGCTGACAGCCCCGAAGACCCGAAAGGCCCAAACCCCGGGCGCGTCGGGCCGCGGCCGGGCCTTTCCGACCCGCCCCCGCAAGGGCTGCGGCTCCTCCACCTCCCCAGGCACCGCGGGGCCTCCCCGGAGGCCGGCCCAGCCTGTCCCTCGCACGCGCGGACCGGGCTTATAGCCTCACTGGGGTGCCCCGCCCACAAGTCTGATTGGGCCACTTTTCAGTCCTGCGGCTGATTGGGCCAGTTACCAATCAGCTCATGCCACCTGATTGGTCCATTCCGCATCCCGGAAGTGTGCTTTACATAAAAGGGCTGAGGCGCCACTGCCTCGACTGACGGGTGGTGGGCGGCAGAGCGACGGGACGCCTCCGCTCCGCCTTCCTGGAACAAAAGTCTGGTTGGGCCGTTTAGCACCAATCAGCTCATGGCTCGCACCTGATTGGCCCGGGCCACAATCCCGGAAGCGCGGTGTTATATAAAAGGTCTCTGAGGCGCAAAGGCCACAACCGGCTTGCGGTGGAGCCCAGGGTGCGGGGGCCACTGCTCCTGCCGGCTCCCCTGCTGAGCGGCAGGGTCCGGGTATCACCTCCAGGCGCCGAGCACAGAGGGGACCCTGGGTGGAGGCGGGCAGGAGGGTGGGGAGCCAGCGGATGGAGGTGGGGGCGCGGGCGGGCTCACATGTGGGAACGTCTGAGCGCGCGGCCACCAGTGTCCACGCTGCGCCGCAGGCCCCAGGCCCCTCACAGAGCAGCTCCGCTTCTCCGTCTCTCCGAGCCTGCACCGGCGTGTGCGCCTCTGCCAGCCAGGCAGCTGGAGGCGCTCGTGAACGCTGCTGCCCCTGCTGCCCGCTGCTGCCCGCTGCTGCCCACTGCTGCGCGGGGCCAGCGCTCTCGGGGCCCCCAACTCGCTCCTCTGGAAGGAAAATGGGAGGGAATGGTGGGCCTGGGCCTCTCCAGCCCCCAGTGGAGGAAAAGGTCCTCACCTGACCCGCTCAGGAGGCATAGAGAGGACAGGTCATCTCAGCTCAGGGAGGTGCGGACCTTGGCCACTCCGCCACTCTGTGAGGGCGCTGTTCCCTGAGCCTTCCCCCGGCCGGCTCAGTGCTCCCCCGGCTCCCACAGGGATGGCTGAGTGCTCCCCCAGGTCCCAGGGCCGGCTCAGTGCTCATTCGGTGTCTCTGGGGCCGGCTCAGTGCTCCCCAGGGTCCCACAGGGCTGGCTGAGTGCTCCCGAGGCCCCTGGGATGGCTCAGTGCTCCCCCAGGTCCCCAGGCCAGCTCAGTGCTCATTTGGTGTCTCTGGGGCCGGTTCAGTGCTCCCCTGGGTCCCCCAGGGCTGGCTGAGTCCTCCCCGAGTCCTGGGGCCGACTCATTGCTCATTCTGTGTCCCCAGGTGTCTTCTTGTCCCCGTCCCTGGCCACAGCGGGTGAATCTGTCCTGGAGGAAATGGGGGTCGTGGCTTTGGCGCCCCTAGCTGAAATGCTGAACAGCTCGCAGTCCAGTCCCCTGACGGGCCCTCTCAACACGCTGCTGTCCAGCCCAGGGCCCATGTCACAGAGCACCCAGCTCACCAGCCTCCTGACAGGGCCCCTGGGCAGCCGCCTGACCAGCCCCATTGCTGTGACCCCTGTGGGCACCCTGCCCAGTTCCCTGGGGCTGCCCTCCACTGGCTCCCTGACACCCAGTGGCCCCCTAGCAGCCCCCCTGGCCATGTCCCAGGGGGGCCCCCTGACCAGCTCCCTGGGGTTGCCTTCGACAGGCCCCATGTTGCCCAGCGGCCCCCTGGTGGACCCCCTCACCATGCCCCAGGGGGGCCCCCTGACCAGCTCCCTGGGGCAGCCTTCGACAGGCCCCCTGATGACCAGTGGCCCCCTGGTGGACCCCCTGGCCATGTCCCAGGGCAACCCCCTGATGGCCCCCATGACTAGCCCCATGGCCCTCTCTCTGGGCAGCCCCCTTTTCACCTCCACACCTGCATCTCTTGGGGTCTCTCAGAATCTCCTGGCCAACCCCATGAGCAATCTCGTGGCATCGGAGACCCAGGGGGTGCGGCTGGCAGAGCCACCCCAGGGAGCCCCCGCGGCCCCCCACCCCTCGACCTGCACGGTGCCTGCCACGACCTCCAAAGGTAACAGGTGGGGGTGGCCCCCGGGGCGGGGCCCCTGCCTGCCCGGCGTTGGGTCCTGCTCACTCTAACCCGCCTCTCTCTCTCTGTCCCCTCCCCATGTCTCAGCCCCAGTCACCACTGAGTACCCCCAGCCAACCCAGGACCCCGAGCCCCTCAATGTGACATTCGGGGGTGCGCCCATCCAGCCCTCCAGCTCCATCAGTGCTGCGGGCACAGCGGGCCCCACACCGGCCTTCTACGGCACCTCAGATGCCTGCACCCAGCCTGGTGCCCCCCAGGGACCAGCCGTTCCTGCCTCTGTCCCCGCCTCCCAGACTGGCTCCCCCGCTGTCCCCCCCCCCCTCCTGCCCCCACCCCGGCTCCCTCAGCCACACACGCCAGCTGCCCCCCCTCCAGCACCACCCAGGTCGCCCAGGACACCCACCAGGCCCCCGCTCAGGCACACCACTCCCCCACACGGCCGCCACCCAGCTCCCGCTCCCCCCCACGCAACCCCCACTCCCCGCCTCGAGCCCCATCCTCCGCGGCTGCTGTCCAGGGGACCCGGGCCCCACGCGGCCCAGACGTAGCCCGGAAGAGCACCCCAGACCCCGAGCGCAAGCTGACCCACCGCAAGACCTGCAAATTCCCCGACGGCGCCCGAGGTCAGCGGCCCGCGGGGGGGCAGGGCCGGGGCTCCCCGCTGTCCCAGGAGGCCTCCCGCTGCCTGCACCTGACCCCTCCCTGCACCCCTTGTCCCAGAGCCGAAGCAGCCAGCCTGGGAGAGGCTGGTGGGGGAGATCGCCTTCCAGCTGGACCGCAGGATCCTGTCCAGCATCTTCCCAGAGCGGGTGCGGCTGTACGGCTTCACCGTTTCCAACATCCCCGAGAAGATCATCCAGGTGCGTGGGGCGGGGGACGGCCTGGCCCACCCCGGCCCTGGCCCCCAGCCGGCCGGGGTGGCGCTGAGTGCGTCCCTGGACCGCCAGGGCCTGCGGCCAAGTCACACGGCCTCGGGGGGAGGGGGGCAGGGGGCGTCCCAAGCAGGATCAGGGCCCTGGGGGCGAGGGGGGTGCAGGTGGGGGTTGCGGGTGCCGACTGCTGAGAGGCCATCTAGAATGAGCCCTTGTGCCCTACTCCCGCCGCTCCCCCTTCCGCCTCCCACCCCCGAGTCTGGGGTCGCGGGCCGGGGCCATCTGGGCGGGGCGACCCCGCTCCTGTGGGTGTCTGTGTCCAGGTGAGCACTTGCCCGTGCCCTCAGGCCAGGCTTCGAGTAGGGCTCTGCATCCACGCGGTCCGGATCCGCCGCCCTCCATCCCGGGCTGCGCCTCGCGCCCACCCTGTTCCCGGGCCGAACGCGCCCTTGGCCTGCACTGGCTTCTGGTGGCTCAGCCTGGCTTCGCCCACTGGCACCTCTGCCAGGCCCCGGTCCTAGCGCCAGACCAGGGGCGAGAATGAGGGTGGCAGGGGCCGGCCCAGAGTGCAGGGAGCGCGCAAAGGGCGCCACCAGCACCTCCGGCCCCCGCGCCCGCTGTCCTCGCCAGGGCCGGGGCCGGGCACCCAACTCTTCCACATGGTCTCGGCCCCTCCGCCCCCCGCGTCTCCAGGACTGTTACATCAGCGCGCCCAGTCCCGGGAGACGTGGAGTCCCGACTCTCACTTCCGCGGCGGTGGTCGGGCCAGGGAGCCTGGTCGCCCCAGCCCCCGGCGCCCGCGCGGGAGCTCTCTGCTTGCACCAGGGCCAGCGGGGGGGGGGGGGGCCTCTGCGGAGCATCCGGGCATGGGGCCCCGCTGGGCAGACGTGGATGTGCCCTGGCACCAGCTGGCCGCAGCCATGCTGAAGTGGGCAAACGCCGTGGCAGCACGAGAACGACGCCTTGCCAGCGCTGCAGCCCGTGGCAGAGACCACGGCGGCGAAGGCCCACGCCGCTGCCCACCCCGCCACTGGACACTGGGTGGTGGGCGGGGCCGTCCTAGGAGGCCCGTCTAAGTGGAGGGTGAGGCTTGAGAGCTGGGGTCGCTGCTGACCCCCGTGCGGGCTCCTTCTGTCCACGCGCGGGCGCGAGATTCGACCTTCACGCACCGGTGGTGGCTTTCGGGGAGGAGGCGGGAGCAGGACAGTGGAACGTTTGAGGACATTCGGGGACCAGCATCCCCTGAGCCAGTGGCCAGCTGTGGCTCCCACACCACACTCACGGGTCACTCTGCCCAAAGGCCACCATCCACCCTCAGAAGCGCCGCCTCATCCTGCTGCCCCAGGGCCGCAAGCTCACTGCCCAGCCAGAGGCTCCGGTTCCTCCCGAGAAGGGTCTCCACGGAGCCCCCACGCAGAAGCCGCCTGTGGGGCCTGCGGACCCAGCTGGCCCTCTCCAGCCCCGACACCAACATCCGCCCGCCTGAGTGTCCCGGGGACGCCTCCTGGCCCGCGGCCCTGTCTGGCGGGCCGTCCGCGGCTCCCGTCTGGACCCAGTTCCGCTCTGGTCTTTCATTCCCAGCTCCGGAGCATCTGTCCTCCCTCTACGCCCTGTGTGGGCCCGGCTCCAAACCAGCCAGGCCCGCTACCTGGGCCGCCGTGCCCAAGCCAGCCGCCGCGCCCAGGCTGCCCAGCTTCACGCGGAGGAGTCCACCGCTCGCTGGGGACGCCCCGTCCCCGCCGAGATGGCCCTCTTCTCTCCTAAGACGTGCCGGCGTCTCCTCGCTGGCCGACCGCCCGGCCCCCACCCCCCGCACGCCCGGCACCCCCAGCCCGGCGCAAAGGGCCTCTTTTTGGAGATGGTGCTCTGGCACGCCGCTTCAGGCACCCCCGCTGCTCCCCAGGCCAGCGGCACCGGCGCAAGGGGGGCCAGGCCCTGGTGTCTGTCCGGCGGCTCCTGCGGTGCTCCGGATGCAGCGGGACCGTGGCTGGCCTGGGTGACGCGCTGCCCCACAGCCCGCCCCGTGCGAACGGCCTGCAGGCGTGCAGGGCCTGGAGCAGCAGAAAAGCTACACGGCCTGGCCTCGCTTTCCAACCCGGCGGGCGCCCCCCAGGCCCGAGGGGCAGACGTGCTGCCCACCAGGAAGGGTGCTGTCCCTCTAGGAGGCCAGAGGCCCACGCGGACACACAGCTGGCCGGCGCCCTGGGCCCATGAGCACGCAGCGGGGGCCCAGACAGGCACGGCCGGCGGCTGGGATTTGGTGCAGCTGCCCATGAAGGGCCAGTCCCCAGCCCCCTCGCCCCCCTCAGGCCTCCCCTCCGCACGGATCGCCCAGGGCCCAGGCTCCACGGAGGCACCAGCACAAAAGCCCAAGCAGCAGCTCAGTCTCCGCCACGACACTTTAGAGGCGTCCCTCGGCCGCATTTGCTGCTTTTCTAAACCGTGAACAGATCCCGCATATTCTAGAACGTTTCTTCTCTCTCGCTCTGAGGTGACCGCACCCCCTTCCGCCAATGCTGACCCACGATAAGAGTTTCTGATACTAAGTCACCCCGCAGCCTGGGCTGCGAGGTTTGGGCAGGACTTGCGAGGTCTGCGGCGTCCCGAGACCCCGAGAGGCGCCGGGAGCAGGTGCGCAGCCCCGGGGCGGGCGCGGGGCCACCGGCGTAGCCTCGCCCATTGGCAGAACTCGGCGACTGTCAAGTGCCTGCAGGACGGCGCACACCTGCCGGCATCACCTGGAGGACAGTGGGGCCCGTTCCTGGTCCTTGTCTGTGGGACTCGCCCGCTCTCGTTTTGCTGCTCCTCTGGATCCACCCTTCGGATCGAGCCTAAATTTCTGCTCCTTATCCCCATCTTTTCTCTTCCTTTCGATTTGCTTTACTATTACTTTTTTATTGTATGCACACAAGAGCTGGGGTGCAGGCCAGAGGTGGGGTGAGAGGACTCCCCAGGGACAGAGTGGGGAGCAGGACAGGCGGGTCCACCGACACACACTGCTGCGGGGGCGGCGGCGAGACAGGAGAGGTCTGCCGCCCTGGGGGTCCCTCCCTGGCTGGGGTGGACTCAGGGCACAGAGGCTGGGACAGCTTCATAATGTGAGCCTGACCCCTGCGCCCCACTTTTCTTTCTTGAGCCGCGCGCTCAGGCCATTTCATTTCACGTTGCGCCAGCTTTTAGATAAAGGCCTCTGGGAAGTTGCCGCTCATCGAGGAGGTACTGCAAGCCCGGAGCAGCTCAGCCCGCAACTTCACACGCAGCTGCACACGTTGGGCGGTCACAGCAGGGCCTGCTGAGCAGGGGGCTGCGCGGCTGCCGGGGCACCTGGGAGGGGAGGGCCCGGCTGTGTGGGCGCAGTCACTGTGAGCCCCCAGGACAGGCACCCGAGGAGCTCAGCCCGCCCTGGCAGCTGGAGCCGGTGCTGGGGAGGAGCGCATGTGCGCAGGCCAGGGGAGTGCGCAGGCCTGGGGAGAGGGATGTGGGCGGGGGTGACAGTGGAGGAGGCTAAGGGTAGCACGGCAGGGAGCCAGGCGGAGGCCTGGCAAAAGCCCCGGGGCCAGGTGCCCCAGGGGGCAGTAAGAGCCCCTCAGTGCCCTGTGGCAGGAATGGGGCAAGTGGACTCCCCAGCCGTGGCCAGGGCCTCGCTGTCTTCCCTGCCTGTCCTGCAGGACACCCTGACAGCCGCTGTCCCCACAGGCCTCCCTGAACCCCCACGACCACAAGCTGGATGAGGACCTCTGCCAGACCCTCACACAGCGCTACGTGGGCATCATGAACCGGCTGCAGAGCCTGGGGTACAACGGGCGCGTGCACCCCGCGCTGACGGAGCAGCTGGTGAACGCCTACGGCATCCTGCGGGAGCGGCCCGAGCTGGCCGCGTCCGAGGGCGGCTCCTACACGGTGGACTTCCTGCAGCGCGTGCTGGTGGAGACGGTGCACCCCAGCGTGCTCACGGATGCGCTGCTGCTGCTGTCCTGCCTCAGCCAGCTGGCGCGTGACGACGGCAAGCCCATGTTCATCTGGTGACCGCGGCCGCGCCCCAGCGGCATTAAAGCTTCACAGCCACTGGCCGCGGCACAGGGGCTGCCTGCACCGCCCCTCGGAGCCACCACTGCATCCGCCCATCCTGGGCCCCAGAGCTGTGTGCCGGAGGGGTACGCGGCCGGGCAGGGCAGGGCAGGAGGCCAGGAGGCGCGTGGGGTCGGGGACGCCACCTGGGGGTGCGGGGCAGGGGTGAGGAGCAGAGCAGAGCGTGGAGCAGGAGCGAGACCAGCATGTGGGCGACAGCTCCTCCTCTGCCTGCACTAGGCAGGGTTGCAGGGGGGGGGTCTTCTGGAACCCCACGGGGGGCAGCGGCATAAAGCAGCCTCTGGCAAGGGCAGCCAGGCCAAGGAGCGCCTGGGCAGACCCCACCTGCTGCAGGGGCAGGTGTGTGGGGACCCCAGCCTAGGGCACTCCTGGAGCACCAGGGTCTGGATTCCAGGGGCCAGGCAGGGGGCCGGAGTGGGGGCTCCTGCCCTCCACCCCCAGCCCCTGCTCCTTCAGGGGATCCAGCAGCAGCAGCAGGCGGCCATGCTGCAGACCCACGCGGACCTGCTGGTCATCTGTGGGGACGGCGGCGGCCAGGCAGGCCAGCAGCACGGCATAGCACCAGACCTCAGTGTCCAGGGAGTCAGGACTTACTCGGGAGTGGGGCGGGGTGCAGAAGCCCCTGCGCTGCCCTGCCAGGGAGTGCGAAGGGCAGACCTGCCCCAAACCCCAGAACAATTTTAGAGCCAGCCACTGGGCTGGTTCGGAGCTGGCAAGGCAGATGCCGTCCTCACGCCGCGCAGGAGCCGGGAGCAGAGCGCTGGGCGCTCACGCGGGCTCCCCGGCTCCAGTGGGCAGCCGCGGGGGGCGCCCCCCCCCCCCCCCGCCGTGGACGCTCCTCCAGCGTCACAGTCGTCACCTCTGCGGGCCTGCCCTGGGGCGAGCCCGACGGGGCGGGGCGGGCCGGGCCACTCGGAGGGTTGGGGCTGCCTCTCCAGCCTCAGGCCGAGCCTGTGGGGCCGGGCCGGGGCCGGGGCCCGGCCCGCGCGCGCGCAGTTCCGCAGGTCGCGGAGGGAAGAGGGTCTCGCGAGCGCAACGAGCGCCGCCCCTGCCGCCCCCCAAACCCCCCACCCCGCGCTGGTTGCGGCTGCGCCCCAGTACTGGTTCTCTTGGAGCGGGCTCTCCCGAGACTTGGGGGGCGGGTGCAGGGCACCTGGGGCGGGCCTGTGGGGGTCGGGGCCCTTCCGCTTGCCGTTTCCACTCCAACCGCCGCCTCGGACGCGCGGAGCCGTGAGCAGAGCGCGGCTCCCCGAGCGCGCCCCGGGGTCGCGGGGCCCAGCGCGCTCCCGCGCAGGTTGCGCCACGTGGCCTCGAACCCCGCGACCCCCCGCAACTCCCGCCAACGCCCCGCCGAGTCGGCTCGCCGGGTGGAGACGGTGCCGGGCGCCATGCCGGCCCCGGCCCCTGGCGCCCTGCGGGCCTCGCCCTTCGCGCACCCGCTGCTGCACGGCCTCCACGGCCTGGCCCGCGCGCTGCTCTTCCCGGCCTACTGGGCCCTGGACCGGCTGCTGTGCTGCTGCGCGCCCTACCCGCGCCCCAGCGGCCTGCGGTGGCTGCGCGGCGCGGGGGCGCTGCTGCTGCTGCTGCCCTGCCTGCCCCTGGCCCTGCCCGGCCTGCCGCTCTGGCTGCTGCTGCAGGCCTGGCGCCGCCCCTTCTGCTACCAGCCCCCGCCGCACTGCTGGGCGGCCCCCGCGCCCTGGAGCGCCCCCGCCGAGCCCGCGCGCAGCTTTGGCTTCCTCAGCGCCAACGTGTGCCTGCTCCCCGACGGGCTGGCGCGCTTCAGCAACCTGCCGCACAGCCAGCGGCGGGCCGAGGCCCTGGGCGCCCTGCTGCTCGCCAGCCTGCAGGCCCCGCGCCCCGGCGCTCCGGGCTGCAGTGCCCCGGGGCCCGGCGGGCCCGGCGGGGTGCTGATATCCACGGTGCCGGCGGGCCTGGACTTCGTCTGTCTGCAGGAGGTGTTCGACTTGCGCGCGGCCCGCCGCCTGGTGCGCCGCCTGGTGCCCGCCCTGGGCCCGGTGCTGTACGACGTGGGCAGCTTCGGCCTGCAGCCCGGGCCGCACCTCAAGCTGCTGGGAAGCGGGCTGCTGCTGGCCTCGCGCTACCCGCTGCTACGGGCCACCTTCCACGCCTTCCCCGACGCGCGGCGCGAGGACGCGCTGGTCTCCAAGGGACTGCTGTCCGCGCAGGTGCCCGCCCAACGGCGCGCCCGGGCCGAGGGAGGGCCGGCCGGCGGCACGAGTGGACGAGGGTGGCCGGGGCTGTGCGCGGTGTTGCAGGTGCAGCTGGGCTTCCTGGACGGGCGCCGCATCGTGGGCTTCCTGCACTGCACGCACCTGCACGCTCCCAGCGGTGAGCGCGACCTTCCGCCCCGGGCAGGCCCGCGCTGCCTCTGCGGGCCCCACCCCCGCCCGCACTGCCTCTGCGGCCCCACCCCCGCCCGCCCGCGCTGCCTCTGCGGGCCCACCCCCGCCCGCGCTACCTCTGCGGGCCCCACCCCCGCCCCACCCGCACTACCTCTGCGGCCCCACCCCCGCCCGCGCTGCCTCTGCGGCCCCACCCCCGCCCGCCCGCGCTGCCTCTGCGGGCCCCACCCCGCCCGCGCTGCCTCTGCGGGCCCCACCCCCGCCCGCGCGCTGCCTCTGCGGCCCCACCCCGCCCGCGCTGCCTCTGCGGGCCCCACCTGCCCCGCGCCCGCGCTACCTCTGCGGGCCCACCCCCGCCCGCGCTGCCTCTGCGGGCCCCACCCCCGCCCGCGCTGCCTCTGCGGCCCCACCCCCGCCCGCGCTGCCTCTGCGGCCCCACCCCCGCCCGCGCTGCCTCTGCGGGCCCACCCCCGCCCGCACTACCTCTGCGGGCCCCACCCCCGCCGCGCTGCCTCTGCGGCCCCACCCCCGCCCGCACGTCCTCGCCCCACCTTGGCTCGAGAGGCCCGAGGGGTGCCGGCGGGCGCCGAGATCCGGCGCGGCTGGGTGTCGCGGTGCGACGGCACCCCGGGCTGAAGCCCCGCGCGCCCCCTCCGCCCCCCACCGCGCAGAGGACGGGCCCGTGCGCTGCAAACAGCTGACGCTGCTGCTGGACTGGGTGGAGCAGTTCGAAGCCGCAGGTCGCCCGAGCGACGAGGCCGTGGCCTTCAGCGTGCTCCTGGGCGACCTCAACTTCGACAACTGCTCGCCAGGTGAGCGGCCGGGGCGGGGGCGGGGGGCGGCCTGGCCCCGCCCACCGAGCGCGCTCCCCCGCAGGTGACGCGCAGGAGCAGCAGCACCCGCTCTTCAGCCGCTTCCGGGACCCCTGCCGGCTGGGCGCGCGCCAGGAGCAGCCCTGGGCTTGGGGTACCGCCGCGGGGGTGGGCGCGGGGTGGGGGGGCCGGGCGGGGCGGGGGCGCGGCCCGCCGACCGCTGAGCCCGCCCCCCGCAGGAACCGTGCTGTGCGCCTCCCGCCTGCGCCACCCCGAGGCCTGCTCCCCGGAGCTGCTGCGCAGGTGGGTGCCCGCGGCCGCGCGCCCTCCCCGCGGGGGGGCCGGCCCTGACGCCGACCGTCCTTAGGGCGCTGCAGCGCGAGGAGGGGCGCCGGCGCTACCTGGCGGGCCCGCCCCGCGGAGCCCCGCGGCCCCGGCCCTGGCGCGGCCGGCGCCTGGACTACGCCGCGTTCCGGGGAGAGCCCGGCGGCCCGCTGCGCCCCGTAAGTGCCACGCCCCGGCGGCCGGGCCCCCGCCGGCCCGCACTCACCGCGCCCCCCGCAGGAGCGGCCGCAGGTGGCCTTCAGCACGGCGCTCGCGGGGCTCACGGACCACCTGGCGGTCGGGCTGCGGCTGCGCGTGGCGCTGCGGGCCTGACCCGGCGGCGAGGACGGACGGCGCCCGGACAGACGACCCGCAGGCTGGCGGCCGCCGACCTTTATTGCGCGGCTCACACGGCCTCCTGCGCCCGGCGGTGCTCGTGGACGCTGCCGCGCGCGGGGAAGGCGGGGCGCTGCGGCGGCGACCCCGGCGGGGGCGCGGGGTCCTCCGGGTCCCCGTAGCCGCCGCCGCCCGGCGTGTGGAGGCAGAACACGTCCTGCGGAGCGGGCGCTGGTCAGGGGCGCCCCGCCCCGCCCCCCAACCCCGCCCCCCATTAAAGCCGGTCCCCGCGCAGCTCTGTCCAGGCGGGCGCGACGCTCACCCCGGGGAACACGGGCACCGACGTCTTCGCGCCCAGGTTCACGGTGCGGCCGTCCTTGCGGACCAGCAGGTTGAGGCCCCTGGCGCCCGGCTCGCCCCCTGCGGAAGACGGGGTGACAGGCGGGGGGCGGGGCGCGGAGGGGCGCCGGCCCGGGGGAGGGGCGCGCGCTCACCGTGGAGGCCGTAGGGCCGGAAGGCGCGGCGCTCGGTCAGCACGGACAGCAGCGCCTCCTCGCGGAACAGCAGCTCGCGGACCACGCCGTCGCCCCCGCGGAAGCGGCCGCGGCCCCCGAGCCGGGCCTCAGCTCGAAGCGGCGCAGGATGACCGGGTACCTGCGGAGGCCCGGGGCTCAGCGCCCCCGCCCCGGCCCGGCCCCCGCCCCGGCCCGCGCCCCGCCGCCCGCGCACCGGCTCTCCAAGATCTCGGGGTCGGTGATGCGCGTGTTGGTCATGTGGCTGTGCACCCCGCTGCGCCCGTGCCAGCCGGGGCCCGCGCCCGCGCCGCCCGCCACCGTCTCGTAGTAGCCCATGTGGTCGTTGCCCAGGGTCACGTTGTTCATGCAGCCCTGGCAGGGGCGAGGGGGGCTGCGTCCGGCCGGGGCCCCCCGCCCCGCGCCCCAGCCCGCCCCCACCCCAGGCGCGCCCGCCCGCCCCGCGCGCACACCTGGGAGGCGGCGCAGGCCCCGAAGGCCCCCAGGATCACGTCCACCACGCGCTGCGACGTGAGCACGTTGCCGCCCACCACGGCCGCCTCGGGGGACGGGTCGAGGATGGAGCCTTTGGGGATGACCACGCGCACCGGCGCCAGGCAGCCCTGTGGGGGCCCAGCTCAGTCGGGGGATCAGCGGCCCCACCAGCACCCCAGGGTCGCTCGGGCTGTCGGCTGACCTGGCCCCCCTAAGTCACTCGGGGTCGACCCCTGCCCAGGCGCACCTGGTTGAGCGGGATGTCGCGGCCCACGAGGCAGCGCAGGCAGTAGATGAGGGCGGACAGCGTGATGGCCCGCGGGGCGTTGAGGTTGCCAAACACCTCGGCCCCGGTGCCGCTGAAGTCGAACACCGCGCTGCCCTGCCGCGGGGAGGGGGCAGGCCGTCAGCAGCCCCGGCCCGCGCCCCCAGCCCCGCGCCCCCAGCCCTGCACCCGGGCCGCGCCCCCAACCCCGCGCCCCGGCCGCCCCGCCCCCGCGCCCAGGCCGCGCCCCCGGCCCTGCACCCGGGCCGCGCCCCCAACCCCGCGCCCCGGCCGCCCCGCCCCCGCGCCCAGGCCGCGCCCCGGCCCTGCACCCGGGCCGCGCCCCCAACCCCGCGCCCCGGCCGCCCCGCCCCCGCGCCCAGGCCGCGCCCCCGGCCCTGCACCCGGGCCGCGCCCCCAACCCCGCGCCCCGGCCGCCCCGCCCCCAGGCCGCGCCCCCGGCCCTGCACCCGGGCCGCGCCCCCAACCCCGCGCCCCGGCCGCCCCGCCCCCGCGCCCAGGCCGCGCCCCCAACCCCGCACCCCGCCGCCCCGCCCCCGCGCCCAGGCCGCGCCCCCGGCCCTGCACCCGGGCCGCGCCCCCAACCCCGCGCCCCGGCCGCCCCGCCCCCGCGCCCAGGCCGCGCCCCCGGCCCTGCACCCGGGCCGCGCCCCCAACCCCGCGCCCCGGCCGCCCCGCCCCCAGGCCGCGCCCCCGGCCCTGCACCCGGGCCGCGCCCCCAACCCCGCGCCCCGGCCGCCCCGCCCCCGCGCCCAGGCCGCGCCCCCAACCCCGCACCCCGGCCGCCCCGCCCCCGCGCCCAGGCCGCGCCCCCGGCCCTGCACCCGGGCCGCGCCCCCAACCCGCGCCCCGGCCGCCCCGCCCCGCGCCCAGGCCGCGCCCCCGGCCCTGCACCCGGGCCGCGCCCCCAACCCCGCACCCCGGCCGCCCCGCCCCCGCGCCCAAGCCGCGCCCACAGCCCTGCACCCGGGCCGCGCCCCCAACCCAAGCTCCGGCCGCCCCGCCCCCGCGCCCAGGCCGCGCCCCCAACCCGCGCCCAGGCCGCCCCGCCCCCGCGCCCAGGCCGCGCCCCCAGCCCTGCACCCGGGCCGCGCCCCCAACCCCGCGCCCCGGCCGCCCCGCCCCCGCGCCCAAGCCGCGCCCACAGCCCTGCACCCGGGCCGCGCCCCCAACCCCAAGCTCCGGCCGCCCCGCCCCCGCGCCTCCCCGCGCCCAGGCCGCGCCCCCAAACCCGCGCCCAGGCCGCGCCCCCAGCCCTGCACCCGGGCCGCGCCCCCAACCCCGCGCCCCGGCCGCCCCGCCCCCGCGCCCAGGCCGCGCCCCCAGCCCTGCACCCGGGCCGCCCCGCCCCCGCGCCCAGGCCGCCCCCGCCCCGCCCCCGGGCCGCACCTCCCCGCGCCCAGGCCGCCCCGCCCCCGCCCCTCCCCGCGCCCAGGCCGCGCCCCCCACCCCTGCGCCCAGGCCGCGCTGCCTGATGCCCAGGACCCGCCCCGCAGCCTGACCTGACTCAGGTTGATGTGCACGCGGAGCCGGATCGGGGAGCCGTCGTCCATGTGGTCCTCGGCAGACACCTCGAGGGGCAGGCCCCGGGCCTGCCGGGAGCTACCGAAGGCGCGCAGCATGTCCCGAACGGCCAGCTCGGCGTTCGCCTAACCAAGAACACCTTCAGCCCCACCCTCCCCAGCAGGCTGGGCCCCTCCCGCTCCCTGCCCAGCCCCGCCAGGGCCCACCTGAATGTGCCCCATGTAGGCCTGCACCACGTCCAGGCCGTACTGCCCGATGAGCTCCCCCACCAGCTGGATGCCCTTCTGGTTGGCCGCCACCTGGGCCCGCAGGTCGGACAGGTTGTCATGCAGGTTCCGGGTCCCGCTGCAGCCAGGGATCTTGCCAGGCGCCCGCAGGGCCTCTGTCACCGCTGGTGGGGGGCATCACCATGAGTCCCCCAGCCCCAGGCCACCGGGGCTCTCGCTGTCAGCAGCCGCAGCTGCCCTGGACACTGCCGGCCCCCACGGCCCTTCACTGGCTCCCCTAAACTCTGCTGACTCCTTTGGTGCCCCCAAAACTCCAGCCCCACCTGCTGCTGGATCTTCTCCCAGCTCCAAAGGGCCCCAAGACCGGGGCAGGCAGCTCTGCCCACAGCCATAGGAGCTGGCAGTGCCCAGGGGATGGGGGCAGTCCTCCCTCAGAAACCCCATCTCCCAGCCCCTGGCGCCACTCCCCCGCTGTTTCTGGGCGCCCCTTCCTTGCCCCAGAGAAAGGCTGCTGCCCCGGCCCCACCTTGCTGCCCTGGCCTCACGGCTCTGACTGTGAGAAAGCGTCTCCGGCGCCCGCCCCGAGCAGCCCACGGCCAGGCCCTGACCGCTCGTGCTTGGGGACGCCCCCCCCAGCCTGACGCTCCCTGGCCACCCAGGCCCCTGCCCCCGACGCTGACATGCGGAGCGGCCAGGCCTAGGGCACCCACTTTGTGTCCTGCACCCAGAGCAGTTGCTTACCCCACCCCCATCTTAGCCGCCCCAGAGCAGATGTGGCTTCCACTGCCCCCGGCCCCATCCCCCCGGCCCCTTCCCTGCTGCTGCTCTCTGCCGCCCCGGGCCGGAGCCGCCACGCTCCGCAGCCCAGACTCACTGCCCGCGCGCCCAGGCCCCTCACCCTCCTCCTGGAAGACGCCCCCCTGGACAAGCTTGAAGGACAGGAAGACAGCGCCCTCCTGCTGCAGCATGGTGGAGTGGGGGGGCATGGAGCCCGGCGTGATGCCCCCGATGTCCGCGTGGTGCCCACGACTGGCCACGTAGAACACGGGCCGCGACTGCCCCGGCCAGAACACCTGGGGGAGAGCGCGGTCAGCTGCGCCAGCCGCCCCCGCCCGGCAGCCAGGGCGCGGGCCTCACCGGTGTGATGACGGTCAGGTCGGGCAGGTGGCTGCCCCCGGCACTGGGGTGGTTGCTGAGCAGCACGTCGCCGGGGCGGAGGTCAGCGCCCAGGTGCTGGATCTGAAACCGGGAGGCAGGTGAGGCACGGGGAGGGGGCCGGGGGCCGTGGGCGGGGGCCAGCGGGCGGCGCACCTGGAACTGCACGGTCTCCTGCATGGCGCCCAGGTGCACGGGGATGTGTGGGGCGTTGGAGACCAGCCCCCCGTCGGGCCCAAAGAGGGCGCAGGAGAAGTCCAGGCGCTCCTTGATATTGGTGGAGATGGCCGTGCGCTGCAGGATGCGGCCCATCTGCTCTGGGGGCACAGAGTGACCGGGGCCGTGCCCCCGTAGCCCGAGAAGCAGCCCCCATCCCGGCCGGGACCTGGACAGTGAGGCCCGACTCGGCCCGCCCGGCCTGTGAGGGGCGCCCCTGTCCTGGCCTGGGCCCCTGTGAGGACCCGGCGCCCGTCGGCCCCGCCCCCTGCACAGGGGCCCTGGTGTTGCGGCCCCGGCCTGACCTGCACAGGTGCGGGCCCGTCTCCCGTCCACAGGGATGGAGACCCCAGGCAGCAGCGCCACGGTGCGGGGAGGCGCCGGCACGGGCTGGGGGCTGGGGTGCTCGGCCCCACGCCGTCCTCCCCCTCGGCACAGAGCGCAGAGCCGCACAGGCTCCAAAGCACGGGCGGGCTCACCGGCGATGCTCATGAAGCGGTGCGAGAAGATGGACAGGTGGATGGGGTCAAGCTGGGCGCCCACCATGTTGGGGGCCTCGGCCCCCACGGAGATGCGGATGTCTCCCGTGTCGGTCACCTCCGCCTGGCAGCCAGGCTCCACTAGGATGGTGCTGGAGGCGGGGTGCACGGGAGCTAGAGCTACAGGCCAGACGCCCCATCCACCGGACCCTACCTCCCCTGCCACGGACACCCCAGCCACGTGGGACCACCGGCTGCCTTGAGCCAGGGACCCCCGGGGACGCCGCAGCGGTGCCCCAGCCTCGCCCCAGGCCCCGCCAGCCGGGCCTCACCCACCTGTTGCTGTCGATGATGAAGCAAGGGCCCTGGAGCCTGTGTCCGCAGCCCAGCTCCCCCAGCAGGTACACGGGGGTCTCCTGGTATCCCCCCTCAAAGTAGCACTGGGTCACCTGTGGAGAACAAGCGTGGCCCCAGGTCAGCCCCCACCCCTGGGGCTTGCCCATCCACACCAGCCCCGGGAACCAGGGGTGCGGGGCGAGCACAAGCAGGGCTGCGCACCTTGTCCACCCGGGGAGGTCCGGTCTGAGCTTTGCGGGCGTCCTCCAGGCGCAGACCACTGTGGCCGATGCCCCGCACCCGCACGTCATCCACCACCACCGGCCGCTCCGGGATGACGAAGCCAAACTCCCTCATGTACCTGCAGTCTCAGGCCCGAGGTCGTCAGGGCGGGCGGCCGGGCCAGCGCCACCCTGCAGGCCCCGGGCGCGCGCACACCTCTCCGTGAAGGCAGCCCCGAAGTCGCCGGCACGGGGCGAGCAGGCAGTGGCCGGGTGCTGGTGGGCGGACACCATCAGGGCGCAGTCCGTGCCCTGGTAGCGCAGGTGCAGGAAGCTCTCGGTGTGGATTTGGGACCTGTGACCGTGCAGGCGCTCAGCAAGGGCCTCCGGGGCCCGTCGCCCGGCCCCCCCGCCCAGAGGTCGGCTGGGCGCCCACCTGGGGAAGCCCTGGGCCCGCAGGGCGTGCACACACTGCTCCTCCAGGCGGCCCAGCCTCTGGTCCAGCTGCACGAAGGTCTCGGGCACGTAGGCCAGTGCGCAGGGCTCCTGCGCCTCATGCACCACGTCGGCCAGGGCCAGCCCCAGCGCCGACAGCAGCCCACTGTGCCTGAGGGAGGGGCCCGCAGTGGTGAGGGGCGCCTCCTGGGCTGCCCCCCATCCCTGCCCGCCCGCAGGACCTGGCACACCTGTGGATGTGCACCGTGTCCATGCCCAGGGCACGGGCGATGGCACAGGCGTGCTGCCCGCCAGCTCCCCCGAAGCACGCCAGCACGTGGGCTGAGGGGTCGTGGCCTCGGGCCTAGGAAGGAGGCGGGGTCAGCGGGGTGCCCCACGCTGTTGTGGCCCCCCCCCGCCCGGGTTGCTGACGGGGAGGGCCGCACACCTGTGTGAGGGCACGGATGGGCCGGCACATGGCCTCGTTGGCCACCCGCACAAACCCCATGGCCACCTCCTCCAGGCTCAGCGGGGAGGCCGGGCAAGGCCCATTGGTCAGAAAGCCGTTGACCTCGGTGGCCACAGCCTCCAGGGCCTGTCGCGAGGCCTCGGGGGACAGCGGCTGGTCCTCTCCCGGTCCAAAGATGCAGGGGAACGAGGCAGGCAGCAGGCGGCCCAGGACCAGATTAGCATCTGTCACGGTCACTGGGCCCCCTGGCAGGGGGCAAGGTGTGGGCAAGGTGTGGGCCTGAGGCAAGGCTAGGCGAGGGCAGTGGGGGGCAGGAGGTGGGGGCCTGCGCAGGGGAGAGGCCAGGGGCGGATACCCGCACTCACCTTTGCGGTAGCAGGCGGGGCCGGGGTGGGCTCCTGCAGACTCGGGCCCCACCACGAAGAGGCCCGACCTGGGCAAACAGGGAAGACAAGGCTGACGAGCAGGGCAAGAGGCAGCACGGGCGGCCGGCCCCAGGGATGGGGGTGGGGGGCTGACCTGAAGAACAAGCGAGAGCCCCCACCAGCGGCCACAGTGTTAATGTCCAGCTGGGGCGCCTGGAGGGTGATGCCGGCTGTGCTGGCCTCGAAGACGTGCTCAAACTCCCCCGCGTAGCGGCTCACGTCGGTGGACGTGCCTGCGCGGGTAAAGAGCCAGCGCTCGGGCAGGGCCTGCCTCCCAGGCCCCACCCTCCACCCTCGGCCCTCATACCTCCCATGTCAAAGCCGATGACTGGCTGCCCGCCCTCCGCTCGGTAGGTGGTGGCTGAGTAGCCCACCACGCCGCCCGCAGGGCCAGAGAGCACAGCGCGGGAGCCGCTGAAGGAGTCCATGGGCGCCAGGCCGCCATCCGAGCGCATGAACAGGATCTGCACGTCCTGCGGGCGGAGGCGGGGTGTGGGCGGGGGCGGGGGGTGGGGCAGGGCGTTGGGGCTGGCGGGGTGGGGCGGGCCTCACCTGGAGCTGGCCCTGGAAGCCCCGGCGGAAGCCCTGCACGTAGCGCTGGATGGTGGGCGTCAGGTAGGCGTCGGCGCAGGCCGTGTGTCCGCGCGGGACGATGCGCACCATGGGCATGGCCTCCGAGGACAGCGACACGTGTGTGAAGCCCAGCTCCTGGGCCAGCGCGCCCACCTGCTGCTCGTGCTGGGCCCACCTGCGAGGACAACCCGCTGGCAGGTGCCTGTGGCCCGCCTGGCACCCCGCCCGCCCGCCCGCCCGGCCACACACCCCAGCTCACGTGTAGGAGTGCATGAGCACCACGGCCAGGCTGCGGATGCCGCGGGCCAGGAGCCCCTCCAGCTTCCCTCGCAGGAGCCCCAGGTCCACGGGCTGCTGCACCTCCAGCAGGTCCCCGGTGCGGCCTGCCAGGAAGCCCGTGGCGCTGGTCAAAGGCCGTCAGGGCCAACTGCCCCAGCCCAAGGCCTGACGCGTACCTTTGACCGGCGGGCCGGCGCCCGGCTCCCCGCGGTGCAGCACCACGCGCTCCTCCACCTCCAGGACCTCCTCGTACAGCACTTCAGGCATGGGCACAGCCTGGGGGCGAGCAGGGCTCAGGGGCGGCCACTGGGGTCAGCATGTGGCCATGGCCGTGCAGGCAAGGTGCGTGTGGCAGGCCCAGGGGACACAGTCAGATGGACACCCCGGCAAGGCTCACCAAGTGGCCGCTCTGTACTCCCAGGTGTCCGCCTGTGGCCAGCCCCGCCAGGGCGAGCCTGAACAGGTCAGGGGACCCTACAGGAGGGCCCAGGGCGGGGCCTGGTGACCACCAGGGGTGGGGGTGCAGGGTCCAGCCCTGGTGCCGCAAATGCCTCTGCCAATCAGCTGGGCCCAGGGGCCTGCACCCGCCCTCCCGAGGGCCCAGGGAAACACTCCGCGGGGCAGCTCACCAGGTCAAAGAGGTCCTCGCGGGCCTGGGTGCCCACGTGCAGCAGGTCCCGGAAGCCGCGTGTCACCAGCAAGGCCACCCGCTCCCCCCGCCGCTCCAGCAGCGCGTTGGTGGCCACGGTGGTGCCCATGCGGATGCTGGCGATGCGGCTGGTGTCCAGGGGCTGGTCCCTGGGCAGCGGCACGCCCCCCTCCTGCAACCAGGAAGGCACCATCAGGCCTCCCGCCCGACCCGACCCGACCCTCCCCCCGCCCGCTCCGCTCTGCCCGCGCCTGCTCCAGGATGCGGCGGATGCCCTCGGTGGGCGCGTCCGCGTAGTTGGCTGGGTCCTCCGAGAGCAGCTTCAGGACCCGCACGTGTCCCCCGGGGCACTGGGCAAAGACGTCAGTGAAGGTGCCTCCACGGTCGATGGCAAAGTGGAAGCGTTCTTCCGGGCTGCCCATGATGGTCCGGCCGGAGTCCAGCAGGGAGTCCTCGGCGGGGAGTCCTGGGAGAACTAGACAGCGGGGTCAGCGAGGGCCCAGGCCTGGCAGAGCCCTGGGGAAGGAAGGGGAGGGGAGGGGAGGGGAAGGGAGGGGAGAGGAGGGGGTAGGAGAGGGGAGAGGAGGGGAGGGGAGGGGAGGGAGGGGGGGGAGGGGGGAGGGGGGGAGGGGAGGGGGGAGAGGAGGGAGGGGAGGGAGGGAGGGGGGGGAGGGGAGGGGGAGGGAGGAGGGAGGGGGGAGGAGGGGAGGGGGGAGGAAGGAGGGGGGGAGGGGAGGGGAGGGGGGGGGAGGGGGAGGGGGGGAGGGGAGGGGAGAGGAGGGCGGGGCGGGGCGCGGCACGTCCAGGGGCCTGGACAGCCGGGCTGCGGGGCCCAGCTCGGGGGGCGGGTGGTGGGTGCCCAGTGCCCAGGGTGCCCGGCTCCCGCGCCGGGGCGGGGCGCACAGACCCGGGCCTGGAGGGGCGGAGGAGGCCCGCGAGGAGCCTCCGGCCAGGGGCCTGGGTTCTTCAGGCGCGGGCCGGGCCAGCGAGCGAGCCCCGCTCCCACCGCCCGGAGGCCAGACCGCTCGACCTTGGGACCGGCCGCGGGACGCCGGGCCAGGGCGGAGCCCGCGCCGTGGACCGGACGGCCGGGCGGCGGGAGGCGCGCGCGGCGGGCAGTGGCCGCCGAGAGGGGCGGGGAGGGCAGCCGGGCAGGGCCCACCTGGCCGCTCCGGTCGGTCGCGCGGTCGGTCGGTCCGTCGGCCTCGCCGCCTCTCCGCGCTCCTGCGCCCGCCCCCAGCCCGGGGAGGGGCCTGCGGCCCGGCGGAAGCGGGACCCGCCCCCCGCTGGACCGGTCCCCGCGCGGGCCCCCAGGAATCCAGCCCGACGAGCGCGGACTGGCCCGGACCGGCCAGGGGGTGGGACGAGGGCGGAGCCCGCGGCGCGAAGGGGTCCTGCAGAAGCCCCTCTGCGCTTCCTGACCCTGCGAGCCTGCGGCCCCCAGAACCCAGCCCCAAGGTGGGGGCTTGGAGGGGCTGGGCCCAGGCCTGGGGTGGACTCCAGCCGCGAGGAGGGCGGCCCTCCTTACAAAGCCTCGCGGGGGCGGGCACTGCTGGGGGCGTAGTGGGAGAAGGAGGTGGGCAGCAGGTGCAGGGGGCAGCCCCCAATGTGCCGGGAGGGACGGCTGGGCACCGCTGGCACCCTCCCAGGCTGCAGCCCTGCCCCCTGAGGCTTGCTGGTCCTCGCAGCCTGCTTGGTCCCCAGGACTCCCCACCTACAAATGGGCCCTGCAGCCTCCCCGGGGTCGGGGGACTGAGTGGTTACGAAGAGCTGGGCCCCATGCCTGACCCAGGCCAGGTCTGGGGAAGGCAGGCGCGAGACCCCGCTGACTCAGGGGCTTGCCAGGCTCGGGACCTTTGGCGCTGCCCGGCACCCGGGGCAGCCCTCGGCCATACCCACGCCCCACCCCTCGATGACTGCCCGCGTGACCTGCCCATGGCCCCCAACCGCCTCCGGCCAGACCTGCATCGCCTCAGCAAGGTGCAGACCCCACTGCTCTGAGCAAAACCCCCCGTCACCCTGCACCCCTCCCCACGCTCCTGCTGACGCCCCGGCGCTGCTCCCGCCAGCCCGGCTCCCTGAGCTCATTCGGCTGAGGATGGGCCAGAGCCACCCACACCGCCCACGCGCACCCGCCTGCCACCTGCCCCTCCCTCAGCTGGCTCCCGCATCCCAGCCCCCAAGGCTGCCCCCCAGGCTTCCCACGGCAGGCGGTGACCACGGCCGCCACCACCTAACCCAGCACCTGGCTGCCCCGCACCCCGGGCCCCTCCCCGGGCGCTCCGGGGCCCCGCCCCTCCGGCCTCCTTCCCCAGGTCTTGGAGCCCCGCGTGTCCCCAGTGATGCCCCTCCCTGGGGAGGGAGCCCGGGCTCCCTGTGTGAGAGCCTAGCCCCACGGCGATGGCCCCTGGAGAGGGGCCTGCTTAAGCCCTGAGGGGCCTCAAGAAGGCCAGATAAGCGCCATGAGGCTTAGCACCCCATGTGAGGGCACGGCAGGGGGACAGGTCCGGAGAGGGCGTGGCCGTGGCCTCTGACCTTGGACCTCAGCCACACCCGCAGGGCGCCTGGCCGCTCCCCGTGCCCCTCCGGGCACGCAGGCCCCTCCTCCACACTCCACCCCGGGCTCTGCATGGCCCAGGCTGCCCCAGCAGTGTGGGCACCGCCCAGCTGCCCGGTCCCCTGCTTCCGGGAGTCCTGCTGTGACCACCAGCTCGGATGGAGCATGCGGGCCCGGAGTCAGGGGCCCCAAGGGCGGAGGTCAGGGGTCAGGACCTGTCCCCGGCCTCTCCCGCAGGCCCCTACCCACCGCCGTGCCCCCACCCTCCATCTTAACCACACAGGCCCTGCACACTCGGCCCGCTCCACCTCAGCGTCTTTGCACAGATGCCCCCTGGCCAGGGAGCGCTAGCCCGCGGCTCCCGCGTCGGTCAGCTCTGCCCCATGCCGTGTCCTCACAGATGCCACCCTCTCCCGGCTGCGCCTCCTGGAGCCCTGCCCGTCCAGCGCCCCCAGCCCCTGCCGGCCCTGCGGCGCGACTGTCCGGCCTGTGGGAGGGGCGAGCTGGGGCTTCTGCGCCCTCACCTGTGTCTGCATCCTTGAGCTTGATGGACCTGCGCCGGGGCAGTCGGGGGCTGGCGGCCACCTCGGCCAGGAGCCCGGAGCCGCAGAAGCCCAGGCTGCCGCCACGGCTCCTGAGCACCAGTTTCAGCTCCTGGTTCTCCTGGATGAGCCGCACCAGCCGGCGCAGCTCCTCGTTCTCCTGCGCCAGCCGCTGGATCTCCTGCCGCAGCCCCTCGTAGCTGCTGAGGGGGGACATGCCCGGCGGGCCGGGCGGCAGCGGCCGGCTCCTGCTTAGGCACAGCGGCCCGCCACTGTGAGGTCAGCACCGCCCCGCCCGCCTCGCCGTATTCCGGGCCTTCAGAGCCGGCCCGGCAATTCCGCCCCCCGGCTTCTAGTCCCCAAGGCCGGAGGGGAGCCTGGGGGCCCGGGCCCGAAGCCCCTGTAGGAACTCCCGGGAGGATGGGGCTTCAGCCCAGCCGGAGACAGGGTGCGGCGCAAGGGGGCCGAGCCCCGACAGTCCATCTGCTGGCCGGCCGCCAGGGCAGTGCCCCCACAGTGGGGCGGGGGTGGGGGGCTGGTGGCCAGAGCCAGGAGAGGCAGGGTGGTGTCCAAGGGGTCCCGAGAGAGGGGCTGGACACGGGCGCGCGTGAGTCAGAGCCCCTGGTGTGGGGGGGGCGTGAGTAGGGCGGGGACAAGAGATGGGCCCAGTAGTGCCAGGCGGCGGGTGGCAGGGGAGGCACCACCAGGATGGGGAGGCAGGGAGAGGCCCCTCAAGCAGGGCCGGCCAGAGGAGGGCAGCTTCCTGGGGAGGGGAGCACTCCAGCGGCCACTGGGTCCACCGAGAGTCTATTTGCAGGACGCTCTTCCGCCCTCCGAGGGGCAGCGGGGCAGGCCCGACTGTGGGTCCTCTCCCAGCCTCGCTTCCCCGGCCCCTCCCGGCCCTGCCCGTGCGCCCGAGCCTTCCCGCGGCTTCCACGCAGAGGTAACCTCTGCTGGGCCTCTGCTGGCTCTTCCCTGTGGGAGCTGGGGGCCAGGGCACTGCCCTCCAGAAGTGGGGCGGCCACACTCAGCCCTAACAGGGGAGCGGCCATCGGGACGGCTCCCACAGCTGGGAGATGAGCGTGACTCTGTGGGTCGGGGTAGAACGTTTCTCTTTTTTGGTGAAGATTGACTGACTTATGCACACGAGGGCTGGCTGCAGGCCAGAGGTGCGGGGGGGTGAGAGGACTCCCCAGAGACAGAGCGGGGAGCAGAACAGGCAGGCTGATTGAAACCCGCCGCTGAGGGGAGCGGCGGAGAGACGGGAGAGGTCTGCTGCGCCGTGCGGGTCAGTTCCCTGGCCGGGGATCGGACTCAGGCCACTGCGGTGATAGGGCTAAGACTGGCCCTGAGGCCTGTCCAGCTGGCTCTCCACAGGGGGTTGAACAAGGACAGCTCAGCGGTCAGCCGGCCTTCCCTGCTGCCAGGGCCTGTGATGGCCAGCCCTGCGCTCACTGCCCTCCGTTCTAGGAGCTGAGGCTGGTCTGTAGACGGCCTGCCCCGCTCCTCCAGATGCATCCTGGGGCTGGAACATTCCCTCAGGCAGACAGACCACGAGCTGTGTGTGCAGGTCCCCCCTGGGCCACGTGCCCGGTGTCCTCCCTGACCTCCCCCGCAGCCTGCATCAGGAGGGCTGGCCAAGGGCGAGGCCGCAGGAGACTCCTGACCCCTCCCCCGTACTTGGAGGCGGACAGCAGGGCGGCACACTCAGGTCAGGACCCCAAAAGCGCCTTATTCTGCATAGCCTTTCAGAAGCCAGTTTCAAGCAGTGACGGCAGGGGCCAGCAGCTGACCCATTTTATGAGAAAAGCAAAGTAGATTGGCGGGCAGCAGGCGGCTGTGACTGGGGAGAGGCGTGGCGGCCACAGTGGCCCGTGGGTGTCCACGTGACGCCCATCTTCCGCCTGCATCGATCACCCCTCCTGCCCCCACTTGGTGCCTCGGGCCTGGCTGGCTGACAGCTGTCACCAGCCGCGTGCTGAGGCCAAGGTGGGGCGGCGGCAGCCTCAGCCTGTGCCCTCTGTGAAGGGCCCTGCTGGCTGCAGCCTGGATCAGGGCCTGGTCGGGTTCTCTGTCCCATCAGAGAGGGATCTTTGAGAGAAATTTTCACAGCAAGCAGGTTTCAACCACAGCGGCAACGTCAGCTTGCTGCATACCCGGCGGCCCCAGCATCCTGGGCTGGGGCAGCGGCCTGTGCGGGCGGCTGCGTGCCAGGGAGATGCGGGCCCCCCGCCCAGGCAGCACCCCCGCCCGGGCTCACCCCACCACGTGGCCGCTGCAGAGCTGCACACCAGGGGCCTGCAGAGCCCCGGCCCCCGGGCCCCGTGCGCTGGCCGTAGCAGCTCCCAGCAGGCTGTGGGCCCTGGGGCCGTGCTGCCCGCGGAGGCCTGGGATGTGGGCAGATCCAGTGTGGGGGCTCAGCCCAGTCCCTCATGGACCAGCCTCTTCCAGGGGCCCCCCATATCCACATGCCACATGGCCTGTCAATTTGCGAAGAGATGGTTTCATCCCACACGAGTGCGGCTGCCTGTTCCCGCTGTAACCGGCGTCCGTGGAGCCGGAGGGGCTGTGGGGGCCGATGTTGAGTTGGGGGGACATTCATTTTGGGCTCTGGGGACAGTCGCCTCCTGGCGCGGTGAAGCTGGCGGGCAGCGGCACCCACAGGTAGAGGCGGGGATCCCGTGGGAGCTGAGCCTGGAGCAGCCCCCACGCCTGCACTGCTGCAGGGCCCGAGCAGACGCCTGCAGGGGCAGCGCCGTCCTCTGCAGGGGAGGTGGCACCCAGCCCGCAGCTCCTTCTCTGCGGGGGGTCTGGGGAGGCAGCTACTCCCTTGGGAGCCCCCGGTCACGCACGCCAGGCTCCCACGCTCCTCCCATCTCCGCGCTCGCACAAGTCCGCCTCCCCCTCTCTCACGGGCAGTGGAGTGAAGACCCTTCCCAGGCCATGACTGGTCCTTCCAGCAGCGGCTTTGGCTCCGAGGGGTGGCGGACGCGGCTATGAGCTGCACCAGCCTTCCTGTCCCTGAGGGCCGGGCCTCTGCCTCTCCCTGCCTGGGGTGCTTGGGCCTGCATTTCTTTCCTTGCTCTGGTCACTTGATTGGGGGCACTGACTGTATCTGAAGGCGTTGCCAGGCGGGCTGGAGGCCGCAGTCCTGGAGGGCTGCCCGCAGTGCGCAGCACCTGGAACCGGGGCTGCGGGTACTGTGACCAGCGGACCTACGTGTCCACAGCAAGGGTGTTCGTGGGTGACTCCTGCTTTCCTCCAGGAGTCCGGAGGGGGCCCGGGCCAGGCAGAGGGTCTGGGGGTGGCGCCTGAGAGTGGAGCGTGCCCCACGGGGTCCCCGGGAGAATGGCGCCTGGTGTCCTCTGGCCTTTGGCCCAGGCACTCTTCCCCCAGCCCATCCGGGTGATACGCTCCCCGATACACCTTGGCCCGAGTGCGGCCACAGGACTCCGCACATCACTGGACCCAGGGGCGGGGACCGAGGGCACCACCATCCTGATGGAGGGCCATGGCCCCTGAGAGTAGGCGCAGGCTGACCAGCTTCTCGGAGCCCACTCCACCCGTCTGCAGGATGCTGGCCCTCCCCGCTAGTGTCCAGTCGCCTGCTCTTCCTCCTGTTTGGCATTGACCTTACTCCCGTTGTAACAGTTGTAACGAGGGTCCCGGGGAAAGGGGAGGTTCCGGGCTCCCTGCCCCATCCCAGGGAGGTGGAGCTGAGGGGAAGAAGGAGGGAGGGTGGGGGCAGGAGGAGCCGAAGGAGGACTCAGCGCAGAGACTGTGAAGAAGCTGCGCTAGGGGCCTCCCTTGGTGGCGCAGCGGTTGAGCGCTGAGTTGCGAAGCTGCCTGCAGCCTCTGCAGCGCCGGTTAGATCCTCGGCCCCGGGCGGGGGTCCCACATGGCGCGCAGACCTCTCCTGCAGTGCCCGCTGCTCCCCTCAGCAGCGGGTTTCGTCAGTCTGCCTGTTCTGCTCCCCGCTCTGGCTCTGGTGAATTCTCTCACCCTCCCGCACTTCTGACTGTGCCCAGTGCTATAAATAAATAAATAAATCTTTTAAAAAAAGAAGCTGCGCTGGCTCCTGGGCCCTGGGTAGGTGGCACAGACCGGGGCCCGTGGGGAGTCCCGCTGCCAGCACTGGTCTGGACTCGGCGCTGCTCTTTCCCCCCAGGGCCTGTCCGGCTGCTCCTGCCCCCGCCTGCGGCCCACGGAAGGTGCTGGGGCAGCAGTGGGCTATTGGGCCTCCTTGGCCCTGCTCTGGGCCGGCCCTGCCAGCTGGACGTTTCCATGAGGGTGGGTGACTTGGGTGCCATCTGGAAACTCTTCTCTGTCTTGTCTTTGCACTCTTGTTGAGCTAAAGCTCCTTTCCATGAAAAGTCTGTATGTTATATCTTTTTTAAAGATTTGTTTTTAGGGCCTCCCTGGTGGCGCAGCGGTTGAGCGCTGGGTTGCAAAGCTGCCCACAGCCTCTGCAGCACCGGTTCGATCCCCGGCCGCCACTGCTGGGCGAGGGTCCCACATGGTGCGCAGACCTCCCCTGCTGCCCGTGGCTCCCCTCAGCAGTGTACCTCGTCAGTCTGCCTGCTCTGCTCCCTGCTCTGGCTCTGGTGAATTCTCTCACCCTCCTGCGCTTCTGACTGTACCCAGTGCTTGTATAAATAAATAAATCTTTTAAAAATAAATAATTAAAATAAAGATTTATTTTTATACAAGAACCGGGGTACAGTCAGAAGCGCAGGAGAGTGAGAGAATTCATCAGAGACAGAGCAGGGAGCAAAACAGGCAAACTGACGAAGAAATACACTGCTGAGGGGAGCAGCGGGCGGTAGGAGAGGTCTGCGCACCACGTGGGACCCTCGCCCAGCAGCGGCGGCCGGGGATCGAACCAGTGCTGCAGAGGCTGCGGGCAGCTTCACAGTGTGCACTCCACCTGCTGCACCACGGTGGAGGCTCTCTCTGTTTTGTCTTGACACAACAGACGGCAGAACCTATTTAGGGCAGGCAGCTTTGGGGGCTCTGGGGTGCCCCCTCCCTGCCCTGTAACACCATAAGGGCCAAGAGGACGAGCCTGGGCAGGTGTCGTGACCACCTGGACCACGACAGGATTGAGGGTAGATCTTGCACCCCAGGCACCTGCTGCGGTCCGGAGCGGTGACCGTGGGGCCCAGCATCCTGCTTTGAGGAAGCCCCACGTAGGTGTGCCGACAGCCCCTGGGGCCTGGCCAGCATTTGCTGCCCGAGACATGAGGGTACCGCAGCCCAGGCCTGCTGGCTGGGCTCAGTTGGCCCCAGACCTGGAAGGGTGGCGCTGTCCTCCCGGGAGGGCAGGCACCTCTGTCACCATTTCATTCACTGTGGGGCTGGATGCAATCAGGGGCACCACAGGCCCTGGGAAATGCCACAGGCAGGCCATCAGGCCTGCCTGGGCACCCACCCAGCGCAGGGGCGCTGCTGTCACCCCCTCACCTTCCACTGTCAAACATGAACTGGGGGTCTGGCTTCTAAGTGCAACGTGGGGGCCCAGCTCTCCGGGGTGCCATGGTGTAAGCTGAGTGCCCGAGCAAGGGGAGCAGGGGACAGGCCTCTGCTGGGGGGGCTGCCACCCCAGCCCTGCACGCACTGACAGACGCTGGACACACAGGGCTGGGGTGGCAGGAGCGCCGGTGCATTTGCATTACAAGGAAGCCTGGCACTGCCCCCCACCCTCGGGGCGACACCCACGCCGCGTGGCGAGCCCAGCAGGGCCTGGGCCGCCCGTGGGTGTCACGCCGCCAGCGAAGAGCGCGAGGTGCGCAGGGCTGTCCGAGGGGCCCACGCGGCGTCTGCTGGCAGCGACCGCGCGCGGCTGGTAGGGGACGGCGAGGCGCGAGCTGGGCTGGGGCGCGCCGCGGGGGTGGGTCACGGCCCGGAGCCCGCCCGCCGCGCGGACCCGACCCGGGCGAGCAGGTGCGAGCAGCGCGGGACGAGGCCGGCTCGGCCGACCCCATCCTTCCCCACCCCGCCCCGGCCCTCCCTGCCGCCCTTCACGCGGGGCACGCAGCCGACATCTTCGCCCCGGTGCAAACGTCGAGGCGGGCGACGGGGCCGCGGCAAGCGGCGGGGCGGGGCGGGGCGGGGCGGCGCCGGAGGGGGGCCGCCGCGGGGGCGCCGGGGGCCTGCGGGACGGCGGCGGGGCTCGGCCCCCCACGGTGGCGGCGCAGACGAGGGCCGCGGAGACCGGGGGCGCCGCCCCCCAGGCCGGCCGGCCGGGGCGCGAGCGGGGACTGGCCCTGGCGGGGCGCCGCCCCGACCGCCGCGGCACAGGCGGCTCCCGGTCACAGCGGCCGGCCGGGGGCGGGCGGGGCCCGGCGGTGCAGGGTGGGCGGGGCGTCGGGCCGGAAGTCCGGGGTGGGCGGGGCGTCGGGCCGGAAGTCCGGGGTGGGCGGGGCGTCGGGCCGGAAGTCCGGGGTGGGCGGGCCGTCGGGCCGGAAGTCCGGGGGCGGGCGCGCGGCCGGCATGGCGGGGCTGGAGCTGCTGTCGGACCAGGGCTACCGGGTGGACGGGCGGCGCGCCGGGGAGCTGCGCAAGATCCAGGCGCGGATGGGCGTGTTCGCGCAGGCCGACGGCTCGGCCTACATCGAGCAGGGCAACACCAAGGCGCTGGCGGTGGTCTACGGGCCGCACGAGGCGAGTGGCGGGGACCCCGCGCACCCCCCGCCCCGCCCCTGCCCCGGGCGGCCGCGTAGCGGGCCCTCGTCGTCGGCCCCCACTGGGACGCACCGTGAGGACAGAGCCGGGGGGTCAGGAAGGGCAGAGGGGCGGGCCCAGCTGGCGGGTCTGCAGCGCCGAGGGGCGGCCGGGGGGTCCTCCCGGGCGAGACGGGGGTTCCAGGGCAGCGGGAGGGCCGGGCTTCGCGCGCCGGGGCAGAGATTCGGCCTCACTTCCCGCGCGAAGGGGAGGCAGGGAGGACGCGAGCGTGGACTGGGCGCGGAGGTGAAGTTCTTGCGCTCGCCGGGGTCCGGAGCGGCCCTGGGCCGGGCAGCGGGCCCGCCTCACTGGCCCTTCCGCCCCCAGATCCGCGGCTCCAGGGCGCGAGCCCTGCCCGACCGGGCCCTCGTGAACTGCCAGTACAGCTCCGCCACCTTCAGCACCGGCGAGCGCAAGCGGCGGCCTCACGGGGACCGCAAGTCCTGCGAGATGGGCCTGCAGCTCCGCCAGACCTTCGAGGCCGCGGTCCTCACGCAGCTGCACCCGCGCTCCCAGATCGACATCTACGTGCAGGTGGGCGGGGCGGGGCGGGGCGGGGGGGGTGCGAGGTCCCCGGCCAAGCGCTCGCTGACGCCACGGGGTCCCTGCAGGTGCTGCAGGCGGATGGTGGCACCTATGCAGCCTGTGTCAACGCAGCCACGCTGGCCGTGCTGGACGCCGGGATACCCATGCGGGACTTCGTGTGCGCCTGCTCAGCCGGCTTTGTGGATGGCACGGCCCTGGCGGACCTCAGCCACGTGGAAGAGGCTGCTGGCGGCCCCCAGCTGGCCCTCGCCCTGCTGCCGGCCTCGGGCCAGATCGCACTGCTTGAAATGGACGCCAGGCTGCACGAGGACCACCTGGAGCGCGTGCTGGAGGCCGCGGCCCGCGCCGCCAGAGACGTGCACACCGTGCTGGACCGCGTGGTCCGCCAACACGTGCGCGAGGCGTCTGTCTTGTTGGGGGACTGAGCGCGGGCACCCGCACCCGAAATAAAACCGGCAGGTCCTCCGCGCTCCCAGAGCTCGTGCGTGCCGGTGCGGCTCCTGGGGGACGGGCTCCGTGCACACTGCACCCCCTGCGGCCGGGCCCCGCCCCGAGGGCGGGGGGGGGGGGGGGCTTGTCACGGTGGGGGAGCTGGTGCCGGGACGGTTCTGGAGCAGAGCAGCGGCGGGGGGCTCGAGGGCTGCCGCCCCTGGGGGTGCCCGCCGTGGAGATGGGCGCGCGCCCTCGTCCTCCGGGTTATGCTCTGAGCCCTTCTCCTTAGGCGCCCCTTGGGCCTCCTGCTGCTGGCCCTGGGCTCCTCCCGCCCCCGGCGCCGCGCCCACTCTGGCCGGCCCCTTCCAGTGTCCCTCCGAGGTACGGGGGCGGCGCCTCCCGCCCGTCACTAGCCTCGGCGCCCTCGCCTCACCCCGCCCCACTGGCTCCCGCGGCGGGCGGGCGGGCGGGCGGGACTGCGCCTGCGCGGGGGAGGCCCGCGGACTGCGCCTGCGCGGGGCCGCCGGGTCGGAGGCGCGGGCCGTGGGCAGCTTGTGGCGGGCGCCGCCGCCATGGGGCTCCTGTCGGACCCGGCGCGCCGGCGCGCGCTCGCCCGCCTCGTGCTGCGCCTGAACGCGCCGCTCTGGTGAGGGGCGCGGCGGGGCGGGGCGGGGCGGGCGGGGGGCGGCGGGCGCGCTGGCCGCTGACCGCCGCCCGCGTGTCCGCAGCGCGCTGAGCTACGCGGCGGGCGTCGCCTGGCTCCTGGCGCTGGCCTTCCCGCCGCTCACGCAGCGCGCCTACATGTCGGAGAACGCCATGGGCTCCACCATGGTGGAGGAGCAGTTCGCGGGCGGCGAGCGCGCCCGCGCCTGGGCCGCGAGTTCGCCGCCCTGCGCCGGAAGTCGGGGTGAGCGGCCGGGGGCGGGGCCGGGGGGGGGGCCCGGGGGTCCGGGGGGCGAGGGTGGGGGCCCGGAGGGCGGGGGCCCGGGGGGCGAGGGCGGGGGCCCGGGGCGCTCAGGCCGCGCTCTCCCCGCAGGGCCCTGCCCGTGGCCTGGCTGGAGCGCGCGATGCGGTCCGTGGGGCTGGAGGTCCACGCGCAGAGCTTCTCGCGGCAGCTGCCCTTCCCGGACGAGACGCGCGAGCGCTACGTACCGGGGCCGGGGCCGGGGGGCGGCGGGGCGGGCCGGGGCGGGCGGGCGGCGGGGCGGCGGGGCCGGGGGGCGGCCGGGGCGGGCGGGCGGCCCCGCTGAGCGCCCCATGCCGCCGCAGGTGGTGTCCGGCACCAACGTGTACGGCATCCTGCGGGCCCCGCGCTCCGCCAGCACCGAGTCCCTGGTGCTCACCGTGCCCTGCGGCGCCGACGCCACCAACAACCAGGCCGTGGGGCTGCTGCTGGCGCTCGCCGCCCACTTCAGGGGTGAGCCTCGGGCGCGCCGCGGGGTCCCCGCCGCCGCCGCCGCCGCCGCGGCCTCGCTGACGGGCCTCTGGTCCTCAGGGCAGATCTACTGGGCCAAGGACATCATCTTCCTGGTGACGGAGCACGACCTTCTGGGCACCGAGGCCTGGCTGGAAGCCTACCACGACGTCAACGTCACGGGTGGGTGCCCCCGCCCCCGCCTTTCTGGGCCCGGCGCGGCAGCCCCCAGGCTCACGCCGGTGCTCCCGCAGGGGTGCAGTCATCCGCCCTGCAGGGCCGCGCCGGCGCCATCCAGGCAGCTGTGGCCCTGGAGCTGAGCAGCGAGGTGGTCACTAGCCTGGACGTGGCCGTGGAGGGGCTCAACGGGCAGCTGCCCAACCTCGATCTGCTGAACCTCTTCCAGACCTTCTGTCAGAAAGGAGGGCTGCTGTGCACGCTGCAGGGCAAGGTGGGGCCGTGGGGGGGGTTGGTAGGGGCCTGTGAGGCGAGGGGCTCTCTAATCCCGCGTCTGAACCTCTCCAGCTGCAGCCCCAGGACTGGACGTCGGCGGACGGACCTCTGCAAAGTCTGCAGACGCTGCTGCTCATGGTTCTGCAGCAGGCGTCCGGCCGCCCCCACGGCCCCCATGGCCTCTTCCTGCGCTACCGGGTGGAGGCCATCACGCTGCGCGGCATCAACAGCTTCCGCCAGTATAAGTACGACCTGGTGGCCGTCGGCAAGTATGTCGCCTCTGGTGTCCCTCCTGCCGGGGCTGTGTTCGGCTGGGGCGGGGTCCAGCCGGCCCTGACACCCCTTCTCCCCCACACCTGGCAGGGCTCTGGAGGGCATGTTCCGCAAGCTCAACCACCTCCTGGAGCGGCTGCACCAGTCCTTTTTCTTCTACTTGCTGCCCGCGCTCTCCCGCTTCGTCTCTATCGGCCTATACATGCCCGCCGCAGGCTTCCTGCTCCTGGTTCTCGGCCTCAAGATATCCTCTGCCCTCTGTCCTCGCTCCATCGTTTGGTTCCTTCCACTCTGGTCTGGGGAGCATTCTCCATCCTTGGGGTCAGCAAGTGGGGGTGAACCCTGGGTTCCCCACTGAGAGTGTTCCGCTATGATTCTGGTCAGAGTCCTTGACCTGGCTACGCTCTGGAGCTGTGGATGCAGCTGCATGAGGCCGGAGTGGGCCCTGAAGAGGCCAGGGGAACCTGTGGACCCAGTTCCCCCCTCCCCCCAACACAGGTGAAGGTGCCGTTCCTCTTCGGAGGTGGGGACTGCTGCCCGTAGTCTGATGCGATGAGAGTCCTTGGGCACCAGGGCCCACCTCCAAGTGACATGTGCCCGCAGGGCGTGGGGCTGGCTTCGCTTGTGGCACCTTTGCTGATCTCCCAGGCCATGGGCCTGGCCCTCTACGTCCTGCCAGTGCTGGGCCAGCACGTGGCCACCCAACACTTCCCTGTGGCTGAGGCTGAGGCCGTGGTGCTGACGCTGCTGGCCATCTACGCGGCTGGCCTGGCCCTTCCACACAACGCTCACCGGTGAGGAGCCGGCCTGGGTGGGCACAGGTGGGGCGCTCCACACGGCAAGTGGCTGGCCCTGAGCTCCTGTCCTTGCAGGGTCGTGAGTGCACAGGCCCCTGACCGGGGCTGGATGGCTCTGAAGCTGGTGGCCCTCCTGTATCTGGCACTCCAGCTGGCGTGCATCACCCTTACCAACTTTTCATTGGGCTTCCTGTTGGCTGCCACCATGGTGCCTGCTGCTGCACTCATCAAGCCCTCTGGGCCCCGGTACGTGCTGGTTAACCCTACTGCCCACTGTCGTGGCATCCGCCCCTGCCCTGCCAGGTCCCAGGTCCCACCCTGACCCTGCTCCCTCAACCAGGCCTCTCTATGCTGCCCTACTGGTGCTGACGAGCCCAGCGGCCACGCTCCTGGGCAGCCTGTTCCTGTGGCGGGAGCTGCAGGAGGCCCCGCTGTCGCTGGCCGAGGGCTGGCAGCTCTTCCTGGCGGCGCTGGCACAGGGGGTGCTGGAGCACCACACCTATGGTGCTCTGCTGTTCCCACTGCTGGCGCTGGGCCTCTATCCCTGCTGGCTGCTCTTCTGGAACGTTCTCTTCTGGAAGTGACGCCTGCCTGCCCTGAGGCGCACGGACTAGGGTGGAACTTCGCTGAGCAACCCTGTTTTCGTTCCCAGAAAATAAACAGGTGTTTGGTTCTAGCTGTTACCTTGGTTGTCAGCAGCAGCCTGCAGTCTTGGGGGCCTGGGGTCCCTCCCCTGCCTTCGTGGGCATGTGCCAGGTGGCATCCGCCCGCAGGGCTTTGCTGGCTGGAAGGAGGCTTGGCTGCATCTGCTCTGGGTGAATGCCCAGCCCCCCACCCCCGCCAGAATTGGGGTATGCAAACGCGACACTCCCTCGGTTGGTGCTGAGCCCTCCTGGCCTGCACCGTGAGAGGAGCTGGCAGGCTGGGCACCCAGGGGCAACACCCAGTCTCCTCAGCCCTGCAGCACGGGGGTGGGTGCCAGACTCTGCAGTGGGGGAGTGGGGGGACCCAGCGAGGGTCAGGACCTGGAGTGGGCGCACGATACTGGGTTAGGAGCCCACCTCCCCCCACTTCCGGCATCCCCAGCACCCCAGGAGTACACTGGCCATGGGGGTGCATCCCCAAGAAGGAAGGTGTGGGGGCTCCCCTGGGGCAGGGGAGCCAGGGCAGGCCAGTGACTCCTGAAAGGAGCTGGGAACCCCAGTGTCCATCCTGCTTGTGTGGCCCTCTGGTGACCAGAGTGTGCTGCTCCCGTTGGCCTCCTGGGGGGCCCAGGGCAAGCCCAGCCTCCGCAGGGCTGTGTCCCTTCGAAGAGCAGCAGGAGTCTGAGGAGGGTGCTGCGGCCCACTGAGCGCACTGACCCCCGTGGTTGTGCTGGGGGGCCACGGTCAGCTGACGTTCCCCTGCCACACTGTTGGGAAGTAACCTCCGGAGAATAGGAGCCAAGAGGCTCTCGAGGCCGGACGCTGGGGCGAGCAGGGGCCGTGGGCACCCTCTGAGGCAGCAGCCGGCCCTGCCTCCCGCCCGCGGCTGTGGACGCAGCGCCTGGGAGCTGTGTGGCCGGGAGGCTGGGCGGTTTGACTGCCCGCAGCAGCGGCGCGAGACCTAGCGGGAGACCCCGCCGTGGGCCAGCAGGCGGGGGTTTCCCGGGGTTCTCCAGAGAAGTCGTCCTGGCGCCCTTTGGGGCTCGGCTCCCGCACAGCCAGTGGGGCCGCCGTGCGCGCTGGGGGGGGCACAGGCGAGGCCCTGGCGGGAGCTCTGGGCACACAGGGCTGGCCCTGCACGCGTGGTGAGCCCGCGGCGCCCCGAGCGCCCGGGCTGGGGGGCTGGGGGGCCGCCGCCTGGAGGAGCCCGGGCGCGGGAGACTCCCGAGGGAGGGGGGGCCGTGCGGGGAGGGGGCTGGGCGCTGGCCCTCGGCGGGTGAGCGCGCGGGGGGCTGCGGGGCCGAGCACGGCAGCGCCGGGCCCTGACGCGCCGCTCGGGCGGGCTCCCGCGTGGGGGGCGCGGGGCTGGGGGGCGGGCAGGGCGGACGCGGGCCCTCCCTGGCGCCGGCCCGCTGTGGGCCTGGTGCTGCGGGGCCCGGGCTGGGGGGCGCGCGGTGGCCGCTCCCCGCGGCCGTCCTGACGGGCGCTCTGGCGAGCCGCGCAGCCCCCCTCCGTGTCCCTCGACAGCCGCGCGCCCCCTTGCGCGGGGTCGCGCCCGCCTCGCCGCGGGCACCTCGGACGCCGCGGGCGGGCCCTGGTCCAGCCCCCACCCCGGGGGCTCGGGCGCGGCGTGGCCCTCCCCCCGCGGGACCTGAGGCCGCGGCCGGGGCTCCCTGTGCCGGCGCGGGGCGCGGGCGGGCGCCCTCCCTCCCGACGGCCCGGTCTGTAACCTCGGCCTGGCGCTTGCACATCAATTTCAGCCCGTTTCCCCCTTTTTTTGCTGGAAAGCGGCGCTGCTACTCACGGGGATCACACGCGATGTGCGGGCGTGTCAGGCGAGAGGGTCCAGGGATGGGCGGGGTCTCCCCTCCCGAGCCGGGGTGTCCGCCGCTGGGTCACCGCGCGGCTCCGGGGGCTCCCAGGGACCGGAGTTCTCTCTGCAGCAGTTGTGACGAGTCTTTCCTTCATCTCGCGCTGATAGAGGGCTCCGGAACGGACTCTGCAACTATTTCGAATGTTGCCTCCGAGGGAGCCCGCGCTGGCGGTGGCCTCCCTCCCGCGCCCGGCGCCCGGTCCTGCGGGGGCAGGGGTCGCCCTCCCGCTGTGGTCTTGCCTGGACCTCCCGATCGTTTCCTTAAACTCTCTCCACGGCTCTGCTCTCTCTCTCGGGGTCCCCAGGACGGGGTCATCTCCACGGGCGCTGTTCTCATTGTTCTCTCTCCTGTTGGAGTCTTGTGTTCACCAGCATTGCGTTTTCAAGCCCTTTAGTTCTCCCCATTCTTCCGTCCATCCGCTCCGGAGGGGCCCTTACCTGTGTTTTTAAAATCAGCTGTAGGGGCCTCCCGGGTGGCACAGCGGGTTGAGCGCAGCGCTGTGAAGCTGTCCACGGCCTCTGCAGCACAATTCCCGGCCGGCCAGGGAGATTCCCACATGGCGCGCAGACCTCTCCTGCCGCCCGCTGCTCCCCTCAGCAGTGTCCTTCGGTCCTTCTGCCTGCTCTGCTCCCCGCTCTGGCTCTGGTGGATTCTCTCACCCTCCCATGCATCTGGCCTGTACCCCAGTGCCTGTATAAATAAATAAATCTTTTTAAAAAATCAGCTGTAGTGTGTGCAAGAAAAGTAGGATAGGGCCGCCTTGGTGGTGCTGGAGTTAAGTCTCAGCACTGTAAAGCTATCTCCAGCCACTGCAGCACGAGTGCAATCCCTGGCCAGGGAGCTGACCCACCTGGCACAGTAGGCCTTTCTTGTCTCCCTGCTGCTCCCCTCAGCAGTGGATTTCAGTCAGTCTACCTGTTCTGCTCCCCGCTTTGTCTCTGGAGAGCCTTATCAACCCCCACCACCACCACACACACACCTCTGACCTGCACCCCAGCTCTTGTATGCATAAATAAAATACATCTTAAAAAAAAAAAAAAAGAAAAGTAGGGCCTCCCCTGGTGGCACAGGCGGTTGAGCACCGTGCTGTGAAGCTGTCTGGAGCCTCTGCAGCACCGGTTCCATCCAGGCCGGCGAGGGTCCCACAAGGCGCAGCACACTTCTCCTGTCTCCCCGCTGCTCCCCTCAGCAGTGTGTTTTAGTAGATCTGCCTGTTCTGCTCCCCACTCTGTCTCTGGGGAGTCCTCCCACCCCTGCAACTCTGGCCTGTACCCCAGTTCTTGTGTGCATCAATAAAAAAAAAAATCTTAAAGAGAAACTGAACCAAAATCAAACTTTCTAAGAAAACAGAGGGCTATCCCTTCATGTCACCAAAAACTCAAGAAAAGAAAAACAAGATGTGGTTGGACTTTATTAAAATTAAAGACTTGGGCCTCCCTGATGGCACAGGTGGTTGAGCATGGCGCTGTGAGGCTGTCCGCAGCCTCTGCAATGCCGGTTCGATCCTCGCCAGCCTCGGAACAACCCACATGGCAAGCAGACCTCACCTGTCTCACCTGCTGCTCCCCTCAGCAGTGTATTTTGGTCGCCTGCCTGTTCTGTTCCCCACTCTGTCTCTGGTGAATCCTCTCACCCTCCTGCTGGCCTGTTCCCCAGTTCTTGTATAAATGAATAAATACATCTTAAAAAAAAAAGAAAAGTAGGATATGTATTTTCAGTAAAATGCAGTATGTACAAGCAGGTATGAAGAATAGAAGTGCATCTTTGTTGACAGACATGACAGTGATATTGTTGTAAATTAAAATTGGCTGCTTTTAAAGAGAAGAGTATAAGAAACAGTAAAATGTACATAGAAAGTTTAGTAGAAGTGGGCCTCCCTGGTGGCTCAAGGGGTTAAGACACAACCTATGAAGCTATCTGCAGCCTCCGCAGCATGAGTTCGATCCCCGGCTGGCCAGAGAGCAACCCATATGGCGCAGCAGACCTCTCCTGACATGCCCGCTGCTAACCTCAGCAGTGTACTTCTGTCTCTGGTGAATCCTGTCACCCCTCACACTTGTGGCCTATACCCCAGCCCTTGTATGCATAAATAAATCTTTTTTAAAAAGGTTAGTAGAAGAAAAAATTTGGGGAAAGGAATTTTACGTGCGATTAAAATTGCTAAGACATCAATTCTAAGATCAAGGTGCACTAGTGCAAAATTACAATTTGTCTTTCTTTGTGCAAAAGGAGTTTTCTTAGCCTATTCATTTGTCCTCAGTAAGAAACTGTTAACAAGGTTTTTCTTAAATAATCTGCTAAGAAAGAAAATATTTTGTGTTTTCTTAAAAGTTTTTTTTTTTAAAGATGTATTTATTTATACAAGCACTGGGTACCGTCAGAAGCGCGGGAGGGTGAGGGAATTCACCAGAGCCAGAGCGGGGAGCAGAGCAGGCAGGGGGACCGAGGCACACCGCTGAGGGGAGCCGCGGGCGGCAGGAGGGGTCTGCGCGCCATGCGGGACCCTCGCTGGCGGCCGGGGATCCAACCCGCGCTGCAGAGGCTGCGGCAGCTTCCACCCAGCGCTCGCCGCGGCGCCCCCGGGAGGCCCTGCACTTGTTCTTCTTAAAACAATCCCAAGATGGGCCGCCGCGGGGGCGCGGGCGGCCGGGCACGGCGCTGCGCCTGACCAGGGTCCTTGGTCTCCGCTTCCCAGCTGCACCTCGGCTTGCAGCCTCCGGGGCCTGTGTCCGCGACGCTGCCCAGCAGGCCCAGGTCCCGCGGAGGGACGCCAGGGTTCCGCCCGGGCGGTGGGCCCGCCGCGAGCGTCGAGCGTCGGGCCAGGCCGGGGCGCCAGCCCCAGCTGCGGGTCCTGCGGCCCTGCCCAGGGCTTCAGGGGCAGGACCAATGTCGTGCGCCTCACGGCCCCGCCCCACTCCACGCGCGCCCTGTGCCTGCCCGCGGGCCCCAAGACTGCGCTCTGCCCGCCCGCGCGCCCGCGCCCCCCCCAGACTCCGCCTCCGTAACAGGCCCGCCCACCCCCGCCCAGACTCCGCCTCCGCTCCCAGCCCCGCCCACCCACGCCCCGTGCCCCCAGGGCCCTCTCCAGGCCCCGCCCCGCCCAGACTCCGCCTCCGCTCCCAGCCCCGCCCACCCACCGCCCCGTGCCCCCAGGGTCCTCTTCCCGGCCCCAACCCAGACTCCGCCTCCACACCCCGCCCCACGCTGGCTCCGCCCCTTGCCCGCCGGGCTCCGCCTTCGCGTCCCACCCCCGCGCCACTAGGCGGCACCAAGGCTCTGCCTCCACGCCCGGCCCCGCCCCCGCGCGGGCTCGGTCCCCGAGCGCCCAGGCTCCTCCTCGGGCTCGGCGGCCCCAGCCCCGCCTCCTCCCTCCGGCTCCACCGGGCTCGCATCCGCTCCCGGCCCAGGCTCCGCCCCTGTCCTTGCCCTGGCCCCACCCCCCGCCCCGCCCGCCCGCGCTCCCCGCTCTCGCGAGAGGGAGCGCCAGTGCCGCCGCGGGGGCCGACGGGAGCGGGGGCCGCGCTGAAGAGGGCCAAGATGGCGGCGGCGGCGGCGGCTTCGCTTCGCGGGGCGGTGCTGGGCCCGCGCGGCGCGGGGATGCCGGGCGCGCGCGCGCGGGGCCTGCTGTGCGGCGCGCGGCCCGGGCAGCTCCCGCTGCGGGCGCCCCAGGTGAGCCCGGGCGGCCCCGGCCGCCGCGCGGCCCCGCAGCCCGTGAAGGTCACGGCGGGGCGCGCGAGTCCGGCGGCGCGCGAAGCTGGCCTCGCCCCGGGCCCGCGCCGTTCGGGCTCCCGCGCCTGCGGGCCGCGGCGGCGGGCGGCGCGGCCGCTCCTCGGGCGGCGGGGACGCCCTGCGGGGCGCGGGGCTCGGGGCGGCGGCGGGCGCGCGGGCGGGCGCGGGGCCGGCCCCGGTGCAGACGGGCGCGCCCCGCCGTGACCTCGGGGTCCGGCCGGCGCGTGACCTTGGCGCGGTCGCGGGCCCAAGGGCGCCGGCGTCGTGCGGGCGCTGAGCGCGGCTCTTGCAGGCGGCGTCCCTGTCGTCGAGGCCCGGCCTGCCCCGGGGCCGCAAGGTGCTGCTGTCGGCGCTGGGCGTGCTGGCGGCGGGCGGCGCGGGGCTGGCGGCGGCGCTGCACTCGGCCGTGAGCGCCAGCGACCTGGAGCTGCACCCCCCGGCTTCCCCTGGTCCCACCGCGGCCCCCTGTCGTCGCTGGACCACACCAGGTGTGGGCGGGGGCGTGTCCGGCGGGCGGGGCGGGCGCCGCCTCCGTGCGCCTAACCCTGGCCCTCTGCGCAGCATCCGGAGGGGCTTCCAGGTGTACAAGCAGGTGTGCTCCTCCTGCCACAGCATGGACTACGTGGCCTACCGCCACCTGGTGGGCGTGTGCTACACGGAGGAAGAAGCCAAGGCGCTGGCCGAGGAGGTGCGGGCCGGCGGTGGAGGACGGGGGGGGCTCCCGCTGTGGTGGACGGGTGGACACCAGGTCTGTGACCGGCTCTTGGTGGCAGGTGGAGGTACAGGACGGCCCCAATGAGGATGGGGAGATGTTCATGCGGCCAGGGAAGCTGTCTGACTACTTCCCCAAGCCATACCCCAACCCCGAGGCCGCTAGAGCAGCTAACAATGGGGCGCTGCCCCCCGACCTCAGCTACATCGTGCGAGCTAGGTAGGTGGGCCACCCCCCGGCCAGCGGGGGGCGGGGAGGCTGGCCTGGTGTCAGGAACTGGCCCTTGCTCGGTGCAGGCACGGCGGCGAGGACTACGTCTTCTCCCTGCTCACGGGCTACTGCGAGCCGCCCACTGGGGTGTCGCTGCGGGAAGGCCTCTACTTCAACCCGTACTTTCCCGGCCAGGCCATTGGTATGGCTCCTCCCATCTACAACGAGGTCCTGGAGTTTGACGATGGTGAGAGGCTCCACCCCGGGGTGGGCAGGCTGGGTCCATTTCCCGATGTTCTTGGGCCCACGTGGACAGCACCTGCCTGCTGGAGCCCCCTGTAGCCCGGGCCCCCCTGTGGTGGGGTGGGGTCCCATTCCTTCGGACATGTTGAGCAGCTTCTTGGGACGCTCCCAGGGTCACCCCACGGTGGGCAGTGGCCCCCTCGGACAGCCCTCACCCACTTGCCCTTGGCTTAGGCACCCCAGCAACCATGTCCCAGGTAGCCAAAGATGTGTGCACTTTCCTGCGCTGGGCGTCTGAGCCAGAGCACGACCATCGCAAACGCATGGGGCTCAAGGTAAGGGCCGGGGCACAGCGGGCATGGCGAAGGGCTGGGGGCTGGGCAGGGTCTGTGGTGCCTTCTCCTGAGCATGCCTCCCCCCAGATGCTGATGATGATGGGCTTGCTGCTGCCGCTGATCTACGCCATGAAGAGGCACAAGTGGTCTGTTCTCAAGAGCCGGAAGCTGGCCTATCGGCCACCCAAGTGACCTCGCCCGATGCTTGTCTGCTGTCCTGCCTAAGTGGGCCCTTAGCCAAGGAGCCACCCTGGGCCTCTGAGGCCTCAGCGGGCCCTCTCCACTGAGCCCCTCTTTCTCTGGGACATGAGGGGAGGGGCGGGAGATCAGGCTCTAACTCCAGATTCTTCAGCCCCCACCATGGGAATAAATTAAGTTTCTCAAAATACACTCTTTAGCCATGGCTTCGGGGAGTGTGGGTGCGCAGGGGATTCTGGGACTGTGACTCGACTTCAAAACTCTGGGAGGCGGTGGCCGGCTACCCCCGGCGTGGGACCACCTGGTTAGAGGGGAGAGGGCCTGGTCCTGCCTGGGAACCTGCTGATATGGTCAGCCAAATATCCACCCGAGGGCAAAGAGAACCCGAGGCAGCATCTCTACAGGGGCAGAGCCTGGCCTCGAGTGGTTGCAAAAGCTGTTCTGGTGTTTGGGGCCAGGTAGTGGCTGGAGAGGAGGGAGACCATGGACGGCCTGCACCTGCCATGCCTCCCAGCTGGACAGCTAGAGGTGCTGTCCACCGACCAGGGACACAAGGTGTGTGGGGGGGTCCCCAGATACGACCTGTTTCTAGCAACCCGCAGCACAGCCAGGGTGTGGGGCCAAATAGCCTGGCGGTGGGCAGTGGCTGAGGGGCATGGCCTTAGCAGCTCAGGGCACCCGCTTTCCAAGCTTTTTTCATCCCCAGGAAGAGTGTGCAGGGGAGAGCGTGATCCAGGCTAGAGCAACGCAGGGCAGTGGTGGACAAAGTCCAGGAAGAACAAGGGTAGGGCACGAAGGGGTGTGCCCGCGCGGGCGCAGCCAGGGTCCCACAGCCCTTGGGGTCATGCTCCTCAGGAGCCCCGGCCAGTGAGCCGCACGGGGTCACACTCTGCACACAGGCGCTCTGGCTCAGGAGTGGCTTTAATGGCCTCCGCCAGCCCGGCCAGCCCTCGGAGGCAGTCAGCAGAGCTTCCCCGCCACGTTCAGCCCGGGGTCCAAGGGCCTCGGGCCTGGGAGGGAAGGGCCGTCCTCTCTCCTTGTGACCTGGGGTGGGGGGAGATGGGTCGTTACTCCTGCTCCACGCCCTGTCCCCAAACCCTGCCGGTCCCCTGGTACCTTCAGCAGCTGCTGAGTGGGGGCTGCAGGAAGGGGGTCCTGGATGCAGGGCTTCTGGGCGCTACACATCTCGCAGCCAGGCCGGCCCGGGGCGTTGATGAAGGTGCAGGAAGAGCAGGCCCAGCCGGCCTGGGGGGCGGGGACAGACGCTGCAGCGCAACCCTGCTGGTCCAGTGCCCACAGCACCCAGCCCTCTGGACCCGGGCCCCTGCCTACCTGGGGGGGGTTGGGGGGACTGGAGTTGGGCGGCTGAGGGGTGCAGGGCGGCCCTGATGACTGAAAGAACAGGCGGCCTAGGCCCCCGCGTGTCTTTGGTGCCCGCCGAGGGCTGCATCCTAGGGGGAGGGATGGGACTCAGCTTCGGATGGCACCCCCCCACTCCCCCCTTGCAAGCCTGGACTGACCTGGGGCTTCTTGAGGGGCTGAGAGCAGGTAGAGGAAAGCAGGGTCCCCGTCTCGCCTGACCCCGTAGGAGGCGAGGCTGCGCTCGGGGACACACAGGCACTGCCCGATGACCCAGCACTGCACGGCCGGCGGGAAGCCCAACTCCGAGAACACCTGGGCAGACGGCAGCGTCAGCAGGGTCCACAGCCCCCACCCAGCAGGGCCCCCGGGCCCCGTGCCCACCTGGTCCTGGAGGGCAGCGACGGTGCAGTGTGGGTACACCTGCAGCGGGACGTGGGCGGAGGACGCGGCATCTTCCACGGTGACCTGAAGTCTGCGCCACAGTGTGGTCAGGGAGGGTGGCGGTCTGGGGCCAGGGACAGGGCTTGGGGGTGGGAGGAGGTCCAGGCCTCACCTGATGGGGCCAGCAGGGAAGCAGGCCTCCTGCAGCTGGATGCTGAGAGCCACATGATGGTGGGCGAGGACAGCTGCTGCTTGGGCTGCCCCCTTCTTGTCCCCACCCTCGATGGCCCGGGTCAGCCGCCCCGCCAGGTCTTCTGCGGGAAGGAGGAGCCATGCAGATGGGCGAGGGCCGCTCCCTCCCCAACCCCCGTCACCCGCCTTTACCTTTCTCCAGTGAGTCTAGACTCCAGGGCGGGTCTGCCTTGGGCAGGGGCACCTTGGGTAGCGGCACTTCAGAGGAACTGGGAGGGGAAGCAGGGCCCACCTCCCAGCCCAGGGCTGCGTGAGGGCTGTCACTGCCTAGGAGGGAAGAGGTGAGGTGGGTGCTGGACTCCCAGGAGCCGGCCCCCAGCTGACTGAGCCCCCAGCTGACTGAGCCCCCAGGCTTTATTCTGAGCTCAGCTTCCAGCACCTTTGCCTCCTCTGCCCTGACTGCACCTGGGCCCCGGCTGATCCCTCAGAGCTGCAGCTGGCCAACCCTTGGGCCCAGGAGTCCTTTTGGGCCCATCTGCCCACTCCTTATGCCCCTTCCCAGAGACTCCCACAGGCCCTGTCTGCCAGTGAGGGATGTCCCCACAGCCCTGCAGAGAACCAAGGCCGGGCCTCAGGAGCCTGTCCCTTCCTACCCACCAGTAGCCCTGCAGGGGCCTCATCGGCACAGGCCACCCCAAGTTGCAGGCCACCAGCTGTCTCTACAGAAGGGGGTGCTGCTGTCTGCCCCACCTTGCTGCTCCTGAGACACCCGCAGGTGCTGCTGCAGCTGAAAGCCCCACTCCGGCCCTGGGCTCTGAGGGGGTCTGGGCTCCCAAGCACTCAGTGCCAGGCCTCTGAGGAGCCCCGAGGAACCCCAACGATCCTATGCACTCTTCATCTCGGCTTCTGCACCTGCTGCCCCCTGGTCACGAGACGCAGGTGTGCTCTGCTGCCACCGGCACCCTCTCCCCGCCCGCCTGTCCTCTCCCCCGCGCAGGGCCCCATCTACTGTGTCTCCCCTGCGGAGACACGGGCCGCGCGGGCAGGGGGGACAGGCTGCCTCCCGTCCTGCCCCAGGATCCGGCTCTGGCCGGGGCCCTTCTCTCGCTCTTTTCCAGACCCCAGCTCGCCGAGGTGGGCCCCGCTCTGCGCTACCACCCTCCCCCGCGTCCGCTTTCCCCAGGACGACACGCGCCGGCGCCCGCGTGAGCACTGACCGTGCTGCCCCTCCACGGCGGCGCCTCGGACCAGGGCTGCCCAGCGCTGAGCGTCCTGAGGGTTGGGGAAGTGGAGGCTGAGCGCCCCCGGGCCCCCGGGCGGAGGCTGCAGCTCGTGCTGGCTGGGGCCGCGGACGGTGTAGGAGACCGACTCCAGGGGCCACTCCACTCCGACCTGCGGGGGACACGCGCTCAGTGCCGCCGCGCCCGCGGGCCCCGCGCCGGACACCCGCGCGCCGAGCGGAGCGGGCGGCACTCACCGCCCCGGGCCCCGCGCCCAGCAGCTCCAGCCGGAAGCGCCCGGCCGCGCGGGGTCCGCGCTCAGCTGCAGCCTCCGCAGCTGCGCCTCGGCGTCCGGGCCCGCGCCCAGGGGCCGCACCGCGGCGTCCACGGCCAGGAGCACGGCGGCCGAGCCCGAGCCCGAGCCCGGGGCCGCCGCCGCCCCGCCCGCCGGCGGCGCCATGTCCGGTCCGCTCTCGGCCGGGTCCTCCGAGCCGCTTCCGTGCGCCCGGCCGCCGAGCGCCTCCGCCGGCCGGAAACCCAGGCCGCGAACCTGGGGTTCCGGCACGCGCCGCTACGGACCGAGCCCGAGCCCCCCGCTTTGCCCAGAGGGACGCGGCCCCAGGACGCCCGGACACCGGCAGGCCAGGCTGGGCCTGGAGGCCGGCACGCCGGGGCGGTCAGGGGCGGGGGCGCAGGCACGGCGGGAGGCGGGGAGGCGGGCGTCGGCCCTCGGCCCCGGAGGCTCGGGCGGGACCCGCGCCGGAACCCGGGCCTTCGGGGTAGGGGCGAAGAGGGGCCGGGCCAATGAGCGCCAAGGAGGAGGGCGGGCTCCACGCCGAGATGAGTGACGGGCAGGGCCCACAGCCAGTAGGAGTAGCGACAGCGGCTGAGTGGCGGCATCGCCCCCAATGGCTGCCCGCGCTCTGGATCCCCGCCGCGGGAGCGGGCCATTCAGGGGCGTAGGGCCGGGCCTTGCGGACGCTTGTTGTTGTCCGGCCGAGGGAGGCAGAGGTCGCTGGCTCGTTCGCTGGGCGGTCTGTGCGGTCGGCGGGCAGGTCGGTCGCGGTCGGCGGGCGCCGTGCAGGGGCGAGGCTATGTCGCGGTGGCAGCCCGGACGGGCCGGCGGGGCCGGGAGTAACGGGACGTCGCCGCGGAGCTTCCCCCGGATACAGTGCGGCCCGAGCGGAGGCTGCGGCGCCGCCCTCCGGTCCTGAGGAGCCCGCGAGCCCCGGAGTCCGCACCGCCTTCGCACCGGCACCGGCGCCGCCCGGCCCGGCCCGGCCCGGCCCGATTGAGCCCAGCCAAGCAGGTGGGTGTCTGGCTGTGCCCGGCGCCGGCTCGGGGCTCCGGGACTACGGCCCCCAGCAGGCCTCGCGCCGCCGCGCGTGCGCACCCGGCGCGCTGCCCTCTGGGACTTGTAGTTCTCCGCGGACGGGCCCTGCGGGGTCGGGCGCCCACTCGGTTCGTTGGCGCCCAGAGAAACTAGGTGCACCTGTGGAGACCAACGGGGGAGCCTGTGGGTTGCCCCTTCCCCCGCTAGGGGCCGCGTCCAGGTGACCGCCGGCCCGAGCCCGACGCGCTGCGGTTCCCACCCCGGCCGAGAAGGCGGGCCGCTGCGGGGCTGCAGGAGTCACTGCTCGCCGCGGGCTCAGTGACCTCATGGAGCAGGGGAGCCTTTCCGTCGCCTGGGGGGTGTCGAGGCTAAACCGGCAGCCCCAGGCTGAGCAAGAGCCCCAAGGGCCCCCAATGCAGCCGCGGGACTTGAGGGGGTGCAGGGGGCGGGGCTCAGGGGCGGGGCTGTAATGTGCAGCCTCCTGTAACAGGACTTCCCCCCTCCAGCCTGGCCAGCCTGCCCGCTCCACTTAGGGAGGAGGGTTGAAGGAGGAGCTCTGGGGGCCAGGTGCCCACTGACTGTCCCGTCCTCAGGCCGCACCAGCCCCGAAGAGCACAGCACCCCTTCGCCAAGGACATGAAGCTGTTGGAGAATTCCAGCTTCGAGGCCATCAACTCGCAGCTGACCGTGGAGACTGGTGACGCCCACATCATTGGCAGGTGAGGCTGGGGCTCTAGGGACAGTATCTCAGGTGACACAGTGGTGGCCGCAAGCCCAGTCCGCAGCATGACATGCCCTATGGCCTGCTTGTGCCTGTAGGATCGAGAGCTACTCCTGCAAGATGGCGGGGGACGACAAGCACATGTTCAAGCAGTTCTGCCAGGAGGGCCAGCCGCACGTGCTGGAGGCGCTGTCCCCGCCCCAGACCTCGGGCCTCAGTCCCAGCAGGTGAGCCAGGTGGAGCCTGCCGTGCCCGGCTGCAGGGCAGCCGCTGCTGACTCTTCTCTCCACAGGCTGAGCAAGAGCCAAGGCGGCGAGGACGAGGGTCCCCTCAGCGACAAGTGTAGCCGCAAGACCCTCTTCTACCTGATCGCCACGCTCAACGAGTCCTTCCGGCCCGACTATGACTTCAGCACAGCCCGAAGCCACGAGTTCAGCCGGGAGCCCAGCCTCAGCTGGGTGAGGGCCGGGCGGGGGAGGGCGCCCGCAGCCCCACCGCCGTCCCCACTGCCCCCTTCCCGTGGCCCCCCCCCTGCCCAGCCCCCACTGTGACTGCTCCAGGTGGTGAACGCCGTCAACTGCAGCCTGTTTTCTGCCGTGCGGGACGACTTCAAGGCTCTGAAGCCGCAGCTGTGGGACGCGGTGGACGAGGAGATCTGTCTGGCCGAGTGCGACATCTACAGGTGGGCGGCGTCCCTGTGGGCACCCCAGGCGCATGCTGGGGCGCCCCTCACACCCCACCCGCCCCGCCCCCAGCTACAACCCGGACCTGGACTCGGACCCTTTCGGGGAGGATGGCAGCCTCTGGTCCTTCAACTACTTCTTCTACAACAAGCGGCTGAAGCGCATCGTCTTTTTCAGCTGCCGTTCCATCAGGTGGGCCTGTGCGCCGCCCTCCCCGACACCCCCTGTGGGCTCCGTCGCAGCCGAGGGGTGGGCGGTCCTAAGACTGGCTCCCCCATGTGCTGCAGCGGATCCACCTACACGCCCTCGGAGGTGGGCAACGAGCTGGACATGGAGCTGGGAGAGGAGGAGGAGGGGAGCGGAGGTGGCGGCAGCGAGGGCGCACCCGAGGGGACCGGTGCCGCAGAGGAAGACAGGTGCCCATGCTGGTGGCGGCCGGGTCCTTGTTGCCAGGCTGGGCTGGCAGGGCGGGGTCTCCTCTGGGTTTTCCCACTTACTGTCACCTGCCTCTGCCCAGGGTCCCCGTGATCTGTATGTGAGGGGCAGGAGCAGAGGCCCCAGCTTCACCCAGCTTCAACAGGCGCCTGGTCCTGCCCCGGGACGGCCCCAGGACCTCCCCAGCTGCCGGCGGGGCCTGGCACAGCCACAGCCGCACAAGGACGTGCCCGCCTAGCCCTTTGGCTGCAGCCTGTGGATGTCCACTCACCCCACTGGGTCCTGTTGTCCTCCCTTGATTGGACGGGCCAGCACAGGCCTGCCCCGGAACTGACACAGCAGGGGCAGCTGAACCCCAGAGTTTATTTTTGTATTTTGTACTGGGCCAGGCCTGGGTCTGTACACTCCGGCCCAAAGGGCCCAAGACCCGGCAAGCAGGCCCCAGTGGTCATCCACCCAGGCTTGGGCTGCCCGGCGCCCGCCTGGACCCCTTTCCTGCCCGCCGGGCCGCGTGCACTGAGTGTCACTTTGCTGCAGCTCGTTTGTTTCCAATAAAAGTTTCGTGACTTACCGGGAGCCTGCTCTTGCAGCGCGCGTGGGGGCGGGGCGGAGGGGGGCGGGGCCGGCGTCGGCCCGTCACCTAGCAACGGCGGGCCTGTGGGCTGTTGAGCAGCCTTGGCCTGGACCCTCCGCGTAAATGGAGCCGGAAGTGGTGGGTGCAAACGTTTCCTTCTCGGCGGGAGACGGCAGCCTGTATGACGCTGATGACTGTGACATCCCGGACCCGGGGGTGCCCCCGGAAAAGAGCGGTGAGCGGGCTGGGCCCAGCTGCCCAGGGGCTGCCGCCGTGCCCCCTCCCAGCGGGCCTCGGGGGCCCTGGCCACCCCCCCCACCCCCGCCGGCCCGCTGCCCAGCCACGGCGTGACAGCGCCCCACCGCCCCCCGCAGAGCCGTTCGCGAAGCCGCTCCTGGGCCTTTTCACCAGGAGCCGTGGGTGGCAAAGCAAGAGCCTGCGGGACCGCGCCCGCACCCTGTGGCTGCTGCTGCGCGTCGGCCTGCGCAGCTACGTGGAGAAGGTGTGCTCTGCTCAGGCCCTCCGCTGCCCCCTTTCGCGTCCCCTCCCCTGCACTGGCCGCTGGGGCTCTGGGCCTCCCCCAGCAGGTGCTCTGCCCCAGCTCCGCCCCATTGACCGCAGGAGAAGAGAGAGGAGCTGCGGGCCCGGCGCCTGACCCACGGGCTGGAGCCCCTGCGCTGTCTGGCGGTGGCAGCTGGCCTGAGGGCCGTGGCGCAGGACCTGGCGGGCCAGCGCTTCGTGGTGCTAGATGGTGCAGGCGGCCTGCACCTGCACAGACAGGACGGCTGGATGCTGAAGAAGCTGTCGGCTCCTGTGGCCCTCACTGGGCTGGCGGCGGTGGGGGCCCCACTGGGTGCAGTGAGCCGCTTTGTGGGCTGGGGCCCCGTGGGGTTGGCCATGCTGCGGCCTGACCTCAGCCTGCTGTGGCTGAGCCAGCCAGGGGTGGGCATGGTGGCGGGCCATGAGCCCACCTGCTGCCTGCCGGTGCCCTACCTGGGTCTGCTGGTGGTGGCAGAAGCAGGCGGCACCCTGGCCCTCTGGAAGTTCCGTTTAGGGGGCCGCCGCCTGGTGCCATGTGGGTCACCCTTAGAGCCACCACCAAGCCTCCCAGGGACACTCACGCGTCTGGCTCTGGGACCCCCGGCTCCCCACCATGCCGCACGCTGCTTTATGGCCTATGGCTCCTCCGTGCTCACCTTTGATCTGCACACCTGGGCTCTCACAGATGTGCGGCGGGATCTGCACAAAACGTGAGGGGGCTGGGGATGTGGAGCAGGTGATCTGGACGGGGAGGTGGGCCTGCATGCAGTGGTGCTCAGCACCCCATGCCTCCTCTGTGCCCAGCACCATCTCCGACCTGGCGTACTGTGGGGAGGTCGAAGCCATGGTGACGGCGTCCCGGGACAGTACCGTGAAGGTCTGGGAGGCTGACTGGCAGATCCGGATGGTGTTTGTGGGACACACAGGTGCACCAAGCCACGGAGGCTCTGGGGCCTTCGCCCCTGCCCGCTCCCCCGGCCCTTTCTCCCCCTCCTCTTCCGCCTTGAGCTCTGGGCATTCCTGAACCTCCACCCGCCCTAACCAGACTTCTGACTGCTGGGCAGTCTGGCCGGAGGGCTCCTTCCCTTGATCCCACGGAGTGACCTGCACTCTCCCTCAGGCCCTGTGACCTGCCTGGCAGTGCTCCCAAACTCGGGCCTCCTGCTGTCGGCCTCCCAGGACGGGACCTTGCGCACGTGGGACCTGCAGGCTGCTGCGCAGGTGGGCGAGGTGGCACTGAGCTACTGGGGTCACGACGGGCCCTCAGGGCTGGTGAGCAGCCTGCTGGCCCCTGCCAGCACCGGCTGGCCAGTGATGTCCTTGCGTGCCAGCAGCGTGGAGCTGTGGCGCCTGAGCGAGCTGTACTCACTGCTGGCGCAGCTGTCGGCACCGATCCTCCACCTGCAGGTTGCACCCACCCTGCCCACACCCTTGGACCCGCCCCTGCCCACGCGGCTTGTCTGCGCCTGCGCCGACGGCTCGGTCTACCTGGTGTCTGTGGCCACCGGGAAGACGGTGAGCGCGCTGCTGCTGGAGCCCGAGGACCGCGCAGCCGCGGTGGCCTACTGCCTGCCGTGGGAGGCCCTGTGGCTGCTGACGTGCGCGGGCCACCTGGTGTGTGCCAACGCGGCGCGCTGCCCCATGCGCGTGCTGCACCGCGTGCCCGCGCCCCCGCCCCCGCGCCCCGGCCCTGCTCCCTGCACCTCTACAGCCACCTCAGGGACGCCAGCAGCGCGCGCGCCTCCTGGGAGATGGCGCACCGGCCGCGGGGCGAGCTGTGTCTCGGTGACAAGGCCGGGCCCTGGGAAGACAAGAACCGGTGGGTGCCGGGGCCGCGGAGGGCCGGCGGGCGGCGGGCGGGCGGGCGGCGGGCCCGGCCAACGCGCCGTCGCCGCAGGTTCCTGCCCGTGGTGGGGCACACGGACGGCGCGCTGTCGGTGCTGGGGGGCGCTCCCCGAAGCCGGTCTTCCGCGTGGAGGCGCACGGCCCGGGCCCCGTCACGGCCATCGCGTCCACCCGGAGCAGCGTCGTGTCCTCGGGTGGGTAGCCCGCCGCGCCCCGGGGCCCGCCTGGGAGGCCCTGGCGCCCGCCCCGCGTCCAGCCCGCCCGCGCGCCCGCCCGCCCGCCCGCCCGCAGGAGGAGACCTGACGGTGAAGGTGTGGCGGGTCTTCCCCTACGCGGAGGAGAGCCTGAGCCTGCTGTGCACCTTCGCCTCCTGCCACCCGGCCACCATGCTCTGCGCCCTGGGGCCGCGCGTCACCGTGGCCTTCGAGGACCCGGACAGCGCCACCTACGGGCTGGCGCAGTTCAGCCTGGACCGCGGCCCCCGCTGCGACCACCGGCCCCAGGACGACCCCACAGACCACATCACAGGTGACGGGCGGGGCGGCGGGCACAGCGGGCGCCACACCCCGCGCGGGGCCTGACCCTGAGCCCCGCCCCAGGCCTCTGCTGCTGCCCCGCGCTCAAGCTGTGCGCCAGCGCCGGCCTGGACTGCGCGGTCCGCATCTGGACGGCGGAGAACCGCCTGCTGCGGTGGGCGGGGCCTGCGGGGGCGGGGCCTGGAGTGGGGGCGGGGCCTGGAGTGGGGGCGGCGGGGGCGGGGCCTGGAGTGGGGCCGGTTGGGGCCGGGCGTGGGAGGGGCGGGGGGGGGGCCGGACGGGGCGGGGCCCACGGGCAGCCGGTCCGGTTTTCCGACCTTCGCTCCCACCAGAGACTAAGGCTGGGCAGGGGAGAGGGACAGAGAGCCTGGCTCCTCCTGTGCCTCAGTTTCCCACCCTGTGAAGCAGGGACTGGGACTCTCGCCCCGACGCCCCCCAGGCTCCTGCAGCTCAATGGCGCCCCGCAGGCCCTGACCTTCTGCAGTAACGCTGGAGACCTGGTGCTGGCGATCGGTTCCCGCCTCTGCCTGGTGTCCCACTGGCTCTACCTGCCTACGTCCTACCTGGTGAAGGTGCAGTGGGCGCAGGGTGGGCACGTGGGGCTGCTGCGGGCAGACGAGGCTCTGCACAGGGCTCCAGGCTGCTTTTCCCCCTCAGAAGCTGCACGAGGAAGTCCCTGAAGTGGTGGATGACCCTCCACTGCCGCTGACTGGCCAGGAGTCGCTGCCCCCTGCCCAGCTGCAGAGGCTCGCTCACCTGCACGGGGCGGCCAGCCTCAGGTCCGCTGCAGGCCTGCCTGCTGTCCTGGGAGCTGCCCCACTCTTCTGGGCCTCGCCCTGGCTTCATGAGGTGCTGGCTGCTGGCCCCTCTGGCCACCACTCTGTGCCAGCCTGGCACTGCACTCCCGCTGTGTGCTGGACCCTGCCAGGAGCCTGGCCATCCTGGGCCCTGGGCCCCACTCTGCCCGCTACATGGGTAATGCACCCATGACCCCACCTCTGTGCCTCCCTGTCTGTCCCCAGCACAGCCTTGCCTCTGGCCCACCGTCGCATGGTCCCCCGCTGCCCGCCCGTGCTGGAGGAGGTGGGTGCAGACTCAGGTCCCCAGTCCCAGTCCTGTGCTGGTGTGGTGGCACGTGGCCAGGCAAAGGAAGGACTGACTGACCCCACCCTCACCCCAGGACCTGAAAGCCCTCATGGCACGGGACCATGACCTCCAGCAGCTGAGGTGGAGCCTGCTGACCCCCAAGGCCCGGGGCCCGCTCTCAGGGGAGCAGCACCGAGAAGCCTTTGAAAACTACCTGTATCTGATCTATGGTCCCGGCCTGCTGGTGGGCATGTGGTCACCCCAGCCCAGCCCAACCCCTCCCTTCCCCTGGGCCACTGACCCCTGGCAGCCTCTCCCTGCCGCCCCTGCAGGGCATGCATGCTGGAGGGGAGCCCCACCAGGGCAGCTCTGTGGATCTCGTGGGGGAGACCGGGACCTGGAACGTGCACCCCGTGTCCAGAGCTGCCCTCAGTCTCAGGCAGGTGGGATTCTGCCTTGAAGAGCAAACAGTGCCAACCGCCAGGCCCCGCCAGGACCCAGGGGCCCTGTGCCAGCGCCTGGTTCACCTTCCCTGTGTCCTCCAGTCCAGCCCACCCACTTACCAGCCGGTGCACAGCCAGGCCTCCCAGGTGAGGCCTCAGCCCTCCGGCCAGGCCCTGACCTCATGATCCCGCCCACCCCTGACTTCTCCCCTGCCCCAGCTGCTGGCCAGATCCTCCCTGAGCTCCTGCCTGGGGCTGAGTCTGGATCTGCAGCTGCGGGAGGAGCGGCACAGAGGGAGGACGTACACTGTCCCAGAGCCACCAGCCACACAGCTGCAGCACAGGGTGAGGTGCTTGGTGGGGTGCGGCTACCCAGGGAGGCCGGGGCTGGCTCTGAGCACCTGTCCCGCCCGGCCCAGGTCCCCCTGCTGCTGAAGAGACGGCCCCAGGAGCAGCTCTCCCAGCTCCGGGGCTTCTTTCCCGCCACCATTGAGTCCTACGAGGTGAGAGCCCCCCACTCTCCATAGAGGCCCCCTTTTCACTTTGCTGCAAAATTTTGTGTCTGAACTTGACCCACAGGCCACACCCCTGCACCCCCTCCAGTGTCCTTGCAGCTCCTCTCTGTAGGGCTGCCACTCCTGGAACAGACCTCTGCCCCCAGGGAAGGTGCCGGTAGGCGGGGCTCCTTGGGCTAGTGGGGCCAGGGACCAGAGCGGATGGGGCTGGCCCTTCCCTAGTGGCCCTCTGCGTGCTCCCTGAGGGCACTCTGCTCTGGGACTGGCCCTGGGCCCTTGGGGACATCTAGCGGCTGGTGGCCACCCAGACCGCCCTCTGTAGCTGTGGATACCTCCCACCTGCCCTTTCTGGCTTCTAAAAGTTGCCATCCACAGGCCGGAGTTTCCACTCTGGCAGACCTGAGGTAGGCCCCGGGGTGGGTGGAGGCCTGGCCCCCCAGCCTACTCTGCTCCCCCCACAGTGCTCCAGGCCACCCATATGCTTCCCCAGCTATGTGCCTAACTCGGTGGTGCTGCAGCGGATGTGGCCGCAGGGCAAAGTCAGCGGCCAAGGAGCCCTCACGGAGCTGGCGAGCCGCCAAGAGAGCAAGGCAAGGGCCATGGGGCGGGTCCTCCCGCAAGGGAGCCTAGGGGTCTGGGGGCGCACTCACGCCACGGCCTCCTCCGCAGAAGAGGAGCGAGGACAGCCTCTGGCTGCCTCTGCACAGGCGCCACACCAGGAAGTGGCCCCTGAAGCTGATCCCGAGGGCGCAGGCATGGGAGGAGCAGTACCTCTCCTGGTCTTCGGGCTCCCAGAGCCCCCCCAGCCAGCTCTCCGACCTGCTGGAGTCCTTGGAGCCAGAGACGCCAGTAGGGCGGGCAGCCCGGGGTGGGGCCGGGCAGGGGGTTGGGGCGGGCCAGGCTGCCCCCTTGCGCGCCTCCCCCACCAGCCCTCTGAGCTCTTGGTGGAGTCCTTCCCGGAGCGCCAGGGCCCCCATGACAAAGTGGCAGTGGAGACACACTTCCCGCCCCGGCGCCTACTCAGGCAAAATCGCTTCCGGCACCTGCCCAGTTTCCTGCATTTCTTCGCCATCCAGAACTGGTTTAAAAAGTTGTTTCCCATCTTCACGCTGAAGGTGCGGGCTACTCGGGCGCCTGGGAGATGGGGGCTGGCGGCAGGAGCTGGCGGGTCTCGGCCTCAGCGCCCTGCCCCTGCAGATGTACCCCGAGGGGGCCACGCCGGGGGGCCTGGCCTCTCTGTTCCTGGACCTGCTGGAGGGCGTGCCCTGGACTGAGCGGGTGCACATCCTGTGGGCGCTGCTGAGGCTGATGCCAGACCTGAGCCGCCAGTTGTGCAGCCGGCTGCAGGACATCCTCATGCGCCTGCTCAACCTGGACCAGTACCCCAGCCTGCAGGTGCGCCCTGCGCCGGCCCCATCCCGCGCCAGCCCCCCCCCCCCCCGCCACTGACCACTGTGCTCTGGCTGGGCCAGGACCCCACGCAGAGGCAGTTCGTGATCCTGGCGCTGCAGCTGCTCCTGGCCTGTTCCCTAGATGCCAGCGAGGTGGTGCTGGAGCTCATGGCCTACTTCCTCTGCTCACCAGCCTCCTCCTGGTGAGTCGGTTCCACAGCCCTCCCTGCCTGCGGCCCGGAGGCCCCTGCTAAGCTGCCCACACCTGTCCCAGGTTTGAGCTCAAGAAGCTGCTGGATGGGCTGGGTCTTAAGGACCCACAGGGCTTCCTGTTCAAGGAGATGATGAGCTGGGTGCAGGCCCATGACATCCGCTCCAAGGCCTCGCTGCGCAGATGCTGCCGCCAGAAGCTGGAGGACATGATGACCCGGCACCTGAAGGTCCAGGTGGGCGGAGCTGGGGCCTCCCCTCAGCCTTCCCCAAGCCCAGGGGAGCCCTTGCCTGGCCTGTGCCTCCTCTTGCCCCCTCTCTCGGGACCCTCCTGCTCCTTCCCTGGTGGGGGTCTGCAGTGTGGGTTCAGCCTTGGAGCCAGGGCCTGCTGCTGTGGGGAGGGCAGCCCCGGCCTGGCAGGCGCTTCCTCCACCGGCCCCTGTCCTGCAGATGGAGCTGCTGTCCCCCTCCACAGCCAGGCTGTCAGACATGCTGGCCCAGGTCTCCCAGCCCTTGGCACTGCCTGCTCCCCCCAAGGAGACCCTGTCGCAGATGTCAGTGGTCTCTGGCACGCCCGTGCACATCTTGGTGACACCCTCAGTCCACTCTGGGACCCCCTTAAGCATCGCCTGGAGGTCTCCGATCGTGGGCTCCCCCGGAGAGCCGGACTTGGCCACCCCTGAGCCCCAGGCCGAGCAGCTGGTCCTCGCGCTGCGGCGCTGGGCCACCCGCCACCGGCTGTCTGAGGTCCTGCTGCCCTTCTCCGCCCTGCCCGGGGTGCTCCTGCGCGCCTCCGCGCCCGCCGTGCTGCCCGGGCGGGCGCCGCTGCCGCTGGAGCGCACGGAGTGGTCCCGGGCGCAGTGGGTGGACCTGAGCGCCATCGATGCCCTCAACTTCTTCTGCGAGCAGCAGCGCGGCCAGCTGTGGGCCTCCCTGCAGGAGGCCCCGAGGGCCCGGGCCCGCCCTCAGACCGAGACCGCGGCCTGCGCCTCCCGCAGACGCCCAAGGCGGTGCTGCCTCAGCCGCCCCAGCGCCGGTGCGGCGGGCGGGGCCCGGGCGGGGCGGGCGGGGGTGCCGAGAGGGGGGCCCGGGCGGGGCGGGGCCCGGGGGGGGCCGGGGCTGGGGGCCGGGGGGGGGCCGAGGGGCGGGGCCGGCGGGGCGGGCCCGCGGGCGGGGGGCGAGGGGCGGAGCGGGGCCGGGGGCCGGGGGCGGGCCGGCCGGCCTGCTCAGCCCCGCCCGCCCGCAGGCGCCACCCCATCCCGCGGCTGCAGGAGGGCCCCGCCGGGAGGCGCGCCGGGAGGCCGAGCGGTGAGCGCCCGAGCCCGGGGCCGGCCCGCGCGCGCTCGCGGCCCGCGCGGCCGCGCGCTGAGGGGTCGTCCTGCCCCCCCAGGCCAGAGGCGGCCCGAGGACGCCTGGCGCGCGGACCGCCCCCTCCGGGAGCTGAAGCTGCCCCTGCCGCGCGTGGACCTGCGGCCCTTCCCCCCGGACTGGCCCCGGCCGGCGCGCCCCCGGCCCCCGCGGCCGCTGCAGCCCGCCCTGCAGCGCTACTTCGTGCCGGCGCGCGCGACCCCCGGCCCCGCCTCGGCCGCCCGCCCGGGCGCGGGGCGGGAATAGACGCGGAGACCAGCCCGCCGCCCCGTCCGCTCCCCGGCCTGCTGCGGGCCGCCGGCCGCGGCCCGAACCTGCGGGGGGCGGGGGGCGCCTCTGCGGGGCGGCCCGGGCGGGCCGAGGCCGGTGGCCACAGGCCCCGCCGGCTGACCGGGCGCCCGGCCGCCTTTGTGCTGGAGGGGGGGCGCGGGCCCCACCTTCTTTCTGGAGAGGAATAAAGGGCGCGTCGGACCTCAGCCTTGCCAGGAGCTCTCCCGGGGGCTTCTCGAGCGCGTCTCCCGCCTGGGTGAGCAGAACCTCCCAGGGGACGCGCTCGGGCCGCGCACCCCGGGTGGACGCAGCCGGGCCGGCCCGCCCGCACGGGCAGTGTCCAGGGGATTGAAGCCTGGAGTGTAGGAAGCACCTCAGAGGGTAATTCTAAAAATTAGCTTCTTCAGGACACGGGACGCAGGAGGAAACGGTAGACATTTGTCGATTCCGCAGTTCTCAGCCGGGGCCGCACGGTCTCGCCGCTCTGGCGCTAGTCCCGGTGGGCCGGGGTGAGGTGTGCATGTGACCCCGAAGCTGTGACCTTGGGGCCTCCCCTGGTGGCGCAGCGCCAGTTTGATCTCAGGCCAGGGCGTGGGTCCCACCAAAAAAAAAAAATAAAAAAGCTGTGACCTCCTAGAAGGCACCGCAGAGCAGTGGCTCCAGCAGAGGAGGGGGGGTCGCCTCACAGCATCCACACCCATTGGGCCAGAACGGGCTGGGGTTACCTCTGCCTCCCATACAACACCCCGGGGAGCAAAGGGAGCCCAAACTCGGGAAAGGCTGGCAAACCAGCCGTTTCTGGAACACGTATTTTAAAATTTTTTGAATTGATCTCAATAAGGCACAAGACTCAGCAGGGAAAGGAACCAAAGGCTCATGAGGAAGAGAAGACCAAACTGATAAGAACACACAGAAGATATTCAGCTCCATAGGGAAATCAAAGAGTTTATTTTGGGGGGGCTTCCCCTGGTGGCGCAGGCGGGTGAGCGCCGCGCTGTGAAGCTGTCTGCAGCCTCTGCAGCGCCGGTTCGATCCTGGCCGGCCGGCGAGGGTCCCACATGGCGCGGCAGCCGGCTGCTCCCCCCAGCAGTGTACTTTGTCAGTCTGCCTGTTCTGGTCCCCGCTCCGTCTCTGGTGAATCCTCTCACCCTCCTGTGCATCTGGCCTGCACCCCGGTTCTTGTATAAATAAATCTTTAAAAAAATTTATTTTTTTAAAGATTGTTTATGCATACAAGAACTGGGGTACAGGCCAGAAGTGCAGGGAGTGGGTGAGAGGATTCACCAGAGACAGAGCAGGGAACAGAACAGGAAGATCCACTGAAACCCACTGCTGAGGGGAGCAGCGGAAAGACAGGAGAGGTTTGCGCCATGTGGGTAGCTCCCTGGCTGGGGATCGAACTTGTGCCTCAGAGACCGCTGATAGCTTCATAGTGCTGAGACTTAACCCTTGCGCCGCCAGGGAGGCCCAATCAAAGAACTGAAACCTAAACCTCAGTGGCTACTTCAGCCTTCAGGTGTGCACGGGAAGAGAAAGGGCCCATCCGTCTCTGGTGGGTGCTGGGAGTGTGGCTGCCCTTTGTCCCGGGAGGTGGCCTCCGGGTGACAGTAGTGGCTGCAAGGAGGAAGCCCTGATGCTTTAAACATCAGGGAAGGGGCGAGGGGGGGCAGGCAAGTCTGCGAGGAAAGGAGCAAAATCAGTCACGCTGAGGCTGCTGATGAAGGCTGAAGGCAGAGACCAGACACTGGTGGCGAGCAGAGATGACGGACGTCATCATTAACCCAACCACGGAGGGGAAAGCCCTCTCGGAGTGGGAGGCGGGACCTGGGGTGGCAGCCACTGCTTGGGCCAGAGGTGGACCTGGAGGAGGTGGGCCACTGTGGAGCATCGCCAGCCCCTGCAGACTGACCCAGAGCCCTGGACGTGATCAAGTCCACAGGAGAAGAAACCGTGAGCCCTGCCCCAGAGCACGGCGGCCCCCAGCCCCTGCTGGCCCAGGTCTCCAGCCAGTGTCCCAACGAGCCTGTTCTCGGGGACACGGCCCTCGCCTCCCTTGCCTGGGACACTTGCCGTGTGCTGCTCGAGGGAGCCCAAGGACCCACTCAGCAAGCCCCACTCTCATCAGAACCCATCAGCTGCCTGTCGCCAGCCACCCGTCTCGCACCCCCATCTCCCCCAAGCGTCTCTGCATGTCTCGGCGCCTCGCGCATTTCCAGGGACCCAAGAACCTGTCCCAGCCGGGTTGGGGGAGGTGTCTGCACGGGTCTGCTCCCCTTGCCGCCTCCGCCTTCCCTTCCTGCAGCTCCTCCGGAAGCTTCTGTCCCAGACTCTTCCCCGAAGATGCCCCTGCGCCATGGGGCTAGACCCCACCTGCCTCGCGTAGGCAGAAAACAGGCACCTCCCCTTCCACGGAGCGCCCACTCTGTAAAGTTCCAGTGAGTCATTCACCCAAGTGGGCTGTGAGGCCCTCAGCCTTGCACAGGCGTCTGCAGGGGGATGCGCCTCCGCCTGCTGAGCGTTGCCACCGCGGGCGTGAGGGCAGCAGGAAGGCTGGGCAGCCACGCGAGGCGACACGGAGCTCGGACCCACCACCGCGCATCTGTCTGAGCAGCCTCCGCCGGCACAGAGCAGGCCCAGAGCTGCGCGGGCACCTGGGGATGCCACCACGGCTCACCCGCTCGCCAGGCGTTTGGGCCTCCCCGCCGGCCTGCTCTCTGCTCCGCCCCAGGATGTGAGCCCTTCTTTTTCTTTTCTTTTTTTTTTCTTTTTTTTTATAGAGGCATGTTTTATTTATTTGTTTGTTTGTTTATACAAGCACTGGGTACAGTCAGAAGCGCGGGAGGGTGAGAGAATTCACCAGAGCCAGAGCGGGGAGCAGAGCAGGCAGAAGGACCGAAGGACACTGCTGAGGGGAGCAGCGGGCGGCAGGAGAGGTCTGCGTGCCATGTGGGACCCTCCTCCGGTGGCCGGGGAGCAGCCGGGGATCGAACCGGCGCTGCAGAGGCCGCGGGCAACTTCGCAACCCAGCGCTCAACTGCTGCACCACCGGGGAGGCCCGACGTGAGCCCTTCTGTCCTGTGGGCGGCGTCCTCCGCTGTGAGCTCCCTTCTGCTCCAGCTTCCTGTTTCCTGGGGAAGAACGTCCTGGCGGTGAGGTCTGTGCTCGGCCTATCGGGGTGGAGACCGCTGGGTCCTGCAGAGGGGTCGTGTGCCCCCACCCGCCCTGCCGGCCCCCACCCATCCAAATCCTTGCCATGAAGTCCTGAGCCTGTTTGGGAGTGGTGTCTTTGCCGATGTGTCCTTGGAAACCAGCTGCTAGGCACGCTCCAGGGGAGGTCCCTGGAGCTGCTGGAGCGCCTCGGTGGCCCCAGAAGCTGGGAGAGCTGCCCAGACCCAGGCACCTGGGGTGGAGGCTGCCAGTCTGGGGTCTTTGTTCCGGCCACCTCAGCAGACTCCTGTCTTCCTGTAATAGGGTCACCACCAAACAAGGAGCTGCCTGGGCGAACGGCCTTGTTAAGAGTCTCGGCGGCAGCACACACAGGCCTGTGACCGCCTTCGTGAAGCTTGAGAACAGAAAAATAAAAGCAGGAGAGAACAGGAGCACTCGCTGACTGTGGTGTGTGTCCCCGCCCACCGCGTGTGGGGGCAGCTCTGTGGGGGCAGGCAGCGCCCAGGCCAGAACCTCCAACTCTGGTGAGGTCCGGCGACCTCGGGACCCTGTGGCGGGCTGCTTGCGGGCTTTGGAGGAGGCTTGTGCCAGGAAGGGGCGTGGCAGTGGCACCATCACTCCCCAGGAAGGCCCTGGGTGGTACTTGACGGCAGAAACTGAGCAGCCACGGCGAGGTGAGTTGCCAGGGAAGACAGGCTGAGAACAGGAAAGGCCCCGGTGCGTGCACATCCACATGGGGGAAGGCGTGTTCCAGCAGAAAAGACAGAAGCCACAGAGGCCCCAGGGCCAGAAAGGCCAAGGCCGCGCAGGGCAGGGCCGGACACCTGTCTGTTTTGGCCTGGGCGTCCCAAGCAAGCTGCCCGGGACTGGCATTTGGCAGGAGCACAAACGCCGAGGGGTCGCTCTGCCCACCGCACGGCGCTCGCGGAGCCCCCTCCTCCCTCAGCACCGCCCAGCAGGGAGGACAGGAGAGAGGATTGCTGCCCGGACAGGCCGGGCTATGGGAAGGAAAGCCTTCGGTCATGGCTCCATGGCCAGAGCCAGGGTCCTCTCCTGCCTGCGCCGGGAAACCCGCCTGCGGGAGCCACAGATGAGTGGGGGGGGGGGGTGAGCTGCTGGATCCAGCTGTGCCTGAAGCTCCAGACTCTGGACCTCGGGCCGCGCTTTTCTTTCCAGGTGTAACAGGGTGGTCCCCAGGAAAGGGGGAGGTTCCCTGCCCCACCCAAGGGAGGGTGGAGCTGAGCGGGGAGAGGAGAAGCGGCAGAAGAGACTGAGGAAGGAAGGAAGCAGGATGGAGCCGGGAGACCTGGAGGAGGCGCATGGAGCCTAGAGACACGTGAAGAAGCTGCGCTTGTCTTTTGGTCGTGGACGGGGTGACACAGATGCGGGTGAGACCCGTGGGGAGGTGACCATGGTATGGATGGACTTTTACCCACGAGGGGACGGGTCACTTTGGGTGCTTCACTTAGAAACTAGACTCTTTGCCTTTCCTGTGTTGTTTCCTAGTTTTATTAAAGATCCTTCCCATTAGTCTCATGTGTTGTGTGTGGATGCGGCGGACGGCAGAACCCATGTAGAACAGGCAGGTTTGCGGGGTTTGGGCTGCCCCTCTCCCTGTCCTATAACACAGGCACCGTCTTTCTTTTAGTGTAAGTCCGTCTCGGCCGGGTTTCTCCCGGCTGCCCTCCTGCTGCCCCGGCCAGAGCCCCTGACTGCACTCCCCGCTGCTCCCTCCCGCCCCCCGTGGCCTTCGGCATCCGACGACGGTGACTGCGGAGCCCCACGCCCAGCGCTGGGCCGGCGTCCCGGGAGGGCTGGGCTGGACCGCCCGGCCCCAGCCCCCGCCCGGCGCGGCCGGCGCTCCCCGCGTCCCCCGGGCCCGCCGGGCCCGCCCCGCGCGCCCGGGCCGGCCCCCGCCACGCCCCGGGCCCGCCCGGGCTCCCGAGAGGCCCCGCGCAGAGCCGGCCCGCCCCGGCCGCGCGGCTTCCGCTTCCCTGGCGGGCGGGCGGGGGCCGGGGCCGGCATGCGGGAGCCCGGCGCGGAGCCCGGCGCGGAGGCGGCGGAGCTGCTGCCCTTTCTGGCGTGCGGGGCGAGGCCGGACCTGCAGGCGGCGGCGGCGCTGCACGTGCTGGCGCTGACCGGCTCGGAACCGGGCCGCCGGCTGCTGGCGGGGCAGGCGGCGCTGCTGCGGGCGCTGGCCGAGCTGGCGGGGCCCCGGCCCCGGCCCCGGCCCGCGACGCCGCCCGCGCGCTCGTCAACCTGGCGGCCGACCCCGCCCTGCACGCGCCGCTGCTGGCGGCCGCGCCGGGGCTGCCCGCCCGCCTGCTGGGCCGCGCGCTGGACCCGCGGTGGCCCTGGCCGACGAGGCGGCCGCCGTGCTGGCCAACCTCAGCCGCGAGCCCGCGCCGGGCGCCGCGCTGATGGAGGCGCTCGCGGCCGCCGGGCCGGGGGGCGCGGGCCTGGAGCGCCTGGTGCGCGCGCTCTGCACGCCCGGCTACAACGCCCGCGCGCCCCTGCACCACCTGGGGCCCGCGCTGGCCAACCTCAGCCGCCTGCCCGCGGCGCGCGCCTTCCTGCTGGACCCCGACAGGTGGAGCCGGGCGCGCGCGGGCCGGGGCGGGGGCGCTGCGCGGGCGCTGCGCGGGCACTGAGCGGGCGCTGAGCGGGCGCTGCGCGGGCGCTGCGCGGGCACTGAGCGGGCGCTGAGCGGGCGCTGCGCGGGCACTGAGCGGGCGCTGAGCGGGCGCTGCGCGGGCACTGAGCGGGCGCTGAGCGGGCACTGAGCGGGAGCTGCGCGGGCACTGAGCGGGCGCTGCGCGGGCACTGAGCGGGAGCTGCGCGGGCACTGAGCGGGCGCTGCGCGGGCACTGAGCGGGCGCTGCGCGGGCGCTGCGCGGGCACTGAGCGGGCGCTGAGCGGGCACTGAGCGGGCGCTGAGCGGGCGCTGAGCGGGCGCTGAGCGGGCGCTGAGCGGGCGCTGCGCGGGCACTGAGCGGGCGCTGAGCGGGCACTGAGCGGGAGCTGAGCGGGCACTGAGCGGGCACTGAGCGGGCGCTGAGCGGGCGCTGCGCGGGCACTGAGCGGGCGCTGAGCGGGCACTGAGCGGGAGCTGCGCGGGCGCTGAGCGGGCGCTGCGCGGGCACTGAGCCGGCCTTCCCTCCAGGCGCGCGGTCCCGCGGCTGCTGCCCCTCACGCAGTGCCCGGACTCCTCGGTGCGCAGGGGCGGCGTGGTGGGGACGCTGCGGAACTGCTGCTTCGACCACCGTGAGTCCGGGGGGCGAGGGTTGCAGTGGAGGGAGAGGGAGGGGAGACAGACGACGCTGGGGCCCCTCTGGATGGCCCCGACCTTGCCGCCCCTGCCCCCAGGATACCACGAGTGGTTGCTCGGGCCAGAGGTGGACATTCTCCCCTTCTTGCTGCTGCCCTTGGCCGGGCCTGAAGAGTTCTCCGAGGAGGAGATGGAGCGTGAGTGCCTGGGTGGGGAGGCCTGCAGCGGCCAGGCTGCTGGTGTCCCGGGGCGCCCCTCGGGAACCTAGCTGGGCGTTCCCGATCCTGGCGGGCCCTTCAGGCGTGGGGCCCAGTAGTCCCCACCTCATCCTAGGGCTGCCCGTGGACCTGCAGTTCCTGCCCGCAGACAAGCAGCGGGAGCCTGACGCCGACATCCGCAAGATGCTCATTGAGGCCATCATGTTGGTGAGCAGGCCTGGCCGGTGGGCGCTGCCCCACGAGCTGGGCCTGACCCCTGAGTGACCTCTGCCTTTGCAGCTGACCGCCACAGCCCCTGGCCGGCGGCAGGTGAGGGACCAGGGGGCCTACTTGATCCTGCGTGAACTGCATGGCTGGGAACCAGAGCCCGATGTGCGGGTGACCTGTGAGAAACTCATCCAGGTGGGTGCAGGCGTGGGGCGCGTGCGTGTCCGTGGCGTGCCGGCAACTGCTCACCTGTCTCCCCTGCTGTAGGTGCTCATCGGGGACGAGCCGCAGCCTGGCATGGAAAACCTGCTGGAGGTGCAGATACCTGATGACGTGGAGCAGCAGCTGCAACAGCTGGACCGCCAGGAGCAGGAGCAGTGTGAGCGGGAGCGGCAGGAGCAGCCACTGGCCCCTGAGGCACTGTCAGAGGGCGCTGCGCCCAGCTGAGGCCCCGTGGCCCCTCCCAGCCCGCCTGTGCCAGCCCACCATCCAGCCTGCCAGCACAGCCGGCTCCCAACCCCCTTGAGGGCAATGAAGCAGAGCCCTTGTGTCAGCGGCAGGTCTGTGCTGAGGGAGACTCGCCGTTGAGGCCCCCCAGCCTGCTCTGGGAGGATAACCAGGAGCACCGGTCAGCCAGAGCCCACCAGGCCCGCCTTGGGAATGGCCAGTGCGGCATGAGCTCCTCCCCGGGCCCTTCATCCTTAGTTCGGCCTGCCTGAGACCAGCCTCAGAGACCGACTCCTGGTGACAGTCTCCAGCTACCGTCTGTCCCAGGGCTCCTGGGTCGCACCCCCAGCCTGTCCTTGGAGTCCTGGCTGTGTGCTGCCCTCTGCCCCGGCCAGCTTCAGTGCCTCCCCCGCCCTGGTCCAACCTGCTGCCCCTCCCCCGGACTCCTGCCCAGCACCGCCTGAGCCTCCCTGAGGAGCCCACCTTCCTCCCACTGCCCTCTGCCATGTGGAGCCTGGTTCTCTCCTGGCTTCTTGTGTGCTGCCCCATCTCCAGGGCCTCCGAGCACTCCCTGATGGAGGTCCACCTCCGGCCAGAATCCAGGGCTCCCCCCACGAGTGACGAGGTGCTTCGCCTGGCTCCTGTGAGGCCTGCTGTACCTCCTGGGCCTGGTGCCCCTCCCTCGCCCCCCATTACATTTGTGACTTGGAGTCGTGTGGACCGTTGTTCTCCGGGTGTCCGCTGGGGCTTGGCCCGCGCCTACCCTAGACCAGCACGGGCTCCACAGGATCCACGCTTTATCTGGCCTCTCCCAGCCCTCAGTTGACCAGATGGTGCCCAGGCACACTCCCGATGGCGGACATGGAGCATAGCGACGGCGGCTGCCGGAGGGCACCCGGCCCTGCCCACCCTGCACCCTGTCTCCCCGGGCTCGAGGTGCTCTCGCCAGGGGCGTCCTGCTGCGGGGGGTGGCGCAGGCCCAGGAGTCCCCCAGGGGAATCCGAGTCCGCTCCGGGCTCCACGTCATCGCAGGGCCCAGGGAGCTGGCCCTTGGCTGGCTTCTTTGCCGCGCACCACGTCTCTGGCTGCCGGTGCAGGTTGGGCGCCAGGGACCGTGTCCATTCACTTGCCCAGCCTGGGGACCCAGAGGCCTCCGGCGCGGGGCGGAGCACGGTGCGGAAGAGCCCGTGCGCGGAGGGCAGCATCCAGCGGTGCGCGGCCACCTGCTGCAAGCCCAGGCGGGAGTGCGGGCGGAGCTGGAGCAGCCCTCGGATCAGGTCCCGGCAGTCTGCGGGCGAGGGTCACCGTGGTGGTTCCGGGCCGACCACCTAGGTGCCCCCAGCCGGTGCCCACCACCAACATGGGACCCGGCGTGGTCTGGGAGGGGCCGCCGCCCTCACCTGAGGACAGGCCTGGCCGGAAGGTGGGGCCGCAGCGCATCAGGCGCAGCATGCAGTGAGGCTGGCGCTCCTTGAAGGGCAGCTTCCCCGTCACCATGGCGTAGAGGATGACGCCTCTGCGGGCAGGGGCTCTTAAGGGCGGGCCCTCCCCCCCTTGCTATTGCCAGGGGCGCCCTGGGGGCCACTCACAGGCTCCACAGGTCAGCCTGCTCCCCGTTGTACTTCCTGCTCATGAGGATCTCCGGGGCCGTGTAGGCCACTGAGCCGCAGAAGGTGCTGAGCATCGCGCTCTTGAGCCTCACCCGGCTGGCGAAGCCAAAGTCTGCAGGGGCGGTGCCATGAGGGGCCCGAGCCACGGCAGTCGCCGGTGGCTGCGGGGCACCAGGCTCGGGCTGCCCAGAGAGGCCGAGGGTCTGGTGCAGCCATGTGGAGGCTGGGACCCCCGCGGGGCTCAGTGGGGTGGGCTGTGGCTTGGGGGTGGCGTGGCCCCAGGAGGGCTGAGGGAGGGGACGGCTGCACCAGGGCGAAGGCAGGTGCAGGGACAGGGTGGCTGGGCACAGGCTCACCCGTCAGCTTGAGGAAGCCCTGGTCATCCAGCAGGATGTTCTCACACTTGAGGTCCCTGCGGTGGGGCGGGGCGGGGGGCGGATTGGCCTGAGCCTGGCTGGGCGTGGGGTGGCGGGGTGGGCGGGCGCTCATGCGGGGGGGCCCTCACCGGTGCACGACGCCCGAGCTGTGGCAGTGGGCCACGGCGCTGACCAGCTGCCAGAACAGCCTGCGTGCCTCCTCCTCCTCCAGCCCCGGGTGGTGGCGGCGGTCGGACACAGCATTGATGTGCTCCAGCAGGTCGCCCCGCGCCGCCAGCTCCAGCACCAGGTAGGAGTGCTGGCTGCTTTGGTAGGTCTCGTACAGCTGCACCTGCCGCCCGAGAGGATGGTCCTGGCGCGGGAACGCGGCCTCTAGGTGGTCCCAGAGAGGGAGGGGCAGGCGGGGTGGGCAAGAGGTGTCCAGGGGCTGATCCTGGGGTGGGGTGGGGCTGGGGCTGTGCCCACCACATTCAGGTGCTTGTAGGTGGCGTTAAGCGATGAGATTTCCCGGGGTAGGAACTTGTGGGAGAATTCCACTGGGGCGTTTGCGGTGGAGACAATCTTGATGGCCACCTGTGAGGACGAGGCGGCTGCTGTGCCTGGACCACCGTTGGGTGTGCTCTGTGGGCAGGGCTGACCTCGGAGGGGGTGAGGCCGGGGCAGCAGTAACCTTGGCCTCCCTCCTGTCCTGGGCCTGTGGCCAGGGCTGGGAGGGTGGCCAGTAGGAGCCCTGGCCTCTGGCTCAGGCAGGATGGGGCGTGGGAAGGCACCCCTCACCATGGTATGGCGCTTGCCCCGCAGGTCGGAGGCCAGCCGGGGGTTGTGCTGAATACGCTCGTGGGTGGCGTGGGCCAGGTAGACCTTGGAGAAGGCCCCCGAGCCGATCTTCTTGGAGGAGAGCAGGTAGCCCCGGTCTCGGCACTCTCGCACCTGCTCCATGAAGGTGCCCTGCTCTGGCCTCTGCCTGCTGCTGCCCCTCATGGGGCTGGGGTGGCTGGGCACACCAATGTGGGGGGGGGGGCGGCGCTAGCCAGGTGAGGCCGGACAGGGACCAGCACCCTTCGGGGTGAAACAAGATTTGAAAATTTGCTGGGTTGGGGCAGAGGCAAGGGAGTGACCAGGGCTGAGCCAGCGGAGGGAGGACAGGTATGGGGCGGGCGGGCTCAGGGAAGCCAGGGCGCATTCTGAAACAGAAGGTTCTAGAGCTGTGGCTGCATTGTGCCCTAGAAGGCTGTCCTGTTCCTGGGGCCTGCCTACCCTCAGCGTGTGTTGCTGGACGCTGCCCTTTGTGTGGCCAACTTTGGGGTGTGGCCCCCAAGGGCTGGATGCAGGGCAAGGTCCCAAAAGGCCTTTAAGGAAACTGGGGGAGCAAAGGCAAAAAGTGGAGTTCCTAAGGACATGAGGGTGGGAAAAGGGGATATGTGTGTGGCCAGTGTACTGAAAGAAAGAACCCCTCTTTCTTCAAGACACCAAGGTGTCGGCCAGATGGGCTGTGATAGAGGCTAAACACCAGGGGGCAGCCCTCCTCTGCTGAAGGCCTGGAAGCTTCCGGGGCCGGGCCTGCACCTGCTGCAGGGACCCCTCTCCCTAACGCTCTCCTTGGATGTCCTCACACATCTTACGCGGCAGGGCCTGGGCCTGCCCTCACTCACACTTAGGAGGAAGGGGCCCTATGGGCTCTGGGCCCCGAGTCCTGCGAGTACTGGCACCCCCAGTTGCCGCGGACTAGCACAGCAGTGAAGGATGAGGCCGTCTCAGGGTTGAGAGACTGCGCAGGGTGGTCAGGGATTCGGCTAAAGAAATGACAAACAGACACACTTCAAGGGAGAGTGTAAATCTGAGTGCACTTTATTTGAGTCAGTGGTCAGTATATATATGTTTTCTAAAAGCATAGAAACAGTGAACATCAATGCAATCAGCTTGCTCGTAGGTTTAGCTTATCATTGACAGGGCAGTGATCTATGTCCAAAATACATCTGGACCTGGCCGCATTCCTAAGTAGACAGGCTATTAACTCTTTTTTTTGTTCTATATCATTGTATTTTTGTTGTACTAACTACTACTACTACCTACTCATGTTTATGCATAATTAATTGTCATGGGTGAATTTATTTTATAATGCAGTTAATATCAAAGGTACTAAAGTTAAGCACATAATAGAAAGATTATTAAACCAACAATTCTATTATAACACAGTGTTTAGTAATGTTTCATTTGCATTAGCCTAATTATTAAATTACGTATGTTTTTTAATTAGCAATCAATGACCAGAAAAAGGAAAGATTTTAGAGAGACGGATGTAGCAGAATAAAGTTTGTGGACCTTGAGAAAGCGAGATAAGGTTCCAGGTGGTCAGCATTTCTTTTAACCATCTCTGTGGCGGCTTCTGGTGGTCGTCATCTCTTGGCAGGCATTCGGCTTCTCTGCATCTTAGGGAGTTTGCTGTTCTCCCCCTGCGCGCATGGTTCCTTGCCCATGCCAGACCTCAGGGACCATGGCAACAGCCATTAGCCCTGAGGGTCACTGCAGGGGGAGGTGCAGCACCCAGTGGCCTGCAGCCATGGGCGCTGCTGTGTGTCAGGTGCCGTCCTGAGCGGCAGCCCCTCACTGCCACGCCGCAGCGGACACCCCTGCGGGCAGTTTGCCTCCACTGTCAAATTGGAGCTCAGCCACATCAGGGGACGCGCTGGGGCCTGTGATGGCACAGCAGCCAGGCTCCAGCTGCCTAGCTCTGCTGCGAGCTGGACACGTCAGTGACGGCAGGCTGCCGTCCTGGAGGAGCCCATGGGGCCGTGAGTGGCCTCTAGCTGGCTGCAGAGAGCCCTGGCTCTGCCAAGTTGAGCTGCAAGACCCAGTTCTTGTCCAGCGAGCTGCTGGAGACCAGTGCCTGGCGTCCCGTGCCTTGCAGTGCTGGCCTGGGGCCCGGGACAGCGCTATGGGCACGCTGCTGGGTGGGCCGCCCACAGAGCTGTCTCAGCCGCCCGGGTGTCAGCACTCCAGAGGGGCCAGCTCTGGAGCCAGGGCAGTGTGAGGGGGAGCCGCTGTGGTGTCGGTGGGGTAGCATGTCGCTGAGCTGCTGCTGTCCCCCGCTTGGTGCCAGTGGCCACCCTGCCAGGCCCCACGGTGCTGGACACAGCAGCGGTGAGCGGGTGCTGCCTGCAGAGACAGGCAGAGCACACAAAGGTCATCAGCTGTGCCCACCCTCCTCCAGTTTCCCCCAGGCCGCCGTCTGTTCCACATGATTCAGTTCAGGAAGCCCTCAGAGGCTGGAGGCAGACGGTGCCACGGGCCTTTCTCAGGGTGTGCCTGAGCGTGGCTGCCAAAGGGGCTGTGGGACATGCACCTGGCTCTGGGCTCTGGAGGGCCTTCCAGGTGGGCCTGCAGGCCAGGAGGTTGAGCAGGTGGGCTGTGTGGGTCTCCCTCCCCCTCCTGCCTGGCTGGGAAGGCTTGAGTGGGCCCCACCTCTAGACCCCTGTTCCAAGGGCCATCTCTGACCCTCCCTACAACAGAATAGCCTTTTTTTTTTTTAAAGATTGATTTATTTATACAAGCACTGGGTACAGTCAGAAGCGCGGGAGGGTGAGAGAATTCACCAGAGCCAGAGCGGGGAGCAGCAGAGCAGGCAGAAGGACCGAAGGACACTGCTGAGGGGAGCAGCGGGCGGCAGGAGAGGTCTGCGCACCACGTGGGACCCTCACCGGCGCCGGGGATCGAACCGGTGTTGCAGAGGCTGCGGGCAGCTTCGTAGCCCAGCGCTCAAGCGCTGCACTGGGGGAGGCCCAGAATAGCCTTTTTTTTTTAAGCTTTATTTATGCATGCAAGAGCTGAGGTGCAGGAGTGAGAGGGCTCCCCAGAGAGAGCGTGCAGCAGAACAGGCAGATCCACGGAAGCCCACTGCTGAGGGAGCAGCGGGAGACAGGAGGGGTCTGCTGCGCCCCGTGGGTCACTCCCTGGCCGGGGATCGCCCTCGGGCGCAGCGGCTGCCGACAGCTCCGTGGTGCTGGGGCTTAACCCCTGCGCCCCAGGGAGGCCCCGAAGTCCTTTCCGTGGGGCCGGCTCCGAGCTCTGGCCGCGGTGGCCGCGGGGCCCACTCGCCGGGCGCACCGTGGCCTCGGGCCTCCGGGCTCACTTTAACCGGCGACCGCACCTTCCTCCGCGCGCCCTTCCACTCCCGCGCTTCCGGCAGGGCCCCCGCCGCCAAGCCGGGCCCGTGACGCGCGCAGGGGCCGGGCTGCCCGGAGCGGCCGCCTCTCCCTCCCCGCCCGTCCCTCCCGCGTCTCGCCCCCGCCCCCAGGCCGGCTCGTCCGGACGCCCGCGGGCTGCCGGCAGGCGGCGCCTCGCGTGTCCGGTGCGCCCGGTGCGCCGCCCGCGGCCCGGCTCCGGCGGCGCGGGGCGCCCAGCGCGGGCCCAGCCTGACGAGCAACGGGCGCGGCGAGCGCGCGTCCAGGCCGGGCCCGGGGGCGCGGCGAGGGGCGGGGCCAGCCCCGCGCGCCTGCGCAGTGACCGGCGGCCCGGGCCAGCGCTCGCGCCCTGCGTCAGGTGCGCAGTCACACGGCGGCCCGGAGCTTGCGCACTGCGCGCGCGGGGGCGGCGGGCGGGCCGGGGAGCGCGCGCGCGAGGGACGAGCCTCCAGCCAATGGGCGCGGGGGGCGGGGCGGGGCGGGGCCGCGCCGCCGCGCGCCGGGCCGCGGTTGGCCGGAGGCGGGCGGGGGCGGGCCGGAGCGCGGGACCCCGCCCACACCGGTGGCGGCGCGGCGGGGGGCGGGGCCGGCCGCGGCGCGGCGGCGGCTCCTCAGGTGAGCGGCGGGGTGCGCGCCCGGGGCGAGGCGGGGCGTGGGCCGGGGGCGGCCGCCTTGGCTCGGGCCCAGTCGGGGGCGTCGCCGCGAGGTCACCGGGGGAGGGCGGGGCTGCCCGGGCCGCCCGCCGCTTCCTCGGGCTCAGGTGCGCCCGGCCTCGGCGGCGCGGCAGGAGGCGCGGGGTGCCGGCTCCGGGGCGCGCGGGTCCCTGGCGTGAAGGGGGGCGCCCCGCCGCGGCCCGGGGCCTCACCCCGCGCGGGCCCGGCCGCGCTTCCTGCTTCCTGGGGCCGCAGGGCGCCTGCCCCGGCCGGGGGCGGCCGCGGCGGCCCGCGGGGCCCGGGGAGGGCGGGCGGAGGGCCCCCGCGGCGCGCGCCCCGCGGCTCCCCATGGCCCCGGGGCCCCCTCTTCCTGCGGCGCCACGCAGCTGCCCCGGCCCCGCCACCGGCCCGGCCCGCGGGCGCGGGAGTTCCTGGGCCGGGGAGGTTCCCTGCGGCGGCCCGGCGGGTGGGGGGGCGGGACGCACCCGAAGCTCGAGCGCGGCGCGGCGGGCCCTGGGGACGGCGGCCGAGTGGCCTCTGGGGCTGGCTTCGGTGCGGGCGGCGCTGTGCCCTGGAGCCTGGGCTGGGGGACTGTCTTGGGGGCAGGGGCCACTTCCCATGGGCCCGGGGGACGGAGGGGCCTCGGCGTGGGGAGGGTGGCGGAGGAGGGTGAGGCTGAGGGCGGGCGCATGGGGGGGCAGGTCAGCGGGAGGCTGGTCACGGGGTAGTGCTGGGGCTGGGGTGCTGCGTCATGGCACAGGGAGCCCTGTACGCGGGCCTCGCTGTCAGGCCCCCGGGCGCGGGTGTCTGTGGGGTGAGCTGCAGCCAAGCCATATCACCCCGAAATGCGTGTCCAGGTGCGATGTCCACCCCGCTGGGGGTTCTCATCCCAGGCTGTTGGCCTGCGAGGCGGCACCTGCGGGTCAGGTGAGCCCTGCACACAGGTGTGTCTGCTCAGCCTCAGGTGAGGGGGGTGTGGCTCTCCCTGGCTGAGCTGCTTGTGGCTAAAGACCTGCTCACAACCAGCGTTCAGGCCAGGCAGGGTCACTGTGGGCTGGGGCAGACAGGGAGAGTTTGGAGCCCTCTGGGGGCCTGGGGTGGGAAGGATTCTGGAGGCCTTTGGTGTTGAAGCGGGGACCAGGACACTGGCATGCCGGGCAGGGTCCGGGGCCAGACGCACTCTCCCTCCTCTTCGGGCTGGTCCTCTGGCCTCGTGGTCTCGCCCCAGAGGCCACACCCCTTTGTTGCTCCCTCAGCTAGGTGAGCACCTATGCCTGCACTGGCACCCCTGGGCCCAGGTGTCCACAGTTGGGCGAGGGCAGGCCGCAGGTGCGGAGGAGGCCAGCGGCAGGCATATAGAGCCTGATGACCTCATGTGCCCTCCACAGGCCCTGGACATGCCAGCTCTGGCTCCTGTGCCAGGGGGGCATCTGTGGGTGAGCCTGCACTGCATCCCCCGTTACCCACAGGCTGAGCACGGGGCCAGCCCCACAGTAGTGCCTGGCCAGGTGGCCCAGGCACCTCACCATGGGGTTGCACTGGGCAGTGTTGGAGCTGCCTGGTAGGGGGCCCTGGCCTCTCCATGGGAGCGTCCACCTCCCCAGTGGGCACTGGTCTTCTCCCATCTGACGCCTGGGAGCTTCTGCACAGTATGGATGGTGGACCAGGCCTGACCACAGTGTGACCACTCGATCATGGCAGCGGTAGGGCCCTGCCAGTGTCCTCCCAGGGCTGCCAGGACGAGCTGCCGCTGCCAAGAGGCCGGGCTGTGGGGGGTGAACACCGCTGTCCCAGGCACAGAGCTGGCAGGGATTGGGGAGGGAGGTCTGTGACGCCCCCACTGTCCCTCAGGGTCTCCCTCTGCCCGCCCCATGCCTAAACCCTCCCACCCAGCACCCTCAGTGTTCCCCTCTCCCAGTTGTAGATGTGGGCACACACAGCCACGGAGGCATTGGTTCTAGCCCCCGGTGAAAATAGCTTTCACAAGTGTCCTGCGGCCAGCAAGGACACGTGTCCCTCCTGCTCCTGGTGGCTGGAGAGGGGTGGGGACATGCTCTTTTTCTTGCCGAGACCCTTGTTCCCAGGCACTGAGGGCCGTGTCTGTGGGGTAGGGTCCGCCGGGACAGGCAGGCATAGCGCTCAGGGCGGTTCAGGTGGCCGTGGGGGCGGGGGGGGGGCAGCAGGAGGGTGGGCAGGACTGCAGGAGGGTGGGCAGGACTGCAGGACTACAGGGTCTCTGGGGGCCGGGCTGTGGGGGCCTGTGGCCTGGAGGGCAGGGGCCAGGCTGCTGCAGCAGCGCTGGTGTCCTGCCCCTGCTCTCGGCCTGCCGGTGTGGAAGGGCAGAGTGTCCCACAGGACCACAGTCTATCAGGTTTTTATTTGTAGGTTCTGCTTCGGGCTTCATCATGGAAAGTTTCTTCTCTTCTCTCAAGAAGCCGAGTCATCTTTAAGCTCTAGTTTGGGTCTGTGTGCGGCGTAGATGCAGGCTGACGCGCCCCGTGCGGCCCATGGGCGCTGGCCCTGCCCTCCTGGGCGTCCACCTGGCCTTTTTCAGTCTGGAAATCAGCCGGTGTCGCCCCCAGCCCCTGGGTGGTCTGGCTGTGCCAGGCCTCCTGCATTCCTGTGCGTGTAGAAGCAGCTCGCAGCGCCCGCAGATGCCTGTCGGGTCCAGCCGCGGGGCGGGTAGGGTCCCCGCTCTGCGCGGCGTGCCCTCCAGTTGCCCCGCACAGTTAGACGCCTCAGGCGGCGGCGCGGTCAGCGTGGCAGGCTGCCCGGCTCGTCTGCCGCCAAGCCCGGCCCCAGCGGCACAAGCTCACTGGGCGCTGGCTGCCGCCCACGGCTGGCGCGTGCGTCACGGGTTCTGCTGGTTTCCTGTCCCGCGACCCTCTAGCCGCCTGGGTAATGCAGGCTGGACCCCGCGTGGCCCCCAGTTCCCTGCCCCTCGCGGCCCCCGGGGCGGTGAACCTGGGCCCCGTAGGTGTGTGGGCCGGGTGGCGGGGTCTCTGTGCCCGCGAGCTTCGACGGGCAGCCTTGAGAGACGCGGCGTGTGGTGAGCGCCTTTGCTGCCTTGCGCGAGCCGGTGCCGAGAACTTCATCGGCTGCTTAAAGACACAGCGCGGCCGGGCGGCGCGCCCCTGGGGCTCGATGCTCCATCCTGGTGGGGCGTCGTGGGTGTGATTCCGGCGTCCGGTTAAGAAGGTTCGCGCTGCGGCCAGCGTTTTCCTTGTGTGTCTTGTTTCTGTGCAGTGTAAGCAGCGTGATGCTGGCCTCGGAAGGCGATGGAAGGTCTCCCCTCATTTTCATTTTTTCTGAAACAGTTTGTTCAGGGTTGGGGTCATTCCTTCCCTGGATGCCGGGTAGACCCAGAGAAGCCCTCGGGCCAGTGTCCCCGTGGAAGAGCTGTGGTCAGCCCGGGGCCCCCGCAGGGGGGCACTCACCGGCCTGGGTTTCTCGCTCACTGGCCGTCAGGTGCGGCTCCCAGGGCGCTGGTGGCTGCTGTGAGTCGTGCGTGTGCTGCTGTGGGGCTTTCCCCGGCAGATGGGTCTGTGGCTTCGCCACCCCCGCCTACCCCCCCCCCCAGGTGGTGGCTGGTCTCTTCCCCGTCTCCCAGGCTGGAGACCAGCGGCAGTGCTGGGCTGGGCGGCCCTCAGTGCCGTGAACTGGGGTGCAGGCCAGAGGTGCAGGGGTGAGAAGACTCCCCAGAGACAGAGTGGGGAGCAGAACAGGCGGATCCACTGACACACACTTGCTGAGGGGAGCAGCGGGGAGACAGGAGGGGTCTGCTGCGCCCTGTGGGCAGCTCCCTGGCAGGGGATCAAATTCAGGCCACAGTGGTGACAGCCTGAGACTGAACCCTTAGGCTGCCAAGGAGGCCCAGCTGCATCTAGTTTCTTAAAGAAGCTGATGTCACTCCTTTTCATGGAATGCTATAAATTTCCCACAAATTTTGATTGTCTTTTTTTTTTAAGATTGATTTATTTATGCATACAAGAGCTGGGGTACAGGCCAGAGGTGTGGGGGTGAGAGGATCCACCAGAGACAGAGTGGGGAGCAGAACAGGCAGACTGACTGAAGTACACTGCTGCGGGGAGCAGCGGGCAAGACGGGGGAGGTCTGCTGCACCATGTGGGTATCTCCCTGGCCAGTGATCGAACTCGTGCTGCAGAGGCTGCGGACAGCTTCACAGTGTGGTGCTTAACCTCTACGCCCCCAGGGAGGCCTGTCTTTATTCTCCTTTACTTCAAAATGCTTTCTAATATCACGTTTTTAATGTTTCCACTTATGCATTATTTTGAAGCGTATTAAGCACTTCTTGAAAGTTTGGGGTGGCTTGGAGTGCATCCTCCTGTTGGTTTTGGTTTAGTTTCGTTGTGGTCAAGCCTGCTGGCCTCGGGGCTCCCGTGCACTGCCATGTCCCCTGTCTCTGCCCCGTCCGCATGGACTTTGTGTCGCTTGTCCTGCCGACCAGAGACAGGGGCCCTGTGGAGTCCCTGCCACAGCTCGAGGCACGTCTCGGTTGCTGCATCTCTCTCCAAGGCCCATGCTGATGTCCCTGTGGCCACACTGGCTCCAGGGGCCGGCCAGCCCGCCCCTCGGCCCCGCCTCCCCCACCCCCCACCTTCTGCTTTTAAAAACACGCTCACATGGGCCTCCCCGGTGGCGCAGCGGTTGAGCGCTGGGTTGCGAAGCTGCCTGCAACCTCTGCAGCCGGTTCAATCCCCGGCTGCTCCCCGGCCACCGGAGGAGGGTCCCACATGGCGCGCAGACCTCTCCTGCCGCCCGCTGCTCCCCTCAGCAGTGTACTTCGGTCCTTCTGCCTGCTCTGCTCCCCGCTCTGGCTCTGGTGAATTCTCTCACCCTCCCGCGCTTCTGACTGTACCCAGTGCATGTATAAAACAAACAAACAAACAAATAATAAATAAATAAATAAGACATGCCTCTAGAAAATTAAAAAAAAAAAAAAATTAAAAAAAATAAATAAAAAAAACACGCTCACATAATTGGGGACACCCCCTCAGTTCCTTCACCACCTGGGAGGGCCTGGGCATCTCAGGGGACATGCTGTGGCTCTGCCGCCCGTTACATCCCTGAGTGACCAGGGACCCTGTGCAGCCCCTCTGTGTCCAGCCCCGGGGCCTGCAGCCTCCGCCTCGTGCCCTCCTGCCCCGGTGCCCTTGGCAGGTGCCGGCATATCCAGACCTGTCTGGTCATTTCTTTTTTTATTTTTACTTATTTACTTTTTAAAAGATGCATTTATTTATTTATTTATCTATACAAGCACTGGGTACCGTCAGAAGCGCGGGAGGGCGAGAGAATCCACCAGAGCCAGAGCGGGGAGCAGAGCAGGCAGAAGGACCGAAGGACACTGCTGAGGGGAGCAGCGGGCGGCAGGAGGGGTCTGCCCGCCACGTGGGACCCTCGCTGGTGGCCGGGGATCCAACCGGCGCTGCAGAGGCTGCGGGCAGCTTCGCAGCCCAGCGCTCAACCGCTGCGCCACCTGGGGAGGCCCCCGTTTTTTACTTTTAAGATTTACTTTTATTTATGCACACAAGAGCTGGGGTGCAGGCCAGGGGTGGGGGGGTGAGGACTCCCCAGAGACAGTGGGGAGCAGAGCAGGTGGGCCCACTGACACACTGCAGAGGGGCAGCAGGAGAGGAGAGGTTAGCGGTGCCCTGGGGGCCACTCCCCGGCAGGGGTCGCACTCAGGCCGCAGGGGCTGCCGACAGCTTGACAGCGCTGGGAGTCAGCCCTGCGCCCCCAGGGAGCCCCCCGAATGGTCACTCCTCATGCCCGCGCCTTGGTCGCGGGGCGTGTCTGCCGGCGCTGCAGTGGTTTGGCCAGACGGGCCCTGGGTCCTTCTGCCGTCCGGGCCCTGGGCGAGGCCGTTCCTCGGGTCTGGGCCGGGCGGGCCATGGGCGGTGCGGGGAGGCGTCGGGCTGCTGGCCCGGGAGCCCCGCCGTGCCCGTGGTGCGCATGCGCCCTCCGGGCGGGTCCTCGCTCCCGCGGCTGGCCAGGGGCGGTGCCCCCCGCCCCCCGCCCCGCGCCCCGCCCCGCGCGCCCGGCCGGCCTGCGCCTGCAGCCAGGCGGTCCCTGGGGCCCGGTGGGGGAGGGACCTTGGGACTGGCCTGTCGCCCTCAAGGGGATGTGGCCCTTGTTTCCAGCCGCCCTCCCTCCGCCCGCCGCGGGCCCCCGCGGGCGCCGGCGCGCTCTGAGGGGGCAGCGGGCCGCACTCGCGAGGGCCGCCCGCGGCTCGGTCAGCGGCCCCCGGGCTGCTCGGTGGCTGCCGTCCGGCTCCCCAGCTGCACGGAGGCTCTTCGTGCCGGCCCGGGGTCGGGGTCTGGGTCCCCGAGTCAAGCCCTCGGGAGGGGTCGCCTGCTCTGCTGGCCGCGTGGAGGGGAGGCGGCCCGTGCCCTGGGCGCGCAGCCGGGGTGCAGTGGACACTGCCCCACGGCGGTGCCCTCCGGCCCCGGGTGCCCACTGCTGTCTCTGCTCTCCAGGTGGGGAAGAAGCCTCTGGGACGGACGCCTGGGCGGAGCCCACGATGTCCGAGCCTTACGTGAGGCGTGAGTGGGCGGCCGTGGGGGGCGGGCCGCGGCGTCCGGGAGGGTCCTGCAGGGCGCGTCTGCGGCCGGCGGCAGCGCCAGCGTCAGGCGAGCCCAGCCTGGCGGGTGTCCCTGCCTCTCTGGCCACATTACCTGAGAACTGGCCAGCCGGCGTCCACGCGCAGAGCCGCCTGGGAGTGGCCAGGCCCGGCAGATCTCCCTGTGCGGCGCCTCTCTGCAGGCCTCTGGCGGGTGGGTCCTGTGCTGGGGCGTGGGAGCGGCCCAGGGTGAGCAGGAGCCATTGTGGGCCGGGCGGTGGGACCCCGGGGCCTGAGCGCTGGCTTGTGTGCAGGGCTGTGCGCTGTCCTGCTGGATGCCGTCGCCGACAGGGACCCAATGGTGCAGGAGCAGGTCTGCGGAGCTCTGCGCGCACTTGGGGAGTCGCGGCCCCAGGAGATGCTGGACGCCTGTGAGGGGCACCTGCGGCAGCACGAGAAGGTACCGCTCGGGCCCGCAGGGCTGCTCGTGTGGGGGCCACGGAGCCAGAGCCGCAGGCCCAGCTCAGAGGAGCCGCCGTGGCGGCGGGGGACGGGGCTGTCACCACTGCAGACCGGCTTGCTGGTGGACAAGCCCCAGTGTCCCCTGCCCTCCATCCGTCGGCTGGGGAGGGCTCAGTGTGCTGCGTGGGTCAGAGCTTTGAGGTGGGCGGTGTCCAGGGAGCAGCAGCCACCTCCCGCTAGCCCCGCAGCCCTTGGCAGGTGGCTGCCCTGGGGCCCCTCAAGGGGGGCACCAGCTCCCTGCCCCTGGGAGCCCAGCGACCGCGTGTGGGGAGCAGGCCTCCCAGTGTGGCCAGCCTGGATCCCTGGCACCCGTGCCTTTGCCCTCTCACCAGCTCCCCTCATTGGGATGCTGCTTGGGGACAGGCCACCCTGCCTGCGACTGGCGCATGCCCTGGCATTCTCCGCTCATGGCAGAACCCTGGCTGTCTTGCCCCCGCCCGCAGCTGCAGTATCACCGCGTGCTCCTTGTTGCCACGAGGACGGTCTACCTGCCGGGGCCGGGGCTGGAGCTGGGGGTGCTGGCTGGAGGCTGGCAGCGTGGCCATGGGGTGGCAAGCCCCCGGCCAGGGGAGGAAGCTGGGGCCATGGGGACTTGGGGTGCACTGCCATCTGAGGCCTGGACACGGTATGAGCTCAGGCAGCGGCCCTGAGTCAGTGTGTGCTGCAGGGCCTGAGCGGAGGTGGGCAGGGCAGGCTTGGCGGGAAGCCCAGGCGAGGGCAGGGCACTGCTAGCCAGGCCCTATCTGAGGGTGCCTCCCCTCCTTCGGGCCCGGACTGGCGGTGCCTGGGCCCCAAGGGGCAGCCTGGTGCCCAGCGCTGGGCTCACCCTGGCCTCCCCCGACTGCCCTCAGCTGGCACCTCCCTGCCGGACCAGGATCTTGCAGGCTGTGGAGACGGTGCTGAGCAGCCACCTGGGCGAGCTGGACAAGGACACGGCCAGGGCGCTCATCCTCTTGGCTGCCAACGAGATGACTCGGGTGAAGGTGATGTGGGCACGGCCCTGCCCCTCCACTCTGCCGTTCCTCGCGGTGTGGCCAGGGGCTGTACGGGGGTCTGCTGTGCCGTGTGGGGGACTCAGACCACAGTCCCACCGCCTCTGTTTGGCTGGGGTGTCAGTGCGGTTTTTGGGGTACAGGAGTCAGTGTGTGACTGGCAGCAGGCCGCCAGCAGCGTCCTGGTGGCTGTGGGGAGGCGCTTCGTCGGCCTGGTGATGGAGGAGCTGCTGACCAGGTTCCAGCCTGGGGTCCTGCCGCACTGCTTCGTGGTGCGGACGCTGGCCGACCTCTCGGTGTCCAATGGTGCGCTGCCGGCCGGCCGGCGGGCACCCTACGGCCCCGCCCCGGCCCCCCCCACCCCAAGGCCCTGGCCCCGCCCCCAGCCCCGCCCCGCCCCTAGGCCCTGGCCCCGCCCCTGGTCACGACCCACCCCAGGGCTCGGCCCCGCCTCCCTGACCGGCTCCTCCCGCAGTGTTCGGCACGGTGCCCTTCCTGACATCCATCCTCAGCACGATGGTGCCCATGCTGGGCTGGGCCAAGCACGACAACACGCGGGTGGTCTTCTGCTACGGTAAGGGGGGGCGCTGGGCCTGGGCCTGCGGGCGGGGCTACAGTGCCTGCTTTCAGGGTCCCCCCCCCCCCAGGGCCCTGCCTTTAGAGGCAGCAGTGGGTCCTGCAGCCGGAGGCTGAAGCCCAAGGCCCGGGTGGGCATGCTGGCAGGTCTCTCCCGGCCCGGCTGGCACCTGGAGGCTGCCCCTGCTGTCTGCACCTTCTGAGGGCCCAGCGTGTGGGACCAGGTTCCCTCTCCCACACCCCCCAGGCACATCCACAAGACCCTCCCCCCGAAGTCCTGGTGGGGGTGCGGGGCAGTGTCCACCCGCACTGGCCCTGGGCCCTGGGCGTGTCAGGTGGGAGGGCACTCACTGCGGGCCGCAGCTCTGCAGCGCTTCAGCGAGAGTGCCCTGGAGTACCTGGCTGGCCTGGACCAGGCCCCAGACCCCACAGTCAGGAGAGACAGCTTCGCCACCGACATTCTTGGCGCCTACGAAGTCCTTTTTCAGCACTGGCTGCAGAGCCGCGAGGCCAAGGTATGGGCCGCCTGTGCCGGCCCCAGGGAGGGACGTGCCCACTGGCCCCCACAGCAGTGCCCTGTGGCTGTGGCGCCCCTAGTGCCTGGAGGCCAGGTTGGATGACTGGGTGGGGTCTCCACCAGGCCGTGGCCTGTGTGCTGTCTGGCCACCCCTCTCTCCGGCACTGAGCTCCCACCCAAGCTGGTCAGGTCCGGGTCAGTGGTAGGGGAGCCTGTGTCAGACAGCTCTTGCCACTGGTGTCCCCTCAGCTCCGGCTGGCTGTGGTGCAGGCCCTGGGGCCTATGAGCCAGCTGCTGCCCAGCGAGAAGCTGGAGGAGCAGCTGCCCAAGCTGCTGCCCGGTGTCCTAGGCCTCTATAAGAAGCACTCCGAGGCCCTGCCCGTGTCGCAGGTGAGCCTGGCGCGGGCCTGAGACCCAGGCCCAGGTTACGGGAGGGGGTCCGGTTGTTCCCCAGCCCTGCTATGGACAGGAGCCCCACTGTGCGCCTTCCTGACCCCCGAATTCTAGAGCACAGACTTGCTCCCAAGCCCCTGGCCACCATGTGGCCCAGGAGTGCCCGCGTCAGCTGCTTGGGGATTGGAGTCTGTGGTGCGGCACTGACCACCCTCTCCCTGCCAAGCAGAGCCTGGGCCAGATCCTGGAAGTGGCCGTGAATGTGGGCAGCCGCGCGCTGGAGGCCCAGCTCGACTCTCTCCTGGCGGCTCTGCATGCTCAGGTAGGGTGGGGGCCCGCACGGACGGGGCCCAGCCCGGGGCCAGAGAGCAGCCAGGCCCTGTGTGTCCTGTCCTCCTCCGACCAGGCACACATTACGCAGAAGTGGAGCCGGCGTGCGTCTGGCGGCTCCAGGCTTTCCGCGCCTGTGGAGCCCTGGGGCTATGTCTGGCACTCGGCTAGTCCCTGACTGCACTGGGCCGTGCGCGCTTCTGTGCCCCGCGGGTTGTCTTTCACGCCACTTGCCTGGCTCCTGCCTGCAGCGGGGCTCCTTACGCTGAAATCCGGACGTTTTCCCGGCCCTGCCCCACTCCTGCTGCCATGGCGGCGTCTGCTCAGGGCGAGCGAGGGCCCCAGCCCCACTGACCCAGGGGCTGTGGACACAGGCCCCTCGGGGCTCAGCCCGCTGGCTGTGGCCTTCGGGCCTGCACTGCCCCTGGCCTGGGGGGCCGGGCAGCACCCCGAAGTCTGGCCTGGCCCCCGTCTGGGGGCCCCATATAGCAGCAGATCCCCTTAGGTCTCTGGGGGAAAATCCCAGGCTAGCCGTGGTCAGGGCTCGCTGCTCACAGTCACCACCTCTGCTCTTGGATGCGCTCTGCCCACTAGGGCCCCGTGCTGCCCGCGGGGGGCTCTTGCAGGCTTGTGGGTAGAGTGGAGCCCTGGGCCGGCCCCCGGCCAGCACTTCATCAGCACTATCCGCTTCCCCCAGATCTGCGTGCCGATGGAGTCATCCAGCCCCCTGGTGCTGAGCAACCAGAAGGAGGCGCTGCGTTGCCTGACAGCGCTGGGTGAGTGCAGGGCGGGAGGGCACTGGCCGGGCACCAGGCGGGCTCAGGGGCTCCGCGGGAGCCTCTTTACTGCCTGGTCACTCTGAGTGCTGCCTGCAGCTTGCTACTCGCCTGACCGCCTGCTGGCCTTCCTGCTGCCCAAGCTGGACGCTGCCAACGAGAGGACCCGTGTGGGCAGCCTGCAGATCCTGAGGCACATCATCAACTCGGCCCGTGAGTGCCCAGCGTGGCGCCGGCTGAGGCGCCTCCCTCTTGGGGATAGTAGTCGAGGTGGGAGTCTGGGCCCTGGGCAGTGCCATGTGCCGCCGCCGCCCCTGGCGCACACGCTTGCACACTCAGGTGCAGCGCCAACAGCCGTGCTGGACCTCACTGTGGGGCCTCAGCGCACCTGGGCCAGGTGCAGGTGGCTGGGCAGGATGTTCAGGCCTGCAGAGGGGAGAGAGGCACCCTGGCTGGGTCCCAGCCGTGGTTCTGATGCCCTGTGTCGGTGCGCCCGGCGCCTGCTGTGGCCCAGGTCCCTCACCAAGCACACCCAGACCTGCTGCCTCCAACAGCCACCTTGTGGCTTGTTAGGGGTGAGAGGACATCCCCGGGAGGCTGCTTGTCCCTGAGGGACGGGCCCTTCTGCACCTTGGTGGCGGGGCCTGACTCCCTTCTGCCTCGCAGCTGCGCGGATGGAGGCCAAGAAGACCTTTGTCCTCTCCTCCCTGCGGCTCCCTCTCCTGGACAGCAGCGGCAAGGCAAGCGGGTGGCCAGCGCGTGGGCGGGTGGGCAGCCGCCACCAACCAGGCCCAGGGTCCGCAGACAGGGTGGGGAGCACAGGCAGGGTCTGTGCTGCAAAATGCAGGGCGGCCTTGCCCAGGGGCGGGCGCTGTGCGGGAAGGTGGGCGGTGGTGGGGGATGGGTCACTGGCCCTGTACCTGTCCTGACCTTCTGTGGGCCCCACAGGTAAAGCGGGCAGTGGTCCAGGTGATCAGCGCCATGGCCCACCACGGCTACCTGGAGCGGCCTGGCGGGGAGGCCATGGTGGAGTACGTCATCCAGCAGTGCGCGCTGCCCGCCCAGCCAGAGGCGGAGGTGAGAGCTGACCGTGGCTGCCTGGGCCTATACGGGGCCCACGCCCCTTCCTCAGGGTGCTGGGAGGAGAAAGGGGCCCCCCAAACTAGGCCTCCCCTTCTCAGCCTGACCTACAACGTCTCCTGAGAAGCGCGACTTCCGGATGTTTGTCTTGTCCGTGTCGTCCGCCCTCCCGGTGTGTCCCGCCCTGTGTGTGCAGGGTCTCGTGGTGGCAGTGCCGCCGGCCAGCGTCCCCCTGGTCAGCTGGCCCCTTGCACCTTCTCACAGCGCCTTTCAGGGCGCGGAGCCGCCGCCCCCTCCAGCCACTTCCCGCGTGGCCGAGGCTGCGGGGACCTTCCACCCCCGTTTCCTCCTAGAAACTAAGGCTTAGCTTTTATATTTCGGCCTGTTTGAGTGAACTTTGCTGAGATGTGTGTCAAGGGTGTGCGGGCAGCCCTGCGGCCAGCCCTGGGGAGGCAGGGCTCTCTCCTTGGACAGCCAGACGGCCGTCGCTGGGCCCTACCCCCACCCCCGCTGGCCCTGCGGTGTCTCCCGGTGGTGGCTTCCTTGCCGTGCGGCTGGCCAACCCCGCGCTCCTCTGGCACGTACAGGATCATCTGATTTCTACAAAGGCAGCCGGGCAGGCTGGGGTGAGGCTGTGTTTGTTTGGACATGGCTGTGGACTCAGAGGCCATCCTGACGGGCTGTGCCTTGGCCTCCCCTTCCAGGGGCCGGCAGACCCTTGACTACGTCACGGTCTCTGGTTTCTGCTGTCGGCCTCTGTGCTCCCCAGCGGGGGCTCCTGTGCGGGTTTTGTTAGGTCTGTAGCTGCTTTGTGTTACGATGACACACAGGTCGGCTCGTCCTGGTGTCCAGTCGTCTACGGAGGTATAGCTCACCTCGCGCATATCCCAAGGCCGTATCCCAAGGCCCTTCCTAGGCTCCTCGGGATGTCCTGCAGAGCCGGCTGCTCCTCTCCAGGCTGGCCCTGCCGCTTGGGTGACCTGCCCCGCTTCCCACGCCCTCGGGCCTCTGTGATTAAGCCAGAGGCGCTGCTTCCGGCCTCCCACGGCTGGCTCCCCCTGGCTCTGCCTGGCTACACTGTTGGTCCTAAAGGCCTGGCTGGGCTGCTGTGTGGGCCGGGCCACCTTCCACGGTCTGGGCCTCGCTGTCTTGCGTCTGCTGGTGGCGGATGTGAGCATGTGGCTGCCGTGGGTGCAGCGTCTGACCTGGGCCGCTAACCAGTCCCCAGCCGCGTCTTCTGGTCAGCTGCTCACCAACGTGCAGCTGATGCAGGGGCGGCAGGAGACCATGGCCTCCAAGCTGCTGGCCATGAAGCAGTAGGTGCCGGGGCCTGTGGCGAGCGCTGGCTTTGGGGGCCTCCAGGTCAGTGGGGGGGGCTCCCCCGGGGCAGAGCGCCGCTGGCCCCTCCGACATCGCTGTGGCTGCCCAGCCCCTTTGTCCACGCGCGGTACTCACCCTGCCCACCGTGAGCCGCTGGGGGACAGGCTGTCACCACGTCTGCGCTGGGCCGGGGGGGTCTTGTTGCACCGAATATGCTGGCAGACCCTCAGCTGGCCCCGGGCCCCGCGCCTCCTGCCGCTCTGGTCTTCACCTCCCGCACGAGCCCCGGCCCCGGCTGGCTGCTCCCGCTTCTGGCCACTCCCGGTTCTGTCCGTCAGCTCTCTGGGCCCCACGGCCTGTTTCTGCAGTTGTGCTCCTGACTCTGCTGGGGGTCCCCGCTGCTCCTTCCCGGGAAGGGGGACAAGCAGGGAGGGAAGCCAGGCAGGAAGAAGAGGGCATCAGCTGGAACAGGCTTCAGGGGCCATAGCCTCAGGGACAGTGCCCGCCGAGGACAGGCCGCTGTCTGTGGGTCTTACCCGTGTACAGCTGCAGACCACTAGGGCTCGGGGAGCAGAGCAATGGGGTTTATTTAACAAGCAGGGGGAACAGAGTTACGAAGGCCACAGCGGACAGCTACCCCCCAGATAGTGTCCACTGCTGCGGGTCCCACACAAGATGGCGCCGTCCCGCCATGAGGCCTGAGTGTGGGCGTCGGAGGTTCCCATGTGGGGGCTGCTGAGACTGGCCCAGCGGCCCCAGCCACAGTCTGAAGGCCGGGACGGACAGCACCGGAAGCTGGACTGGACAACAGAGGCCACAGCACAGGGGGTGCCGGCCTAGCTCTTGGTGTCCTCTGGGTGTGGCGGCGAGACCGGGGGCAAGTTTAGCCCCCCCAGCCCCTGCAGACTCTTGGCTTCTCCCTTCGGAGGTCAGCTGCTGGACGCTGCTGCTTTCTTTCTGAGCCAGGTTCAGAGGGCGGCGAGTCTAGGGGACTCCGGGCTCCCGCCTGTGCTCCCTTAAATCCTCTCCGAGCCCCATCCTCAATCACCCCCTGGCTGCCCGCTGCAGCCCCTGGGGTGGGCAGGCCGCCCCCATGCTCCCTGATGGCTGCCCCGCGTCCCCGCCCCGCCCCACGCTGGGACGTCCTGAGCTCCTTTGCTGTCCTGAGCCCTGCGCCCCCTCCTGCCTGGACGTCTCCGTCTGTTCTTCCAGCCGGTCGTGTCTGCCCAGCAATGGCCTTCGCTGTCCACTCCCGGCAGGCAACCAGGCCGCGTCCGGGTGTCTCCTGCCCCGACTCACCCGTGGGCCCAGCGGCCTTGCCCCCCACATGGCCTCAGCCCGGGCAGCTGCTCTCTGTGTTCTTGGGCTCTGGGGCCCGCGGGCTGCGCTTCTCAGGGCTGCCGGGCCCACGGCTGTGCTGGCGCGAGCCCGCGTCCTCATGGAGGCTGCGCTCTTCGGTTGCGGCGACCAGGCCTCGCCCGCGGCCCAGCCTGCACTGGCTCCTGGGAGGCCGCCGCGCTGAGGTCACAACTCGCGGGTCATTTTCTCGTGGGAGAGCGTCCTTGGGCGCCGGGCTGGGTGCCTTGTGCGTGGCAGGCCCCTGGGTGGCCCTCGTTCTGCCCCGGGGCTACTGGTCGGGCAGTGGTGCCACCGCCGCTGGCCCACAGGGACCCATGGGCCTTGCTTGTCCTGGAGGCTGGAGCAGGCGCCCATGGGTGGCCTCAGTGGGGACCTCCTGTGCAGCTGGGGGTCTGCGGGCCATGTCCTCGGGCCCTGGGCCACCACCAGGCAGCCCGGAGAGCGAGCGACGGCCTCTGCCCCTTGCTACCCCCAGCTGGGTCCGGACAGCGAGGCCCTGGCCGAGGACAGCGTGCGGTCCATCAGCATCAACACCCTCTACCTGGTCAGCACCACAGTGGACAGGATGAGCGACGTGAGTGTCAGGCCTCCGGGAGCCCCCGCTGCCCTGGGCAGCCCCCAGGCCAGGCCTGCCTCTTCCTGCCTCCCTGAGCCCAGGTCACAGCTGCAGCAGCCCCACTAACCAGGCTGTCCCCCAGGTCCTCTGGCCGTACCTGCTCGAGTTCCTCATGCCCGTGCGCTTCACCGGGGCCCTGACCCCGCTCTGCCGCAGCCTCCTGCACCTGGCACAGAAGCGGCAGCAGGAGCAGCCCGACGGCTGCCTGGTCCATTACGGCGCGCGCGGTGGGTGCTCTGGGCCTTACTCCCTGCAGACCCTGCCCGCGCCCGCTCGGTGCACCCTGCTCCCCCTGGGGCAGCCACCCGCCTAGGCTGGGCGCCGCTGAGCGTCTCCTGTTCCTTTACAGCTACCCTCCCGTCTCCCTACGCCGTCACCACCCGGCTTCTGGTAAGCAAACTTGGGGTGATCCCCGAGTGGGGCCGCGTCTCTCCCCTAGTGAAGTGCTTGGCAGCCAGCTGCGAGCTGTCCCCACCCCTCATGGGCGCCTGGTGCCACGAGTACCCTCTGCCCTGCAGACCGTCGCCTGCGACCCCTACGCGGGGGACGGCCGTGGGCCGGCCTCGCTGCGCCTCCTGCACGTCCTGCACGGGAACGTCCACCCTCTGCTGGGGCAGCGCTGGGAGACCACCATCCCCCTGCTGCTGGGGCACCTGGAAGGTGAGGCCTGAGGCGGGCGCCCCAACCCTGCCCACCCGCTTCTGCCCAAGGGCGTCAGGCTGGCCCGGCGAGCAGGGCCTGTGGGTGGGAAGAAGGAACCTTCCTGCTGGCCTGGGCAGTCGGACAGTTGCCGGGCAGGGCCCGCTGGTGCCCCCAGAGCCCTGGTGTGGGCGTGCCTCGGGCATCTGCGTGGTGGGGGGCAGGCGGCCTCCCCCTCTGCCCCGGTGGACTGGGCCGGACTGGACTGGTGTCCTTTCAGAGCACACAGAGGCGTCCCTGTCGCAGAAGGAGTGGGAGGAGAAGCTGCTGATGGTGAGGGGCGGAAGGGGGTTGGGGGGGGCCTGGCTTGGACCCGGGTGACAGGCTGCTCACCGGGGACCCCTGCCCACAGTTCCTCCGGGACACCCTGGCCGTGGTGTCTGACAACATGTGGACCTGCCAGCTGAGCCTGGAGATGTGCAAGCAGCTGCCCAGCTATGATGGGGTGCCCCGGGAGAAGGTGCGGGGTATCCACTGCAGGGGACCTGGCACAGCCCAAAGCTTCAGCTCTGTGGTCACTGGCCATGAGCCCTGCTGGGGGGAGGTGCGGGGCCCGGCCCCTCGTGTGCCTCAGTCGCTGCTCAGGACACCGCTGGTCGGCAGTGGTCAGCGTTGCCACCCCAAAGGCAGTTGGTGGTGCAGGCAGCCCTGGCTGGAGTCAGCATAAGCCCACCCTGGCCTCTGTCCAGAGCTTCCTGTACAGGTGCATAGGGACCACGCTGGGTGCCGCCTCCGACGGGGAGGTGGTGAGGAAGCACCTGCAGGAGCTGCTGGAGACGGCCAGACATCAGGAGGGGGTGGAGCGCGAGGTGTGAGGCTGAGGGGGCAGGTTGGCGGGGGTGGGCATTGGGGTGGGGCCGGGGGCAGGGCGTGTGAGCCAGCGCCCCCGTGCCTCCCCAGGGTCTCGCCTGCTGCTTCGGGATCTGTGCCATCTCCCACCTGGACGACACGCTGGCCCAGCTGGAGGACTTCCTGAGGTCTGAGGTGTTCAGAAAGTCCGTGGGCATCTTCAGTCTCTTCAAGGTGTGGGTCAGGCTGACCGCCTGGGTCGGTGGCATGTGGGGGCCACGCTGTCCTGGACGTCATCTCCACGTCCTTGGGACGGAGCTGGCTGTGGGACCCTCCAGCCGCCGGCCCCTGTGAGGGCAGCTGCTGTCTTACTGCCCCACTGACGTGCTCGGGGGCTGGGGAGGCCGCATCCCTGCTGAAGGCAGACTCGCTGTGCTCCGGCCCGTGTGCCCTGGGCGTCGGGACCGGGTGTGTGGCCGGAGTTCCTGAAGCCTGGCCCGGCCCACAGGAGCGGAGCGAGACTGAGGTGGAGCGTGTGAGGAGCACCCTGATCTTGTGCTACGGCCAGGTGGCCGCCCAGGCGCCCCGGGAGCTGGTGCTGGCCCGGCTGGAGGCTGACATCCTCAGGAACATGTTCCTGTGCTTCCACACCAAGGTGGGCGCACGCCTGGCGGTGGGCAGGGCCACCAGGGTGCCCTGATAACCCCCGGCTTTTTGCTGTCCAGGTTCTGGGAGTGAAGGTGGAGAGCAAGGTACAGTGCTCGATGGCCAGGCCTCGCTTCCTTGGGGCCAGCATGGGGGCCTGGGAGCCACTGCCCTGCTGAGGGGCCACTGGGAGCCTCGTGGCTGCGGCCCCCTCTGGCTCTGCCCTGCCTGCCTGTTGCCTGGCGCGGCTGACAGGCTTCCCTCGCCCGGGGTCACCCTGGGGCTGTAGGTCAGGTTCTCCCCTGTAAGAGCAGGCTGTGGGGGCAGGGAGGGGAGGGGTCCCTGCTCCCCAGCCTGCCAGAATGAGGCAGGCCCCTTGCGCCCAGGACAGCCTCATCAGCCCCTTCCCTGATGCTTAGAACCCCAGGGGGTGGGCAGGCAGGTGGCACCTCTGCACGGCTGCCCCCTGTGTCCCTCGCCTGCTGGCTGCGGGGACCCTTCGGCCGCCCGCGGGGGAGGGTACGGGGCCGTGTGGGTCTTTGAGTGCTGTGGGCACCTGCAGGGCCCCGCCTGGGCCCCTCCTGTGGCTTGGTGAGCCCTGGGTCTTGAGAGCGTGGCGGGCAGCCAGCCGCCCTGGCTCCGGGCCGAGCCCCACGGGTGGGGTGGCCGCAGCCAGTGCCTGCAGCCCCGCGTCCCCCCAGGACCCGGCCCTGAAGCTGTGCCTGGTCCGGAGCGTGTGCGCGGCCAGCCAGGCCGTCTCCAGCAGCGCCCACGCCGGCGCCTTCCACTTCACACAGAAGGCCGAGCTGGTGGCCCAGATGCTGGTGAGCGGAGCCGGCCCGGGCCCCGGGGGTCCTGGGCCCTGGTGCTCTGGGCTGGGCTGAGCCGCGCCCATGGCTGCTCCCCAGGATTTCATCAAGGCTGAGCCCCCAGACGCCCTGAAGACACCGATTCGGATGACGGCCATGCGCACCTGCACCCACCTGGTGTATCTTTTCCTGGCCGTGGGGCCTCGGGGCGGGGCGCGGGCTAGACAGACCTGGCCCTTAACTCGCCACCCAGCCCACTGGAGCCGGCGCTCGAGGCGCAGCTGCAGGCCGGCCTGGTCCAGGGCTGTCTGCACAGCATCCTGGCCGTGCCGCCGGAGACCGAGGGCCCTGGGGACCAGGAGGTAGAGCTGGGCACCCCAGGTGGGCACCGGGAAGGCCGCTGTGGGCAGTGGGGTCACAGTGGGGCTGGCCTCGCTCCTCCCAGGTCCTGTACCAAGATACCATGCAGGCCCTGGGGGACCTGCTGGCTGGGCTTCTCCGCCGGAACACGACGCCGCAGGGCCTGCAGACCATGGTGGAGGTAGGCATGCAGTGGGCACCGCCGCGGGCAGCGGGCAGCTCTCTGCAGGGGGCCTGTGAGCAAGTGGGCGGCCCCTCTGGCCTGGGCAGGTGCACAGGCCCTGACCTCTCCACAGCATGGGGCTGGGATGGGGGTCACTGCCTCCTGCCGGCCTGGGGCAAGGGGGGGTGGGCAGGGGGCACCTGTGTGGGAAGCCCTGGCACAGGCTGCCCGCCCTGAGGCACAGGCTATTCCTGGGGCCATCTGTGTGCAGTCCCCTCCCCTCTCCCCAGCACCTGAGCCCCTGGATCAAGTCCCCACGGGGCCACGAGCGGGCCCGGGCCCTGGGCCTGAGCGCTCGCCTGCTGCAGCACTTCCGGGAGCACCTGCACATCAGCGTGAGTAGCCACCGCGGCCTCCTGACGGCTGCATGGGCCGGCACACCTGCTGCCTTGCCCCCGAGGGGCGCCCTCGGGCCAGGGCCCACAGCGGGAAGCCGACCCACACCCCATGTGCAGGGCACTGGCCTGTTAGTCCGGCACATGTGCCCACCTCAGGGACTGTAGGGGGACGATGAGGCATCTGGCACAGGCGGATCACAGCATTGCACCCTCCGCACCCCCCAGCGTCCCTCCAGCAGCCCCCCATCCCATCTGCCCCCAGGCCCTGGTGCCCTTCCACAACCTGGGGCTCCTCATCGGCCTCTTCGCCCCACGGTGCGCGGACCTGTGGCCTGCCACCCGCCAGGAGGCGGTGAGCTGTGTCCACTCCCTGCTCTACGTCCAGCTGGGCTACGAGGGTGAGGCGCTGGCTGGGCAGTGGCGGCGGGCAGAGGAGGCAGTCCGGGCCTTGGCCCCGGAGAGGTCTCAGCGCTGCCACAGGGGCTCCTGCCTCCGCAGGCTTCTCCCGGGACTACCAGGACGAGGTGGCTGAGCAGCTACTGACCCTCAGAGAGGGCCTGGTGCATCCCGACCCCGCCATACTCTTCCACACCTGCCACAGTGTGGCCCAGGTGCGTGCACTGCGGGCGGCAGCCGGGCCCCCCTCCACCCGGCGCGGGAGCCGTCCTGGGCTCCCTGTGGCCTGCAGTGGCCTTTGTTGGGGGGCACCCTGGCTGGGTGCAGGGCGGTGGGCGAGCGGCTGCACCCTCTTGGGGCCGGGTTGGCTTTCACCACAGGGGAGGCGTCCACGGGCGGGCCCCTGACGCCACCGACCACGCCGTGCAGATCGTTGCGAAGCGCCTCCCGCCAGACCAGCTCATCAGCCTCCTGCTGACCTTGTTTGAGGGCCTGGGCGACCCGGACAAGAACTGCTCCCGAGCGGCCTCAGTCATGATCAACTGCCTGCTCAAGGAGCGCGGCCACATGCTGCTGGAGAAGGTGGGGCGGGGACCTGGGGGACAGGGCGGTTGGCAGGGCCGCAGCGCCGGGAGACCCCTGGTCACTGCTGGACTTGGAGCTTTTCTGACCGAGGGTCAGAGACGCGTCCTAGCAGGTGACGGGGGGCCTGGCAGAGCCGTCCCCGGCCGCCCTGATAGTGGCGAGATCACACCGAAGGCGGTAGGCCCTGGCGTCGGTGGGAGGCTGGTCAGGGGCATGGAGCCAGCCTGGGGCAGGCCTCCCTGCCCTTGCGGCCTTGCCTGGGGCTTCTGCCGCAGCAGTCTGCCGGCCAGCCTTTCGGAGCCAGGGTGGGAACTGCTGTCTCCGTCCCCACCCCCCTCCTCGTCACTGGGCATGGGTCGGTGGGCCGCGCTGCGTGTCCGGCCTGCAGTGGTCAGAGACGTCGCCCTGCCCCGGGTGGGGGAGGGCTGTGCTCCACAAGACCCCCGCCCGGCGCAGGCCCTGACCGTGACGTCATCCGCAGGTGCCAGAAGTCGTGAGCGTGCTGCGCTGCCGGCTGCAGGAGACCCCAGCTGAGCACGTCCTTCAGGCCGCCCGGCACAGTGTCTACCTCCTGGCATCCCAGCACCATGCAGCCGTAGTGTCCAGCCTCCTGGGCAGCCCCCTGCCCTTTGACAGGTACTGCTAGGCTTGAAGCTAGGTCCCCCCTACTTCGTGGGAGTCTGAGTCCAGGGCCCAGGGCTGGGGCCAGGCCTGCTTCCTCAAGGGCCCTTTGCGGGCATCAACTGTCCCTGTGGGCCAACCTCTGTCGAGCCAGGACAGCCCCGTGGCCAGGCTCGGCCCCTGCAGCTGAGCCTATGGATGCTGGGCTGCGGCCTTCCTCGCTGAGGTGCCGCCCACCACTAGGCCCACCTGCTGGTCCCGTGCTCTGCCCCAGGACAGGGTGTCGGGCACATGACCAGGGCCACACGCGGCACCCAGACAGCATTGTCCAGGGCCAGGTTTGTGTGGCTGCCTCCTGGCATGGCTTCCCTGAGCAGGCCTGGGGCTCACCCACGCCTTGGTCCCCAGCACCTGCTGCCGCTGAAGCGCATCTGCCGGAGCTCCCTGGGCCTGGTGGCCGCTCCCCCGAGTGTCTGGTGCCTCCCTGGCTGCCTCTGCAGGACTCGGGTTTTGGCTGGGAGGGCCAGTGCTCCTCTAGGCGACTGCGGCCCCCCACGCCTGCCCCTCCAGGGCCCCGCCCACCTGCTCCCCGTGTCCACCTGTGCCCCAGCCACGGCGTCCTGTGTGTCCCCAAAGGGCTGCAGGCTCCATTCTGAGTCCTGGGATGAGCTTTGCGCTCATCCCAGCTGGCTCTGCCCCAGCTGGCTCTGTGCCCTTCGCGTGGCCTGCATGGAGGGCCCGGGCTCTGCCCTGCCCCATTGCTGGTTCTGCCCCCGCTAGCCCATGTCAGGTCTGCAGTTGCAGCCGAAACCAAGGGGCTGCCGAGGGTGTGGGGGCCCCTGCTGGCCTGTAATGTCCCCTACCTCCTTCCAGCCACTCCTGCACCCTGTGGCGCGCCCTGGCCATGGAGCCCAGTCTGACAGCCCAGGTCCTGGGCCTGCTCCTGGACAAGATGGGCTGCGATGTCCCCTTCAAGGAGAGCCGGACCTTCCTGCTGAGCAGCTCCCCCGAGCGCGTGGCCACACTGCTGCCCCTTGCGGTGAGCGACGGCCCTGCTCCCTGCAGTTGGGCCCCTGCTCCGCAGCGCCCCAGACCCCATCCTGGCCCCAGCGCCAGCCATGGGTGCCCCTCCCCGCCTGGCAGTCAGCTGGGGGAGGCCGTCCTGTGGGGGGCCCCGCTGCCTGGAGCCACCTGTGTCTGAAAGCCACAAAGGCAGCACCGGGTCTGGCTGGGCGGGACATGCGGGCCCTGGCGCGAAGCTCACGGGTGGCCGTCCCCAGGCCACGTGCGCACTGCGGGAGCTGGCATCGGCCCCCGAGTCCGGCCCCGCTGTGCTGGAGCTCTACCCCAGGCTCTTCGCTGCGCTGCTGCTGCGCGTCAGCTGCACCCTGGATGTCCAGCTGCCCCGCAGCCTGCAGGCCAAGGACAAGAGGACCCCCGGCCCCTCCACGCCCAGCCTGGAGCCCTGCAGGTACCACGAGGCCCTGAGGCCGGGCGGGCACGTGCAGGGTCAGTGCCACCCTGGGCCGCTGCCTCCCACCTCCCATCACGGATAGGGCAGGGCTGCCCCGGTGGCTCAGCGTGCTGCGGGGAACGTGAGGCCCGGCAGCTAGTAGAGCCCCCAACACGTCCGTGACTGGCCACAGTGGCTGAGGGCAGCCCACATCCAGGGGTGGTAACCCCCACGTCTGGAGCCCCCTGGAATTGTGGGACAGTTCTCCTGGGATGGCAAGACCTGCCCCAAGTGTGTGGCCTGTGCTGCTGGGGCCAGGGCTGTCCAGCGGTGGGTGGCCACCATCTGTGACCACCACACTCCCAGGTGACCATGGGGACAGGGCTGGCCACGTGTGAGAGCTACAAGCTGCGTCCACGCTGCCCGGGCTCAGCTCCTGCTGCCCTCAGCTGTTCTTCAGCCCTGCCTAGGGCCTTGCCATGTGTGGGGCCCACCCAGAAGCCTTGGGTCGGCCATCCTGGGGCCCGACAGGCCCTCCGGATGGCAGCTGGGTGGCCTGGTCCACACGTACCTGATGTCACTGCAGCAGGCCCCTGGCAGATGCGGCCATGCCGCCCAGGGCCAGGCCCACCATGGCTGAGCTCCAGCACTGCCCAGTCTGTGGTGGGGGTGGACCCCACATGGGCACCGCCCCTGCATGCATCCTGCAACTCGGGCTTTGAGGGCTGCCTGCCCTGCGTGCCCAGGAGCGGCCTCACATGCCAGCCACTGGTCAGCTCTGGGCCCCCAGTGTCCTCAGGGCCCAGGGTGGGGAAAGCAGGGCCTGTACCTGCGACCTGTGCTTCAGGCAGGAGGGCTGGGTAGGGGCCAGGGCCCAGCACATCCAGGGTGGGCTCCAGATGTGAACTGGCTGGGGTGCAGGGGCCTGGACTGGATGGGGAGCCCGGCGTGTCACCCTGGGGACACTCAGTCCAGAAGCTCACACTCGCCAGCAGCCCCTGCCCTGCCCGCCCCCTGAGCTCCGTTTTGAGCCAATGTCCAAACTAGAGATGACTATGACTAACTTTTGGGGTGTTTAGGAAGCTTTTTCACCTTTTCCCCAAATTTTAAAAATTAACGGTCTGGGCAAAGGACAGAGCAGCCAGTTTCCACCGTGTGTGTGTGGGGGGGGGGGGAGGCTGGGCAGTGGGGGTGGAGTGCCGGCGCCCGTGTCTCCGCAGCTCTGCTGTGGCCGCGCTGCAGGCCGTGCTGCTCCGGGGCGGCAGTGAGGACGTGGTGCAGCGTGTGGAGCTGGAGGGGGCCTGGGAGCTGCTCCAAACTTCAGCCGGCCATGAGGAGGGGGTCGCCCGACTGGCCAGGTAAGCCGCGGGGCCCCAGAGCCCAGCCCACCGTGGGAGGTGGCGGTCAGCAGGGTGCGCTGAGGCCGCGCGTGTCCTCCATCCCCAGTGCCATGGCCAAGCTCGCGGGCCCCCGGCTGCCCCCAGTGGTGCGGGCGCTCCTGTGTGCGCAGAGCAGCGTGTACGAGGCCCAGAGGATCACTGCCACGGCCTTCCTGGCAGAGGTATGCGTGGCGGTTGTGCCCGCCGAGGGGCTGCCAGCGGGGAAGGGAGTCGTGTCAGGCCTGGGGACCTGCTCTGTGCGGCCGGGGAGCAGGCCAGCAGCCGGGGCAAGGTGAGGGGTGGCACCAACCCAGCCTTGGCCCACATCACCCCACACCCTCTGAACGGGGGGCCGTGAGGGCGGGGGCACCCAGGCCAGCAAGTGTGGCATCCCCCCAGCTCGTGCGGGTCGTCCGCCCAGGCCCAGCTCGCTGGGTCACGGCACCTCTGCCCCCAGCTGCTCAGCTGCAAGGTGGTCAATGACCTGATGCTGCTGGACTCGCTGCTGGACACCCTGGTGGCCCGGCAGAAGGACACGAGCGCCAGCGTGCGCCGGTTGGTGCTGCGCGGTCTGGCTAACATGGCCTCTGGCTCTCGGGAGCAGGTGAGCTGGCGGCCCCCCCAAGGGGCACAGGAGGCCGGGGAAGGGGTCCGGGAGGCCTGAGCAGGCGGTCCTGCCCCTGCCCCTGCCCCTGAGCACAGGTGGTGCTCCAGGTGCAGGCCCACAGCCCCCAGCTGCTGGCGGCCATGATTGCTGGGCTGGATGACGGGGACGACCCACACAGCCTGGTGGCCCTGGAGGCCATGGTGGGCCTGGCCAGGCTGCTGGACCTGCTGGACCCCTGGGAGCTGCACTCGGTGCTGCTGCATGTGGCCATCCGCATCCGGCCCTTCTTCGACAGCGTAGGTGGGGCGGGCACCGGGGGCACCCAGAGCCCCAACACCCTAGCCAGGTGGGCTGGCGCCTTCGCCCAGGCCCGCCCGCCGCTCCTCCCAGCGCCTGGGTCCCCAGCCTTGAGAGCCTGGGCTCCTACCCTGTGGCCGCGGGCTGGCGTCTGCCGCCCCCAGTTGGGCCTTCCCTGCAGGAGGAGAAGAGAGGCCCTGGCTGGCTGCCTGTTTGGGGCTGGGCTGGATCCCTGTGGGGTGACACTGGTGTCCCCCAGGAGAAGATGGAGTTCCGGGCCGCGTCCATCCAGCTCTTTGGGCACCTCAACAAGGCCTGCCGTGGGGCCTGCGAGGACGTCTTCCTGGAGCAGGTGGTGGGCGGGCTGGCGCCCCTGCTGCTGCACCTGCAGGACCCCCAGGCCCGGGTGGCTGAGGTGAGGCCCCAGCGGCGGTGGGGCGGGGCAGGCGGGCGGGGGCGGGGGGGGCGGGCGGGACTCAGCCCCCCCCCCCCCCAGGCCTGCAGGTTCGCCCTGCGCGCCTGCGCATCCAGCCTGCAGTGCGAGGAGCTGTCGGCCGCCTTCCAGAAGCACCTGCAGGACGGCCCGGGGCTGCACTTCGGGGAGTTTCTCAACGCCACCTGCAAGCACCTGGTGAGGGGGGGGCGGGGGCGCTGGGCGGGGGGGGGGGGGTTGGGGGGTGGGGTCGGCGCCCACCGCCCCGCCTGCCTCCGCAGATGCGCGTCTTCCCGGAGCTGCTGGGCCGCCTGGCCAGCACCAGCCTGTTCTACTTCAAGAGCTGCTGGGAGGATGTGCGCGCGGCCGCTCCCCTGCTCACGGGTGAGCGCCTCTCCCCGCCCCCGCGCCCCCCCCGCCCCGCCCCGCCTGACGCCCCCCCCCCCCAGGGTTCCTGGTGCTGCACGCGGAGCCCGAGCAGCGGACGCAGGTGGACCTAGAGCAGCTCCTGGCCGGTGAGCCCCCCCCCGCGCCCCCCACCTGCGGGCCGCTCGACCCTGCGGGCACCGGGGACTAAGTGATTTTCCTGGATTTCAAGGATTTTTTCCCTGTCACTGGTGACCTCATCGTCTCTAGTAATTCACGGAAACTTCCCAACTGTTCCAAGAGCTTAAAAAACACTAAAAAAGGAAAAACTATCTTTCCGTTGGCTCCCGAGCCCTCCCGGCAGAGGCCCTTCGGAGGGTGGTGGTGGGCGGCCCCTCGCGGGGAGGGGGCGCGGCGGGGTCCTGCCCCGGGCGCGCAGCTCGTTAGCGGGGCGCTGGCGCCCACAGCCACCCCTCTCCCCGCAGCGCTGCAGCTCCTGCTGCGGGACCCCGCCCCCGCCGTGCGCGGCCGCGCGGCCGAGACGCTGGGCCGCCTGGTGAGGTTCGCCTGAGGCGGGGAGCCCCCGCCGCCCCGGCCGGCCGCCCGGCGACAGGACGCTGCTGGAGGCCAAGTGGGGCCGCCGTACCCCCAGTTCCAATAAAGCCATTTGCTCCTCAACAGGTGACGTGGGGGGTGCGGTGATGTGGGGAAAGACCAGCGGGGCGCGGCGGGGCACCCCGCTGGCCCGCAGGACGGCGCGGGAGGCAAGGGCCGAGGCGAGAGAGGCGGGCGGACGGGCAGGGAGGCCTGTATTGGGGCGGGCGGGCCCGCCGTGGGGGCGGCTAGGTGAAGAGGCGGACGGTGCCGTCCGCGCCGGCGGAGAAGACCCAGGGCTGGCTGGGGTGGAAGGCCACGTCCAGCACGCCCAGGTCCCGGCTCAGCGCGTGCCCCTTGAGCACCTTCACGGGCACCAGCAGCGGGTTCTGCAGCAGGTCGCTGTGGGGAGACGGGCGCGCTCAGCATGGGGAGACCCTGCGCCCGCGCCCGCCCGCACCTGCCCCGCCCGCACCTGTACACCGTCCCGTGGCAGACGATGACGCTGCCGTCGTCCGAGCCCGACGCGAACAGCGGGTAGCGGGGGTGGAAGGCCACGGCGCGCAGCGCCTTCCGGTGGTGCCTGCGGGGGGGGGGGGGGGGGCGGAGGCGGGTGAGGACGTGGCAGGGGCGGCCCCAGCCCCGCCCCCAGCCCCGCCCCCGCGCCCCCTCACCGCAGCACCCGGTAGGGCCGGGTGGACAGGTCTAGGTCGAACCACACCAGCTTGCTGTCGTAGCTGCCGCAGATGATGTTGTCACCTGGGGACAGAAGAGATGGGGGCCTGGCGGCCTTGCCTGGCGGCGCGGCCCCCGCCCCCACCCGCGGGGTGCGCGCCCCTCACCTGCGGGGTGCACGGCCAGGCTGGACACCCACTTGCAGTTGGGGAGCAGCTTCTTGGTGAGCTCCTGGCGCAGCAGGTGGTAGAGGCGGACGCTGCGCTGCGCGGCCACGAGCAGGAAGGGCCGCGTGGGGTGGAAGGCCACGCGCTGCACCTGCCCGTGGCTGCGGCGGAAGGGGCTCTGGCTGCGGCGCCGGCTCAGCTGGTGGATCAGCACCTGGGTGTGGCTCGAGGTGGCCAGCACCACGGCCATGTAGTCCCCACGCCCGTGCCAGGTCACCTGAGTCACCGGCTGCAGGTGGGAGAGGTTGGCTGGGCCTGGCCTCCCGGCCTCCCTCTGGCCCGCCCTGCCCCCCAGCCCCCCCAGCCCCGCCCACCTGGTCGTGGCAGATGCGCAGCCGCAGGCCCTCCTGCCGCTCCCCCTCCGACGCCTCCAGCCAGCGGGCCGGCTGCCGCACAGGCTCCTCGGGCGGGGCGAAGGCGCTCAGCAGCTGGTCAGTGCTGCCCGACGCCAGCCGGTCCCCCAGGGCCGGGTTCAGCAGCAGCACGGCGTCCTCCCTGGGGACCAGAGGCAGGCTCAGCCCCACCCAGGCGCCCCCTCTTCCCGCGCCGCCCCCCCCCCGCCGCCCCCACTCACACTGCCACGGCCACCAGGCAGACCGCGGGGTGCGGGTTCCAGGCCACGCTCCTCACCACCCCCCCCACGGGCAGGGTCTTCATGCAGCGGGCGGTGGCCACCTCCCAGAGCCGCACGCAGCCGTCGTCCGAGCCTGGGCAGAGATGGGGGGTTCAGCGCCGCCCATGCCACCCCCCTACCCCCCCGTGCCGGGCAGCCCCCCTCAGACCCACCCGAAGCCAGCCACTGGCCGCCGGGGGAGACGCTGATGCAGCGGACGAGGTCGCCGTGGCCCCTGTAGACCTGCGAAGGGGACGGTGAGCCGTGGCCGCGCCCCCCCAGCCCGCCCCGCCCCTGTCGCCGCTCACCAGGGCCTGGCACGTGGGGAAGGGCTGCAGGTCCCGCGGGCGCGGCAGCTTGGGGATGAGGTCCTCGGGGTCCACGTTCACCTGCGGCGGGACACGCGGTCACTGGCCGCCCCGGCCGCGCCCCGCCCGCCCGCCCGCCCGCCGCGCCCCGCACACCCGCATCTTGCGCTGCCGCGGGCACAGGTACAGGTCGAGGCAGCGCTCGAAGCGCTCGTGGACGAAGCGGCCGTAGGCGGGCACGGCCCGCAGGCTGGCGAACCGGCGCGGCAGGAAGCTGCGCTGCCGCTCCGAGGGCTCCTGCTGCATCCACGCCCGGCGCTGGGGAGACACGCGCGGGGTGAGCGCGGCGCCCGGCCCCGCCGCGCCCCCGGGGCCCGCCCCGCAGCGCCCACCTCCTCCTCGCTGGGCAGGTACTCGGGGGGCGGGTTGTAGGACTCGGCGTGGCCGGGCAGCGCCAACTTGGGGGCCGGCACGTGCATCTTGTGGCGGCCGAGCACGGCGTCGGGGTCCTCCTGGGCCCACAGGTCATAGAAGCGGGGCGCAGAGTCGCGGGGCCGGCGCGGCTGGATCCAGCCCATCTTGATGGCGTGCACCATGCGGGAGACCTGCGCGGGGCGGGGTCAGTGCGAGGGCGGGCGGGGGGCGGGGGCCGGGGTGGGGGGGCCGGGGAGGGGCCCCACCTTCTCCTTCTCCACCAGCGAAGGGATGAAGCTGCGCTTGTCGGCCGGGCGGTTGGTCACCGGGTGGATCATGAGGTCCCCGCTGAAGAAGTCCACGGCGGGCTGGGGGCCAAGCGCGGGGGGGCGTGGGCCAGGGCCCCCGGCTGCCCGCCCCCGCCAGCCGCTGGCACACACCTACCTCATAGGGGTCAAAGTTCACATCCCAAACTGGCCCCTCTGCAGCCGGTGCACCAGGGCCACCTGCTCGTCCGTCAGCCGCACGTCGTGCCCGGTCATCCTGTCCTGCACGGTGCGCCTGGGGGACAGGGCATCCCGGAGCACTCAAGCCCCGCCCGGCCGCCCGCCGCGCCCCGCCCGGCCGCCCGCCACGCCCGCCCACCAGTAGTCCGGGTCGTCCATCTTGGCCAGAAACTGGTCCAGCTCGTCGCGGGTGCGCAGGGGCTTGTAGATGCGCCTGCCGTCCAGGTCGTAGCCCACGTGGGGGAAGTCCGCGTACCAGTCCAGGGGCACGTTGCCCACCGTGTTCCGCACATCCTGGGGCAGCGGGGCCGCACGTCAGCCCGGGGCACCGCCCTGCGCCCCTTCAAGGCCGGGGGCGGAGGCGCGGGGAAGGGCGCGGGCGACCGGGCTCCAGGCCACCGGGCGGCAGCACCCAGGCACCCTCCCGGGGTCTGACGTGGCAGGGCAACAGGCGCAGCCCCCAGCCCCCAGGCGCCGAGGCTGCCCCCTCACATTTTCCACTGAAGCAGTGCCAACCCCAGAGCCTCCCCCCGGATTCCTTGGCCAGGGCTCTGGGCAGCCACAGACAAGGGTGACCTCATCGCCCGCGGGCTCCCTCCCCTGGCAGGGGCCTTAGGCAGATGTGGGGAGCCACAGACAGGGCCTGGGGAAGACCCCACTGAGCCCGGACACCAGGCACCACTGCTCCTGCCCCCGGTAGGCACGGGAGGACCCCCGCCCCCTGGTGGCACCCCCCCACCGCGGGCAGAGCAGCCACATTCCGGGACACATTCCTGGCGGAGGCCCCTGCCAGCCACCACCCTCCCTGCGCCAGCCAGGAGCTGGGGCCGCTGCCCAGGCGGGAGGGCCGGAGAGACTGCGCGGCTGGCAGCCCCGGCCCCTGGCCACAGCACAGGAGCCCTGCGCTCTGCCCCCCACCCGGCCGCCCGCGGACCTGCCGCCTGCAGCCCCTCCCACCCAGACGCACCCCCTGTGCCTGCTGGAAGTGGACAGGCCCGGGGCGCCCCAGGTGCAGCGGGCAGGGCTGGGGCTCCGCCAGGGCGGGCGGCGGCGGCTCCGAGCGGAGGGCCTAGCCGCTACCGGGGCCGGCCTGGGGTCGGGCCGGAAGGTGGCAGGTGCAGGCCGGCCTGGGACGCCCCGCGCGCACATCTGCTGCCCGCGCCGGGGCACGGGAGCCCCGGCCCCCGCCGTGCCCCGCTTCCAGCCACCTGGCACAGAAGCGCGAGCGCACATGGGAGGGAGCGGCAGACAGGGTGTGGCCAGGCGCCGGCCGGGCAGCTGGGTTCACTTGGTCATGCCAGGGGGGGAGGCAGGGTCGCGGGCTTGACCCTCCGCGCCCTGGGGGGAGGGGACGGCGGCGCCGCCCCGGCCGCAGGGGCTCCCCGGGCTCCCGCCCCCGGCCGGCCTCCGAGCCCAGCCGGCGCTCGCGCGGCCACGACCCCCTCCGCGCGGCGGCGGGAAGGCAGAGGACGGCGGCGGCTCCGGGCGGGCGGCGGCCTCCGGGGGCCGGGGGCGGGGAGGAGGCGGGCCGGCGCGGGGGAGGGGCCGCCGCCGCTATAAAGGCCGGGCCGGCCGCCCCGCCGCAGCCCGGGACGCACACGTGCGCGCGGCGCCGCTCCGCCTCCGCGGGCACCCACCCCGCGCCTCCCCGGCCCCGGGCGCCGAGGCCCGCGCCGGCGGCGGCGGCATGAGCGGCGCGCGGCGGAGCTGACGCCGCGCCCGCGGCCCCATGTCCTTCGCGATGCTGCGCCCGGCGCCGCCCGGCCGCTACCTGTGCCCCGAGGTGAGCCCGCTGTCGGAGGACGAGGACCGCGGCAGCGAGAGCTCCGGCTCCGACGAGAAGCCCTGCCGCGTGCACGCGGCGCGCTGCGGCCTCCAGGGCGCGCGGCGGCGGGCCGGGGGCCGGCGGGCGGGGGGCGGCGGCCTGGGGCCGGGGGGCGGCCCGGCCGCGAGCCCCGGCAGCGGCACACGGCGAACGCGCGCGAGCGGGACCGCACCAACAGCGTGAACACGGCCTTCACGGCGCTGCGCACGCTCATCCCCACCGAGCCGGCCGACCGCAAGCTCTCCAAGATCGAGACGCTGCGCCTGGCCTCCAGCTACATCTCGCACCTGGGCAACGTGCTGCTGCTGGGCGAGGCCTGCGGCGACGGGCAGCCCTGCCACGCGGGGCCCGCCTTCTTCCACGCGGCGCGCGCCGGCAGCCCCCCGCCCGCGCCCCCCGCGCGCGCCGGCGAGAACGCCCAGCCCAAGCAGATCTGCACCTTCTGCCTCAGCAACCAGAGGAAGCTGGTGAGTGCGCGCCCCGCCGCCCCCACCTGCCGCCGCCTCGCGGGCCGCCCGGCCGCCCCGGCACAGGTGCGGGGGGGCGGGGGGCCCGGGACACCGCCCGCGCGAGGAGGAGAGGCGGGCGGCCCGCCCCCCGGGAAGGGCGCAGCGCCCCTCGCCCTGCCCCGCAGGCGGCCCCGCCCGCGGGGCTGCGCGGGAGGCCGCCGGGGCCGGGGCGCGCGGCCCGGTGGCGCCGGAAGAGCCGGGCGAGCCGGCGGAGGACGGCGAGGGTCGCCCGAGCCCATTTCCTCTCCAGACGGCGCGCGCTCCTGGGGCCTGAACATCTGGGAAATTTAATTTTACAATCGCGGCCGCGCGCTCCTCCCCGCGCCGCGCGGGGCAGCCTGGCGGGGCGCTCAGCCGGCCGGGGCAGCGCCGCGGGAGCCCGCGGGCCGGCTGGGGCCGCCCGCCTGACGCTGCCCCTCCCCCGCAGAGCAAGGACCGGGACAGAAAGACGGCCATTCGCAGCTAGAGCGACGCCCGCCCGCCCGCGCCGCCCCCACGGCCACGAGGAGGCCCACGGCCGGCGGGCAGCAGGACTCAGCCGGCCCGCGTGGGCCTGGCGCCTGGAACTTTCCACACCGGCCCCCACTGGGGCTCGCCCTGGTCACTGTGCTGGCCTCTTGCGCCTCTGATACGATAATATAAAGTCTGCAAATTTTGTATAATTAAAGTCAAAACGGTACCTTCCACGCACGGAGCCCCCTCTGACCTGCCAGGCTCAGCGCCCACCCTGCGCCCCACCCCGAGCCCGGCCCCGGCCGGCCCTCCTCTGCACCGCGGCCCCCGCTTCCCGGCACCCAGGGCAGCCTGTCCCGCCAGGCCCGGAGAAGGGGCCGCGGGCTGCAGTCTCCCACAGCCCTCGCCCGGCGGCGGGAGGGCGAGCTCCCGGCTGTGGGCCGGAGCACCCCAGACTCTGCCCAGGCGCCCCAACTGGCAAGTGGCCGAGGAACACAGGGAGGGCACTGCCCAGCAAGATGGGTGGGGGCCCTGGACCAAGCAGCCGCTGCCCGTGTGCACCCAACCCGGGCCCCCGAGAGGGCGGCAGGGCCCTCCGCCGGCTCCCCCACCCCAGGACCTCTCCAGGGCGGGGGGGGGGGGGAGGGGGGGACACAGGGGGGGACTCGGCGCCAGAGCCGCGCACAGCTGGCTGGTCATTAAAGCCTGCAGGTGACGATCGGCTCGCGTTGTGAGCCACACGGGCACCACAGAGGAGAAGGGGGGCCCTGCACCCCCCAGGCGGCCGACAGTCCGACTTCCGGAAGCGGCAGGAATGGGCCAGAGTGCCAGGTGCTGCCCAGGCCTCCCAGCCGGCCCGGGGCCCCCACTGGCGTGCTCTTGGGAACCTCAGAGGGGCAGGTGCCGGGGCCCGCGTGGGCACCCCAGCAGAGCAGAGCCAGGGCGGCCCCCCAGGAGGAAACAGGGGTGTGACTTGGGGGGATACTCGCAAAGCCAGAGTCCTGAGGGCGGGGCTGTGCCCCACCTGACAGGAGCGGGCAGGAGGGGCTCTGGGTGAAGGCTTCCCTCGGAGACGCCCACCCCAAATTTCCTCCCCGAGCCCTGAAGGAGCCCCTCTGGCCAACGTGGGGGGATGGGCCAGCGTGCCAGCATTCCCCAGCCCAGGTCAGGGATGGGTGCAGCTGGCGCAGGGCACCGGTCCCTCCCTAGCCCTGGGCCCTAGTGCAGCTCTAGAGGGGGTGCAGCCTGCCCGCCCCCCCGCCTCCTGTCCAGCTCCGCCGAGCTCCCTCGTGAACCCCCACCCATGATGCCCAGCTGAGCCAGGCAGAGGACCCAGGAGCCACCCCGAGCCACACGGGCAGCGGCGGCCCAGGGTCCGGCACCAGCAGGAGGGTCAGCGCTCCCTCCCCCCAGACTCAGCCCCACCAGGGGTGGGGAGACCTGAGACCCCGCCCACCCACCCAGAGGGTCCAGCTAGAGTTCTGCGGCCCCCCTCAGGGTGGCAGGTGCTCCGGCCCACGGTGGCCCCCAGCACCGCCAGGGTGCAGGGCGGGGGCCTGGAGGCTTGGAAAGGCCGGTGCGCCGGCCAGGCGGGCTGGAAACACTCGGCCGCCCGCTGTCAGCTCCGGCCGGCGGGGAGCCCGCGGCACACATGATTCGTCACGGCGCCCACCCGCCCCCCCAAGCACCTGCGGCTGCCAGGAAGCCCATGTGACCCCCAGCGAGACCCCTCTGGGCCGCCCAGCCCAGCCCGAGGCGTTCGCAAGGCGCCCCGCGGTGAGGACCGGTGGCCGCGGAGGGCCCCCCCCCCCCCCCCCCCCCCCCGCCGGACTCGGCCACCGCTGGAGAGCGGCTGGGGTTTTTCCGCCGCTCACTGCGCCCCTCCCCTCCCCCAAAGTGGCTGCAGCTGTCAGGCCGAGATTGGAAGTGCAGGTACGGCCTGGCCGGCTGCCCGCTCCCTCCCGAGTCTGTCTGCGAGAGAGGAAGCCAGCCCACCTCTGGAATCCTTCACTAGCTCCTCGTTCCCGCTCCCACCTGTCCCCGGGGAGCGCGGGGTCAGCCGCCCTCGCGCGGGCTCTCTTCCCCTGCCCCTCTCCGATTACAATGCGGCAGTGTTCCCGCCCGCCGGGCTCCGGCCTTCCTGCGCCTCCTTCCTCCTCCCGGGGTGCTGCCGGGCTCACCTGCCGACCGGAGGCCGCAGCCTGGGGAGAGGCCGCAGCCTGGGGAGAGGCCGCCTGCTCCTGCGGCCCAGGGCCCCAGGAGGCCGGGCCAAGGCCAAGCCCAGGGGACAGGGCCGGCTGGGCCCTCCCGACCTGGGCCTTCGGAGCCCCGCGGACGCTGGGCAGGCCGTCCGTCCACCCTCAGATGCTGCTGCCCAGGCCCCGGCTCGGGCCAGAGCCGTGATGCCCACGGGTGGGATGCTGGCACCTCCGGGACAGGGCGGGCCGTGGAGCCGGGGGGGAGGTGGGGGGCGAGCATCAGGCGTCCAGGGCTGCCCAGGGGCAACAGGCGTTCTCATGCAGACACCCTGACTCCCTGCTTCCCGCAGGCAGGGGGCCCTAGGAACGCCGGGCAGCGTGGGGTGGGCACGGGCTGCGTGGCCACGGCCCGCTCACAGACGGCTCACCAGACACAGCTGCAGACCCGGCCCCTCCCCTGGGGACAGCCGCCCCCCAAGGGCCGGCCCAGGGCAGGCGGGCGCCCCCCACCCAGTCGCCCCCCTGGAGGCCGGGCGCCCAGGTCCACCCCCGCCCCAGCTTCTCTGGCCCTGCCCAGCCCCCCCAACTCCTCTCAAGGAGCACCTCGACCAAGGGCCCCGAGATCCAGGCCCCCTGGGGCGCCCCCCACCGTGTGGGGCTCAGCTTGGGGCGGGGCACCCTGCGGGAAGGCCGCAGGGCCAGGCGGGGGCCAGAGGCCCCCTCGGAGGCAGCCGCGGGGGTGGAGGCCGCCAGGGAGGCCGGCGCTCTCCACAAACAGGGAAACCTGAGCCCCGGGCGGGCGGCCAGCGCGAGCAGGCTGCAGGCTGCAGTCTGAGGGCGGCGGGGGCGGCGCCCGGGAGCGAGGCCGCCAGGCCCAGGCAGCTGCCGGTTCAGTAGCTGGGGGAAGCCATTAACGGCGCTGCCAGAGAGCAGACGCGCGGCCGCCCCGCGGGGCCCTCAGCCCAGCCCAGCCGGCGCGTGGGGCCTGCGGGGACCCTCCGGCCACCCCGCGTCTCCCGAGCACCAGGACACGGGCCTCCGTGTCCCCGGCTGCGGGACGGCCGGCGGCCGGCCCCCAGCCCGTCCCTGCCCCCAGGGTCCCCCCGCCGGATGAAGTCACGTCTGTGAGGTGGGGTGGTCTGGAAGGAGGGAGAGCGGGACACGCGGGGGCAGGACCCCCAGGCCCACGGCACGCGGGGCTCTCGGGGCACAGCCTGGCTGAGTTGGGGGCAGCCGCAGGAGCCAGGCCCTCACGCGGGGCGGTGGTCCCTGGTCCCCGCAGGCCCAAGGGGGCCACGAGGGTAGGAGGCCCTGGGGGGCCCCGGGTAGACCCCCGCACCCTGGCCTCCACCTCAGCACCGCGGGGCGCACCCCTCAGGCCGCCACCCCGGCAGGGCGACAGCCCCCCGGCCCTTCCCCCAGGCTCGCCCCAGCCCGACCAGGCCAGACGGCCCCTGGGGTCAGCGCCCTGGCCCCGGCTCTGAAAGCTGAGCCCGCCGCCCCCTCGCCCGGGCTGAGCCGGGCCGGCTCCCCTGTCACTCAGGCCGCCATATGGGATAGTCATCGCGGGAGGAAGCGCCCCCGCAGCCCCGCAGCCCCGCAGGGGCCCGGCGGCCGGAGGAGCAGCAGCACCGTGGGCAGCGCAGGCCCCGCCCCCGCCTCTCCCGTTACCATCACCGTCGATTTCTCAAAATACCAAATATAAAAAAGTAGCCGACAGGATGTGGCTGCCGACAGCCAGGGCCGTGGGGGGGGCGGGCAGGGAGCCGCAGGCCGGCCTCCCTCGCTGAGCGCCCGCTGCTCCGGCCAGGAAACCAATTTATTTTGTTTTGTCTCTGTTCTCTGAACGCAGAGACCGGGCGGGCCGGCGGCCAAGGCTCCTGCAGCCGCTGCCAAAAGCGGGGGGGGGGGGGGGGGGGGCACGCGGGGGGGGGCTGTGGGGGGCTGACGGCAGCAGGTAGGGCTCTGGGGGACACCTCCCAGCCCAGACCCGCTGCCCCAGGCACGGGACAGGCGGTCGGCGCCCAGCCTGTTCCTTCCCCACAAACCCGAGGGCGAGGGGCCTCCGAGGCCGCGGGGCGGGGCCCATGCCCACCTGAGGCCGCGGCCCCCAGCGCCCCTTGCTCGCCCGGGCCGGAGCCCAGCCCTGGAGCACACGGGCCTGGCCGGGGCCCTCGCCGCCGCCCTCGCCCTCGGTCATGTGTCTCGAGCCCGAAATCGCTCTTCCAGACCCGCGCGGCGCGCAGCCAGGACGCCCACTCGGGCCACGCCAGGACCTGCCGCCCCGCACGGACGGAAGCCCCCCCGCCGCCCGCAGCAGGCCGGCCGGCCCACCTCCTCGTCGGAGCTGTCCTCCGCGTACTCGTCCCGGTCCTGCGCGCGCGGCACCTCTGTCCTCGGGGCCTGCGGAGAGAGGGGAGCACGGTCACGCCGGGCCTCGCGGCCCTGGGCATGGGCAGCCCCACGCGCGCAACTCTCGCTCAAGACTGGACTCCCGGCTGCAGCGGGCTCTCGGGCGGCCCAGCCAGGGAGGGGCGGCCATCTTGCCCAGGCACTTGAGGGCAGCGTGTGGCTCTCAGCCCCCGGCCCGACGGCCAGTCCCCGAGCAGGACCCTCGCCCTGAGGTCTCACGGCTGCGAGCAGTGTCCAGTCCCGCTGCTTGGGGCCCAGAATGCAGGCGCCATGGCCGGGGCTTCCCACCAGGTCAGCAGTGTCGCCCCAAGAACCCCACCCCAACCTGAAGCCCAGGACACCGGCCACACCTGAGGCCCGGCCGCCCGCCCGCCCCGGCCGCGCTCCACGCGAAGGGGCGGGAGGGACAGTGTTTTCCAGACGGGAACGAGGCGGGATTCGGTCTCCGTGTCCCCCGCCCTTGCCCGGCTGCGGGGCGGGAGCACTGCCCGCATAAAGTGGGTCACCGCAGCGGGTGGGGGCACGGAGTCCCCGGGCCTGCCCCAGACACAGCCAGCGCCCCGCCCCACCTGCCCCGCCAGAGCAGGGTGTGTGGGTGCGGGCCCAGGGCTGCCCACAGCCCCTGCCAGGGGGTCGGGACAGGAGCCCTGGCCCCAGCAGCCAGCAGGAGACGCTGCAGGGCTGCCGGCCTCCACCAGGGGGCAGCGGAGCGCGCGGCCGCTGGGGGCGGCGAGGCTGCCGCAGTGGCCTGGAGCAGAGGCAGCTGCGTCCTGCTTGGCCACCCTGGACCCCTGGTCCTCAGGAGCACAAGTACCGCCACAGGGGTCTGCGCGGATCCACCTGCCCCGGCGGACTCCACGCTGCCCGCAGTGCCCTCCAGATCCGCCTGAAGGCGAGCACCCCAACCTGGGGCTGGAGACTCCTGGGCAGGGGGCCAGAGAGGGGAAGGCAGGTTGGCCTCTGGCTACAGGCATCAGCAGGCAAAGTTGGGGCAACCAGATGGGAAGACAGGGGTGCGCACGTGGGGCCTCTGGGCCAATCTAAGGGTCCTCAGAGCCAGCAGTGCCCAGGGGAAACCTACTATCCACAGAAGCCTGGCAGCGCCAGCACATAGGCAGTGAAGAACATGGGCGAGCCGGGCGGGGCCTGCGCCAGGGCAGAGCCAGAGTCCCAGTGCCTGTGGGGCAGGGAAGGGCAGGCACTGGGGCCAGGGGACCAAGGCAGACGTGGGTGCTCACAGGGTGCCCAGGGATGAGCGGCCCCTGGAAAATGCACCATCAGCATAGCGGGGGCTTTTGGGGCCTGTGGGGCTCTCACCCCCAAAACCACACACAGTGAAAAACTGGCACGGCTATGACTCCCGCAAGCTGAAGCTTCGGCTGGCGTAGACCCCATGGGCTGCTGCTCGTACCTGTGCTCCACCTAAGCAGCAGCCCCCACCACTGACCCGACACGGTTCCTCTGCTGACACCCAGGCCAGCCAGTTGGGGTGCACCCCTATACCCCGACTGTCCCGGCAGTCCCCATGGCGGCTGGCCCCCAGGAGCAGGCAGTGCCATTCCCGCCACCCCCATCAAGCGACTCCAGACACGGCTGAGAGCGGCCTTGAGCAGGGCCAGAGCATGGCGTATCCTGACCCGGAGAAGAACAGGGACACCCCCAGCTGCTCAGCTCCGGGGAAAACAAAGATGCATCTGGGGCCACGATAGCAGCTACATTCTAGGAAAAACTAGGAGGTTTTAGAAAAAGGGAACAAAAGGCGAAGCCGTGATGGCTGCTGGGCCAGCAGCCCACGGAGCAAAGGGCACCTGCTGGGTAGGCCTCACGGACCTCGGCTCCAAGCATGACAGGCCTGCGCGTGACACCCGCGCGCCGGGTGTGAGGATCGAACGCGCAGGAGCAGAGGCAGCCTGTGGCCCGGCTTCCACCAGGATGGCCGTCCGGGGACCAGGGCTCAGCCAGCGCAGGTGCCCGCCTGGAGCCTGAGGAGCAACCGGACAGAATGAGGCAAGCGCACAGCAGAGGAGAGCCCAGAGCAGGGCTGTGTCCAGGGAAGCCTTGGGGCTGGTCCCCAGAGCCTGACAGGGGGCGGCCCAGACTGAGGGCTCTTCCTCCAGAAGCGGGGTGCCCAGCTCTTCGGGAGAGCAACACACAGCCCTCCCTGGGGCTGCCTGCGCCCCTCCCAGACCTCCAGGCCCCTCCACATGTTTGTACTTTCTTCAAGGGGAGCGGGACACACGGCCTTGATGATAAGGGGCGCCTGACACGGCGGCTGGACGCACACCCGCGGCCACAGCCAGGAGCAGGGAGCAGGTGGGCTCTGGCTCCTCGTGGGCAGCACCGGGAGGGCGAAGGCTGGCTCGGCAAGGATGGACAGGCCTGGCTCTCGCGCCGTGTCATGGGTGTGGACCCTGGGCGGCCAGGGCAGAGCTCTGGACACCACGCCTGGGGCGGGGTGCAGCTCCGCCGAGCTTTCCCTCGTGTCTCTCACCGGGAGCGAGAGCGGACACCTGCTCCTGCTGCGGCCACTGTCGTCCCCCCTCAGGTCACCCGCGGCCCCCCGTTGTCCAGCGAAGTCACCGCTCACCCACCTGCTGTCCCGGGAGCTCCCCCAGGACGCCGTGGCCCTCAGAGCTGCCGGCGCCATCCTGTCCTTCGGCGCTGGCGTCCTCGCTGCTGTCACTGCCCGAATCTTCCAGGCCCGAGAACACGCTCTCCTCGCTGTCCGAGAGGCCGGAATCGCTGCCACCCGCGGGGCGGGGAGTAGGGGCGCCGGAGGGAGGGCGCTGCAGGGACCAGCCCCGCGATCAGGCCCGCGCTCCACGCCGCGCCCGCCCCGCGCCGGGCCTTTCCCCACCCGCACCTCCCCGCGGCGCGGCCGCGGCCGGCAGGGCAGCGCGGCTCTCCGGGGACCGCAGGCGGCTCTCGGGCAGGACGCCCTCGCGCGCGCCCCAGCTGCAGGACGCGCGGCCGCCGCTGGCCCCCGAGCGCGGCGGGGCCGCCGCCCGGCCCCGGGCCCCGCTCCCACGTGCGGCCGCGCCCGCCGCTCCCCACACGCGGCCCCGCCCGCCGCCCGGCCCGGCCCGGCCGGCCCCCCCGCGGCGCCCGCTGTCACCTCCGCAGGCGCCGGCTCCGGCTCCCGGGCCGCTCCCCGGGCCGCGCGCCCGCCGCCGCCGCGCCCGCGCGCCCGCCATGCTTCCCGGCCCCGCGACTCGCGCGGCACTTCCGGCAGCGTCCGGGCCGCGTGGGCCTGGGGGCGGGGCCCGCGAGGTCAGAGGGCGCGGCCGGCCCGCCCACCTCGGTCTGATTGGTGGAGCGGGGACAGGGCCAGCCCCCGCGGCGCGGCGCGTCCGGGGGCGGGGCGGGGCGGGCGCGCGCGGAGGGGGAGGGGCCGGCGGGGCGCGGGCGCGCGCGAAGGGGCGGGTCATTGCCGACGTGCGCGCTCCGGACGACGCGGGCGGCGGCGCCGGCGGGAGCGTGCCCGTCGCAAGATGGCGGCGGCCATGCGAGGCCCCGGGGCGTGTGTGCGCAGCGGGCGGCGGCGGCGCGGCCGGGGTGCAGGCGCGGCGGCGGCGCTAGGCCGGCCCTCGGCTCCCTTCGCGGTCGCCCCCGCCACCTCTCCCGCCCTGCCCGGCATGGATCTGCCCGCGGGCCCGGGCGCGGCGGGGCCCAGCAACGTCCCGGCCTTCCTGACCAAACTGTGGACCCTCGTGAGCGACCCGGACACCGACGCGCTCATCTGCTGGAGCCCGGTGCGGGCGGGCCCGTCGCCTCCTGGGGCGCGCGCGGGGCCGGCGGGGCGGGGGCGCGGCGGGGGCGCGCGGGCCCGGGGCGGGGCGGCCGGGCCGGGGCGCGGGGCCCGAGGGCGCCCGAGACGTCGCGCGCTCGGGTTGGTCCGCGCCGGCCCGGCCGCTTCCCGAGCGCCGCCGGCTGCCGCTTCTCCGGGCGCGGCGCCCGCGCCTGTCACCGGTTGCCTGGCAGCGGCTTGTTTACAGGGTCTGAGCCCGCGGGGCCGCCGCGGCCTTGGCAGGGGCCCCGGCGCTGTCTGGGCTCCCGGGTGGGCGCCCCGCGGGCCCGGGCCTGCGCTTCTCTCAGCCCCGAGGCCGGCGGCCCGAGGCGGGTCCCTGGCGCGGGCCGTCTGGGACGCGCTTCTGTCTGAAGGGGGCCGGGATTAGAGACGAACTGAGGCTGCGAGGTCGCCTGAGCCATGTCGCCTCTCTGGCCGCCCTGTGGGTGCCCTGGTCCCCAGGCCGCTGGCCCGCAGGAGTCCCAGAAAGCAGAGGCGCGTCCCCACGGCCGTCCCAGCGCCAGCCCCGATCTCTGGGTCCTGACCCGAGGGGGCATTGCGCTCTGCCGTCTTCACCCCTCCTCCCCCCTTTCTTCCCCTGACCGGCTGGAAGCCCCTCGCCCAGCTTGAGATTGCTAGAACGACCTGGTCTCTAGGGGTGGGGGTGGGGGCGCCCCGGTCACCCCCAGGGCTGTCTTCATATCAGGGAGGCCTTCGGGCAGGACGGTGGGCGTGACCAGGCCAGCGCGGGCCTGTGTTTCCGTGCCCACAGTGAGTCTGCCTGGGGGAGCCAGGAGCGGCCGGGTCTGGGGTGCTCACCTGCCTGAGCGCAAGGGCGGGTGGGGTTGGTTGGCATAGGTGCAGGACCAGGAGCAGAGACCAGCACCAGCTCCGAAGCTTAGGGACGCCCCTGGCCACACTGAGTGGGGCTGCGGGCGGCCACCTGAGGGGGGCACTGGTGCCACTTGGGGCCTGGAGGACGCACACATAAGGCCCTGCAGCCTCTGGCCAGCATCTGCACAGGCTCTGCGGCAGCTTGGCTGGGACTCCAGCACTTGGAGCCCTAGGCGGCTCTGATGTCCCCTCCTGGCTGCTGAAGGTCCCCCCCTGCCCAGTGAGATCCAGGTGATAAGGAAGGCTGGTCACTGACGCTGGCCCCAGAAACTACAGCCAATGTCTCTTTCAAACCTGGCCTGGCGTGGGATGTGCTCCTACTTGAAGGCCAGGCCCTAGGGCTGCCACCCCAGACGCCGGTGTCAGGTGTGCCAGTCCACGGGCGCCCACTGGGCCGCCCCAGTGGACAAGGCTGCCCAGGCCCTGCACCTGCCCTGCAGGGCCTGGCCACTGAGGTGCGTTCTTCCCTGCCTAGCTCCTCAGCACTTGCCCATGGGAGCAGCTGGCCCAGACCCAGAGGTGCGGGGGGTTGGGCCCCTGGCGCTGTCCAGACCTCAGTAAACCTGCCCTTTAAGGCCCCGCTGGGCCCCTGTGGGGCTGTGGACTGGGTGGGGCAGTGGCCTTTCCTGGTTGAGGCGCAGAGGACTCGCCAGCGCCTGCCAGAGGCCGGGGACAGTGGCAGGAATGCGTTCCGGGCAGAAAGGGGGTGTGGGGCCCACTGGCTGGCCCTGAGTGGGCGAGGACACAGACACCTCCTGGGGGGAGGGAGCATCTGGGGAGGGGCCAGCAGAGGTGGGCGCAGGCCCAGCGACGGGGTGGCGCCGCTCTCCCTGCCACGGGCCCTTCTGTGTGTCGGCCAGCTGCTCCGGCTTTCAGGTGTGTGCGGTGGCACCGCTGTTCCCGCATCGACGGCAACTGGCGAGCAAGTGGAAAGCCCGTCGTGGAGGGCTTGACGTGGGTGTGGAGGCAGCTGCTTCTCTGCCAAACCCCGTGCGTGACCCCCACCCACCCGCAAGCAGCCGGCCTCCACCTCCCCCCTGGTGCGCGGCCACAGGGAAAGCGCGTCGCTCAGGTGCCAGCCAGAGGCCATCCAGGAGAGTCCTCCGCGGAAGCCGAGTGCTGGCCCCGAGGCTGGACTGATCGCGGCTGCGGCGCAGTGGCCAGCGTGGGGGGGCAGGGCCTGTCCATGCGCGACGTGAGGAGCCCGAAATGGGCACAGACTCAGCTCCAGCCGCTCTGCCAGCGCGCGGGCCCCGGGCAGCCCAGGCGCTCTCGGGAGCGACAGGCGAGCAAGAGTGGGAAACCGGCCTTTGGGGAGCATTTCTGGTCTCTCCGAAAACCAGGGCGTCGTGCGTGCGCTGATGGGACGGCGGGCCATGAGCGGGAGGGGCACCCCGTGTTTGCGGTTTTCCTTTCCCCTTTTGTTCTTCAACCCCGTCCGTCCCCCAGTGTCTGTCTTCCGGAAAGCGCAGCAGAGTAGGGGAGAGCTGGGAAGGTGCTGGCGGCAGCCGGGAGACTCGGGGCACCGGGCTTGATCTTTTGCCTCTTGGGGTCGCAGAGGAGGCGGGGGTGGAGGGCCCCCAGAGATGGCGTGCGCGGGCCTGGGCTGCTGGGGTCTCTGCCCGGGGCCTCTGCCTGTGCGTTTGCGAAGCCTCCCGGGCGGCCCAGAGAGCCCGCGGGTGTCGAGGGCCTGGATGCCCGCGGGTGACCGCGGTGGCACTGGCCTCTGGGCCTCGCGCTCACTGCCCCCGCCCCGCTGTCCCGCGCTGCCCAGCGCTTGCTCCCCCGCCTGAGGACTGGATTGAGCCCGGCTTCGGCAGTTCGTGGAGGCCCAGAGCCCTGTGGGACATCTCCGGGGGCGCGGCCCGCGGGTGGGGCAGCTGCCAGCTTGGGGGGGGGGGCAGGGGCACCGGCCTCTGCTCCTTGGAGTCGGGGCTCTGGGCCCTGGGCCTCCTCCCGGCCTGGTCCTCTGACCGCCTGTCGAGCGCTCCTCCTACCCCCACCGTGCGGGCCTCAGACCCGCGCCAGGCTTTCATCTGCTGTCGTTCTCGTCCTGCGTGCCCGACCGGCCTTCCGTAGCCCACGGGCTTCCCCGGGCGGTGCTGGCCCGGGGCCTGCTCAGGCCCCAGCTCCTTCTCGGCGCCTCGGGCGCCCGTCAATCCGGGCTCAGACCCTCGCGGGGCTGTTGCGGCCGCGGCTTCTTGTGTTCCCTTGTTCTTTTTTAAAGATTTGGGTCTTTTTAAGGGTTTATTTTCTTGATGCACACAAGAGCTGGGGCGCAGGCCAGAGGCGCAGGAGTGAGGACTCCCCAGAGACAGAGCGGGGCGCAGGGCGGGCAGATCCGCTGAAACCCACTGCCGAGGGGCGCAGCGGGGAGGCAGGAGGGGTCTGCCGCGCCCTGTGGGTGGCTCCCTGGCCTCTTCTGTTTCTTGGTGTTTGTTCGGCGACTTCTGAACTGACGCTGGGCAGTTTGCAGCCCTGGAGCGGCTGCTCGTCCCACCGGCGGGAGGGCCAGGGATCTCCTCCGCCCCGACTCCAGCCCCCGGCCTGCTGTCCGTGGGGCCTGCGTGAGCCTGGGGCCAGGACACGCGGCTTCCCGGCCTCCTCGTTCCACCCAGCGCTTCCTCTTGAGTGTCCCGCTGACCTGTCCCGGCTGCCGGAGCCGCCACCGCTGCCCAGGGCCCTCAGGGCTCTTGCCAACACCCACGGGGTGGGCTCTGCACCGGGAAGGCCCCGGCCTGGCTGTGGGGGGCGGGGCCGAGGTCCACGCACCCCGATGCTGCCATTCGTTGGTTAATTTTGCGAGTTCTGGAAAGTTGGCTGGGTTATTGGTCGGGTCTGTTACTGCCACGTTCGGGCAGAAGAAGTCAGTGGTGCTGCTCCGCCACTGCGGCCCCCTGCGCGCGCGCCATACCCTGGGGGGCCCGGTCCTGCCCGCTACGGGGCGGTGGCCCCAGTCTGCGGCCAGGGGAGGGCGGGCAGGCGCGGGGCCAGCCCAACCCTCCTGAGCACAGCCACGCTCGTCGCCAGAGGTGCCGGAATCAAGCCCCCCCCGGCCCGAGGCCAACCTGCTGGCGGGAGCCAGAGATGGGGCCTCTGCTGCCCGGCCGGGCTCCCCGCCAGTGCCCACCCACGCCTGACCCTGGCGCCCAGCTCGGCCTCGGGCGGGCAGGGCCAGCGGGCACGTGGCCAGGGCAGGCTGCCCTTGCGCAGGGGCCGCCGTGACACCACCCGTGTCCCCGCAGGGCGGGAACAGCTTCCACGTCTTTGACCAGGGCCAGTTCGCCAAGGAGGTGCTGCCCAAGTACTTCAAGCACAACAACATGGCCAGCTTCGTGCGCCAGCTCAACATGTGTGAGTGGCCTGCGGGCGCCCCGGGGGTGGCGGGGGGGCGGCGTCCCCGCGACGGCCTCGCAGTCGGGTCCCGCCCTCAGCCGCCGGCCGTCCCGCGCAGACGGCTTCCGGAAGGTGGTGCGCATCGAGCAGGGCGGCCTGGTCAAGCCGGAGCGGGACGACACTGAGTTCCAGCACCCGTGCTTTCTGCGCGGCCGCGAGCAGCTCCTGGAGAGCATCAAGAGGAAAGTGACCAGCGTGAGTAGTGACCCCCCCCCGCCCGCCCGCGGGGCTCCCCATGGCCCGGGCCACCTCAGTGACGCCTGCCCTGGGGACCCAGGTGTCCACTCTGAAGAGCGAGGACATAAAGATCCGCCAGGACAGCGTCACCAAGCTGCTGACCGACGTGCAGCTGATGAAGGGGCGGCAGGAGACCATGGACTCCAAGCTGCTGGCCATGAAGCAGTAGGTGCCGGGGCCTGTGGCGAGCGCCAACTGGGGGCGCCTCCGGGTCAGCCGGGGGGACGGGGTGGGCTTCCCGGGGGCAGAGCTCCGCCAGCCACTCCGCTATCTCTATGGCCGCCCCGGCCCCCTCATCCACCATGGACTGGGCGCTGACAGCCCCCACAGTGCAGGGCCTTGGCACCGCCCTCCCCATGAGGCTGGCCCCTGGGGATGGCTTGGGGCGGGGCCCTGAGCCTGTCGCGGCCTCACGCTGGGCCCAGCACCCACCCTGGACAGTGGTGCCTGGAGATGGGAGCCAGGGGACCTTAGCCTTGTGGGCTCAGGGTGGTCGGGTCCGTGCCCAGCGGCAGGACGGGCTAGGCACACTGCTTACTGGTCCTGCCCAGCATCGGCCCCCACAGCCCACAGCATAAGACCTGAGGAGCTCGCCTCTGGCCCGGGGTGCTGGGCAGAGATTGCCGAGGCCTGGCCAGGCTCCTGGGGGCTCTCAGCCGGACTATCCAGCCTCCCCAGAGAGGGTTCTGCGCCCCTCGGCCTGGGGTCTGCCCTGCCGAGCCCCCGCTCTATTGCAGTGAGAACGAGGCCCTGTGGCGGGAGGTGGCCAGTCTGCGGCAGAAGCACGCGCAGCAGCAGAAAGTGGTCAACAAGGTGTGGGCCAAGGCCAGCGCGGGGGAGGGGGGCGCTGGGGGGCCGGGCCGGGCTGACCACCCTCTCCACCCGCAGCTCATCCAGTTCCTCATCTCGCTGGTGCAGTCGAACCGGATCCTAGGGGTGAAGAGAAAAATGTGAGGCGCGGGGGAGGCCCGCAGCTGGCCCGGGTGTGGTCCCCTTCCCCCCAGGAGGCCGCTGACCGCCCCTTCCCCGCAGCCCCCTGATGCTGAACGACGGCGGCGCGGCCCACTCCATGCCCAAGTTCGGCCGCCAGTACTCCCTGGAGCACCTGCATGGCTCTGGGCCCTTCGCGGTGAGCGGGCGGCCTGCACGGGGCGGCCCGGTGGGGTCGCCGGGGCAGGCGCGGCCTAATGGCCCCGGCCGGCCCTGTCCGCCTCCCTTCCCGCCAGGCCCCGTCCCCCGCCTACAGCGGCGCCAGCCTCTACTCCCCGGACGCGGTGGCCAGCTCCGGCCCCATCATCTCCGACATCACCGAGCTGGCCCCCGGCAGCCCCGTGGCCTCCCCGGGCGGGAGCCTGGACGAGAGGTGGGGCCCCGCGCCCGGCGGGCTCTGGGAGGAGGGTGGCGCCCCGGTGCTGGCTGACATGCGTCCCCCGTGCAGGCCCCTGGTGCGGGTCAAGGAGGAGCCCCCCAGCCCGCCACGGAGCCCCCCGGAGGAGGTGGCCAGTCCCGGGCGCCCGCCCTCTGTCGTGGAGACGCCCCTGTCCCCGACTGCCCTCATCGACTCCATACTGCGGGAGAGCGAGCCTGCCCCCGCTGCCCTGGCCACGCCCCTCCCGGACTCGGGGGGCCGTCCCCGCTCCCCCGGGCCCCCTCGGCCCCTGAGAAGTGCCTCAGCGTCGCTTGCCTGGACAAGTGAGTGTCCGCGACAGAGGAGTCCGTCCGGAAGCGTGTCGGGGCCTTCACGAGGGTGGACACAGCGGCCACTGGGGCAGAGCAGGACCAGAGCCCCGGCCCAGGCTGGGAGGGGGTGGCGCCCACCGGCCGGCCGCCGCGTCCCCGCGTCTGTCGTGCTGCCCCGAGGCTGGGCGAGCAAGGCGGGGGGCAGGAGGCCTGCCTGGCCCCCACCTGCAATCGGGGGGCTCTTGTCTTTGTATCTTGCAGTTGGGCTCGCGCTCCACAGATGTCTGGGGTCGCCCGCCTCCTCCCCCGCCCCTCCTCTCTGCATGGCCGAGGCCAGCCAGGGTTAGCGCGTCCCCACTGGGGAGGGGGGCGGCTGCCGGAGCGCAGGCCTTGCCCCGGCTGCGGACGTGAGCTGGCCCGGCTCGGCCCTCGCCCTCCCGGTGGCAGGCCCTGCCCCTGCACTCACTCGGAGTGGCCGCCCCTCAGTCTTTGGGGGTGGCACAGGCCCCAGCTGTGCTGGCTTCTCTGGGGTGCATCCGGCCTCCCCCAGCCAAGGGCCCCTAGCCCCAGGGTCTCTGCCCCCACAGCAGGGCCAGGGCTGACCCCCACGAGTGCAGCAGCCTCCCCCCCTCCCCCGCCTGCACTTCACCTTGGCCTGACCACTAAGCTCCGGACCCCTGCCCGCCTGAACCCCCTGCCCGCCTGGCACTGCAGGGGGCCACAGGACGGGCCAGCACGGCCAATGCGACACTCGGGGCCTCCGTGAACCCGAGTAGGGTGGGTGTAGCCCAGCTGCCCCGCCAGGTGGGCAGGCAGGCGCAGGTGCCCGCAAAAGTCAGAGTGGGGGTGCGGGCGCCGTCTCACCTGACCCACCCACTCCGGCCAGGACGGAGCTCAGCGACCACCTGGACGCCATGGACTCCAACCTGGACAACCTGCAGACCATGCTGAGCAGCCACGGCTTCAGCGTGGACACCAGCGCCCTTCTGGACGTGAGTGGCCCTGCCCGCCCCCACCTCTGCCCCGGCCCCCCACTACGGCAGTCTGACTCCGCGCCTCCCCACAGCTGTTCAGCCCCTCCGTGACGGTGCCGGACATGAGCCTCCCGGACCTGGACAGCAGCCTGGCCAGCGTGCGTAGGCGGGGCAGGGGTGGGGGGCGGGGATGGGCGGGACCCTCACTATGCCCCCCCCCCCCCCCAGCAGATCCAGGAGCTCCTCTCCCCCCGGAGCCGCCCCGGCCCATCGAGCCTGAGAACAGCAGCCCTGACTCAGGTGAGCCCCAGCCCGGGCCGCCCCTGCCCCCCGCCCCCCGCCCCGCCTGACCCCCACCCCCCCCACCCCCGCAGGCAAGCAGCTGGTGCACTACACGGCGCAGCCCCTGCTCCTGGTGGACCCCGGCCACGCGGACGTGGGCGGCGACCTGCCCGTGCTCTTCGAGCTGGGCGAGGGCTCCTACTTCTCCGAGGGGGATGACTACGCGGACGACCCCACCATCTCCCTGCTGACGGGCTCGGAGCCCCCCAAAGCCCAGGACCCCGCTGTCTCCTAGAGGCCGCGCGCCCGCCCCCCAGACGTCGGGGCCTGCGGGGAGGCTGGCTGGGCAGGCGCCCGGGCGGGCTTGGGGCTTCGCTGCACTGGAACTGGCTGGCGCCAGAGCCGCGGACTCGCGCTGCGACTTTCCCACGCGCCCCCGCTCTGCGGCGGGAGGGCAGATCTCGGACCGACGGGCGGGCGGACACGCAGCGCCTATAAAGGACTGGCTCCCCATGTGGCCTCTGCGTCTGCTTCCTCCGCCGCGGGCACGGGGCCTCGGGGAGGGAGGGCAGCGCTGGCGCGCACCCCACCCCTGCCCAACAGGACCACGTTGGCTCAAGTCTTCACTCCAGTCTTTATTTGAGGCCAGGCGGGCCCCAGGGCGCCCTCCCCGGCTTGGGTGCCCTGCAGCAGCGGGGTTCCAGAGTGGGAGACAGCTGCACTGGGCACCATCTCCGAGTGGCCAGGTGCCGCTGGACAGGCCCGGGCTACACACGCTGCCAGGACCTCAGGGTCTGAGGCCACCCCAGGGTCACCATGACCCAGAGAGGGTGAGACCTCCGGCCTGGCCCAGCCGCGGGCCTCATTCCAGACAGGAGGCGGGCCCGGCGCCGGAAGCATCGGGTAGCGTGGCCAGCTGGCGCTCCCCGGGACGCTGCTCACACAGGGCAGCCCACAGGGAGCTGGCAGGGGCTCCCAGAGCTGGGGGCCTGGCCTTGGCTCCCGCTGGACCCTTCTATGGAGACTTCCAGGCCTGCCTGCCCGCCGTGGCCTGAGGGACAGGGTAGCGGGGGTTTTCTGGCCAGGTGAGGGGCCCCATGACCACCCACACCCACCCTGCCAGGGGACAGCCTGAGGGGGTGGGGGGGGGCAGGGAGAGCCAGAGGAAAGGGGCTTTCTAGCCCCAGGGAACAGCTGCCTCACAGCCCTGTGTGCCCTACATGGGGTGGGGTAGGGTGTGGGGGCCCCCACCAGCCCTGAACCCCAGCAGGCCGCGGAGGTCACTGGACAGCACTTTATTGACAGCCGCGGTCCCTTGGGCGGGGCAGCCCGGGCGCTGGCACCTTGCGCAGCCCTGGGCCTGGTCTTGCCCGAGGGGCAGGAGGGCCCCATAGGGGCGGGAGGGCAGCCCGGCCTCAGGCGCCCGCCGCGGGGGCCTCGTGGTGCAGCACGTAGTAGTCGTGCACGTACATGAGCACGGCCACCGGCTGCCCGATGATGAGCGACAGCCACACGGCCGCGTTGCCGTAGTTGCCGCGCAGGAAGCGGCCCACGATCCAGGCCAGCGGGATCTGGGGACACGGGACCGCGGTCAGCCGGGCGCGGGGACCGGCGCCTGCCCGGGAGCGCCGCCCCCGCCCGGCCGCTCACCTGCGCCATCATGCCCGTGAAGGCCCAGAGGCGGAACATGCGCAGCGGGACGCTCACCAGGTACTGGGCGGGGAGAGCGGGTCAGCCCCGCGCCCGCGCCCGCGCCCCGCGCCCGCCCGCCCGCGGCAGGGGTGGGCCCGGCACTGACCTCGTGGAAGAAGGCCGAAGCCAGGAACACGCCCATCCTGGCCAGCCACTTGCTGCTGCCCCGGCGGAGCATGGGCTTGTAGAAGTGCCTGCGGGAGGAGGCCGTGGCAGGGGCGCCCGGGCCACGCGCGCAGGAGCCCCCCGCCCGCCCGCGCCCCGCGCCCACCTGGAGCACCACTTGTGCACCGGGATGTTCCAGTTCTGCCAGAAGTAGGGGACCGACTCGGAGTTCCTGGGCGGGGAGGGCGGGGTTCAGGAGGCCCCCCGCGCCCCGCCGAGCCCCGCCCCGCCCCACGCCCCGGGCCCCACGCCCCGGGCCCACCACCAGTCACGGTAGAACTCGCGGTCTCCAAACTGCATGAGCTCGGCCACGGCGTTGAGGCAGGAGTGGAACAGCCAGTAGAAGAAGATGAGCCAGATGAGGTGGTTGGGGATCTGCAGGGGCGGCAGGCTCAGCCCCCCGCCCGCCCCGGCCCGCCCCGGCCCGCCCCGCCCCGGCGCGGCGCTCACCGCCAGCTTCAGCAGGCGCTCCACCATGCGGGAGTAGTCCATGTCCTGGGGAGACAGCGCTCAGCGGGCGCCCCGGCCCGCCCCCTCCCCCACGGGCGCCGCCGCTCACCTTGAAGGGCTTCATGGAGTTCTGGATGGTGGGGACCATCCACTGCAAAGAAGGGCGGGTCAGCGGCCAGCCCTGGCGGCCCCAGCCCCCGCCCGCGCGGCGCGCCGCCCTCCTCACCTGCTGGATCAGCCCCACCTGGAGCTGAGTGAAGAACAGCTGGGGGGGCAAGAGCAGCAGGCTGAGCCGCCTCCACCAGGACACCCCCGGCCCGGCCCGCCCGCGCGGCCCAGCCCAGCTCACCATCTCAAGGAGCCTCCGCAGCAGGAAGCGCTTGCGGATGCGGGGGGAGCGGGGAAAGTTGAGCTCGTAGCACAGCGTGGGGGCGAAGAGGAAGTAGTACAGATCTGGGGAGGAAGAAGGGGCTGGCACCGCTAGGGCTGGCCCCCTGGACACCCCCCCCCCTGCCCTGCAGGGCCTCACCGCGGTAGGTCAGGTTGTCCGGGTAGCTCACGGTGCGCTGCGCTGCTCCGCCGTTGGCCTTCTTGCCTGCAGCAGCTGCGGGCAGGACAGGCAGTGTGGGCGCAGCCTTGGCCTTGACTCAGGCCCCCCAGGCCACCCCCAGGCCATCCCCCAGCCTTGGCCTTGACCCGGGCCTCCCAGGCCACCCCCAGCCCCTCACCAGCCTTGGCCTTGACCCGGGCCCTGTGCTGGCGGCACCACAGGTTGACGTCCCGGTAGGAGAAGAGCTTCAGGAACAGGATGGTGTACACCGTCAGGGCCAGCACGGAGCCCACTGCGGGAGAGCAGGCTCAGCACATCTGCCCACAGCAGGGCCCTGGCCGCAGGGCCCGGCGCCCCGCAGGCCCCGGGACGAGGTGGGGTCACACCTGGAGTGATGGACTCAAGCAGGAAGGCCACGGCCGCCGGCAAGCAGAGGATGGTGAGCAGGTTGGCCATGTGCAGCAGCAGCCCTGCCTGCTCCGACAGGGCACCCTGGGGGCAGAGCGGTCAGCCAGGACCCTCTCCCTAGGGACCCTGGGACGGGGCTCCCTGGGGCAAGAGCCCTCCGGGGAGGGGGGGGCGGGGGGTGCTGCTTACGGCGGCCAGCCTCCGCTCCACCTGGAAGGCAGCCACGGCGAAGACATTGGCCACTGAGGACAGGAGCACAAGGGGAGGCTCAGGCCCAGGTCGCCGGCCCCGCCCTCCCCCCAGGGCGCTCAGCTCACCGATAATCAGGCAGAGCGCGGGCCAGCTGTAGGGGTCCTTCAAGAACAGAGACACCACCTGGATGGGGTCCACCAAGACGCCGTACCTGAGGTCGGGGGACCAGGCCTCAGTGGGGTGGCCTCAGAGGGCAGAGGCACCATCGGGCCATGGGGAGACACTCACTTGATGAGGTTCTCTAAAAACAGCCGTGCGTTGCTTAAGATCTGCAAGAGAAAGAGGGGCAGGGGCCTGAGCCGGCCTGGGGCACCTTGCCTGGGCATCCGGCACCAAGGCAGAGCCCTGGAGGGCATCATTGGTGAGGCAGCAAGCCCAGCCCCATTGACCCCCACGCAGCTTCAGGCCTCACCGCCCGCCTCACCCCACGCCCGTGCAGAGACAGCAGCAGCGCCCCGCACTGCCCGCGGCACCAGAAGGCGGCCTGTCGTGGACGGCACCGCCCCAACACCAGGCACTTCCCGGATGCCCGGCTCTACAGTGGAAGAGACACGCGGGCAGCCCTCATCCACCCCGCGCCGCTGGGCCCAAGGCCAGAGTGCCAGCCCCGGCGAGGTGGGCTGAAGCGGCTGCCCACCCTCGCACGGGGCACCACCCCAGGGGCCAAGCCAGTCCTCAGAGCCCAGCTGTGTGGCAGAGGCAGCAGCACAGCAGCCCATTGGAGGGTGCCGGGGGCTGGCCAGAGTCCTGCAGGGCTCCAAGCCTGCGTCTTTGACCCTAAGTGGAGTCCAAGGATGGAGCCCCCCACAAAACAGCTCCTGCCGGGCCTCCCTGGAGGCACAAGGGGCTGAGCGCCGCGCCGTGAAGCTGTCAGCAGCCTCCGCGGCGCCAATTCAATCCTGGCCGGCCAGAAAGGGTCCCACATGGCGAGCAGACCTCTCCTGTCTCCCCGCTGCTCCCCTCAGCAGTGGATTTCTCCTGCCTCAGGCTGGGCCCAGATGGCCTGCCCCACCGCTGCTGCCGGCCCCACCCAGAGGAAACTGCAGGGTATGGGGCCCCTGGGACCTAAGGCCGAGAGACAGAGCCACAGGTCAGGGTCGCGGTGGGCTATCCAGCACGGAGAAGGCTCCTCTGAGGTCCCCAAGGCCGCTCAGAAGGCCAGAGGCCCACGCCTGGTCCACAGCCCGAAGCCCAAAGCCTCTCCCGGCTTGCCACCACCATCCAGCAAAGCCAGGGGGAGACCCTGGCCACCGGCACAGCCAGGGCCCCGGGGCCTGCTGGAGTGCACAGGGACAAGTGTAGCCCTCCCAAAGCCAGCCCTGCTGGGCCTGGCCAGCCAGGCCACCTGCTCCCGGCCCCACTCACCAGCATCACCACACACCAGTTCAGGACACCCCGGTAGTTGCTGAAGCCACTGTCAGAGCTGAACAGAGAGTCCTGCAGGCGGTGGCACCTGGCAGGGCAGAAGGACCCCGCTGAGCCTCGCTGACCGCGGGCAGCGAGGGCCTCTGGCAGGCTCACCCCCCCACCCCAGGCCCAGCCCCTTTGAGCCGCTGCGCCAGGCCTGGGGGGGGCCGCGAGGTCCACACTCCCTCCATCCTCTCCGCCCTCAGGACTGGCCAGGGCCCAGGGCCCGCCCCTCCAGGCCGCAGGCAGTGGGCCCACCCAGGCCCAGCGGGGCAGGGCTCCCACGGGCGAAGGGCCCCGCCTGGATAAGGCGGGTGGAGGCGGGGGCAGGCCCGGATGCGCCCTGCCCAGCCCGCCGGCCTGCGCCTGACCCACACAGGTGCACGGAGGCACGGTCCGAAGGCCAAGGGTCCGCTGCGGACCCAGTCCAGAGCGCTCGCGGGCCTCCGGCGGTCTGAAAACGGCTGCCCATCCCGTCCCTCCGTGCTCCTGCTTGGGCCGAGCCCTCTCCAAGAGAGATCCGTGTCCCTCCCATGACGCTCCCGCCCAGTGCCGGGCGGGGGGGCACGCGTGCACGCGCACACACACACACACACACACACACACACACACGCAGCCCCTCGGGTTCTCCCTGGGGTGGAGGTCGGGGCTGGGGCAAGACAGTCCCCCCGCCCCCCGCCGTGGCCACACCTCGCCCGCTCTCCGGCACCAGGAGGCCGGTGGCATTGGGCAAGGCTGAGGTTTTGTAAGCGCGGGGACAGCACATCCTGCCTCTGCAGCGCCCCCGGCCTGACCCCGCCCCGGCTCCTCCACAGCAGCCCTGCAGCGGGAGCACAGGGCGCCGTCCTGCACGCGCCCCCAGCTCTGTCCCAGGTCTCGCGGCCAGGCTGCAAGCCCACCCGAGTCCGCGCCTGGGTCCCCACCGGCCCTCTGGCTGGCCACCGTCCCGGGGAGCAGCACCTCGAGGGAGCAGGGGTCAGAGGTCCACCTCCCACACAGGAGCGGCTCCGGGCCTGTCCCCTGGCCCCTCACAACCCCAAGTCGCTGGTTCTCGCTGGAACCACCCTGACGCTGCCTCGTGCCGACTGCTGTCTCCACCTGGACACCCGGCCCGGCCCAGCCCTGGGCTGTTTCTCAACAGTGTGACCCCTGCCCCCTCTGGGTCTCCGAGAGCCCACGCTGGCTTTATTGGCCACCACCTCGAACACGGAAACGAGCAGGGAAGAGCACTGTTTTCCTGACCTGACAGCGAACCTGCTCCCTGGCTGGCTCAGAGCCTATACACCCAGACTGCCAAGGCCCACCCCCCAGGGCCCCAACATGCCTCCCGATCGCCCCCTGCCCCACCAGGGAGGAAGCCCACAGCCCACCCTGCCCCAGAGACCCAGCTGGGCCGGGAGGAGGCAGGCCTGGCCATCGTGCCCCGCGGTGGGGTGACTCTCTTCTCTACTGCAAGGCTGACCCCACTCGCGTGCGCTCCAGCGATCCACCCTGCTCCCCAGGCCCACCGCGTCACGTCACGAGGGCCACTAGGCCCACACACTGACAGCAGCGCCCACAGGGCGGCGCGAGGGGGACAGGCTGGCTGAGGCTCAGCCCCCACGGTACAGCTAGGGGCAGGCACAGCGCCAGACCCCTGCCCACCCTCACTCCCAGCACTGCCTCCACCGGCCCTGGGCCTAGGAAGGGGAGAGGGGAGAACGAGGACATCCCCGGGACGGGCCCCAGCAGGAGGCCCCGCCTGGGGTGCTGAGAGCCCAGGCCAGGCCCGGCCGAGGAGGGAGGCGTGTGCGCGGCGCCTGCAGGAGGAGTCACAGGCAGAGGAAAAGGTGCCCTCTGCCTCCTGACCCACAGCCACGCCTCGCATGCAGGAAGAGATGAACTCACACCCAGAGCCTGAGCAGCCTGCCCAGGCCAAGGTGAGCAGGAAGCGCCGGGAGGGGATCAGGCCCAAGTTCGGGGTGCAAGGAAGAAGGGGGCGGGGTCAGGGCAGCAAGCAGGCAGGAGGAGGAGGCAGGCGACAGGGAGGAAGGGCACCAGGGGCCAAATTCCAGGTCAGCCTGCCTCCTGACCATGGCCACAGCCCAGGGACCCCCGACCCCTGTGGCCACCTGGCTGTGAGGGACAAGCACGCCCCCCACCCGGCCACCTGCCACGCCTCTCCCTGGAGTGCCCAGGGCGGGGCGCGCCCCAGCCAGCACCCCTGTGCACTGGAAGACCCCAGGCCCCACCCACTAGGGAAGCACCCGCCAGGGGAGCCCACAGCAGCAGCCGCCCTGCCTCGGAAAGGGGAAGAGTTGGGGTGTGGGCAGTGGGAAGGGCCCTAGGGTCCTCCCGGCCTCCCTGCCCCAGCCCAGGCCCAAGCAGCACGCCCCTCTGCAGAGCCCCCCACCTCCACCCCGACCTTTGCTCGCACTGCTCAGCACAATACTATCTTATCTCCCAGGTGGACTACGGGCACCCCGAGGGCAGAGACCAGACTGTCCCCCAACAGCCCTCCCCCACCCAGTGAAGAAAGCCTTGTTCTTGCCTAGGGAGAAAGCTAGCCCTGCACGGACTGCCTTTCCCCTTGAAAACCTGCGGCTTCCAAGGACGGAGCCCTGGGCGGGCAGGGAGGGCGCCCGGCCGCAGGAAGGCGCGGCTGGACAGGGCTGAGCGCCCCCCTGGAGGCCGCGCGGAGGGAGCAGGCAGCGCCGCCCCACCAGGGGACCTGTGGCCTCCCGCCCCCGCCAGCGGCCGGCCCGGCACCTGCGGGCGAGCCCACGGCAGGCCCCGCGCAGAGCCCCGCAAGGGCCGGGGAGGAGCGGCCGCACGGGCCTGGGCGCACGGCAGGGCGGCCGGCACTGGGGAGAGGGCGCCGGCAGGGGAGACCCCGGGGAGCCCCCTCGCTCGCAGGCAGCCCAGCCCAGGCGCCCCTTCCTCGCGGAGCGCCAGCCCGCCCAGCCCCGCAGGAGGGCCAGCCGGGGCGCGGGGCCGCCTGGGGACCGGCAAGGGGGCGCCTCCCGCCCCGCGGGCGACCTGGGCAGGCGACCCTCCACCCCGGGGCTCCGTGTCCACGGCCCGCGCGCTCCCGGGGCACCGCGCGCACCACGCCGCAGCGGGGCCGGGCAAGGGGCGCGGGCCCGGCAAGGGGCAGCGGGGCGCGGGCCGGGCAAGGGGCAGCGGGGGCGTGCCGGGCAAGGGGCAGCGGGCGCGGGCGGGCTAGGGGCGCGGGGCCGGCAAGGGGCAGCGGGGGCGGGCCGGGCAAGGGGCAGCGGGGCGCGGGCCGGGCAAGGGGCAGCGGGGCGCGGGCCGGGCTAGGGGCAGCGGGGCGCGGGCCGGGCAAGGGGCAGCGGGGCGCGGGCCGGGCTAGGGGCAGCGGGGCGCGGGCCGGGCAAGGGGCAGCGGGGCGCGGGCCGGGCTAGGGGCAGCGGGGCGCGGGCCGGGCTAGGGGCGCGGGCCGGGCAAGGGGCAGCGGGGCGCGGGCCGGGCTAGGGGCAGCGGGGCGGGCCGGGCAAGGGGCAGCGGGGCGCGGGCCGGGCTAGGGGCAGCGGGGCGCGGGCCGGGCAAGGGGCAGCGGGGCGCGGGCCGGGCTAGGGGCAGCGGGGCGCGGGCCGGGCAAGGGGCAGCGGGGCGCGGGCCGGGCTAGGGGCGCGGGCCGGGCAAGGGGCAGCGGGGCGCGGGCCGGGCTAGGGGCAGCGGGGCGCGGGCCGGGCAAGGGGCGCGGGCCGGGCAGCGCTACCTCAGGTCCCAGGGGCCGCTGCCCGCGTCGGCGTCGGCGTCGCCGTCCTTGTCCTTGGCCGGGGCCGGGGCGTCCCCCGCGGCGCCCGCGTCCCGCGCCTCCTCTTCCGCCGCCGCGGGCCCGCCGCCCAGGCTGGACGGCCGCGACCCGGCCCTCCGCCGCCGGGAGCCGCCCGCGCCGCCGCGGTCCCCCATGGCCTCCGCCCGCCCTGCCGCGGCCAAGTCTCCGGCCGCCGAGCTCGCCGCGCCCGAGGCCCGCGGCCCCGCCTCCGGCCCCTCCGCCCGCGGCCGCCGCCGCCCCCAGCCGGCCGCCGTCGCCTGCGCGCCCGTCGGGTCCGCCCGCCGCGGCGCGTCGCTGAGGGAGCCGCTGACTGGCCGGCGGCCGCCGCGCGCGGCCATTTGTAGTCCGCGGCGCGCGCGGGGCACGCTGGGAGGCGCGGGCGCGGGGCAGGCCGGGAGTTGCGGGCGCGGCGGTCACGCGCCTCCGGCGGGCGCGTCCCTCCCCAGCCCCGCGCGGCGGGTGGCGTGTGCCGCGCCGGGCGCCCGCCTCTCCGCGACTGGGGGGGGCGGGGGCGGGGGCCGGGCCCGCCCGGCTCGCCCCGCCCCGTGTCCCCTGCGCCGCCGGCGGGCCCGGCTCGCCCTCGCGGGTGCGGCCGGGCTGGGGCCGGGCCGCGGGGCCCGAGGCCGGGCGCTCTCGCCCGGTCGCTCGGCGAAGTGACTCGTCCTCGGGCCGACCCGCGCCGGAGCGGGAGCACCCCGGGGTCTGCCAGAAGGGCCGGTGGCCCTTCCCGGCCGGGGGCTGCAGGGTGGAAACCCAGAGGCCTTGCAGGGCCGCGCCGCGCCCGGCCACTCCGCCGACAGCGCCCACAGACGGGGCAGTCCCCGGCGGCGCCTCCTGCCGCCGCTGGGGAGGGCGGACACCTGGGTCCCCATCCGCAGCCCGGGCTGCGTGCACGTGTCCCCAGCAGTCCCCCAGGTGGTCATCTGGCCCCTCAGCGGCCAGGCAGAGCCAGGCCAGAGGGAAGGTGGGTCCTTAGGGGCGCAGAGCATAGGGGTGAGTCCCCTGCCCCGCCCCCCAGCAGGAGGCCTGGCAGGGCCCCTGTGCCCTCTGGCTGCCCCCACACCGCTGGGAACTGGGGGCCGGCCGCCTCCCCATCGATAGAGAAGATGGACGGCTCTGCTGCCAATGGGCCTGGAGAGGCTGAGCAGAGTAGCCAATGAGGAGTGGAAGGCCATGATGGAGGCACCAAGTCCTGAGGCAGAGGTGGCAGCAGGTGGCAGTGGGAGTGAGGTGACCTGGGTGGACAAGCGCAGAGCGCCAGGAAACCGGGCCCAGCAAGGGCAGGGTGGGGGAGCCAGGTTTGGGGCACAGGGCTTGAGGGTGAGCCCAGGACCGAGAGCCAGTGGGGAGGCTCAGGCAGCGAATAGTCACATGAGGACAGGCCAGGGCAGGCAGGAGGGTGGGGGCCTCACAAGGACCCCCAGCATGGCGGGAGTGCAGCCTGGGGCCTTGGAGAAAGGAGAAAGGTCAAGTGGGCAGTAGGGGCAAAGGTGTGCAGAGAATCTTTCCAGGAGAGCCCAGGGGTGACCCTGCCAGGGGCAGCAGCAGCTGGAGGGCCCAGGGCCAAGGAGCCTTGGGCCTGAGGAATCAAGGCTGGGAAGGGGTTTGGGGTTCAGAGTGGGCCCTGTGCTGCCTCCTGGGCTGCGGTGCTGTGGGCTGGCCAGGGGGCCTGAGGGGCAGCAGAGCACTTGCTCTGGACGTGGGGGTCGCAGCCGTGTCCCATGCTCTGGACACCTCCAGAGACTGAGAGATTGGCTCCTCCCGGACCCAGACAGGAAACCTCCATCCCCCATCCCTCCGTCCCTGTCCCCCCATCCCTCCAGGACTCCGCCCTCCCATCCTGGAGAGGCAAACTCTCAGCCCAGATCGGAAGCTGTGCAGCCCACCCTGGCCCCTGCCAGGTGTGGATGCAGGTGGGGCAGCCAGGGCCCCGCACAGCCCGGAACAAGCCTCTCCACCAGGCAGGCTTAGCTGCAAACTAACGGAGGCACTGCCCAGCCTGGGGCAGTGAAGGGCGAGGCCCTAGCAGGAGCCCCCCCCCCCCGCCTGCTGCCAGCACCCACTGCACCTTGGCATCCCTGGTGTTATTGCTGACAGTGCCCTCAAGGGGGTACCTGTCCCCACGGAAGCCCCATCTCCAGCAGCAGGCCCGCAGCCTGACCCTGCGGGGCAGACTCCCCTGAAGCTGTCCCCAGTGGAGTCCAGCCAGCTCGTCCCCTGCCAGGTGCAGACAGTGCACTGACCTGTCTCCAAATACTTTGGGCCTCTCATTTCGTGCCAGCCCACCAGGGTGCCAGGGGGCACTGCCGGGGCTGGGGGGCCCTGTACTAGGCCCATCTCTGCCCAACACAGTCCTGCCTCTCAGCCCCTCCACCCAGAGCTGAGGGCTGCGGCATCTAAGGAGACCGCCTGGACAGTGACCAAGTTGGGGTCAGGATGTGGGCAGAGGGGCTACAGGAAGGACCAGACCTTGCCCCCCGGCTGTCCCCATTTTCTCCAAAAGTACCAAAGGAAACTGCTGAAGGTTGCTGGCTGGCAGAAGCCCCCTGCAAGGAAAATGAGGCACCCAGGCCAGAGGACTGCAGCCTTGCTGCCACCACCTGGGCCCTTCCAGATCAGCCCTGACCTTGGGCTGGCCTGACCCACCCAGCTTAGGGGCCTACAGCTACCCCATTCCTGGCACAGAGGCAATTCGTCTGCCACAGGAGAAATGCCAACTAGTTTGCCTTCTGGGGTGCCCCTGCGGGGTGGCCTGCCAGCCAGCCCTCCCTGGTGGAAGAAGGCCTCCTGCAAAGGGGTGTGGGCACACGCCAGGGAAGGCTGCAGGCGCCCCCAGGTTTGAGCGAGGCCGCCACCCCCACGGCGAGCCCGCTCCGGCCTCTGAGCTGCTTCCTGGCCAGCCAGATGCCCCCCGCCCAGTGCGGGTCCCAGCCTCGGACACATCAGGCCAGCACTCCAGGCTCTATCAAGAGTGGCGTTTATTCTCCGTGTGGAGGTGCGGCGCTCCGGGGAGCTGGTGCTATTGTGCTTAGGAAGGAGGTCTGTCCGTCCGTCCGTCTGTCCGGCCGGCCCAGCCCCAAATGGGGGCGGCAGAGGGGCGCGGCCCGAGTAAAAATCCCGGCCTGTTCCGGGTGGGAGTATGTACAAGGCGGCGGGGCGCAGGCGGGGCGGGGCGGGGCGGGCGGGCCGGCCGGCCGGTGGCGCGACCCGCCCGCAGGCCCCGCGTCTCGGGCCCTACTGTGGAATCAGTACAAAATAGGTGCTACCTAAACGTTCCTTCTACCTGAATCCGCTAAGTCGGTTATTGTGCTGCTTAGTTATGGGGGCGGGAGGGGCCCATGGCTTTGCGCGGCGGCGGGGCGGGGAGAAGCGGCCGGCCGGCCGGCCCTCGGCCCTCTCCGCAGGTAGGTGGCCGGGCGCGGGCGCGCGCTGCGGTGCGTGTGCATGCGGGCGTGTCCGGGCGCGGGAGGGGCTGGGGACGGGGCCGGCCGGCCCTCGCTCCCGCGGGCACCGTTCAGTCTGGCCTGGCGCCCGGGCCCGTCGCGGCCCGGCGAGCGCAGCCGAGGGCGGGAGGGCCGGGCGCGGGGACGGCGGCCGGGGGCGCCCGCGCGCCCGCGGGCCTGAGAGCGCGAGGCCCGAGGCCGCCCCGGCCCGCCCCGCCGGCGGCCGGGCCCCGCCAGCGCCGTGCGGGTCGCCGCGGCCGGAGGCGCCGGGGCTCGGCGGCGGGGGCGAGGGGCGGCCCGGCGCGGCCCCGCGCGGACTCCGCCGGGCGCGCCGTGGGGGAGTGTGTGCGCGGCCGGCCCGCGCGGCGTCCCTGAGCGGGCGGGGCGGGCGGGGATACCTGATTCTCAAACTAGAGGCGGCGGCAGCTTCGCATGCAGTGCGCGTTATTGCTCTATAGTCGGCGGCGGGCTCGGGGGGGCGGCCCGGGGCGGGGCGGGGCCTGCATGCAGTGACGTCACAAAGGCGGCGGCCAACGGGCGGGCCCGAGGGCGGGTCGCCGCCGAGGCTTTGGCATAGACGGGCGAGATGGGCAGCCGAGGGGCGGGGCGGGCCTGGGGCTCCGCGGCGGAGGGCGGGGCGGGGGGCGGGGCCTGGGGCTCCGCGGCGGAGGGCGGGGCGGGGCGGGGCTCCGGGGGCGGGGCGGGGCGGGGCTCCGGGGCGGGGCGGGGCTCGGGGGCGGGGCGGGGCGGGGTTGAGGGGCCGGGAAGCTGATCCTGGAAGTCCCGAGCCCCGGGCGTCGGCGGGAAGGCGGGGGGTGCCTCAGCGCCCCTTCCCTGACCCGAGTGCAATCCGTTCATAAATAAAACGTACAAATACAGAAAAGAGAAACCCGACGCCTCCGCACCCCGGGAGGCTTTACCCGCAAAGCGAATACGGAGGTGCGCGGAGGGCGGCCCGGCGCCGGGGCGGGCGGGGCGGGCGGAGCAGGTCGGTGAGTCCATGCGGTTCGATCTGCGTCGTTATTATTATGGTGGAGGACAGCGCCCGGGGGCTGGGCTGGAAGAGTTCGGGTTTGGCAGAGAATGCGAGGCAAGGGCAGGAAGGGCAGGAGCGGCGCGGGCGGAGGCCCCCTGAGGAGCGGGGAGAGGGCGCCGCCACCCACCCGCCCCCCCATCCCCAACGCGTCCAGCACGCCCCGGGCGGCGAGGGCCGAGGAGCGGGGCTGCCTCCGGGCCCCTCCTGCCCCCTCCTGCCGCCTGGACGTCCGGGCCACAGGCCTGGCCCTGGAGGGCTCGGGAGGGGTGGGAAGACCTGAGTCTCTGCGGCGATCCAGGGGCGCAGGAGGGAGGAGAAGGGCGCCCCACCTCACCCCAGCCCGGCCTCAGAGACCCAGCCCGGAGATGAGGCTCGGTTCTGGGTCTCGCGGACCCTATTGCTGGGAGAAAGCCTGGGGCACCCTGGAGGGGAGGGGGGCGTGGGGTGGGTCTCCCCTCGGGACCCTATTGCTTGAAGGGGCCGGAAGGCCCCGGCGGGCGGTGCGGGGCCGGGCCCTCCCCCTGTTGCTGCGAGGAGGGCCAGCCCCCAGGCCCCTCCGCCCGGGCGCGGCGGGGCCCTCCCTGGGGCCCGTATTGCTGAGAGCCGACCCGGCGGGCGGAGGCGCCGCCGCCCTAGGCCTGGACCGGGCTGAGCTGAGGCGGCGCGCCGGGCGCCGGGGTCGCGGGGCCGCCGCCGGCGCCGCCCTTGAAGCAGGCCGACTCGTAGTGCTTGTTGAGATAGGACTTGAGCGCGAAACTCTTCTTGCAGCGCTTGCACTGGAAGTGCTTGAAGGCCGAGTGCGTCTGCATGTGCGCGCGCAGGTTGGAGCGGTCGGCGAAGGCCTTGCCGCAGTGCGCGCAGCCGAAGGGCTTCTCGCCGGTGTGGGAGCGCATGTGGCCCTGCAGCAGCCAGGGCCGCGAGAAGGCCTTGCCGCACACGCCGCACTTGTGGCGCAGGTCGTGCGTGAGCAGGTGCATGGCCATGGCCGGCATGGACACGTACACCTTGCCGCACGTCGGGCAGCGGCGCGCCAGCTGGCTGTCCAGGCTGCGGTGCGTCTGCTTGTGGCGGCTCAGGTTCGACGACGTGGCGTACGTCTTGCCGCACTCTCCGCACGCGTGCCGGCCGCCGGGGCCGCCGGCGCCAGGTCCGGCCCGCGCCTCCGCGCCGCCCCCCGCGCGCGCGCCGCCCGGGCCCCCGCGCCCGCGCCCGCGCCCGCCCCGCGCGCGCCCGGCCCGCCCCGCCCCCCTCGTCGCCGTCGGGGGCCGCGGCCGAGGCGGCGCCGGGGGCGGCGGCCGCGTGGGAGCCGGCGGCCTTGCGGCGCGAGCGCCCGTCGGTGATGAAGAAGGCGTCGGCCGCGTAGCCCTCGCTGACAGCCGCGTCGCCGTTGATGTAGCCGCCCGCGGCGGTGGCCAGCTCCGGGCGCGGGGTGGGCGGCGGCGCCGAGCCCGCGGCCGCCGGGCCCAGCTCTCCCCGCACCGCCGCGGCGTACATGGGCTCCGGGGACGGCCCTTTGAGCAAGGCCGCCTCAGCGTCGCCATCGTAGACGGACGCGGGCCCCGCGTAGTCGCTGAGGTATCCTGAGGGCCGGGCGGGACAGACAGACAGACAGACAGGCGGAGGGACGGGGACGGGCAGCGGCGGAGACACCGGGGCGGGCGGCGGGGCACGGGCGGACACGGGAGGGGACGCGGGCCCAGGAAGGAGGCAGCAGGACAAAGGAGGAGGCCGGGCGGCCGGGAGGACGAGACGGCGGGCAGGGAGGGAAGAGAGAGCAGCGATGAGCCAGGGCCCGGCGGCTCCGCCCCCGCGGCCGCGCGCCCCACCCTCGCGGGGGAAGGAGAGAGGCGCATCTTCGGGCGCGGCCGCCCCCCTTCCCGAGCCTCAAGGTCAGAGGGGAGGGGCTGCGCTTCCCGTGGCCGCCTCCCCGCCCCCTACTCCGCCTCCCCTCCCCTCCCCCTTGGGTTCTCCCCACTTCAGCAGTTTTCCCTGATTATGCAACACACTGCAGACCCGCAGCGCACAAAGCCAGGACCTCCAGCGCGGGGACCCCGTCCCTCCCGCCTCGCAGGGTCCCCGCCCGGCGCCCCCCCTGGGCCCCCAGAACCCACGCCCGGCCTTGACACTGGGCGCCTCTGGCCCTCCAGATCCCCAACCAGGCCTGGACTTCCACCCCCCGCAGCCCCTCCGCTCTCCCAGGTGCCACGACTCCCCGGACTTGACCCTCAGCCCCCAGCCCGCCCTCCCCACTCCCTGCAGTGACGCCGCGCCCTTGGGGCCTGCCTCCCTCCGCTTTATCCACTTGCGCCCACCCGGGCCCTGACCCTCTCAGGGGCCTGCCCGAGCCCCGGGACAGGCGGCCCGAGAAAGGCTGCGCTGGAGAAAGTGCCAGGGTGTCTGCAGGGACACCTGCCCCGGCCGAGCTGCAGGTGGGTAGCAGCAGCCTGCGGGGCGCTGCAGTTGTTCTCAAGGCACAGGATGGGTCACCCAGCCTCAAAGTCACACATCACGCCCCACACTCTGCAGGCTCTGGCTTCTCCAGGGTCACACCCAGACTCCCAGCCACTGCCAGCCCTGGCACTCCTGCACGCAGGGGCCCCGGCACAATCTGGGCACACACCACCAGCTCATGCAGGGCCACACATGTAGCCGCCCCAGACCAGCCCCAGCCAGGGTTGCAGTCCCACGGCGGCCTGCGGCCTCAGCCGGCCCATGTAGTGGCACACAGGCAGGTGCACGCTCGTGCAGGGTCACACACAGGCGTGCAGTCACATGGCCGCACGGGTCACATGGGCGCACACAGGCGCACACACAGACTCCTGCGCCTGCAGGTCACACTTGTGCTGCCACCCCATGCTGCTGGCACCGCCGGCCCCCTGGCTTGCACGCTAACTGTTGTCCTTGAACTTGGGCAACCTGACACAAAGAGCCTGCCTCTGCCCCCGGTACGTGGGCCCTCCCCTGCCTGCAGTGCACTTGCCCACACCAGTCCCCTGACCCTGGCTTCAGGGAAGATACTGCTGCTGCCTCTGTGGGTACCTTTGCCCTGACAGGTGGGCAGCCCCACTGGACCCCATGCCTACCCCCTGGAGCGCCACGCTCTCTCCAGCTGCCCTGGCAGAGTCTCACAGGTGTAGCCAAAGAAGAGCGGGGATGGAGGCAGGGAGCCTGCGCCGGGTCTGTGCGCACGGCCGAGTCAGCTGGTCTCACGCAGCTGCGCTTGCCTGAGCCGGGGCCCCGGTGGGTCGGGGTGCACTCCAGGGACCGCCTGCTCCCGACCCCTGTTCCCCACCCTCTCTACTGCGCTGCCACTCTCCCGCGCCAGCCCTGGCCCGGTTCTGGCCTATCTCTGCATTCCCCACCCCCTCCGTCCCCCTGCACAGTCCTGCTCCAGCCATCGCCTCCTGCTGGCTCGGCCTCCCTTGGGTCTGCTTCCCGGGGCCGACGCCCCCACCACCCTCACCCCCTGGCCGCCCCCTCCGCGCCGCCCCGGCCCCCGCCACCCCGGCCTCAGCCCCGCTCGCACCTTTCTCATGCAGACGCGCGCCCAGGTCGCTGCGGGCGCGCCCGTAGGAGCTCTCGAGGTCTGCGGAGGAGAACGTGTCAAGTTTGACCTTCTTGACCAGGAAGGACCTGGGCATGATTCCTGGGGGGCTCTGGGGGGCTGCGGCCGCGGCGGGGCCCCGTCACCATCCGAGGAGCAGCGGCGGCAGCGCGGTCCCCACTCCGGCCTTCGGATGCCGCCGCAGGAGAGCCGTCCTCGCCGCTCGCCGGCCCGCGCTGCCTCCTCGGCGCCGCCTTCCTCCTCTGCGCTCCTCGGCTCGCCTCTCCTGCCTTCGCTGCGCTGCGCTGCGCTTCCTTCCTCCCTTCCTTCCTCCTTCCTTCCTCCTTCCTTCCTTCCTCCTCCTCTGGTCCCGGCTTCCCAGCCCGCAGTGCCGCCCCTGGACAGGCGGGGGAGGAGGCTGGGGGGGCGGGGAGGGGGGAGCGTCTCTGTCCCGGGCCGGAGGCTGCGGGTGGGTGCAGGGCCGCCCGGCGCCGCGGCCCCCTTCCCCGCCCCCCACGGCCGCGGCGGAGCCTCAGTCAGCGGCCCCCCATGCCCCCGGGGGCGGCGGCGCCGGGCCCGGAGAACACGGCGGCGGCGGGCGCGCCGGCAGCTTCAGCACCGCGGCCAGCGCCGGCCCGGCCAGCACCTCGGCCAGCGACCGGCGCGCTCCGCCGCGGGCGGCGAGGGGCGGGCGGGGGGCTCGGCCGCCGGGCGGGGGTCCTCGGCGGGGGTCTCCGCGAGGCTCGCTTTATTGTTCTGCAGCCGGAGCGAGCGGCGGCGGCGGGCGGCGGGCGGCGGGCGGGGGGCGGGGGTCCTCGGGGGAGGGGTGCGCCGGGAGGGCGGGCCGAGGGGCGGGGGGAGGGCGGGACGGGGCTCGGGGGCGGGGCTCGGCGCCCGGACAGCTCCCAGCCCGGCCTCCCGCGCCCCGGCCGCCTCTGCCCGCGGCCCGGCCCAGCCTCCGGCTTTTAAAGGCCGCGCGCCGCGGGGGGGGGGGGCGAGGAGGGGGCGCGGCCGGCGGAAGGGGCTGCGGGGGGCCCGGGCCCGGCCGGGCCTCCGGGGAGGGGGCTCGGGGATCCCGCGGCCCCGCCCGTGAGCGGCCCCGCCGCGCGGCTCCGGGCACCGAGGCCCCGCGGTCCGCGCGCAGCCGAGGCGGGAGGCGAGGTGGGGACCCGTGTGGGCCCCCGCGCCGCGACCTGGGGTCTGCGGGGGCGAACGCCGGGCACCCCGCGGGACCCGCGCGTGTGGCTTTCGGGGCCGGGGCCGCGGGATCTGCGGGGGCGGCGGGGCGGCGGGGGGCGAAGGCGCAGACGCTGGGGCGGCGAGAGCGCAGCGCGGGAGCCCGCGCGCCTGTGCCGCAGCGCTCCCCGCCGCGCTCGCCCGGGCTGACCCGGCCGCCGGGAGCCCCCCCGCCCCGGGACGGGCCGGCGCGGGGGCGGGGCGCGCCGCGGGCGCGGGGCCGCCGGGCCCGGCTCAGAAATCCGGCGACCCCGCGGTTTTCCGCCCTTCCGCGCGGCCGCGCACCCCGGCGGACCCCCTCCCCGCGGCCGCCCGCCCGGAGCCGGCCGGTGACGTCAGGCCCGGCGGCCAATGGCGGGCGCGGGGGCGAGGGCTCCGGGCCGCACAATGGCCGCGCGCGGCGACGTGCGTCCCCGGCCGGAGCTGGCGCCGCCATTGTCCCGGCCCCGGCGGCCCCGCCGCTGGCCCCAAGGTCGCGGGGGCGGCTCCGCGGGGCCCGGGAGCCGCGGGGACGTGCGCGCCCGGCGCGGCGCTCGGTGACCTTGTGCGGGCGCGGGCGCGGGCCGGGAGCGCGCGGCGGGCGGGCCACGCCCGGGGGCGCACTCGGGGCGCGGGCGGCGTGCTGAGCTCAGCGCCCCGCGGCCTCGCGCGTCCCCCGGCGCTGGGGCCGGGCCCGCGCGGGGGCGGCGGCGGGGGGCGCGGGGCGGCGTATTCATCTTGCGTGGCAGGTGCTCCCGAGGGGCGCGGGCGGGGCGCGGCCGCCCCCTTATCTCCGGCACGCAGCCGGCGACCCGAAGAGGGGGCGGGGACGGGGATCTCCCTCCGCCGAGCCGCGGGGCCGGGCTCCCTGGGGGGGGGGGCGGCCGAGGCGCAGCCGGAGGCGCGGGGCCATTAGCATTTTGATTGCCGGACTGGGGGGCCCATCTGGACCCGAGCCTAATTACCAGGCGAACCCCGGGGCGCCGGCGGGACGTGCCAGGCACAGTTGTGTCACCGCCGCCCACTGCTTCCTGCGGACTGCCCGGCTCTGACCCTGCTGCACCCCTGTCCCCGCCCTCAGTCCCGCTCCCCCGGCTCCCCGTCACTTGTCCCCGGGCCTCAGCCCCCCACGCCCCACCCTGCGCTCCTGCCCGTCCTCCGGCCTCTTGCCTTTCACTCTCCTGCTGCTCGGTCCCGTCCCTCCGTCCACCCCTCCCTCCCCCACCCCCCAGCTTGCTGCCCGCCTCTCTCCATCGACTTCCCCACCCCTTGACCCCCCACCTTCTTGACAGACACCTGGTCCGAGCAGGGCCACATGTGTCTGATGCCCGGGCCCTCCCAAGGGGACCCCCCCCAGCCCTTGCCGGTGCTGGGGTGGAGCCTGCAGCCCCGGGGGCGCCCTGCGGGGAGGGGCAGCTGGGCCGCCTGGCCATGGCCATCACGGCTGCGGGCTGGGTGCCAAGCGCACATGGGGCTGGTCAGTGTCTGGGCCCTCCCCACCCCTCCTTCCCAGCCTCCTGAGGTGGCCGCTGCCCCGCCCTGGGTCCAGCTGGGAGGCTGGGAAAGGACAGGAGAGGGTCTCCCACCTGGGCCTGGAGAGTTTCAGCCCCCCCCCCCACAGTGGCCACCCCGCTTCTCCCTCACGGAGGCCTGGAGGCCTGGGTGGCTTTTTGCAGAGAGGGGCCACCTCTGTGCCTGGCCAGCCCAGCACCTCCCACGGCCCCAGGCAGGCTCAGAGCCTGCTCCCTCATCTGCGTGGGCTGGGCCGTGAGCTCTGTGTCCCTCTGCCTCTGTTTGCTGCCCTTTGCCTTGGGCAGGCCCCCAGCCAAGACGGGCTGTGTGGGAGGCCCCTGCACCCCCCCAGCACAGCAGGCCCTGCGGCCACCTTCTCCCTCCCTCTGCCCCGGGGGGTCTAGGGCAGCCTACTCGGAGGGTGGGCACCTCCACCTCGGGACACCCTCCCTGGCCACCTGCATCCCATCCTGGCCAGCACCTGGCCTCGCACCCCAGCACCCACTCCAGCCTTCTGCCTCGGAACAGGACAGCGACAGCATTGTGTGCGCGGGGCCACCCGACACCCCCCCCTCTGGCTCAGCACCCCCCTCAGGGCCTCCGTCCAGCCCTGGACACTCACTCACAGGGAGGCCAGGCGACAGGGAAGGGGCAGCCCAGGGGAGGGGAGGCAGTGGGCGTTGTGGGCCCGACTGTGGACCCAACTGGTCTGGGTCCACACATCAAGCCGTGCAAAGGCCCTGAGGCCACAGTAGGCAGGTGTGGGTGGAAGTCGGCCAGAGAGGAGTGAGGGGCAGCCGAAACGGGGGCGGGGGCACTGCCCTTGAGGGGCAGGGGAGGGCTGTGGAGGGTGAGCAGAGGGGTGGGCTTGCCCAGGGTTAGACTTAAAAAAAAAAAAAGATTTATTTATTTATGCATACAAGAATTGGGGTGTAGGCCAGAGGTGCAGGAGTGAGAGGACTCCCCAGAGACAGTGGGGAGCAGAACAGGAGGATCCACTGACACACTGCTGAGGGGAGCAGCAGGGAGACAGGGGTCACTGTGGGTCACTCCCTGGCCCCGGTCCCACTGGTGCTGCAGTGGCTGCTGAGAGCTTCGCAGTGACGAGACCTGACCCCTGCACCCCCAGGGAGGCCCCAAGGTTAGACTTGCTGGAGCCTTCCTGGGAGGGGCAGTCGCTAGGGGTTGTGGGGTCTAAACCAGGTGAGGAAGGGGTGAGGGCACAGTGTTAGGGCCCTGGGGTGCTGGAGCAGGGATTGGGGGAGGGAGCCGGGACATGAGGAGGGCTGAGCTGAGCTGGGTGGAGGGCGAGGCTGTGGCAGGAGCTGAGGGCACCCCAGTCCTGTGGGCACCGGACCCCGGGCCCAGCCCCAGCCCTGCGCCCCTACCCGCTCCGTGCCCGGGGCCCAGCCCCACCAGTCCCCCGGGGAACCAGGAGCTGGGGTCCCACTGCCACGGGCGCAGATGGGAGAGGAAGAACAGCCCCTGAGGAGCAGGGCGGGAGAGCCCGGGCCAGGGCGAGGACGTGGGGTGCTGGGTCCAGGGCGGCCTCAGGGCCGGTGCCCAGGGCAGGGGATGGCTGGGAGGGCAAGGACCAGGGTTGGCCTGGCCCCGCTGGAGACGCCGCAGGGCAGCAGCTGACGCGAGGCTGCGCCTGGGCCAAGCGCGGGGACCGGGCGGCCGTGCGGGGAGAGCCTCAGGTCCGGGGTCAGCAGGCCCCTTCCCAGGCACCTGTCACTGGGACCCGGCAGTAAAGTGCCGCGTCCAGGCCTCTCTGCCTTGCTGTGGATGGTGTCACAGCCGGGGTCGGAGCAGACCCCCTGCCTGTCCCGTGCCCCCCAGGCCAGCCCCGTTTCTTCTCTGCACCAGGCCCCTGGTGCCTTTGTAGCAAACCCGACACCTGCTCGCCGCAGGCCACTTTGCTCTGAACAAGCGGACGGTATGGCTGGGCGGGGGTTCCCCTTCAAGTGGCCCGGCGGGGCGGCGGGGTGTGCCGGGCCCCGACCCTCCCACTTCAGGCTGGGTCACTGGGCTTCCTGCCCCTCGCAGCAGCCAGCAGCGCGCGGCGGCCCCGGGCTCCCCAGGCTGCAAGGGGTCACCTGCCTCCCCCAGAGACCGAGGCTCCTTAGTTCTCAGCCGGGGGCCTCTCCCCGGGGAGACGGCTGGGCAGTGTCCGGCCAGCCCCAGCACACACTTGCCCTTGTGACCCACGCCCTGTGGGCATGACCGCCCTCGCCAGACAGTCTTCCAGGCGGTTCAGGAGCCGTTTTGGATGTCGGGGTGACTCGGGGCCGAGGGCAGGCTCCAAGCTCAGCTCCCCCCGGGCGCCCTGGCCCCAGCCAGCCGTGCCCCCAGGGCAGCCGGTTCTCCTGAGCTCAGGCTTCTCATCCCCACTGCCAGGCTCCCCTCGCTGATTGCGTGGCCTGTGTTGCCCAGGGTGCCTCCGAGGAGGGACCGTGCCCCATGGCCCGGAGTGGACACACACCGGCTGTCGAGCTCCAGGGGCCACCCCCCCCAGGACGGGAGAGGCAGGAGGGGCAGCCCGGCCAGCCTGGCCTGCGGAGGGCCCCCCCTGGCCGTGCCAACCGACTCTTCGGTTGGGACACTCGGCGCAGCCTCGGGGCCGGCAAGGGGCGGCCGGGCAGCGGGGGCCTGAGGCCAGGGGGCCAGCCCGGAGCCACAACCCAGCTGGACTTCTAGAACAAGAGCTGCCTGCGGCGCCGGGGACAAGCAGGGGTCACGGGACCATCCAGGAGGGTGGCCTGCAGCCGCAGCACCTCCAGCCCTGAGAGGGGAGACGTCCACGGCGAGCGGAGGGCGTTCCAGGGGCCGGTTCTCCTTACTCAGTAACCAGAGATCGGGGCCGTCCATGCTTGGCCGTTGTGACCCCGCCGCGGTGCGCCTCCCCTGGCCGCGCCACCCACCAGCTCCCCATCTGTCCTGGCCCTGTGAGTGGATGGTTGCCTGGTCTGCCCGCCACCCGGACCCTCCCCCGCAGCTCCCCCAAGCGCCCTCGTCCTGCTGGAATGCAGCGTCTCCTCCTCCCCTGCCCCAGGTGTGATGCCCACAGCCGCCAGGCCCAGCCCTCAGCGGCGGCCACGCCCTGGGCAGGAGCCCCGCGTGGCATCCTGGTCTTGGATGGACACCTCGGGAGTGGGCAGGGGGCCGCGGTGGCGCCCCCCTGGGGCTCTGAGCTGCCTTTCCTTTTTCGCATAATCCTGCTCCCCACTCTGACTCTGGTGCCTCCCCTCACCCCCGCATTTCTGGCCTGTGCCCCAGCTCTCGTGTGCATAAATAAATCAATCTTTTAAAACAAATTTAAAAACCTGTAATTCAGGCGAACTGCAGATTCACAGAGAAGTGGGGAAGATGACGCGAGCCCCCGTGGGCGAGTCCCTCGGCCCCCGGTGGAAAATCTCGCTGGTCCGCGGCCAGCGCCTGCCGGGGCCGCCTGCTCCTCCCCACGCCCCTGCTCGGCAGCGCCGCCATCTGGCCCTACGCCCTGGCCGGCCCTGTCTCCCCGCAGCACCAGGGCGGGGCCAGAGGGCTGGGGCTCCCGCTGCCCCGCGGGCTGACACCCCCTAGGCGCCTGCCTGGGGCGCTGCTGGCCAGGTCTCTCCCATGAAGGTTTTCTTCCCACGCGCGGCTGCTCCTTGGGTGCCCGCCCCGGGAGGGCCCTGCCGAGCCCCGTTCAGCACAGGTGTGTTTCCACGCGTCCTCAGGCGTGAGCAGGGACAGAGCTGCAGCCTCCCCCCAGCTGTCAGGGCGGGCATGGACGCCCCTCCCCTGAGGGAGATCTGGCCGCAGCCCAGCCAGGCCATGGCACGGGCCTGGGGCTCGCCAGGGGCCGAGGACGGGCTGCGTGCTGGTGGCTGGCCACGTCCTCGCTGCCCTCCACATGGCTGCACGCGGCCAGGGGCCTGCCGGACCAGGGGACAGCGCGAGGGGCGCAGAGGCCCAGCAGCCTGGCCGGGCCCTCTGACCTGGGATGGTCTCCAGGGTGCCAGCTCCAGGGGGCCCCCACAAGTGACCCTCTGCACATGATCGCTCCAGCCCAGGCACTCGGGGCAGCCGCAGCCCAGAGAAGTGCCCACCCTCCGCCGGCTCCCTGGCCTCACTCCGCACCCGGAGTCGTGGTGCCTCCCCCCTGATGCAAGTGTCAGGCCCTGCAGCGGTCACCTCACTCTCCTCCACTCACCCTCCCGCCCTCGGGGAAGCCTTGTCCCTCCTCTGGGAACGGCTGACCCTGCTGCCTCGCAGGGCTTGTGACGCTGGCAAGTGTGGGAAACCCCAAACGCCAGCCGTGCTCTGCCGTGCTGCGTCCCCCTGGACCACCCCAGCTGGCCTGCTGGCCACGGGCACTGCCCACAGCCAGCGGCTCCCAGAGGTGCGGGCCGGAGGCTGGCGGGGCTGCTCTGGGCCCACCTGGGGCCTCTCCATGTGTGAGCCGGGCCTGGCTTCAGGCAGCCCGAAGTCGCGGTTGCCAGGAGGCTCCCGGGAGACCTGGCCAGCAGAGCCAGGTGGACAGGCCCTGCCTGCTTCTCTACCCCACCCGGCTCCAGTGCCCCAAGGCTCCTGGGCTGGCCAGGGGCCCAGCAGGCCTGTGGGAGCAAATCCCAGACAACAGCAGGCCCACGCCCCGCGGCTCAGGCCTCCGGGGGCATGGCCCAAGGGTGCCTGCCTGGGAACAGGCCCTCCCCGGCCCACGCCCAGAGGCCGGCGCCTGGACCCCTCGTCAGTGGGGGCTTCCACCCGGGCCAGGAAGGCCAGGACAGAGCGTCCCCACGCGTCCGGCCTCTCAGGCCCGGCCGCTCACAGCTCTAGGCCCCTCTCCCAACCCAAACTCGGGTTTGCTCCCCGAGGGCCGGGGAGGTGCACACCAGGGGATCCCCCACAGCAGCGCGAGGCCTGCAGAGAGGACCACCCTTGAGCCAGAGCAGGTTTATGGAGAGGAGGGCGGGGCGGGGCGGGGCGGGGCGGGGCGGGGCGGCGCGGGGCGGGGCCGGCGGAGGCCGGCCGGGGCGGGGGCGCGGAGGCCGGCGGGGCGGGGCGCGGGGCGGAGGCCGGCGGGGCGGGGCGGAGGCCGGGGCGGGGCGGGGCGGGGCGGGGCGGGGCGGGGCGGGGCGCGGGGCTTCGGGGCGCGCGGCGGGGCTGCGGGCCGCACGGGCACGGGTGCTACTGGGCGCTCTGCTGGCGGCCGCGGTCTCGGTTCCGGCGCAGCACGATGCTCGGGCTGAAGGCGACCCCCAGCGGCCAGTGGCGCACCACGTGCCGGTAGGACGTGGCCGGGTAGTCGAAGTAGTTGATGTGGAGCTTCCGAGCGATGTGGCGGCCCAGCAGCTCCACCTGCTGCGCGGCGGGCGGGCCGGGTCGCGGCGCGCACCCCCTCGCGGCCCAGCCGACCCGGCGCCCCTCCCGCCCGCCCTCCTCGGCGCACGGGGCGCCCCCGCGAAGCGGCCGCGGTTCACGAGGGGCGGGCGGGGCTACCTCGTAGCGCTCGGACAGCTGCACCAGCACCAGCGGCTCCAGCTTGTGGCCGCACAGAACCAGCTGGAAGAAGCACCTCCCGCGGGCTGCGGAGCGCCCAGGAGCGGGCGCTCAGCGGGGCGCGGGGCGCGGGGCGCGGCTCCGGGGTACGGAGGGCCTCGGGCTCCAGGGCGGGGCTGGGGCGGGGCGACGGGAGGCCGGCCCGGGGCGCCCCCGCACCCCGCATCCCGCCCGCCGCGGGCCGGGGCGCACCGTCGCAGCTGAGCGCCAGGCGCACGTAGACCAGGTGCAGCGGGCCCTGGTGCACCTCGCGGCCGCGGATGGAGAAGTGGTACATGCCGCGCGTGTGGTTCAGCACCAGGCGGCGCCGCGGCAGCGACGAGACCATGAGCCACAGGCCCACGCCCACGCCGTACGCGGGGAAGCCCCAGGTCTCCTGCTGCTGCACCTGCCGGCACCGCGGGGCCCTGAGCGGCCGGGCCCGGGCGCTCGGGCCGGGGCGTGCGGAGGGGGCCGGCCCGGGGCGCCAGGGAGGCGGAACCAGACCTCGGACCTGGCGCACGAGGCCGAAGCTGACCAGGATGACGGAGACGACGAAGAGCAGCGTCCCCTTCCACAGCGTGTCCAGGTAGTACTCCAGCACGAAGACTGCGCGGGCGGCGCGCGGTGAGCCGCGGCCGGGCTCCGGCGGGGCTGGCCGCCCCCCGCCCGCCCCCGGCCCCCCCAGGCCCGCCCCCGGCCCGCCCGGCGGGGTTCGCGTCCGGGGCGCCCCGGGCCCGCCGGCGCACCGTTGGGCTGCTGCTGCGTGAACGGGTAGAAGGTGTTGCTCCTGAGGCACCGGGCCAGGTGGCGCTCGGTGCAGAAGAGCCCGAGCCCCCAGAGCTGGAGGCGCTTGCCGGGGGACGGCGCGGGCGGGCCGCCGACCCGGGCCCTGGGGAACTGGCGGGCACAGGCTCAGCCCCCCGCGCCCTCCCCGCGCCCCCCCCGCGCCCCCCCCGCGCCCACCTGGACGTAGGGCTCCAGCGCTGCGGCGGTCCGGTCCGGTCCGGGAGCCGGCGGGAGCGGTCCGGGGCTACGCGCGGCCCAGGGAGCGCCACGCCCGCGTTCTAGAAGCTCCGCGCAGGCGGTTCTAGAAGGGCCGCTCTGTGGACCGCCTTCCCCCCGGCCGCCCCCACCCCCAAGGCCCCTTTACTGCGGCCCGGTCCGGAGTGGGGGTGGGGGCGCCCTGGGACACACCCTCCGTCCAGCCCCCCCGCCCCCCGCCGGGCCCAGGCCAGGGGCGGGCCCAGGCCCGGCCCCGCCCCCAGCAGCCCCCTCCGACCAAGGACCACGCAGACTCCCCAAAACCGTTTATTCTAACAAAATGCGGGCACGGGGGGCGGGGCGGGGCTAGCTGGGGGACGCGGGGCCGGCGAGGAGCCGCTGCAGGCAGGCGCGCACGGCCTCGGCGCCGCGGTGGGCCCTCTTCAGGCCGCGCGGCAGGCAGCGGCAGGCCTCCAGGTTCAGGTAGCTCAGGCCCGGGCAGCAGCTGATGACCGCGCTGTGGGGCAGGTAGGCGGGCGGGCGGTGGGGGCGGGCACCGTGCGCCCGGGGTCTCCCCGGTCAGGCAGCCCCCACAGCAGTGCCCCTCCCCTGGAGCAGCCCTGCTCGGACAGGACAGGTGGAGCTGACCCAAGGGGGGACGGCTGACCTGACGGCACTCGGTGTGACCCGGGTGCCCCTGAGGCTGAGGGAGCACAGGGCCGGGTGGGCACCGCCCGTGGTGCCCGAGAAGGCAGCAAGGGCCTGCTCCAGGTCCTTCTCGCTGAAGCCCTGGCCACTCAGGTCCAGCTCCCGCAGGCTGTGGCACCACCTGTGGGTGAGCAGGGGGCTGCCCTCCTTGGCCAGCGATAGCCCGTCTGATGCGCCGTACAGGCCCAGGTGGAGCTGCTCCAGCTCTGCAGGGAGGGGGTGTGAGTGAGGTCGGGCCGGGGCGCTCCCCCACCCTCCGCGGCGGGGCACGGGTGCTGACCCTGACAGGGCAGGTCGTGCAGGCCGGCGGGTGTGACGCGGGTGCAGCCGCGGAGGTCTAGCAGGCGAAGGCGCGGGGAGCTGTGCAGCAGGCGGGCCAGGACCTCGTTGCTCACGACGCTGCAGCTGGAGCTGGCGAGGCAGAGCTCCTCCAGGCCGGGGAAGCCGGGGCCCAGCGCCCCCCTCCCAGGGGGCTTGGGCAGCCACATCAGGTTCAGCAACCGCAGCACCTGTGAGCAAGGCCCAGGCTGCAGGGGGTGGAGGGGGTGGGGCCTGGGCGGGGGAACGGTGGGTACCTGCAGCTGGGGACAGCCTTTCTGCAGGGCCTCCACGGGCAGCTGGAGCGGCGTGCTGTGGCCGCTGATGCCGGAGCTCACCTCCAGGAGCTGGAGCTGGGGGCAGCAGCTGCCCTGCAGGCGGGGCAGCCGGTCAGTTCCTGGAGGGCCTGGCTTGCAGTGGGCTGCGCTCCCACCGGCCACCACCTACCAGCAGGGCGCCCAGGATGGCTGTGGTCTGGGGGCCATAGGTCAGCCACAGTCTGCGCATCCGGGGCCCCACCTCCTCCAGAAAGCTCACAACGCCCGTGGCCTCCACCTAGGGGTCAGCAACACAGGGGCTTGCATCTGCTGGGCCCGGCTGCCCGGGGCGCCGGGGGCTCCAGGCTCACCGTGGAGTGTTGTATGTCCAGGCTGTGGAGCTGTGGACAGGCTCTGGCGAGCGAGACCAGCACGGCAGGGCCCACACCGTGGCAGTCGGAGAGCTTCAGGAAGCTGAGCCGGGGGCAGAACTCGCTGACCAACTGTGGACGACAGAGGGCCGCGGGGCAGGGAGGGCAGGCTGCGGTCCATAGCGCTGAGAAGCCAGGGCCGAGGCCTTTCCTCCAGGCCCAGCCCCGCGGGAGGAGCCAGTGGGATAGGGGGAGCGGGGAGGCACTCCCCTGGGGCAGCTCGAGTGTCCCCCAGCTGGAGGGCTCACCTTCAGCACCGCGGGTACCTGTGCCTTCCAGTGGAGGAGGGTCAGCCTCTGGAGCTGCGAGAGCCTGGGCGGACAGCAGGGGCCGAGCTGAACCGCCCCACCGCGGGGCAGCCAGAGGGGCCCCGGCTTTCCCGGCCACAGCCCGAGGGGGGCGGAGGGCGGACCACTCACCGGCTGGGCACCAGCCACTCCAGGGACGCCAGGAGCTGCTTCTCCGCCTTGCCCCCCGCCTTGGCGGGGCGGCCGGCCGGCGAGGGCGACAGGGTGACCGTGTGCCAGAGCGCGGGCTGGGCGGCGGCCTCGCGCCAGCGGCGGCACACGCGCGCTGCCCTGCGGGGGACAGCTCCGCTGAGGGCCGGGCTCCCGGCGCACCCGCCGGCCCCGGGGGCTTCTACAGGGCCGCCCCGCGCAGCCGCCCGCCGGGTACCTGCCGAGGAAGGGCGCGGGCCCGTCGGCCGCCACCAGCAGCCCGAAAATGCGCACGAGGATTTCCAAGGGGAGGCGGTCGCCCCAGCCGGGGTCGGGGCCCGGGGCCGGCGCGGACGGGGCGGCGCGGGCGCGGGCGCGGGCGCGGGGCAGCGGCGGGCGCGGGGCGCGGCGGGGCGCGCGGGCGCGGGCGCGGGCGCGGGCGCGGGCGGGCGGGCGGGCTCCGGGCCGGGCAGCACCAGCAGCACGCTGTCCGCCTGCAGCAGGTGGTAGCCGGAGCCGCTGGGCGCCAGGCGGTCCCACCACCAGTCCTCGGCCGAGCGGGCCCGCGGCGCGCCCCGAGCCCGGCGCCGGGCCCTCCGCGCCGCCCCCGGCGCCATGGTCCCCGCGCGCCCGGCGGGCCGGAAGGGGCGGGGGCTGCGGCGGAAGGGCGGCCGGGCCGGGCCGGGCCGGGCCGGGCGGGGGCGGCCGCGGAGCCCGCCGGAGGAGCCGCCGTCCGCGCTCGGGCCGCGCCCGGGGCCGCCGGGGGAGGAGAGCGGACGCGGCCGGGCGCCGCGCCGGGGCCGCCCCGCCCGGCGAGAGGCGGCGCCGGGGCCGCCCCAGGGCCGAGCCCGCCGCGGCCACACCCCCAGCCCCGGGGGCTCCGGCCGCCCAGCCGCGCCGAACCCCGACTCCAGGTGCGCGCGGGCCGCGGCGGGGCGGGGTGGCCTCGGCGCCGCGGGCCGCTGCCCCCTCGGTCCTCTCCTGGGGCCGCGGGCGGCCGCCTGCTGCTTTGCCGGCGGCGTCGGGGCCCCCCGGGGCGACGGGGGCTCCGCGGCCCCTCCCCGGGGGCGCCTCCCGCGCCCCTGCCCCCGGGGCCCGCCGGGCCTGACCGCGTGCGGCCCCTTTGCAGCTCGGCGGGCCTCAGCCCCAGCGGAGCCCGGCGCCTCCTGCGGACCTCGGTGCGGACGGAGCCGGCGCCGACGCTGCTGCGCCCCGGAGGGCCCGGCCGGCCCGGATGGCAGCACCCCCGCCGGGCCGCCTGGTGCTGACCCACCTGCTCGTGGCGCTCTTCGGCATGGGCTCCTGGGCCGCGGTGAACGGGATCTGGGTGGAGCTGCCGGTGGTGGTGAAGGACCTGCCCGAGGGTGCGCGGGCGCTCCTGCGGGGGGGCGGGGGGCCGCGTCCTCCCTGGGCGCCCCCGACCGGCCTCTGCCCTGCTCCGCAGGTTGGAGCCTGCCGGCCCACCTCTCCGTGCTCGTGGCCCTGGGCAACCTGGGTCTGCTGGCGGTGACCCTGTGGAGGCGGCTGGCCCGGGGCCGGAGCGAGCGGGCCCTCATCCGGGGGTGCAGGGGCTGAGCGTGGCGGGCACGGCCCTGCTGGCCCCGCTGTGGCCCCGCGTGGCCCCCGTGGCCGGGCAGCAGCACTCCGTGGCCTTCCTCGCGCTGGCCGCGGTGCTGGCTCTGGCCTGCTGTGCCTCCAACGTCACCTTCCTGCCCTTCCTGAGCCACCTGCCGCCCGTCTTCCTGCGGTCCTTCTTCCTAGGCCAGGGCCTCGGGGCCCTGCTGCCCTGCGTGCTGGCCCTGGGACAAGGCGTGGGCCGTCTCGAGTGCCCGCCGGCCCCCACCAACGCCACCCCGGGCCCCCCACCTCTTCCCGGAGCGTTTTCCCGCCAGCACCTTTTTCTGGGTGTTGGCCGCCCTGCTGGTCACTTCAGCTGCCGCCTTCCAGGGTCTCCTACTGCTGCTGCCCTCCCCGCTCCCCACCCCTCGGGGGGCCCAGGGCCTGGCCTGCGGGTGGGCGCCCCGGGCAGGGAGGAGGAGGCGGGGGAGGAGGAGGAGGCCTTGCCGCTGCAGGAGCTGCCCGGCCAGGCAGCAGGGGCCACCCCCAGCCCAGAACCCAAGGTCCAGCGGCTGCTCTCTGTCCGCGGCGCCTGCCTGCTGGGCCTGCTGGCCGCCACCAACGCACTGACCAACGGTGTGCTGCCGGCCCTGCAGAGCTTCTCCTGCCTGCCCTATGGCCGTCTGGCCTACCACCTGGCCGTGGTGCTGGGCAGTGCGGCCAGCCCCCTCGCCTGCTTCCTGGCCATGGGCGTACTGTGCAGGTGCGGGGGGCCCGGGCCGGGCGGCCGTGGGGGCCGGGCCCGAGCTCCGCTGAGCATCTGCTCCTTCCGCCAGGTCCCTGGCTGGGCTGGGCGGCCTCTCTCTGCTGGGCCTGCTGCTTGCGGTCTACCTGATAGTGCTGGCCATCCTGAGCCCCTGCCCCCCACTGGTGGGCACCTCCGCCGGGGTGGTCATTGTGGTGAGTAGATGTGGGCCATGGGTAGCGGGGGGCGGGGCACGGGACGCTTCACGCAGCTGCTGCTGCTCGCCCTCACAGGTGCTGGCCTGGGTGCTGTGTCTGGGGATGTTCTCCTACGTGAAGGTGGCCGCCAGCTCCCTGCTGCATGGGGGGGGCCGACCAGCCCTGTTGGCGGCCGGCGTGGCCATCCAGGTGGGCTCCCTGCTGGGCGCGGTGGCCATGTTCCCCCCGACCAGCGTCTACCAGGTGTTCCACAGCAGGAAGGACTGCGTGGACTCCTGCAGCACCTGAGCTCCGGCCGGCGGCACCTGCACGCTCCGCAGACCCACCGGCGAGGACAGGGCCACGCAATAAAGCCTTTCCACCCCGTGCCGCTCGTGGGTCCTGGCCGCGCGGGGGGTACCGGACACAGGCCCTGCCTGGAGGGCGCCTGGGCGCCGGCTGCCCCCACTTCCCCTCATTGTTCTGGCCCCGGGCTCCAGAATCGTCCTTGGGACTGGGGCTTTGAAGCCTCCTCCCACCTGGGCTGGGGCTCTGTCGGGGCTGGGGACATCACCCAAAGGCCCAGCCGGCCCAGCCCCGAGGATGGCGGGCCTCGGCCACCTTGCCGCGGAGGGCCGGGGCTCCAGGGCACCTGTGGTGGTGAGACTGAGGGCGTGGACGGGACCGGGCGGCGTGGCCTGGGCCTCGGCGCGCCCCTATCCGCTGCCCCAGCCCCTTCTTTCCGGACCCCAGGGCTGGGGCCAGGGGCCCCTCGGGCTCCTTCCGGCCCTTCCTCCAGACTAGGAAGGCGCTCCAGCTCCCTGCCCCCCGTGCCGCCGTCAGGGCGTGGGTCCAGCGAGGGCCTGCTGGACGTGCTGTCTCCTGGACAGAGGGGCCCTTTGAAGTGCCCGGCGCCTTCCTGTCGCTGCCTGCAGGAAACGGGGTGGGGGAGGGGCTCCCCAAGAGGCCGCCCACTCTCCCCAAGCCAGCCAGCCCAGCCCCGGCCAGCTGGGACTCCCGCCTGAGCTGGACAGGTGCTTGATGAGGGTGGGGCTGGGGCTTGAAGGGCCCCTGGGCTGGCAGAGGCCAGTCCTCAGGGACACAGGCCGCTGGAGCCAGTACCCACGTGCCCAGGCTCAGGCCTGCGCGGGGCCGCAGCCACGTCCTCCCAGACGCACCTGGTGCCCGGGACTGACAGCCCGGTGGCCACAGGAGGGCAGGACTGGTGGCGCTGGCCCAGCCCGTGCTCCACACCCACCGCACACCCAACACACTGCCGTGTCGGGGAGGTCAGCCGAGCCGCCCGGGCCCAGCCCTGGCCCCAGGGTGACCCTGCCTGGCTGCCCTCCGCCTCCTCCAGCTGGCGGCTCCTGGAGCAGCAGATCCCTCAGTGCGGGGCCCTCCCGGCAGACCTGATCCCCGTGGGGCCGTGGTGTGGCCAGTGGTGGGGAAGGGGCGGGTCCTCGCCTCTGCAGAGCCCCACTCGGGGAGGACAGCAGGCCTTTCAGGAACCCCCCACAAACTTGCTGCCGGCCTCCTTGGGACCTCCCTGTGGGTTCCTTCCACCCCAGTGCTGGCTTCCCTGAGCCCCCTGGAGCCCGGGGGCCGCTGGGGGCCAGGAACCCCACCCCACCCTGCTGGTGCACGACCCGCCCATGGGCGTCCGCCGCTGCAGGACAGATGGGCCAGTCCACGGGGGTGTCGCCCTACTGAGGGCTGGGACAACCTCCAGACTGCGCAGGAAGCGCCGGGTGGGCAGCAGAGGCCAAGGGGCTCGTGGGCACCAGAGCCCAGCTGCCCCAGCCTGACCGTCCGTGTCTGGTGCCAGGGCCCAGGATGGCCTGCTTGTCTCTGCCAAGGCGGTAGGGTCGTGTGTCTGGAGGGAGGAAGGTACACGGGGCCTGGACACTGCGGCCCCGCCCCCCACGCCTGACCTGTCCTCCCTCCGCCCAGGGCCTGTGGGGGATGCTAAGCACAGACCCTGGGAGGCCTGCCACCCAGCCAGGGGTGGCACCGCGTTCCCTGGGAAGCCCACCTGGCCAGTGCACTCCAGGCAGCTCCCGGGGTGGGCTCGGGCTGCAGGGGGTCAGGCTCTGGGCTCCCTGCAGAGCAGTCCACTGGGGCAGAGCCAGTGGCACCCCAGGGGGGACACAGCAGAGACGAGGAGGCCGGGCCTCCTTGGGGAGCAGGGCAGGATAGCGGGCACCTGGGCAGTCACTCCTCGCCCGTAGCGACCTCAGCAAGTGGCAGAGTCCACCCTCGGGGTCTCTTCAGGCAGGTGGCCTCTCCCTGGGGTGTCCTGCACCTCCCAGCCCCTTCCCTGCCCAGCGGCCAGCAGCCAGCCAGATGTGGACCCCCAAAGCCCACCAGGCCGTGGCTCCAGCCAGGTGGGGAAGCAGCTGGAGGACCATGCTCTGCTGTGGCTCCTTTTCCCAGTTCTGATTTCCTTTAAAAAAAAAAAAAAAAAAAAAGGTTTATTTAAAAAAAAAAGATTTAAATAAATAAATTTTTTTAAAAATTAAAAGATTTATTTATGCACAGAAGAACTGGGGTGCGGGGGGTGAGAGGACTCCCCAGAGACAGTGGGGACAGAACAGGCGGATCCACTGACACTGCTGAGGGTGCAGCGGGGAGGCAGGCGGGCTCTGCTGCGCTGTGTTGCGTCTTAACCCCTCGCTCTCCTGGTTCCGATTTTCCTCTCAAGTGATGAGGGCTTCGCTTGGTCAGCTTGTGGCCTGGAAGCCCCGCCCAGGGGACAGGGGTGGCGTGGCCCGGCCCCCGGGGCAGGCCGCCCGGCCAGCTGTGCGTAGCTACGCCAAGGGCCCTGGGCACGAGTTGGTGGTCGTCGATCTTTCATGGTTACGTCCAATTATTCTTTGCCTTTATTTTTTAATATCCAAAAGGGAAAGATTGTTCTAAAAATAGGAAAGGGGAGCCTCCCTGGGGGTACAGCGGGTTGAGCACAGCGCTGTGAAGCTGTCCGCGGCCTCTGCAGCACGAGTTCGATCCCAGCCGGCCAGGGAGCTGCCCACAGGGTACGGCAGACCTCGCCTATCTCCCCGCTGCTCCCCTCAGCCTGTTTCAGTGGGTCTGCCTGTTCTGCTCCCCACTCTGTCTCTGGAGAGTCCTCTCACCCCCCATACTTCTGGCCTGCACCCCAGTTCTATACAAAATAAAAAAAAATCTTTAAAAAAATTGTAATTACTGGTGTTTCCAATGTAAAAGTGCAATTGCTGGGGCTGTGACTGAGGTGTCCATGAACACCCCCTGTGACCTCTCCCGCCGTGACCCCGGGGCTGTGACACCCCCTCCCTGGCTGTGACCCGGGGGGTCTGGGGCACGGCTTAGACATTTTGGGGGACACTGCCCCTCGTCCCATCCCTTTTCTGTCTGCACGAGCGCAGTCCTGAAAACACTGCAGCTCTTTGTCCATTCACGGTGTTTGAGGGACTCGGGTGTCAGCACACCCGGGGCAGCCGGGGACCCCAGATTGTCAGGGCACAGTGCTAGGGGGTTGGCTGCCGCTGCACAAAGGCTGAGAAGCAGACGCCCAGTGTGGAAGGGGTTACTGGGGCAGGTGGGTACACCCCCCCCCAGGCAGGGTCAGCCGAACAGGCAGGGGTTTGGGGCTCTTTCTGGGGTTTTGGTGGGCTGCCGTGGAGGTCATAGGGGACCCAGGAAAGGTTTCTTTGGTGTCCCCGGGGGCCCAACCATCCAGTTTTGGGGAACTGACTCCAAACCACACCTGCAGGGACAAGACGCCCCCATCCCCAGGGCCCCGTGCTCTGCCCTGCCCTGCATCCTGGGGGGGTGCCGGGCAGTACAGGCCAGTGCAAGGAGGGGACCAACCTGAGGAGGGCGGGGCAGCCTCCCCACAGCTGCCTGACCCCCTGGGAAAGGACCTGGGGTCTGGGAGATCAGGTCGGAGTTCGATGGCATTGGCTGAAAGTGCTTTGGGGTGAAGCAATGTTTGCTTGGCTGAAGCTTCCAGCTGGTCACAGGCAGTTCGCCCGACGGGCCGGAGGCTTCCTCTGGCCGCCTGGGCCCGGCGTCTGTCCGCGGCCCCTCCGCTGGGCCCGGCGTGCGGGACTCCGCTCAGACGCTGCTGAGTCTCCCGGCGGCCTGGGCGTAAGCCTCGGAGGGATTCGCGCGAGTGTCTTCTCTCTCGTGCTCTTGGGGTCTCACGCAGTTACCCCCAGGCTTGGCCTCACGTGTGCCCCAGCCCAGCAGATGCCGGTCAGCCGCAGCCCCGCCTGTCCCCTGCCCCTCACTCCCGTGGTGTCACCCCAGAGGTGGGCGCTTCCAGGCCAGCCTGCTGGGACACGGCCCAGGGGCCATGGGGGCGGGTCTGGACACACAGCCCTGGGAGGGGTGGGGTCCACTGCCAGGCCCAGACCCCTGGACCCCAGGCCTGCTCCCCAGCCTTCCTGCTGCGGCAGCCAACCCCCTAGCGCTGGGCCCTGGCAGTCTGGGGTCCCCGGCGCCCCGGGTGTGCTGACACCCGAGCCCCTCAGACATGGTGAAGGAGTGGTCAAGACCCGACCCGGCCTCCTGCTCTAAGTGGGCTCCGCCACCCGCGTGGGGACAGACAGCGCAGCGCCGGCGGGGGTGGCCGGGAGCTCCCGCGGGGAGCGCGGGCGGACCAGGGGCTCGGCGAGCGGAAGCAGGTCCGGCCGGGCGCCTGCCTCGCCCGCCTCGCCCTCCCCGGCCGGGCTGCCGCCTGCGGGCCGCCTGGTGGCGGGAGGGCCGGGCCAGGCAGGCCCGGGAGGGGCAGCAGCGGCCAAAGGCCCCCGGGCCCACCTCCCCGGGGGCCGCCCCGCCTCTGCCTCCTTCCCCAGCCCCGGGGCCAGCGGTTTCCCACCGTCCCTGCCCGGGGCGCCCGTGGTCTCCCTCCTCGACCCCCCGCCCCTCTCCCAGCCCTGCCAGCGGCTCCTCCAGGCTGGCTCGCCCTCCCCGGGGGGGGGGGTCCCGACCCCCTCCCGCGGACTTCACACTGTCACGAGCCCCCGGGGGCGCCGCGGGGAGGCCGGGGGCTTCTGGGGGGCCCTCTCTGGAGGACCAGCTTCCGGGGGGTCGCTGGAAGCGGGGGCCTCGGCGGGCCCGGGGGTGCGGCGGGGCGCGCGGGGCAGCGGCGCGGGAGGCCGCCTCGCTATTGGACAGCCGAGAAAGGGGGGCCCCGAGCCTCGGGGGTCCCGCCGCCACGGCGCCGGGCTGCGAACCCCGCCGGCCGCCGCCAGGGGGCGCTGCGCACGGCCGACCGCGCGTGCGCACCGCGCCGCGCTCGCGGGGGCTGCCGGGCCGGGCCACGCGCCTGCGCGGACCAGCGGAGCCGCCGGAAATGTGGCGACCGGTGAGCGCCCCCCGGCCGGCCCCCGTCGGCCCCGCGCCCCCGCGCCCCGCGCCCCCCGCCCCCCGCGCCCTCGCGCCTCCGGGCGCGGCCCCAGCCCCCGCCCCCGAGTCCGTCCTGCAGCCGCCGTCCCCGGGCGCCGCGGCAGAGCCCCCGGGCGCGCTCCCCGAGAAAGTGCCCCCCGGAGCGCGCCCCGCGGGCCCCGACCCCGCCGGCCCCCCGAGGCCCGCGCGCTCCCGCCCCGGCGCCTGGGGCGAGGCCGCCGCTCGGGTTGGGCTGCCGGCCCCGCGGCGCCTGGCGCTGGCCTTGTCGCTTTTTTTTTCGAGGTTTATTTGTTTCTGCTGCAGGAGCTGGGGTGCCGGCCAGAGCTGCGCCGGGACAGGGCGCCCCGGAGACAGCGGGGGCAGAGCGGGCGCGGCCCCTGACACACTGCGGAGGGGACACGGGGGGGTGTGCTGCGCGGTGTGGGCAGCTCCCTGCCCGGGGTGGCCTCAGGCCGCAGCGGCTGGGACAGCCTCGTGGTGCTGAGACTGACCCCTGCGCCCCCAGGGGGGCCCTGGCCTTGCCGCTTTAGATGTCCGGGTGCAGGTGGCCAGTGCAGCGCCGGCAGGGGTGAAGGGTGCAGCGGCTCCTCTGGGCATCAGGTAGGGGCCTTGGCCGCTGGCACGCCTGTGGGCCGCGGAGCTGGAGTGTCCAGTCGGCTCCAGCATCCTGGGGCTCAGCTGTGGCGGCGGCCACAGGGCTGTGTCTGGCTGGGCCCAGCCTGGCCTGAGGCCAGCGAGTCCGGGGCACCCACTGCCCTGTGGTGTCCAGGCTCCAGGGCCTGGGCCTCGGCCTCGGGTGGCTCCATCTGCAGCCCCTTTGCCCCCTTGCGGGGAGTGAGCTGAGTTCGGGGCGCACTCTGCGGGCGGTCCTGCTCTGCCACTGGAGACTCAGCGGAGGGGTGTGCCCCGAGGGCCTCCTGGTGCAGTGCCCTGGCACCCGGCTCCGCGTGCCCTGCCGGCCCTGGGTGCTCCTACCTCCTGGGTGGCCTGGGGTCCCCCCTTCCAGCAGCCTCGTGGCTCTCGGGCGGCCGGAGGTCCGCTGGGGACGGTTGGAAGGTCCTGCACCCCGTGTGCAACAGCGGGCGCCTGAGCGGCCTGTCTGCATGGGGTCTGCCCCTTCCGCAGCGCCCACACCCGCGAGTCCTGCCTGGGGCTGCTCTGGCCCTTGCCGGCCAGCTGTGGGCCCGCGGGACCCCCCTATCCAGCCAGCACCACCCACTCCGCAGGGCCTGCAGAGCCCACGCCCCGTGCCCCCAGGGCCCTCTGGTGAGGACACAGGTGCGCAAGGGACCTGGCTACCGGGCGGTCTGTGATGCCAGGGCCCGTCAGGGTCCTTGTTGTGGAGCTCGTGGGGAGTCGAGCTGGAACCCTCAGCTCCCTGGGCGTGAAGCTCCCAGGGGCCCTCCCCGCCCTAGTGCCCAGGCCGTGGGGGCGCCAGCCCCGGCCCTGGCAACTCCTGCTGCGTGAGCCAGACGAGTTTCAGCGTCTTTGTCTCCGGTGACTTTCACGAGGGCCTGGGGGCACAGTCCCCGAGCTGGGTATCCCCGCAGACCCTTCTCCCCGCTCTGCCGGGGTCCCGCGGCAGGATGGCCGCCTGCTCTGTTCTGCTCTCCTGCTGCCGCTGACCTTGCCGCGTGCCCGCGCTGCCCGGCAGGGGAGGGGGCAGCTGGACGGACAGGGCCGGGGCAGGCCCACCTGCGCGCCGGGACCCGGGTGCCCGGCTGGCGTCCGTGGCCGAGTGGCTCAGCGCAGCCTTCAGACAAGCCTGGGATGGGGCCTCCGTGGGGGCGCAGGGGTCGGTCTCACGCTGTCAGGCTGTCCCAGCCACTGCGGCCGGAGCCCTATCCCCGGCCAGGGAGTGACCCACGGGGCGCAGCGGAACCCCCTGTCTCCCCGCTGCCCCTCAATGGTGTGTCTCAGTGGACCCGCCTGTTCTGCTCCCCACTGTCTCTGGGGAGCCCTCTACCCCACCCCTCTGGCCTGCACCCCAGCTCTTGTATGCGTAAATTAATCTTAATGAAAAAAACCCTGGGATCAGGTGGCCCCTGTGGCCCCCACCTGACCCCTCCTGCCCAGCCCCCTCGGCTCCCGGCTGCTCTCTGCCCTGGAGCAGCCCCCACGGCTCCCCGGGGTGCAGGCAAGTGTCCCCCCGGGGCCTGTGCCCGTGCCCTGGGGAGTGTGTGGTGGGGTGGGTCATGGCCGCCCGCAGGTCCAGCATGGGGGTGGCCTTGTCCGGAGGCCACTGGCCCCTGCTCATGGTGCCCCCTCGCCCGCCCCACCCCTGCAGTTGCAGCTGTGCCGCTTCCACGCAGCCCTGCTGCAGCCCCGGGCCGCGCCCTGGCCAGCCCGCACCGCCCTCCTCGGGAGGACACTCAGCGCCCGCCAGCCAGGGGTCAGTGGTGAGTTCCCCGCCACCCCGTCCAGTGCAGGGGCCTCGGGGGGGGTGGGGGTAGAGCCGGGCCGTGAGCACACGGGGGGAGGGGGGGCGCGAAGGCCGCTGGGCAGGGACCTGAGCCCTGCCGGACACCTGCTGGTGGATGTGCCGCCCGCGGCTGCCCGTGTCTGGGGCAGGCTCGCCAGAGGCCACGCGCGTCGCCTGCGCCTCCCCGTGGGACGGCGGCCCCGGGAAGGGCCAGCGGGCGGTGACCGGGCCCGGCCTCCCCGCAGGTCCTGGCGGCTGCGGCCCGTGTGGAGGAAGGTGCTCCCGGCCGCGGCGGTGGGGCTGCCCCTGCTGCTGGGCGTCCACTATGTCAGCGCCGCGCCCCAGGAGAGGAGGCGGATGCGGCTGGTGCTGGACGGCCTCGGGCGCTTCAGCAGGTCTCTGCTCCCGCCCGCGCAGCCCTTCGCCTGGGAGGGCCCTGGGTGCCGCAGGGCGGCCGCCGCTTCCTCTTCCTTCTGGTTCCCTCACCCCCGCTTCACCAGGGGAGCGGGCGTGGGGAGGGGACCCCACTCCTGCCTCACGGGGAGCCTGGGCTTCTGGGGCGGGCTGGAGGTCCAGGCGCGGCCAGAGCAGCGGATCCACCGCGTCTCCCTGCCAGTCCGCGGGCGGCTTCCTGGGGCCTCCGGCAGGTTCCGGGGTGCTGGCTCGGTGGCCCCCTCAGGGTCTGGCCCGCGCAGCTGCTGCAGAGCGCTCTGGGCGCGGCCCGCGGTGGCCGGCGGCTGTCCCCCGAAGGTCGGCCGGCGCCCGGCTGGGGTGGAGGAGGCTCCAGGTGGCCGCGCGGCCCCTCTGCGGGCGTGGGGGGCAGAGCCCGCCGAGGGCGGGCCAGGACGGGTCGAGCAGCGCCCTGGCGTCTGCCCCGGGCCCCTTAATCTTAACTCTTTAGTATCATTGGGGTCTCTGCCGCTTTGGCGTGGATACAGTGTCGGCGCCCAGGAGAGGGGGAGCAGCAGACAGCGGCGCTCGTCACCACGCCCGTCACCCGAGCCGCCTGCTCCGGGCGGCGGGTGGCCGGGCCCCTGCCTCTCCCCTGCACCGCCCCTGCCCGCCGGCCGGGCCCTCCCGGCCTGGGGTCCGCTCTCAGGCCGGCGCCCTTGGCGCCCAGCCGGCCCCTCTGCAGGGCGCTGCCCCCGACGGGGAAGGCCGCCCCACTTTCCTCCCTCGAGGGCCGCTCTGCTGCGCCCCCCTTGCGTCGCCTACGTGGGCGGGTGCATGTGCCCTGCTGGGTTCTGTCTGAGCCTCGCGCTCCGGGGCCTCCCACTCCCAGGCCTGCTGGCGCCGGCCCCAAGCCCGGTGAGGGCACCTGCTGCCCCTCTGCGTGGTGGCCGGGCCGGGAGCGCCGGGAGGGCCTGCCGGCGCGCTCCCCGCACACGGCCACGCGGGGCGGCTGGGGGGCAGGCGCGGGGGGCCCACGCGTCAGGCACTCGCTGACCTTGCTACCTGGCATCCACCCGTGACCAGGCAGAGCCCACAGCTCCAGGCTGGACCCTGGCCGGGCCTCCTGCTTCTGGGAAAGCGCTCGGCCGGGGGCCTCATCACTTGCTCCCGGCCTGGGAGGAGTGACCGCGGGCTGGACAGGGCCGGGAGGACCAGGGCCTCGAGCAGGGCCTGTCCTCTGCCCCGGCGCCGCCCAAGCCCAGCAGCGGGGCTCACTGGCCTCTGCCGCAGGTCCCTGCGCGTCGGCCTGCAGATCTCCCTGGACTACTGGTGGTGCGCTAACGTCACGCTGCGGGGCGTGGAGGAGGTTTGTCCCCACGTCTGGGCTGAGGGTGCTGCCCGGGGGCGCCGGAGGAGGCGCCCGCCCACCCCGTGCCTTCCCTCCATCCGGGTCAGAACAGCCCGCGGTACGCCGAGGTGATGTCCGCGTGTCACCAGAGGGCGGCTGACGCCCTGGTGGCGGGGGCCATCAGGAACGGGGGCCTCTACATCAAGCTGGGCCAGGGGCTCTGCTCCTTCAACCACCTGCTGCCCCCCGAGTACATCCAGACGCTGCGCGTGCTGGAGGACAAGGCCCTCACGCGGGGCTTCCGGGAGGTGAGTGCGGCCTCCGGGCGTGGGGCCCGGGCCTTGGGCCCGGCCCCGCTGACCGCGCGCCCCTGCAGGTGGAGGAGCTGTTTCTGGAGGACTTCCAGGCACCGCCCCACCAGCTCTTCCGGGAGTTCGACTACCGGCCCATCGCCGCCGCCAGCCTGGCCCAGGTGCACCGCGCGCGGCTGCAGGACGGCACTGCCGTGGCAGTCAAGGTGCGCGGGTCGCCCCGCGTGGGGGGGGCTGGGGGGCAGCGGGCAGGCCCCACAAGCCCCCCCGCCCCGCGCAGGTGCAGTACATCGACCTGCGGGACCGCTTCGACGGGGACATCTACACTCTGGAGCTGCTGCTGCGGCTGGTGGAGCTCATGCACCCCAGCTTCGGCTTCGGCTGGGTGCTGCAGGTGGTGCTGCCGGCAGGGCGGGCGGGCGGGCCGACGCGCAGCCTCCACACGTCCCCCGACAGCCCCTGGTCTCTAGGACCTGAAGGGGACCCTGGCCCAGGAGCTGGACTTCGAGATGGAGGGCCGGAACGCCGAGCGCTGCGCGCGGGAGCTGCAGCACCTGAGCTACGTTGTGGTCCCCCGTGTCTACTGGGACATGTCCAGCAAGGTGGGCTGCGGCCCGGGTGGGGCCGGGGAGGCCCCGGGCCTGCGAGCTCAGCCGCCGGCTCTCTCCTAGCGCGTGCTGACGGCCGAGTTCTGCGAGGGCTGCAAGGTCACTGACTTGGAGGCCATCAAGGCCATGGGGCTGGCGGTGCCGGACGTGAGTGCTGTGCGCAGGCGGGGTGCGGGGCATGCCGGGTGTGCGCACGGGGTGAAGGCCGCGTGCCCTGTCCTCGCCTCAGATCGCCAGGAAGCTCATCCAGGCCTTCGCGGAGCAGATCTTCTACACGGGCTTCATCCACTCCGACCCCCACCCAGGCAACGGTAGGGAGCGGGTGGCGCTGCGCGTGGGGGTGGGCGGCGCTGGTGGGGCAGGGGCAGGCGCGCAGCCCCAGCCCACGGGCCTTGCCCCCTAGTTCTCGTGCGGAAGGGGCCGGACGAGAAGGCACAGCTGGTGCTGCTGGACCACGGGCTGTACCAGTTCCTCGATGAGAAGTAAGGGGGGAGGCCGGGGCCGGGGGCCTCCCCGCTGCCGCTGCCCTGCCGCCCCACGCTCACTGCCGAGTGCCCCGCAGGGACCGGACGGCGCTGTGTCAGCTGTGGCGGGCCATCATCCTGAGGGACGACGCTGCCATGAAGGCGCACGCGGCTGTGCTCGGGGTGCGAGGTGAGGCCGGGCCTCGGGGCGGGGTGGGCGGCCTGGCTCAGCCCCCCACCCAGACTACTTCCTGTTCTCCGAGGTGCTCATGCAGCGGCCGGTGCGCCTGGGCCAGCTGTGGCGCTCGCACCTGCTGAGCCAGGAGGAGGTGGCCTACATGCAGACCATGGCGCGCGAGCACTTTGATGACATCATGACCGTGCTCAAGGCGCTGCCGCGCTCCATGCTGCTGGTGCTGCGCAACATCAACACGGTGCGCGCCATCAACACGGGCCTGGGCGCCCCCGTGGACCGCTACTTCCTCATGGCCAAGAGGTGGGCAGGGACGGCGGAGGTCGGGGTGGTGCATGCGGCACCCATGGCGCTGACCCCGTGCCCCCGGCAGTGCGGTCAAGGGCTGGAGCCAGCTGGTGGGCACCGTACGCCAGGGCTTCTACGGGGCGAGCCTTCTGCGCCCCCTCAGGGTCCTCTGGGAGATGTTCAAGTTTGAAGTGGCCCTGAGGTGAGTACCCCGGGCGGGGGGGCTGGGGGGGGCTGGGCGGGGCTGGGGCTGCCCCTGCCCTGACCTCTTGGCCCACCCACCGCAGGCTGGAGATCCTGTCCATGCGGCTCACCTCCCTGCTGATTCGGACCCTGGTCTACCTGGGCTTCATGCAGGAGCCCGAGGGCCTGTATGAGTACCTAGAGGCCTAGGGCGGCCGGGCGGGAGGACGAGGACATGGACTGCGCCGGGCCTGTGGATGGAGCCAGCTGCGGCGGGAAGGGTGCACACCCCAAGACCTGGGGGCTGGGTCAACTGTGGCCTGTGGCCGCGAGCAGGGGGACCTGTGGGGCTCGGACCACGACCTGCAATGACCACATGCTTTTCTCAAATCAAAACTTTCATGTTTGTGTTTTGTACAAAAAAGGTGTGGGGTGGGGGCCAGGGCCGGCCAGGCGTCTAGAAGTGGGCGGTCACTCGGTCGGTCTCCAGCAGGTCGTCCAGGATCTGTGGGGAGGGGTCCGCGTGAGGGGTGGGGCGAGGGGGCGGGGCGGGGCCACGCGGGCAGGGCGGGCGGGGGCTCACGATGTCCGGCGTGGTGCCGATCTTCTTGGCCAGCTCGCCGCGCTCCATGGTGCTCAGGTACAGGTAGCGGTTGAGCAGCTCCCCGTCCAGCACGTTGCGCACAGCGTTCTGGAGGATGCGGCGGTCCACGTGCAGCATCCTGGGGACAGGCGGGCCGGTGAGGGCGGGCGGGGTGGGGCGGGACGGGGCGGGCAGGCCGCAGGCTCACCGGAAGGCGCGGGGGTTGAGGCCAGCGTGGTGGGGCAGCATGGTGGTCAGCGCATTCTGCAGCATCAGCAGCCGCCGATACGTCTTCTCCTGCATGGGCAGCAGCAGCCCGATGCCGCCGTCCAGCGTGGCTGCGGGAGGAGCATGTGAGCCACCGGGCCCCGGGCACACCTGCCTGCCCCACCTGGTACTCACCGAACCACGTGATGTGCTTGTTCTCCCACACCACTGACTTCTTGCTGGGGCCCTCGGCGGCGCCCCGGCACGGGGTCCTCCAGAAGGTGTTGACGTGGGCGCCCACGTGGAAGTCGGCGCGGCGCAGCAGGCGCATGCCCCCGAAGCTCTCCTTGGCTGCAGAGTGTGGGTCAGGGTCCCGCCGGCCCGCCCCGCCCCGCCCCGCCCCGCCCCCGGCACGCTCACCTTCTGGCAGGTACATGTACACCATGAGGTTGCGGTCCCGGTCAGACACTGCGGAGCAAAGCCCAGTCAGCCTAGTCAGCCCGGCCCCACCCAGCCCCTGCCCCAGCCCGTGCTGCTCCGCCGGGGCTCACCCAGGAAGCCCAGCTGGGCGTTGTCCACCATGAAGTCCACGCTGTACACCTCCAGGGGCTTGGCATCCTGGGGACAGCGGTGGTCAGGGGGGGCCGGGGGGGCCTGGGGCATGCCCGCCCGCCCGCCCACACCGCCGGTACCCGGGAGACCAGGCTCAGCGTCTTGCTCTCCTCCTGGTAGCGCAGCAGGGAGATGCTCTTCATGACGTCGGCGGCCAGGATGAAGTTCTTGACACTGATCATCTGGTGGATGTACAGCTGCGTGTCGATGAAGGCCATGCCCGTCAGCTCGCTGGCCCGCAGGCTCCACAGGAAGATCTGCAGGGGGGGGTCGGGGAGGGCAGTGAGCGGGGGGCGGCAAGCAGCAGAGGGGGCAAGGCAGGTGGGCAGGGCTACCTTCTGGCCGATGGCCGACACCAGGTGGCCGTTGCAGTGACACAGGGCCGTCACGGGCCCTTTCTGCTCCTTCTCGTACAGGACCTTGAACTTGTTCTTGGTTAGGGGCTGGCCAGGCTCAGGCACCACCTCAATCACATCCATGATCAAGATCTGCCGGGAGGGTGGTGGCTACTGCAGGACTGTGGGGGAGGGGAGGGGAGGCAAGGGGAGCCCACCCACCCCCAGGCCCGCCCCACACTCACCCGCCCGCGGCACGTGACCTCCTCCCCCTGCATGAGGCAGGTCCCCGCAGCCACGTAGCCCTTGAGGCCAGACACGGTCTCCTCGCTGCGCAGCGACACCGTCTTCATGCAGGTCACGTGCTCCCACTCCTCCAGCTCAATCCTGCGGGCAAGGGTCAGGCGCAGGCTGGCAGGACACAGCCCAGGCCCCGCCACGGGCCCCGCCCAGGTCCAGCCTCACCTGGCATTGGGGATGGCCTCCCAGCTGACAGGAGAGATGAGCTGGATGGAGAAGGCCTCCTGCTGAGGGTGGATGTAGCGGTCATCTGCAGGGACAGGGCAGTGGTCACGGGCTGGAGTGGTGAGAACCGCGGAGGACAGCGCAGCAGCGGCTCGAACCTCTCTCGATGGTCTCGAACTCCTTCTCCTCGCCGGTCATGCGCGGGATCCGCGTGCAGGGCGTGTTGGTGCTGGTGGCCACGGCGTACACCTGGGGAGGCAGGTGTCACCCCGCAGGCGCCTGTCCCACCCCATCCCCACCAGCTCCGTCCCGCCCCCGCAGCCCGCCATACCTTGGACTCCACGTGGTAAGCCACATAGTGGGCCGTGCAGCGCAGGGGGATCTTGCGGACCGGCCAGGGGGCGTCGTAGGACAGGTAGGCGGGCAGGACGCTGATCCGCAGCTCGCCCTGGGGGCGGGGGCGTGAGGCCGGGCACAGGGCCCAGCCAGGGCCCAGGCTTCCCCAGACCCGCTGCCCTGCCCCGGACTTCCCGTGCCTTCTCCCAGGCCGGCTCGGGCTGTGGTCTGGGTTGCAGACGCCTAGATCCCTCTCTCAACAGCCCGCCCACTCCATGGCCACCCAGTGGCCTGCAGCAGTCACTGGACACAGACTCAGCATGAACCCTGCTCTGGTCCCGGGGCTCTGTCTGGCTCTGCCCAGCCCAGGCTGCAGCCCCTATGCCTGACCTGCCCAAATTAAGCCACAGGCCCACCTTCAGGCACAACACCCACCCCAAGTGAAGTCCAGGGCCGCCAGGGTCTCAGATCCGGGGTCAGCACCCTGCTACGCCCCTAGCAGTGCCGGCCAATGTGGAGGCGTCACAGGCTGCGGGCGCCCCGTCCTACCTGTCTGTTGAAGTACAGGAAGCCACGGGGACAATTGACGTTGTGGAAGGGCGCGAAGGAGTCAATGGGGCCGTCAATGCCCATGGGGTGCAGCCGCAGGGCCCCCCGGCCAGTCACCAGAAGCCAGTGGGGAGCAGGGCCGCAGATGAACACCTGGGGGCGGCCCCGTAAGCAGGCTGCGGGGGCAAGGCCCGACCTCCCATGTCACCCACGTACCCCTGAGTAGCCGTAGATGTCCTCAAAGTAGCGGAAGCGGGCGACACGGCCGCGGGTGCCAGCCCCCTCCTCAGCGCTGCCCTCTGCTTTCTTCTTGGAGGGCTTTGGCTTCTTCTCGCGGAAGTTGATGTTGTGGGGCACCTACAGGGGCGCGCAGTGAGGGCCCAGCCCCAGCCACCCCTCAGCCCCCCAGCCCCGCCCCCAGGGGCCGGCAGGGCACCTTCTTGAAGCGGACTTTGAGGTTGCCCTGGCCGAGCTGAGAGTCGTGCGGGAAGGCTTCATAGATGAGCAGCTCCTGGTCCACGTGCACCTGGGGCCACACAGGGTCAGTGGGGGCGGCGACGGGGCCAGCGGGGCGCCCTGCCCACACTCACCAGCAGGTAGGGTCGGCTCTGCCGGCTGCCCAGCGCCACCAGCAGCACCTCCTTGACCAGGGGCAGCTCCCCCTGGCGCGTGGCCTCCTCCTTGCGAGCCTCACCCTGCGCGGTGGGCTGCCCGAAGGAGCTGTCCACCAGGACGCGCTGGCCCACGGGGAAGTTCTTCACCAGGAACACCAGGCGCCAGTCTGGGAGCTGGTAGATCTGGGGGAATGCCAGGTCAGCTGCCGCGGGCGGGGTTGGGGGGTGGAGTGGGGCCTGGGCGGGCGCGGGAGGCGCACCCACCTCCATGGTCCCGTTCTCCCGCACCAGCAGGCACCAGTGGGTGGGGTCTGCGCGGAAGGGCGCAGGGTCCCGGTCGGCGGGGGGCTGGCTGCTCCTGCGGGGCTCCTCCTTGCTGGGGCTGAAGAGGGAGCCCGAGTCCCCGTACAGCATCTCCTCCTCGTCGTCCACCGTGGGGCTGGGGCGGCAGGCAGGTCAGGGATGTCCCGGCAGCGGGCCCCGCCGGCCCCCGGCCCCCACGCACCTGGTCTCAGTTCCCGGGCCCTCTGCCTCCGAGCCACTGCGGCCCCCCAGCTCGTCGCGGGCGCCCCCCAGGCGGCTCTCGGTCGTGAACATGCCACTCACGTCGCGGTACACACAGAGTGTGATCACCCTGGATTGCTGCAGGGCGGCGAGGCATCAGCAGGGCAGGGTATTAGCAAGGCGGGGTGGTCAGCAGGCAGTCAGCAGGCGGGGGAGGGGGCGGGCGGGCCTACATAGTGCAGCGGCGGCTTGTGCAGCGCCAGGCGGTGGTGGCGGCCGCCATAGGAGTCGCTCTTGAGCAGGAACATGGTCACGTGGCCCTCGGCGCTCATGATGACCACATAAGGGTCAGCCACGGCGCACTGCACGATGGGGGAGCCCAGGTCCACGGGGATGAAGTGCAGCTGATTCACTGGGGGCACAGGGCAGGTCACCAGCAGCCGGTCCCGCCCCAGCCACTGCCCCTCCCCACCCCAGCCGCTGGCCCACCTCCTTCCAGCAGGCGGATGCCCAGCGGGGACACCTGCACGATGTAGCGGTTGTCCCCAATGTTGCCAGCGAAGACAGTGGGGCCCTGGGTGGCAAACCCGCTGGTGTCCAGCTCCATGATCTCCTGGCCTGTCTGCAGGATCTGTGGGGGGGGTGTGTGTGTGAGGTGAGCCCAGTACCTGCAGGACCCCCGCCCTGGGACACCCCTCACCATGGTGGAGTCTTCCCGGCTCAGAATAAGGAACCCGTGCTTTCGCCCATCGTCATCTGCTTCCGGGGTGCTGGGCTCCTGCTCTGCCTCCTCCACCTTGGGTGTCTCCTCCTGTGAGGCGGAGGAGAGCACGGGTCCCTAGCCCGGCCAGGGCTGCAGGCAGAGCAGGACCCCTCACGCGGGCAGGCGCGACCACCCGAGGCAGCTCATCGGAGTCCTGCCCCCCTCCCCCGTCATGAGTAAGCGCCCCCCACAGCAAGCACCCCGCGCCCAGGCCACCTGCTCCTTCCGCACAGGGGCAATGACCGTCCACATGTCGTAGCAGCCGGGCAGCTCGAAGGTCGTCACCACCTGGGGCCGGATGCTCTTCTGGAATGGCCACGATGGGGTGTGAACCCCCAGGTCCCACCAGGAGGACACCCCACGCGCACCCGCACCCCATATGCACACACGCCACACACCTGCAGCACCGACAGAGCCCCGTTCTTCCCGTAGCCAGAGCACACCACGATCTCCAGGTCCGGCTCGGGGCTGTTCTGAAACTGTGCGGGGGCGGGGTGAGGATGGACCCCGCCCTGCCCCCCCATGGCCACCTCTGCCCATGCCCTACCTCCTCAGACAGGAAGGCGGGTTCGCCCATGGCGGCATTGGCACAGGGTCCGATGTTGAGGATGCTGTCGCACACCTGCAGGCACAGCTGGGTCAGCGCGGGCGGGCGGGCGGGCGGGCCCGCGAGCGGCCCCCAGGCTCACCTCGAAGGAGTAGGTGGCCAGCTGCGTGCCCGACTGGGCCTCGCTGCCGTAGACCTCTATCTCGTCCACCTCGTCCTGCGGAGCCGACTTGCCACCTGCAGCGGGAGCCCGTCACGGCCCATCACGGCCGCTGCCCCCACCCCAGCGGCCGGCCTTCGGCTCACCTGACCAGCCCGCGGTGGCGTCCACGCGTTTCTTCTTTGAGGGGGGCTCCTCCTGTGAGGCAGGAGAGTGGTGAGCGGCCCACCAGGCGCTCCCGAAGGCCTCCCGAAGGCTGGCACCCACCTTATCGGCGGCGTCGCGGCCGGTGCCCGCCGGGGGCTCCTGCAGCTTCTCGGTGTATTTGAGGAGCAGGGAGTTGCCCAGCCGAGAGCCGAGGAACAGGTACCCGGGCTCCATGGTGACCATCTGCGGGTGGGCAGAGGGTAGGCGCTGGCCACGGTGACCTCCCCCCACACCCCGCCCTCCCCCGCCCACTTACGCTGGTGGTGAGGACGCTGGCGGCCGCCTTGTCGAAGTGGAAGGCCCGCACGCTGCGCATGCCATCCGTGACCAGGGTCAGCACGTAGCTGCAGGAGGGACAGCGTGCTGGGGCGGGTTCACGGGGGGGGGGGGGCCTGGCAATGGGGCGCACTCACATCTCTCCACCCTTGAGCGAGATGACCATCTTGTCGTAGGAGATGAAGGCGGCCTGGGCACAGTCCAGGGTGATCCGCACGCCCTCCTGGGTGCCTGTGGGGGCGCCGTCGTCAGGGCTCGGCAGACCCCATCCCGCCACCCCCTGCCTGCCTGCCTGCCCTCCCGCCCACACTCACGCAGGGGGAAGGCGGTGGTGCCTGCGGTCAGGCTGTTGAGAGCCACGCCGTAAGGGGGGACGCTCTGGTTCAGGTACAGCAGGGAGTTGACAGCGAAGATCACCACCCCGCCTGGAGAGGGACGCCGGTGGGCGGGGCTCGGGACCCCCGCCCCCACCCCCACAGCCAGCGCCTCACCTATGGGCTTGGGCACTGCCAGGGCCTGGGTGCAGTCGAAGGGCAGGCTGGTGAGCGACCAGATGACGGGGTGGACCTTCTGCGTGATGTTCAGGGAAATGGCCACGATGGAGCACGTGTCCTGCCGCACGGCCACGCGCCTGGGGGAGCGGGCAGTCAGCCGGGCGGGAGTGGAACCCTGCCCCCGCCCCGTCGCACCCTCCCTCCACCTCCACCCTCACCCGGGCCACGTCTGGTTGGGCTCGAACAGGATGAGCAGTGTGGGCTCGTAGTAGCCGTGCAGGAACTGCAGGTCCACGATGTTGAGCAGCTTCTCGTCCAGGGCGCGCACATCGATGATGTAGCTGGGCAGGAAGCTGGACCTCTGCCTGCAGGGCGGTGCTTCAGCGGGCTGCCTGAGGGGCTCCCCTGGCCCCCTCCCCCCACCCGCTCCCCGCCCCCCGACTCACCCTTCCCCCACGAGTCCCTCGTGCTCTTCGGCCAGGCTCTCCCTGCGGAAGGCAGCACCACCAGCCGCGTGCCGTAGATGAGCATGGCCGCACAGCGCCCGTCTGGGTCCACGCGCACCCGTGGGGTGTGCACGTTCTGCACAAACCCGTCCTGGGGGTGGGGGGCGTCAGAAGGGATGGGGAGGCTGGGGCTGCCGCAGGCAGGAGTAGGGGGGCCAGGGTGGGACTGGGGGGGCTGGGAGGCTGGCCCTACCCGCAGCTCAGGCTCCTCGAAGTAGTGCAGAGACAGGGTCTTCAGGTCGTGGGTGCCAGGGTCGTACTCCACCACAGAGAGCTGGGCCAGGGACACCAGGGTCGTCTAGCGCCCACCCTCCCCAGGACCCAGCAGGGCTCCAGCCCTGCCTGCACCTCTGCCCCCCTGGCCCACGCCACCTTGGCATCCTTGAAACTCAGGAGCAGAGCGTCCCTCTTGGCACCTGCCAACTGCACGCTGGCCATGGACATGACGTTGCCGAAGAAGGAGAAGGAGGCCACCAGCTCCAGCTTTTCCCGGTGCTCGCGATGGGGCCGCCCCTCTGGGGAGAGGTCAGTGGGTGCAGGTCCGTCCCACATCTTGGCCCCAGCCAGGCCCAGGCAGGCCCCTAAGCTCACCTGTGCTCCTGTCATTCCTGGTCGAAGCCTGGGGGGTAAGGAGGTGGTGAGCGCACTTGGGAGGCCAGAGGGAGCAGCCCTTCTGGGTAGCCCAGGCTTGTGTGTAGGCCTCAGGTCGGCCCAGCCCCAGCCAGGACCCAGAGCCCCAGGGAGCACCCTCACCACGCCCCCGCTGCTCACTGGAGGCTGCAGCTCTGCCCACCCCCAAACCTGCCTGGCTGTGCTCCCAGACTCACCCACACCCAGGCCGTTCTTACAAGACCCCAACCCAGAGGACCACCTAGCGTCTGCCAAGGGGCTCCAGGGCAGGGGTGAGGCCTCAGGGCGACCCTGCAGCCTGCAGTCCCCACCCCAGCTCCCGCTTCAGGCCAGCACCAGGTACTCCCTGCGTTCCGCTGGGCAAGGGGTGCCTGTCAGCCTCTGTGAGGCCTCAAGCACTGGAAGAAGTTGAGCCAGCATGGGGCACTCCTTCCGTGGGGGGAGGCAAAGGCATTCCCTTCTGACCCGGAAGCCCAACACCCCAGCCAGGCAACAGCAGCCCCAAGCAAAGCAGTAGCACAGAGTGACGGGGAGCACAACAGGACTCGGGGTGTGGACGCTGCCACCAAGCACCGCGAGGAGGGTTCAGACCCTCAGGTAAGAAGGTACACCCCATCTGAGTAACCTGGACATCCCAGCTAGGACATGCGACTCTCAGAAGCATAAGCACCTAACTATGGCTGCTGTCACCCTAAATGACAGGACAGAGACCACGAACAGAAGACTGCATGCTGGGGAAAAGCTCACCGCTGGGGGATGCACTGAACCTTGGGCCTCCCTGGGGGCGCAGGGGTCAGTCTCAGCACCATGAAGCTGTCCCAGCCACTGTGGCCTGAGTGCGACCCCTGGCCAGGGAGTGACCCACACGGCACAGCAGACCTCTCTTGTCTCGCCCGCTGCTCCCCTCAGCAGTGTGTTTCAGTGGATCTGCCTGTTCTGCTCCCCACTGTCTCTGTTGGGGAATCCTCTCACCCCCGCACCTCTGCACCCCAGCTCAAGTATGCATAAATAAATAAAATAAATCTTAAAAAATAACCACACAGTCTGCTCATGTGCCTTGTAGGCCAGGGGGGCTGGGCCCTCCTGCCCCCAGTGATATTGTCTGGCCACTCCAGAGCTTGGCTCTTCCATTCAGAGACCAAGAACGGCCCCCTGAACCTCATGAGAAGCCCCTAGGGACTGACAGGAAGGCCAGTGGCCTGCGGGTCTGCTATCGCAAGACAGCCAAAACATGCAGCTATTTTTTGGGAGCTTTATCAATTTCCATAAAGTACGACGAGCTTTTTCCTCCCTACTGACCACAAAGCTCTGGACAGAACATTACACCCTTTTCTGCAGTGCTTGCTTTGTCACGTATTTGTGCGTATTTACACACTTACTGCAAACACAAACACGCGGCCTGCGGTGGGGGGGCTCCCCTGGCTGCCCCGCCCTCTGCCTGCTGCATGGCCCCCTAGTTAATACGCTGGGCCTGCGCCCTGCTCGCGGGACATCCTGAGCACACAGGCCTTCTGAGCCCCACCCCACTCCCAGTCTCCCCCACCCCTGCACGGCTCCGGGCCGTGCACAGGCTGGTCACCCGCGGGTCCCAGCCCGAGAGGCGGCTCCCGCAGGAAGCCCGCGCGCCCGCCGGACTCCGCCTCCCGCAAGCAAGGCACCTGCCCTCCCTCCACGGGCGCTTCCCCGGCCTCACTAAGAGGAACTGCCCGGGGGGCGTCCCGACCCGACGGCGGCCTCGCTCCGGCGGCCGGAGCGGCCTTTCCCTGCAGCTCCCCCGACCGGCGGGCGGGAGCCGCGGCCGCCTCGTGCTCGGAGGCCCGGCGCGGGCGCCGGCGCCGACTCCCCGGCGGCCGTTCTCCGCGCGGGCTGCGCGGCGGCCGCGGCACCGGGCGCCCCGCCGGGCCCCCGACGCCCCGCGACGCCCCGCCCCCACGGCGCCCCGCGACGCCCCGGCCCACCTCGGCGTCGCGGTTGAGGCGGTACACGTAGAGCTGCGAGGTGCCGGCCACCACGAGGTTGCGCTCGCTGTTGCTGAAGAAGTTGCAGTACATGGCGAACTCCAGCCCGGTGGGCGGGTGCGCCTGCTTGTACACGGCGTACATGGCGCCGGGCTCGGGCTGCGCGGGCCGGAGGCGACAGGGTGAGAGGCCGCCCGCCCGCCGCCGCCGCCCGCCCGCCGCCGCGGCCCGCCGCGCCCCTGCCGGCCGCGCGCGCCCACCTGGCGGTTGGAGCCGGCGCGCGGGGGAGCGGGACGGCGCCGGACGCGGTCCGGCCGCGCGCGGAGCCGAGCGCCGAGGTTCCGGGGCCCGCGCCTGCGCGGGGCCGCCGCGGGGCGACAGCGACCCCTGGCGGGCGGCCGGGCTGGGGCCCCGCTGCGCGGCCGACTCGGGGGAGGTCCCGGGAGGCTCCCGCCCGGGGGCGCGAGGCGCGGGGGCGCCCACGTCAGGCTGGGCCCCGCAGCTGGGCCCCCGACTGCCCCGCGGGGTCGGGGAGCGGGTCCGCGGGCCCACCCAGGACCCCCACGGCCCTCGGGCCGGCTGCGCGCCCCGCCCGGCCGCCCCGCCCCGCCCCGCGGCCGCCCTCGCCCCGGGCGGGTCCTGGCCCGAGGGGCTGGGCTTAGCGCCCCAAGGAGTCAAGCGGGAAGCGAGCGCGGGGCTGCCTCGCCCCGACCCCCGCGCGCGCCGCGTCTCCCCCTCGCCAGGCGCCGGCCCCGGCCGCTTCTTGCCCTCCAAGAGCCGCGTTCCTGCCGGTGCCAAAGTCTGTGTCCTTGCCCTGCTCAGCGCATCGGCCCCCGGACGGGCAGCGCAGCTCCGGCTCCGCTCGAGAAGTTGCAAGAGGAGCAGGAAACCGCGCGGACGCGTGCTCCGGCGACCCACGGCCGCCCCGCGCCCTGGGCCAAAGGTGCTGGGACGCCGCTGGCCCTCCCGGCCCCGGGCGCCAAGCCCCCTCACAGGGAGGGGTCAGCGGGCCGCGCCGGACACTGTGTGTCTACCTGCCCACAGCATGCCCCCGCGGGGGGGCACCCCAGTCCCCCAGTCCCTGCGCAGAACAGAGGCGCGACTGGCCTTAGGTCCACGGGGAGAGCTGGGCCCCAGGGAGCAGGGCCTGGCCAGAGGCGCGGCGGGAGCAGCCTTTGGAAGCAGGATCATAAAATGGAGACCAGGTCGCGCTGGAGCAGGGAGGGCAGCCCAGAGGGCCGCGACAGGCGGCCACAGAGAGACACGGGGAGGGGGTCACATGAAGGCAAACGGGAGCTGCTCTGCCACGGCCGGACGCCGAGGGCAGCGGAGGTGCATGAAAGCTGCCGCTGGGCTCCCCCCGAGCCTCAAGGACCAGGGTCCCCTCACGTGAGCCTCGGGCTTCTGCCTCCACTACCGAGGCCCTTTCTGGCCAGTGCCGCTTGCGGTCGCTTGTGCTCGGCCCCAGGAGGCTGTGGGGGCTCCTCGTAGACCCCTCTGCCGTGGACAGCAGGAAGGTGTGAGCCTGGCCTGCTGACTCCCAGGCCCCTCTGCCCACTTCGCGCATAAGTCAGGCCACCTCTGTGAGGCTCCGCTGCCGCCCTCCTGCTGTGCGCAAGCAAATCTGGCCAGAGCCCAGGCCCCCTGCTGCTGCAGCACCACCAGCTGCCCGGGTTTTGCTCCCAGGTGTCTGCCCCACTGGGGGGGCTGCCAAGGTCCTGGGCACAGCTGTCCCGGCTCAGCAGGGCCCGGCCGGGAGGAGGCACGTCCACCGTCTTGGTAGGAGACCATCCCATGTCAACCCTTCCCTCCCGGCTAGGAGCACAGGCCGGTGCTGAAGTCGAGTCTTTATTGAAGTGGGGTGCTGGGGCACAGAGCGCGGAGGGGCAGCCCAAACGTTTGGGGCTCCAGGACTCCAGCTGTAGGGTCCAGGAGGAAGAGCCAAGGGCCCAGAAGCTACGAGAAGGTGATGTTGTCCTCATACAGGGACAGCAGCAGCAGGAGGGTCCAGCCGCCCAGCAGGCCCACGTTGTGCAGCAGGAAGAGGAGCCAGGGCCGCGGGTCCCGCACATTCAGCATGGCCGGGAGCTGAGGAGGCCGTGGGCGCCCAGTCAGTGTCCACTTCCCCACCCCGGACCCGCCCTCCTCTCCGCCGGTTCTGACCATGTCGCAGAGCGCCACGTAGAGGAAGAGGCCGGTGGCCACCGCCAGGATCCAGGTCTCCTTGTCCTCGTCCACGCCGACCACGAGCGCCAAGTAGAGGCCGCAGAAGGCCGTGAGCGCCGAGGCCAGGTTGAGCAGCAGCGCGCGGCGCACCGACAGCCCGCAGTGCAGCAGCGCCGCGAAGTCCCCTGGGGGGGGCGGGTGTCAGCCTCGGCCGCGCCCCCTCCCGCGGGCCCCGCCCACGGCCGCGCGCTCACCCATCTCGTGGGGCACCTCGTGGCAGAACACGGCCAGCGAGGTGGCCAGCCCCGTCTTCCAGGAGGACGTGAAGGCGGCGCCCACCGCAAGGCCGTCTGCGAAGTTGTGCACCGCGTCCCCGAGGGTGACCATGTAGGGCAGCAGCCTCAGCTCTGGCGGGGGAGATGGTGGGTGGGCCGGGCTGCCTGCGCCCCCGGCCCTCCCCCCGCCACGCCCCCTGGCCGCGCTGGCCGCCCTCCGCTCACCTGGGCGCTGCCTCCTCTGGGGCGCTGGGCTCGGCAGCTCCGGGCTCTCCTCAGACACCTGGGGGTGGGGTGGCCTGGATGAACCCCTGGGCCGCAGGGGCAGAAGCTTGGAGTGGGCTCTGTGGGGTGTGGGCTCTGGGGTGCTGGCTCACCAGGTCTGTCCTGGAGTCCTTGGGGGGCTGCTTGGACCCCCAGAGGTCGCTGGGCGTGAGCTGCAGTGACACGCCGTGGCTGTGGCCACCATGGCCACTGGGACCGTCCTGTGGGTCCAATGGGGACAGGCACTCAGAGCCAGCCACATCTCTTCCCCTCCACACCCCGTGTCCGGCGCCCAGCCTGACCTCTGGGTCCTGGGGCAGCAAGAGATTGAAGAGGCTCTCGAACAGGAAGAAGGCGTAGAGGCCCCCCAGCATGGCCACGAGGCGCCAGGTGGCCAGCGGGTGGTGGTCCTGCCCGGCGCCGTGGGAGTGCAGCCCCAGCACCTGGGGGCAGGGAGCTGGGCTGGTGCCCCTCCTGGCTGCCAAGGAGGGCTGGGGTGGGCAGGGTCCCCTGGGAGGCCGGGGAGGGCGGGACGGGAAGGGTCCTGGGATGTCAGGGGTGGGGCGCGGGGTGGGGGCGGACCTTGGGTGTCAGGTGCAGGAGGGCGTCCCCGGTGAGGGTCCCCACAGACATGCCCAGGAAGGTCTGGGTGACGTAGCCAGTGGCCGTGCCGCAGCGGGCGCAGGTCAGAAGCAGGAGCCCGAACACGGATGCCAGGCAGATGACCAGTGTGGCCAGCGAGCCGTACAGGTACTCTGGGGGCCGGCAGGCCTCAGCCCTGGCCCAGCCTGCATCCCGGGGGCACTGCTGCCCAGGGCTTGCAGGGGCAAGGCTGGTGGGGCTCTGCTCACAGCCCCTGCAGCCTTGCAGCCTCCAGGCCTTGCTCCTCTCCCCTGCAGGCCCGTCTCCCTGCGACCCCTCCCTGTGCTCAGATGCTGCATGTGACCAGCAGCCACGGCCACTCTGTCCCCAGCCCAGCCACCCGTCCCCACTCCCCTGCACGGCCCTGTATCCCTGTGGCCAGCACCCATCCCAGCTGAGCGGGCACCGGGAAGGGGGCACTCACTCTCTGCTCGGCTGAGCTGGTCCTGAGGGGGTCCCACCTGGGCGCTGCAGGCCCCACTCAGCTGCTGCTGGAGCAGAGCGGGGCTCAGCTGGCCCAGGCCTCAGGGCTCACCCCCGTCTGCGTGGGCAGCCCGTACACGGCCATCACGTCCCTGGCGCTCAGACACACCTGGGGTGCGGGGCAGGTCAGGCCCTGAGCGGACTGTGGGCCCCCCTGGAGGATGGGCCGGGCCCCCCACCAGAGGAAGGGCCGCGTCACTTACCGTGTCCCACACGCTGGAGCTGCCGTTGGGGGCGACGAGAGGGGCAGGGCCCCCGTGGGGGTGACCGTGGCCGTGGCCCTGGGTCTCCACCACCGCCTCCGTGCCCACCCCCAGATGCTGCATCAGGGCCGCCAGCTCTAGCAGGGAAGACGGAGTCACCGCTGGGGCTGGGGGGCTCCAGCCGGCCCTGCCCTCCTGGACACCGCCCGCCCCGTGGCCGGGCCTCACCGGCCAGTGTGATGTTGGGGCGCTCGTTGCTTTGCTGCCGGAACACGAAGTCCACGAAGTACTGGGGCGCCGGCAGGGCGCGGAAGCAGGACCCGCTCCCGACGTGGTCGACCAGCGCCGCCAGGGCCGGGCCGGGGCTGCCGCGGGCGCCCTGCCCCCACGCTTCGTCCAGCAGCCCCGGCAGGTCCACACAGGCCTGGGGAGAGCGGCTCAGGCTCCGCCGTGTGGCCGTCTTGGCCTCCAGCCGGCCTTTGTTCCCCGTCACCCCGGCCCACTCTCAGGGGCCTGCCCTGAGCCCGGCTGGCCGGGCCGCTCCCGTCCCCGGCCCAGGGCCCCGCCTCACCCTGTGGGCCCCCCTTCCTGGCCCCCGGCCCGCGAGCGCCCTCCCCGCTTGGGACTGGCTGAGCCTAGCCCAGCGCCCTTGGGGAGCCTGGCGGCCCGTGGGGCTCTCACCTCATCCGCCGAGGGCTGGCCGGCGGCCCGGGCCTGGACGCTCAGCAGCAGCCGGCTCAGGCCTGGGGCCAGGGCTTCAGGGCCCTCGAGCAGGGCCAGGAGTCGGTCGGCGCTGGAGGCCCAGCGGCCGGCCCGGATGTCCACGCAGGTGCCCTCGGGGTCGCTGAGGTACAAGGCGACAGCGGCGCCGAGGCGGGCCAGGTGCCTGGACGACACCCCCCATCCTCGGGCGCGCCCAGGGCCAGGGCGGCCTCCACAGACAGGCACTGCGGGAAGGGGCGGGTGGGCCATGGCGGAGAAGCCCCGCTGGCCCCGGCTGCCCCTCCCCGCCGCCCGGCTCCCGGGCCCCGTCCTGCCCTGCCTCAACTGTGGGTGCGCGCAGGGGGGTCCTGGCGGTGACCCCAGGGGTGCCCGAGCAGCCCGGCCGCAGGCAGGGCCAGAGCGCCCGCCCCCTGGAGTTTGCCCGGGACTCGACGCCTGCCCAGGGTGGGGCCGCAGGCCGGGGTGGGGCCGTTACCTTTCCACACGGCCCGCCGGAGCAGTGCACACGGGCCGCCAGCGTATTTAACAGGCCTCCCAGCGCCTCCCGGTCCAGAGTGCCCCGGCCCGCGGCCAGCAGGGGCAGCAGGCGGGCCGGCTGGGCAGCCGCGGTCACGGTCACCACCAGCGCGGCCAGCAGCAGCCCCCTGGGGAGCCGGGCCGGGCCGGCCATGCCGAGCGGTGGCTGTGCTGGGAGGCAGTGCGGGCAGCTGTGCGGCGGGGCTGGGCCGGGACGCACCGGCCGGCCTCCTCCAGGTATCTCCTGCGGCCCTGTGATTGGCTGCGGCCAGCCACTCAGGGACAGGTCCTCCCCGCGCCCAGGGCCAGGGCCGGGCCCCTGCCGCCGGCCCCTCCCCTCGGCCCTCCGGGCCGCTGCAGGCAGCACCCACCCTGCCGACCCCTCAAGGGCACCCCGTGGGGGCTGGGTGGGGCAGCACGCTACGGGGACACCCGCTGCGGTCGCCCAGCAGTGGGCAGGAGTCTCGGGGTAAGCGAGGATTGGGGGGCCTGCAGGGGCCTTGGGGCTCTCGTTTGTGACCTGCTTTTGTGGGCTTTTCATGTCTGGGGGTTCGGATTGGGTCCATCACCTGCTGGGGTGTCTGCTCAGGCGTTGACCTTTGACCCAATGGTCAGAGATGGGGATAAGGCCAGGTTTGCACAGTGGCCTTGTCAACCCCTTTGTTGAAACCCCCCCCACCCCAGAGCCCGGTGTTGGGCTGGGGGTGGGCTCAGCTTCCAACCTGAGGCCTGATCCCCGCTGCTCTGGCCCTCCCCTCCCAGCCTTGGCTCCATTCTTGGGTCCAGGGGGTGGGTGGGGGTGGCTGCCGGCCTCTCCTGGAGCTGGGGGGCCGGCCCCACCCCTGGGAGCGCTCCCAAGAACAGCCCCAAAGGGGTCTGGGCCCGACCCCCAGCTCTGGCCTGGAGGTGAGTCTGCACTGCCTGGCAGCTCTGGGGGCAGCGAGCAGGGGTGGGCTGTGGCCGGCTGAGGCCCCAGCCTGATTGTGCACTGGCCTTTGAACCTTGCGCTCTTTATCTGCAGGCTGGAAGCCTCGGGGAGAGGCGGCCTCAGGACTGGGCACCTGCCCTCTGGAGGGGCCTGTGCCAGCCCCCCACCTGACTCAGCCCCAGGGGCGAGGGGAGGGCGGGGCTGGAGGTGAAGACTCTGTCCTCAGCACCCTGGGGCCAGCACCTCTGCTCACACCCCACCCGGGCTGGAGGGCACCTGCAGGGGACATGCCTGGTGCTCAGGGAGCCCCATCCTAGGGTGGACTGAAGAGCCTGCCTGAGGGCTGTGGCCATGGCCAGCGGGGGCGGGGAGGGGGGCTGGGGAGACTGGGCCCCTCAAGTTCCAGCCCTTTCCTCCCTGCACTGCGCAGGACTGGCCCCCAGGCCCTGGCTCAGGTCCGCTGTTTCCCCTCTGGGTAAGTCCTGGCCGCCTTGGGGCTCTGCGGGGTGGGGGGGGGCAGGGAAGGTTCTGGGCTTCACCCCACACCCAGCCTCCTCCCACCTGCGGGTCTGCTAGACCTAAGCGGCCTGCTTGGCCACCATTTCTCTTACCCGCGGGTCTGCATTCCTGCACAGGGTCAGAACTGCCCAGTCAGTCATAAGGGCCCGACCTTATGCCTTTTGTGACCACCCCAGGAAGGCCGTGCCTCACGAGGAGTGACCGAGAACGCCCTGGGGGCCGTTGGCTGATGCCCGGCAAGGAACCTCAGGAGCTGGTCAGTGGACATCCTACTGATAGATTGGCCTGTATGGGATTAACTCAGGACATCATTTCCCCGTAACAGAACCATGACCGGAGCCCTGGGGTCTGGTTTCGATTACAACACTCGGCCATCAAGCAGATAAGAATTATCTGGTCTGGGCCTCCCTGGGGGCACGGGGGTTGAGTCTAGGGCTATCAAGCCATCAGCAGCCACCGTGGCAGGAGTTCAACCCCCAGCCAGGGAGCCGGCCCACAGGGCGCACCCTCGGCAGTGTACTTCAGTTCTGTTCCCCACTCTGGGGAGTTCTCTCACCCCCTCCCTGGCCTGCACCCCCATTCTTGGATACATAAATAAAATAAATCTGAGGGCCTCCCCTGGTGGTGCAGGCGGTTGAGTGCCGTGCTGTGAAGCTGTCCGCAGCCTCTGCAGCACGGGATCACTCCTGGCCGACCGGGCGAGGGTCCCACAAGGCGAGCAAACCTCTCCTGTCTCCCCGCTGCTCCCTCAGCAGTGTATTTCAGTCCTTCTGCCTGTTCTGCTCCCCGCGCTGTCTCTGGTGAATCCTCACACCCTCCCACACATCTGGCCTGCACCTCAGTTCTTGTGTAAATGAATAAAGAAACCTTAAAAAAAAAAAAAAATCAGAAAAAAAAATCATCTGACCAGCAGAACCCCGACCCCACAGAGGGCAGCACTCTCTGTCCCCCCTCCCCCCACCGGGCCTGTGTGATCCTGGTAGCACAGGGGCCAGGCCTGCTCCCCCAGTGTTCTGCACCCCACAACTGCTCCGTGCCTGTCAGCGTGGCGTAGCCCATGCAGCGCCATCTGCACTGTCCCATTCACAGCTGCCCAGCGGGACACAATGCTCCAGCTGTTCAGGGAAGGGCAGCGTCCAGGGCAGAGCAGCTGGAGCAGCAGCCCAGGAGGGGCTGAGGGGCCTGGGGCAAAGGCTGCAGGCCCCAGAAGGGGGCGGAGTCCAGGCTGCGGCTGGGAGGGGCGGGCCCCCTCAGGGCCAGGGTCCAGTTTGGGAGCCGGGAAGAGGCTGCGTGCGGGTGCGCGGGTGGGGCCTGTGCCCTGTGGACAGCAGTAACTGCCCTCTGCTCCTGGGCCGCACCAGCCCCCCTCTGCTGGCCACGCTGTCCCACATGCCCACCTCAACGCACTGGCCTTGGGGCGAGCTCTTGGCCCCTGGCCGGGCTCCTACCCCCAGCCTGTCCTATGGCTCCTGCTGCCTCTTGCCAGCACCCACGTGGCTGCCCGACCTGCCACCTTGCAGGCTGGGGCGAAGCCCTGAAGCTTCTGGAGCTGCACAGGCCCTCCTGCTGCTGCCCGCCACTCCCTCCCGAGACACCAGTGACCTCCCGCACCACCTCTCCTCCCTCTGCCCGCAGGCCCATCACTCCTGGACAGCTGACCTGAGAAGCCTGTGCTTGTCCTCAGGCTCTGGAACCCACAGAGACCAAAGCGCACCCCTCAGCACCCCTGTCCTATAACCACAGACACCCCGTGGCCACAACCGCCCCACCATCAGAGCTGCCGATCCAGCCTCCCCGGAGCAGGACCTGGTGGCCACCAGGCGGGACCCTCTGGGCGCCCATCAGCACTGGCCAGGCCAGGAGGGCTCTGCTGGAAGGGCTGCAGCCCAGCCAGGTCAGCACGGAGAAGGGGCCCAGTGCTTTGCGCTCTCAGGGAGTACGGCCCTGCAGGACTGGGCCCCACCTCGCACAGGTGTGTCAGGTGCTCGCTTGCTTGGCCAGTGCCCGCCGGAGAGGCCACCTCCTGGAAGCTGGCACCGGGCCTCCCTGTCGCGTGGGCGCTGAGAGCAGACGGCAGCTGGGGGGGCAGGTCAGGACAGCCTTTATTGGGGGGTGCGGGGGCAGACGGGACACACGCACAGGCCACGGGGAGCAGGAGCAGCGTCAGGCGTGCAGGAAGCGGTTGAAGGCGTTGTAGGCCGACTCCAGGTCGAAGAGCATCTGCCGCACCTGGGAGTCGTCCAGTTCGTCCGCCGCAGACATGCCGCTCAGGGTCTGCAGCCTGGGGGCGCAGGGCCGGCGCTCAGCGTCCGTCCGAGGGGGCAGCGGCAGGCGCGGGAGGACAGGTGTGGGGCACTCACCACTGGCTGACGGTCTGCCGGCCCTCGAAGTCGGGTGGCAGGTGACTCATGCGGTGCATAGTCTCCATCAGCTCCCGCAGGTCGGGCTGGATCTGCAGACAAGGAGGCTGGGTGGGGCGCACCCCCAGCCCCCAGGGTACACCTCTACCCAGAGCAGCTCCCCAGACCCCGCCCTGCCCCGCCCCCAGGGCGCACCTCGTCCATGGCGCGGATCTCCAAGCGCAGCTTGTCCATCACGGTGATGAAGAGCTGCGGGCGGGGAGTGTATGAAGCCCCACCCGGCCCGGCGCGGGGCACCAGCACTGGGCAGGGGCCAGGTTGCTCTGCAGCTGGGCCCAGGCCAGTCCTCGCAGCCCTGCCCGCCCTCCCTCCCGCACTGCCTTTGCCTGCTGGCGTGGGGCCACCGCTGTTCAGGGCCCTCGGAGCTGGGCGGAACGGGGACCCCACCGGAGGCCAGAAACCGGCCATCCTCCTCGCTGGGGCTGGGGAGGGGCCTCAAGGGGTGGCTCGGACAGTCGGGAAGGCCCGGGGCGGGAGCGCCGCCCACCGAGACCACGTCGGCGATGCAGCGGTTGAGATTGCCTTTGTCGTCCTTGATGGTGATGGGCCGGTCCTCCTTGATCCTCTCCATGGCCAGTGGGCAGTCCAGCTGCGGGGCGAGGGGGTGAGCGCTGGCCAGGCCTCTCAGGCGCTGCGGCCCGCCCACCCCCGCAGCTCACTCACGCGGAACTTGCGGCAGAAGTCGTCGATGGAGCTGACCTCCGAGCCCTGGACCTGCCGGAAGGCGGCCTTGTACTGGACCAGGAGCCGCGAGCAGGCCGCCGTGTACCTGCGGGAGGCAGCCCTCAGCGCCCCTCGCCGGGCCACTGCGCTGCAGGCGGCTCAGAGGGGCGGCCCCTGGCGACCGCCCTCCACAGCAGCAGCTCCGCGGCCAGTCGCCCCTCGGGCCTCCCGGGCGGCACCCCAGGACCACGGCCGCGGCCCACCTCCCCCGCCGGGGCGCGGCGTGCCCCCAGCTGGCCCGGGGGGCGGGGGGCGGGCAGCGGGCGGGCCTCACTCGTTGGGGGTGACGCAGTCCTTGATGTACGCCTTCTCCAGGGCCTGCATGGTCTTCACCACCGCGAACAGCTCGGCCATGTTGTCGTACCTGAGGGGAGGCGTGGGTGGGCCTCGGCCGGGCGGCGGCCGGCGGGGCCGGCCTGGGCCCGGGGAGGTCGCGGCCCGGCGGGGTGGGGGGCGCAGGCAGGGCTGAGGGGCTCACTTCTCTCGCTCCCGGGCGTTCTTGTACAGCTTCACTTCCTGGGGGGAGACCCGTGGGGTGTTGGCGGAGCCCCGCAGGGGGGCCCCGGGCCCCGCCCCGCCCCACTCACCTCGTACAGCTCCGGCTTGTTCCCGGGGGCTGCGGAGCAACACAAGAGGTGGGCGGCCGCTGGGGCTCCGCCCCTCCCCCCTGGGCAGCGGCGCCCCCAACCCCCTGGGCAGCAGCGCCCCTCGGGCGCCGACCTTCGCAGGGGACTCGGGCGGGGCGCCCGCCCAGCCAGTCCCGCTGCGGGAAGCCGGGACCCCGTCGGTGGCACCAGCCCCCGCCGCCCCCTGCCCGGGCCCTGCTCCCGGGGCTCCGCGCCCGAGGGCCCCCGGCAGCCGCCGCCGCTCACCTCCCATGCCCGGGGCGGCGGGGATCCCGTGGAACATCCCGTGCGCTCGGGACAGCAGGAGCCTGGGGAGCAGAGCCCGGCGCGCTCAGGGGGCCCCGGCGCCGGCCCGGGCGCGCCAGGACGAGGGAGCGGGGGGGGGGGGCCGGTCTCGCGCCGCGGCGGGGCTGCGGGCGGGGGGGGGGGGGCGGCGGACACCCGGCGCGCGGCGAGGGGCGGCCGGGCCGGAGGGGACGCGCCCATCCGGGCGGCCCGCACCACACGCAGGGCGGGCGGCGCCCGCGGGACTCGGGTCGCGGGCTTTGGCCTACGTCCCCCCGGGCCGGCAGACGGGGCCCGAAGCGGGGTGCGAGCCCCCCGCCCCCCTCCGGGGCCCGGTACCTGGGCGCGCGGCCTCCCGAGCAGGCGCTGCCGTCTGCGCCTGCGCGCCCCGCCCCCTCAACCGCATCCGCGCACGCGCGCCCGCCCCCTGCGCATGCGCGCCCCGCCCCGCCCGCCCCCCCAGCGAGACGGCAGCCGGCGGCGGGTCAGCGTCCGTTTATTGGGGGGCGGGGGGGGGGCGGTCACAGGCGCCGGAAGAAGAGGCGGGGGCCGCGGTCCAGCGAGGGCCCCGGCGGCAGCTGGCGCAGCGCGTCGCGGTCCTCGGCGCAGAGGTGGCGGCTGCACAGCTGCAGCTCCCGCAGCCGCGCGCCCGCCTGGGCCCAGAGGCCGGCGCCCAGCGGGCCCCGCACGGCGCAGCCTGCGGGGAGGGGGCGTCAGCGCGGGCGGGGCGCGGGCAGCCGCCGGAGGCCCGCACGCCCACCCCAGCCCTGTCCCGGGGCCGCCGTGCCGACCAGGCAGTGGCCAGGGCGGCGCCCACAGGGGCCACGCCAAGGGCCCAGCCCGGGCACCCCCTTGCCCGTGGCCGCCCACGCGGTGTCGGGTCTGCGGACGGGCCAGAAGCAGAGTCCCCGAAACGGGCTCACGTCCCTCCCTGAGGCCAGTTGCCCGCTGTGTCACCCCAGAAGGTCCCCTCAGCCCAGCACCCCCTCACCTGCCAGGCTCAGGAAGCGAAGGCCCCTAGGCCGCTCCTGCAGGGCAGAGAGGAGCCCCTCCAGGCCAGCCCGGCCAACCTCAGGGTTGGCTGACAGGTCCAGCGAGGCCAGGGAGGGGCAGCGCGGGAGACATCTGTGGCAGGGGCAAGTGCAGGGTCAGCTCCCAGGGGAAGGCCCAGGCCAGGGCCCCCACGAAGCGCTACTCAGCCCAGGGTCAGGCCTGGGGGGCAGGAGAGGGGTGCCAGGCAGAGCCCCTGGAGGGAGGAGCAGGGAGGGTCCAGATGCCTTGGGGAGGGACAGGCATCTCCCTATCCACCCCGCAGCCTGGGACGACGAGCATTGTTACCTGCTCAGGTGCCCCACAGCCTCGTCACCCAGGTGGTTGGCAGACAGACTCAGGTGCTCCAGGGCACAGGTTTCCTGGGTGGAAGCAGAGGCCCGGGTTCAGGGCCCAGTGGGGCGCCTGTTCCCTGCCCCCTAGCAGAGGCCCCACAGTCAGGAGATGCTCTTTGAAAATGAGAAGCACTAGCTGCTGCACCCCATGAGTCAGGGGGCCCAGCATCCCCTCAACTAGCAGAGCTCAAGGAAACGCTGCCAGGCATCGCGCGCACATGGCTCAGCAGGGCCCCCCACGAACCCTCCGGATGCTGCAGGAGGGATGTGCTGCCCAGGTGGGTGCCCCTCAGGGACAGAGCCCCTGCAGCTCTCCCCACAAACCTAGATACTCTCCTTGGCCTGCCCTGCCCCCACACACCTGGCTCAGGTATCTGACCAGCGGCTCCACCAGGCCGGAGTCGCCCCTGCCGGCGGCCACAGCGCTGAGCTCCAGGCGCAGGAGGCTGCGGGCTGGCAGGCTCTGCAGGGCCCGGGCCAGGGCAGTGCCCCCCAGCATGTTGTAGGACAGCGTAAGGGATTTCAGGCATGAGGCACCTGTGGGACCAAGGCTAAGTCAGCCCTGCCAGTCAGGGCCCCGAGCCCCCCCACCCTCAGGACCTCACCCTACACTCCCGCCCCGGCACGGCGGACTGGGCACAAGGCTGTCTGCGCCGGGTGGTCTGTGGGGGCTGCTGGGGGAGGCAGACCAGCCCACCGCCCTCTCAGCCCCAGGCCCCGCTTCCTGGCCACCACCTGCAAAGCCACCCCCATGACCCCAGCCTCTTGGTCCTGGGACATGCCCTCTGCAGCCCAGGCAGACTCCACTCAGGCAGAGGATGTCCACCAGTGCTCAGGGTCCTGGCTGGCTGCCCACAGCCCTCACCCTGGAAGGTGCTGTGCAGCGCCGCATGGTGGCGCAGGAAGAAGCTGGGGCCAAAGCCACAGGCCTGGAGGTGCAGGTTGCTGAGTGAGGGGCAGGAGTGCAGGATGGCAGCTAGAGCCTGACCACAGCTGTCCCCCAGCGGGTTCATGCTCAAGTCCAGCTCCTCCAAGTTCTGTGGGCGAGGATGTGACCTCTGTTCACATGGGCAATGGCCAGCTCTCCCAGCAGCTGAGCACCCAACCCCAGCTACACTCCAGGGCGCCCCGCCTCGCACGGCCTCTACCTGCAAGGCAGCCGGCCCTGCGAGGCCCTCAGCCAGCTGACGGAGGCCTTCCGGGCCCAGGTGGTTGGAAGAGAGATCAAGCAGGGTCAGGCTGGGCATGGTACCCAGGGCGGCCAGGAGCTCAGGGGCACATCCGTCCCCCAGGCGGTTCCCCGCCAGGCGCAGCTCCCGCAGCTCGGCTTGCAGCTTGAGGGATCGCAGCAGAGGGGTGAGCTGGGCTGGGCCCAGGGCCAGGGAGCAGGCGCCGAACGCAGGCCCAGAGCCCTGGCACTCCACGGCCCGCAGCACCTGTGGGTGCTCCCCTGCCAGGGGGGGGGGGGGGTGGGTCGTCAGCAGGGCTGGGGCTGCCTGCTCCACCCGTGCGTCCTGGCCAGGCTGGCGGTACCCCAAGATCAGCCCAGTCCCCGGCCCACTGGTGAGCATGTCGCACCGTGTCCCGGGGAGCTTCGGTGGCCCAGTGTCCAGTCCTGGCAGCCTGTCCAGTCCTGGTGGCCATCCCATCTTCCAACGGGTCATCTCCCCCCTACCCCCCCAGCCAGGTGATGCCAGGGTGGCTGAAGGACAGGCACAGGGGTGCGGGACAGACGCCAGATCAGGGAGCCCCGAAACTTAGGCACGGCAGTCATGTGGGTGCCCGCTGCTCCCTGACCCCTGCCAGGAAACACCGGCCCTACCTTGCCCCAGGCTCTGGCAGGCCCTGCGGTAGCGATCAGTTAGCAGGGGCAGGTCCCATGAAGTCACCTCAGCCAACACCTGGAGAGCACGCGGGTCAGCAGTGGGCCAGCAGCGGGCCAGCAGCAGGCACCGCCTCGGCCGCTCACCTCCTCGTTGCTGCGTAGCACGTCAGGGACGGGGTCCTGTGGCGCCAGCAGGGCCCCTTCCTTGCGCAGGCTGAGCCTTGGCAGCAAGCCACATGCCTGGAGGTAGCGCTGGGCAGCCTGCTCGGCCAGCCAGGCCACAGAGCGGGGCTCGCTGTAGGGATACAGCACATACTGGCTGGCCCCACAGCCTTCCCAGGGGCCAGGGCACACCCCCCAGGAGCTGCCCGCGGGGTGGGGAGGGCACCTGCCATACCTGTGTGGGACGGGGACGAGGAAGACATTGTCTTGGACTCTAACTCGGACCCGGAGAGGAGGGGGCGGGGCGGGGCCCTGGCAGGCAGGGAGAGAAGTGCTGAGTTGGGAGGTCAGCCCCGCCCTGCCCAGCGGCGCTCTGGCTCTGCTTCCGCACCCACCGAGGACTGGCTGGCCGCAGCAGTGGAGCACTCTCCGTCGGGCACGTCGAGGCTCTGGAGGGGGCCTGTGGCCGAGCTACCACCTATACCTGTGCTGGCTGGGCCGCTCCCCATCTTGAGGCAGGCAGGTCGCCTCCGCCTGGGCCGGGCCCGCGTCCTCACTGGGCTCTGGGGGCTGGCTGGGCGGTGGCCACGGGGTGGCCCCAAGTCGTCCTCCAGCCAGTCCCCAGCCAAACTCTCCTCCTCAGGGATGAGGGCCCCGCCAAGGCCTCGCTGAGGGCTGGGCCCCAGGTGACCGCTTTGGGCACTGCCCACACCTCGGCCGGATGCCGGACAGGCTGCTGGGTCCACACTTGCCGTGGCCGCCTCCCTGTGGGCGGCAGGGCCAGGTGCCTGGGCGCCGGGCCGGGGCCTCTTGGGGGCCGGCCAGGGAGACCCCGTGCTGTCATCCTCCGAGCCGCTGCTGTGGGCCACTCTGCGCCAGCTCCCCTGAGGCCTGCCCACAGCTGGCTCTACCTGCCCCCGGGAAGCCCAGGCCCGAGAGATCTCTGGGGGTCCTGGGCAAGGGCCCGGGGGCGGAGAGGTCTCAGGGTCAAACAGCGCCTGACTTGGGGGACTCTGCGGGGCTGAGGACAGACAGACATGCCGTGAGACAGGGCGAGGCAGGGCAGGGCAGGGCCATCCACCCACCCGCGCCCACCGGGGACAGCCCCACTTGCCAGGGTCCGAGCTGGCTGCCCGCAGCAGCTGCTCCATGGAGCTGGCCTTCGCCCGGGTCTCCGGGTCCAACTCCTTATGGTACAACTGCACCCAGTGCTGCAGCGTATCCAGCGGGCGGTGGCCCTGCATGAGACCGAGTGAGTGGGCCGCAGTGTGGCGAGCCAGCCCGGCCCAGCCCAGCGCGCCCGGCGGTGCCCACCTGCTTGGTGCGGAGGGAGAGCGAGGCGCCCCGCGCCACCAGCAGCTCCGCCACCTCGAAGTGGCCACAGGCGAGGGCGTCGTGCAGGGGCGTGATGCCCTCGCAGCCCTGGCCGCCCGGGTCGTCCAGCGCGGCCCCGTGGTCCAGCAGGAAGCGCACGATGTCTGCGGGCAGGGCAGTGAGGGGGCGTGGGGGCACTGGGGTGTGCTCCCCCCACCCCCCTGCACCCCCACTCACCCAGGTGGCCGTGGTTGCAGGCCTCGTGCAGGGGCGTCCAGCCGCAGTAATCCCGGGGGCTCAGAGGGTGGCCCTGGGACGGGCGGGAGAGAACCATGGCCTCGGAGTCAACTCCACAGAGGACCCGGCCCATCCCCTGCCAGGCCCGGGGTCCTGGGGGGTCCCACCTGCCGCACAAGGTCCTGGACGCGGCCCAGCCGGCCCTCAATGCAGGCGCGGTGCAGTGGTGTCTCCCCCACATCGTTGCGCCGGCTCCACTGGGGACACAGGAGCCCGGTGGGGTGAGGAGCGGGGGGAGGGATGGGGGGGAGGTGCAGGCCTGCCCAGCCCTGACCGCACCTTGGCTGCCATCCTGCGGCGGGGCAGCAACTCCTCCTCCTCCTCCAGCCGCGGGGAGTCGCGTCCGGTCTCTTCCTCTGAGGACAGCGCGGAAGGTCAGCCCCAGGGCCCGAGCGTGTGGTCAGCCCCAAGCCCCCCCCCCCCGCCCTCTGCCCCCACAGCCTGGTCCGCCAAGTCACTCCTCTGCTGGAAGCAGCCGCCCCGGGGCCCCCACCCACAGCACCCCGCCCAGCCCCCCCAGAACCTTCCCCTTTATGGTTTCCTGTCCATGACCTCCTGCCCACGCCCGCCTGCCCCAGGGCCACCAAGCGACTCCCGAGAGACTGGAGACTCTCCCACACCGGCCCTGGTCTCAGCGCAGTCCTGTCCCCGTGCCGACCCCACGGCCTGCAAGGACGCAGCCCGAGCCCCATCCACCCAGATGCCTGCTCCCAGCCGAGCTCACCAGCCTCCGGGGGGACCCGTGCTGAGACCTCGGTGGAGCCCAGACCCCCTTCCCAGCCACGCCCCAGGCTCCCTCAAGCGCCCCATTCCTGCCAGGCGGCCAGGGGAGGGGCACAGGCAGTGCCCGCCCTCACCGCTCTCCGAGAGCTCCACCTCGCTGGTCTCTGGGGAGTCGCCGTCCCCCTCGTCCCCCTCGTCCTCCTCGTCCTCCTCGTCCTGCCCGGCGGCCGCACTCAGCTCCTGCAGCTGGGCCTCGGTGCTGGGGGCCTCCTGCGGCCGCAGCTTTAGCTGCACGTGGTGGAAATGCTGCAGGATCTGCCTCTGAGGGGCAAGGAAGCTGCTCAGGGCCAGGGAGCGCCAACCCTGGTGGGCGGGCAGGCAGGGGGGTGCAGGCGAGCAGGGGGGCGCGGGCGGGTTCTGCACCTGCAGCCGGGGCTGCAGGGCCTGCTGGGCGCAGTCGAGAGCCTTCTGGAAGCATGGGGCCAGCAGCTCATAGGCGTCACCAGCCTCCTCTTGGGACAGCGCGATGTTCAGCCAGGTCTTGGCCTCCTGGAGGAGTATGGGGGCCGGGGCCCGGCTGTAGGAAGCAGGAGGGGCCGGGCGGAGACACAGGCCAAGGGGCAGACCTCACCTCCAGGGCATTTCCCGCCCGCAGCCGCAGCTCCTCCCTATAGTGATGCACGGCTCCTCGCGGGTCCTTCATGTCCCCCAAAGTGGTAGCAAGAGACACGTGGATGACGGCCAGCTCGGGCCCTGGCCTGCTCAGCAACTCTGCAAAGCGCAGCTAGGAAATCCGTGCCAGTAAGGACCAGAACCCTGGCTGCCCACCTGGCCGCCTGCCTGCCTGGATGCCCACCTGCTGCTGGTAGGCCTCCGCTGCCCTGGGGAAGTCGCCCGCCTTGGAGAACAGGTCCCCCAGCTGCTCCCAGATGCCCATGGCGCCCTGAGCGTCATTGGCCTCCGCCTCCTCTAGCTGCTGCTGCAGCCGGACCACAGCCAACACTGCCAGAAAGAGCGGGGGTCAGCCCGTGCCCTCTGCCAGCCACCTCCCGCTCTCCTCACATAGCTCGGAAGGGATATGAGAGCGCCTGCCTCAAGGCTGTACCACACAGGGAGAACTGAAAATCTACAGCCCGGGGCAGTGCCTGGCCCCCGCGGTCAGGCCCCGTCCCCCCATGACACACAATTGCGGAGCAGTGCAGATGTTGGCTACGAGCCAAGACCCAGCCAGTCTCCTGACCAGCCGCAGCTACTCTCCTACTCAGGCTTGGGGCTCCCTCCCTGCCACAACGCGGCTGCCTGCTCACCATGCCGGAGGGCCCGGCCCACGACGGCCTTCTGTGCTGGCTTCTGGGGGCCCAGCCGGTAAGCTTTCTTCAAGACTCCCTTAGCAGCCACAAAGTCCCCCACGTCCTGGAGCACCTGCAGAAAAAAGCGAGCCTGGCAAAACCCGGACTCCTCCCCCCTACTGTGCCCATGCACCTGCACCAGGAGCAGGTGGCTGCCACCCCCACGCACCTGTGCCAGGAGCAAGCAGCAGTCGCTCTCCATGCCGGCCCTCCTCATGGCCCGTGCACACTCCCGGGCCCCCTCCAGGCAGCGCAGGGCCTGTGAGGGCCGACCCCCGCGCCAGTGCAGGGCACCCAGGTTGTAGCGCGCCCGGAACAGGTCCTCATAGAGGTGGTTCTGCCTGCAAGAGAACTAGCCTGAGCACCACCCCGACCGCCACCCCCTCCCCGCCCTGTCCCACCTAAGCGGTGGCTCACTCTGCCAGGAAGACGCTCTTGCGCAGGAAGTCCCGGCACAGAGCGGGCTCCTGCAGGCTCTCGAAGGTGAGGCCCAGGTTCAGGTACAGTCGCGTCCTCATCTCGCTCAGCTCACGCTGGGCCAGCGTCCCTGGGGACAGCCCACGCCACACTGGGTCCTCCAGGCGGCGCTCTACCAGCCCCGCTGCCTCACACGGAGGGGACAGGAGACAAGAGGAGGCGGCAGGCCTGCTAAGCAGGGAGGCCAGGGCAGGGGCGGTGGGGGTGGTGGCCGCGGTCTGCCCCGTGTGGGGTGCAGGCTTGGGCCCAAGGGTGCTCACCCTCCAGCTCCCGGTCCACGATGGCCAGGCTCCTCTCGAAGGCGGCCCGTGCCTGCAGCAGGGCATCCTGCGACTGCTGGTGATCGTAGACGTCCAGGTGGGTGCGGCCGATGGTGGCCCAGGCCCTCTGCAGCTCCGTGGGGTTGGACAGAGACTCAGCCAGCTCCAGGTAGCGGTGCTGGTGCTGGAGACAGGCGGGGCCACCGCAAGCTCGTCCCGACTGCAAACACCCAGCTGTCTCCCGACTCCAGAAGCTCTACCCTCGCCCGGTGAGCTCCACGCTCCCCCAAAACCCAAAGGACAGCCCAAGTTGGACGACTCATTCCCCACGCCCCCAGCTGCGCAGTGTCGTGGGGGGGTCAGAACAGCGGTGAGCACGCTCTGCCCCAGAACAGGGCCGGGCCGGGCCGGGGCCGACGCCCACCCCCACCCCCACCCCCAGCCAGCACGGGACCGGCTCAGCAGGTGCGGGGCTGTGCGCGGGCACCCCCCGGGGCGCAGGCCGCCCTCTGGGGGTCGCGGGGTCGCGGGGGGCGGTGCCGGCCGCGAGCGCCCACCTGCAGCGCGGCGGGGTAGTCCTCCATCTCCGCCAGCCGCTCTCCGATCTTGCGGTGGGCCACGGCGCAGCCCAGGGCGTCGCCGGCGCCCTCCAGGAGCAGCAGCTCCCGCCGGTGCTCCTGCAGGGCCTCCGGGTAGCGGCCTGGGGGCACCAGGCCTCTGTCGGCGGGCAGCGGCCAAGGGCTGCCTGGCCGGGTGGGGCCGCCCGGAGGCTCCCAGTATCCCGGCCGGGCCGGGGCGCCCTCCTTCCCCGGCCCCCGCCCGCGCCCGGCCCCCGCCCGGCCCCCGCCCGGCCCCCGCCCAGGCCCCGCCCCGCCCCCAGCCCAGGCCCCGCCCCCAGCCCGGCCCCGCCCCACGCGCGCCCAGGCCCCGCCCCCGCCCGGGCGTCGCTCGCACCATGACCGGCCAGGAGCTCCCCCAGCTGGTGGCAGAGGGCGGCCTCCTCCCGCGGCTGCCCACTCCTCTGGGCCTTGGCCTTGGCCTTGGTCAACTCTGCAGAGAGAGGAGAGAGTCCGGGGGGCTGACCCCTCCCCGCGGGCCACCGCCCGGGGCCGCTCGCCCGGCCCCGACGCTCACCGCGGAGGTCGCGCTCCAGGCTCATGGTCCCGCCGCGCGGCGCCGACTTCCCGCGCTCCCGCGGCCCCGCCCACCCGCCGCCCGCGGAGCACGCCGGGAGGTGTGGCCCGCCCGTCGCTCGCGGAGCACGCCGGGAGGTGTGGCCCGCCCGCCGCCCGCGGAGCACGCCGGGAAGTGCGACTCGCCCGCGGCGCATGCCGGGAGTTGTAGTCTGGGGCCACCGGGGTCGGCCGGCGAAGGACTCGCGAAGTCCTGGGCCGAGCGGCCGGAAGGTGTGCGGAGAGCGCAGTGGGGTCGGGGCCGAGAGGGTTAGGGTCCTCGGCTACGGGCCCTCATGCAACACCTCAGGCAGGTGCCACTTGGCTGGGCGGGTGCCGCGTCGCGTTCGTGGAGTCGGACGTCCCCGCCCTTGCGCGGAAGCCCCTTCTTTTGGGGCGAGGGGGTGTCTCATGCGGGCGGCACGGAACCACCTGTCGGGTCGCGGCGGGAATCGAGCAGCGGACCTGCCCCTGCTGCCTGGGCGCCCACCACCCCCAAGGCCTGCTGGGCTGAGCCTGAGCGTGCGTCCGGCGCTGGGCGGGGGAGGCTGCCCGTGGTCAGTGTGCAGGCCACGGAGGGAGCCAGGGTGCTGCCCCGGGATGCAGGGGCTGCGGCCTGAGCGGCAGGGCTGGGAGGGTTGGATTCGGAGGGCGCCTTGACGAGTGAGGTGCTCTGTCTACACCCGCCAGCCTTGGAGTTAGGGGCAGGCCAGGGGAGACCAGCCAGGTGGGCAGCCCCTGCCCCCCGGATGGTGGGGTAAGCAGCTCAGCCCAGGTCCTGGGGCCTGGTTTACCTCCACAGAGGATTCAAGGTCTCCGTGCCTCAGTTTCTCCACTGGTCAGACGGGCACGTACATGAGACGGTGCCAAGATGGACAGCCCAAGGAAGTCCACCTCCGGAGCTGTCTTGTCTCCAAAGAAAGCACGGAGCGTGGTTTGGGATTTTAAACCATTGTTACAAACAGAAAACGTCCCAAGAGCACACAGACCACGAAGACGAGTCATGTCCGACATCGGCAAAAACACCTCTTGCTCTGCTCTTTAAAAAATTAATTTTATTACTTTCTGTAAGTGTCTCACTTTGGGCGAACTGAGGGAGGATGCCCGTGGGGTGGGGAAGCGGAGGGGCGGCCCCCACCTGCTGGGCTGGGCCCCCACGCGCCCCCTCAGGGGAGAAGTGAAGGGCCAGGCCAGGGTGACATGGCCTGGAGGCAGGTTGCTGGGGTCTTCCTTTTTGCAACCATGCATGGGACACGCCCAGAAATCTCAGCCCCCAGCTGGGGGACTCACCCATCTCCCGGCTTTCAGGCTCAGCTGTGGTGGTGACGGTGATGGGCACAGGGCTCCCACGACTCCCACGGGACCCCCAGGCAGGCTGTGCCCACTGGGCAGGCTGAGCACAGGCTGCAGACGGCCCCTCCGGTCTTCCCAGGCCTGGGCGTGGCCAGGGAGCTGGGCCGCACTCCTCTTCTTGGGGCTCCCTGCCTGGCCTTCCCAGGCCGCCTCTCCCCATCCCCCCAACACAGGCAGGGGCTCTGCTGAATGGCTCCGACACAGGTACTGGCCACTGGGCAGGCCCATGTCCAACCCCCTCGTCCCTGGATGCCGCCCCCCACCCGGGCAGTGGGGCTCGTGCAGGGTGTGCCCAGGATGTGCTAGGGCTGTGGGGTCTCCTGAGGGCAGAAAACCAAACAGCCCCAGGCACCTTCAGAAGCCAGGCCCCCCTGGCCTTGCAGGGGCGTCCCTGAGAAACCCAGGCCCGAGTGGGAGTAAACGGGGATCCTGGCAGGCCGCTCAGACAGGGGAGGCTGCGTTCGTTCGGCCCCAGCTCCCTGCCCCCACCCCAGCTGCCTGGGGGTGGGGGAGCCCAGGTGCATGCCTGGTCTGCGGGGCCACCTGGGGGCCGCTGGAGGCCTGCCGTGGCCAGGCCAGGGCCAGAGGAAACAGTTCTTTGGTATTGAAGCAACAAAAGCAGTGCAGGAGAGCGCCATGCCAATCCCCGTGGCGGCCAGGCTCTCTCCTTCCAGGGGCCCTGAGGGTCCTCACTGGCCTCCTCCCACCCTAGGCCTGCACTAGGAGGCTCCCCGCTGGGCCTGGGGCGGCTTGGCCTAGGCTGGGGGCCCACCTCTCCTGGGAAGAAAGCGCCTGCCCGGGGTGTCTGCGGGCCCTGGACTGCAGTGCCAGCCATGGGTCCCTGAGTGGGCGGGGCGGGGGCCCGCCTAGACCTAGGCCAGCCACTGGCTCCCCCCCCCCCCCCCGCGGCCTCTCCTCGGCCTGTGGACGCCGCTGCTCTGGCTGCAGACAGAACAGTTTCTTTTGCCAAGTCTGCGTGACTTACGGGAGAGCCCGCGAGTCTGATTTTCTCCTGGTAAGAGACAGAAATTCACCCTGCTTTCCGAAAACACCTGCCAGGCCCGTGGCCACGGCTGCCTCCCTGGGAGTGGCTGGGGCAGGTCCCCCGGGGGAGAGGGGGGCGCCCTGGGCTGCAGAGATGCCCCTCCCGGCCATGACCAGAGGCGGCGTCCGAGTCTCTCCTGGGGGTGCAGGTGCAGTGACAGAGACGGGGCGGGTGGGCTGTGCCCCCCAGCCCAACCCACGCTCCACGCCGTCCAATCACAGCCACGCCTCCAACAAGACAGAGTAGGAAACAGGGTGCCTTTTTAATAGCAATCAAATACGCCGTCTTGAGTCAGCAAGGCTCCTGAGTCCGGCCCGGGGCCTGGGCGGCCTGGAGCGGGCAGCGCGGGGCTGGCGGCCAGTAGGCCGGGCAGCCCGCGCGTGTCCCTGAGCCTGTGTCCTCTGCGTGGCCAGCCCCGCCCGGGCGGGAGGCGGGCGGCGGGTGTGCTCACGCGCTCGCACACACATGCGGCATCCCGGGTCTGCGGCGGGCGGCGGGCAGGGCCCTACTTCTGGATCTGGAAGAGGAAGAGCCGCAGGTTGATGTTCTTGGCGGCCAGCAGCTTGTTGCACTCCACGGAGTCGACGATGGGCAGCGGCACGTAGTCGGTCTCGTTGCTCTCGTTGGTGAAGACGAAGTGGTAGATGACGGGGCTGATCTGCACGTCGTCGTAGGGGCCCTTGAGCAGCAGGAAGGAGCACTCGAGCGGGGCGGCGGCCTTGCTCTTGAGCAGCAGCTGGAAGGAGAGCGTGCGCTTGCAGGACAGGTTGGGGTTGCGCTCCGAGTCGTTGACGCGCGCCTTCAGCACCCACGTCTGGTTCAGCACGGTGAACCGGGGCGTCTCGTAGTACAGGCGCGTGATGAAGTCGTCCGTGCGGTACGGCCGGAACTGGACCTCTGCGGAGACAGACAGGGCGCGAGGCGGCCGTCAGCGGGCGGAAGTGGGGGGCTCCGCCGGGCGCAGCCCCAACCAGACAGCAGCCAGCTCGGCCCAGGCTGCCCACCCCGGCCAGCGCGCGCGCCCACAGTCCGGGGCCCCACGTGGAGGAGGCTGCAGCCCGCCCCGGCCCGCCCGCCCACCCGGCCGGCCGAGGAGCGGCGGGCGGGGAAGCAGACACACAGACAGGAGCGTTCTGAGAACAATGCACTTTATTGGTTCCGATACAGAGCTGCGGGGCAGCGCGGGCGGCCGGCACTGTGGCCACAGTCCTCTCAGCGCAGCCCATGGCCAGCAAGTCCCTCCACAGAGACGGCCAGTCCTTTCCGCGTGCCGGGCTCCCTCTCTGGCCACCTGCGCCCGCCAGGACCCTCACGGCCCGGCCGGGCTGGCCTGCTTGTGCCACGGTGCCCCCAGCGGCCGGGCTGCCACGGACCAGGGCCCTGGCTGCTGCCGCCGAGGCCTGGGCTCTTGGCCTCTCAGGCCTGCGCAGCCCACCCCAAGCCAGGTCCAGAGGAGGCTGGATGGTGGGACTGGCTGCCCATGACTGCCCTTGATGCTGACTAGCCCCTGTGGGGCTAGGCAGGGAGAGGAAGGAGCCGCCCGAGGGCCGGTGCTGGCAGGTGTGGCTGCTGTCCTCTGCATGTGGGGCGGGCTCCGGTCCCGCTCCTGTTCCCCAGATGTCCCCAGCATGTCCAAAGTGGTGGCTGTGGCCGGGACAGGCCATGAGATCCAATGGGCCTGGTGCAGTCCGGCCTGCCCTTCTCTGGGCGTCCACTCCCGGTCAGCAGTTTCAGTCGGGCACCCTCGGCCTGTCTCGAGCCCTGGCCCTGAACAGCTTCTCGCTGGCCTCAGGAGGCCCGTGGTCACCGTGGTGACCGGCCATAGGCAGCCCCGACGTGCTGAGTCCTCTTCTGGGCCCCGGGCCCCGCAGGACAGGCCCCGGCCCTCAGGTCCCGCTACCCCCGCCCTCCGTGTCAGCCCCGACTGTCCCTCGGCGCTACAGCCGCAGGGAGAGCAGGTAAGGACGTGGGGCTTCGAGCCATGCAGATGCCCGGCCCTGCCCAACCCCACTCGGCCTCTGCTCGGCGCCCCAAGGCATCCTCCCAGATGCCCACCATCCAGCGCAGCCCGCGCCCATAGCCACCCACCTGCCCGCCCACCCGGCCCCAGCCTGCGGCATGCAGAGGGCGGCAGGGCCCCCTTACCTGTGTAGCCAATCTTCTCGAAGCTGAGCAAGCTGAAGATGCCGCTGTACAGCTGCAGCTCCTGGCGGTGGCTCTGGTCCATCCCGTCGAGGATCTCCATCAGCTCGCTGCCCGTCTTGGCCGGGTGCGTGCAGGCCGCCTCGTGCACCGTCAGCTCATGGAAGGGGCCGTGCCACGGGCAGCCGATGCGCTTGTACTTGCACTGGGTAACTCTGGGGGGCACACGTGGTCAGGGCTGGTGTGCGGGGGTGGGGGAGCCCTGCCCGGGGTCTTGGCCCTCGTTCCCGGGGAGCCCGTGGAGGACCGACCAGGGCAGCTGGGGCGGGGCGGGGCGAGCAGGCTGAGTGTCACCGCCCGCTGGCCGGGCCCCCTCCTGGCCGCAGCCTGGGCCGGGCCCCCGGGCTCCTGAGCTGGCCGTGCCCCCCCGGGATCTGGGGCTGGGAGCCAGGCCCACCCACGCCCACCTGTCCTGGCACTCCTCCCTCTGGTGCCGCTGCAGCAGGGCGCGGGGGAACTGGCGCAGGCAGAAGCCGCACTCGCAGGGCAGCTCGCTCACGGCCTTCTCCACGGCCAGGTTGCGGCAGCAGAGGCTCTTGCTGATCTCGCAGCGGCAATTGGGGCACGTGGCCTGCTCCTCCTTCAGCCGGGCATCTGCTAGTAGGTGGATAAAACAGCCAGCGCACATCAAGTGACCGTTAGTGCACTGCGGAAAAGAAAGGGAGGTGAAGCTGCGACCCGCACTGGCACCTGCGCCGCCGCCGGGGGCCGGGCCGGGCGCCCACACCACTGTGGCCTGGCTGGGCTGGGAGCCTGGCTGGGTGCCTGCTGCTGCTGGGTGGGGAAGCACCTCCTGGTCCTTCACAAAGGTCTCTGACTAACAGCACCGCTGGCTGCCAGTGAGCTAGGGCGGGCAGGGGCTGCTCGCCAGCACAAGGGAGGTAAGAGCGGGCCAGCGGGTGCCAGGCCCGCCCTTTAAGGCCACATGCGTGCGCCGAGGCTCCGGCCCCTCGGGCCCAACCTGCCCCCACCTGGGGTCGTTTGGCACCCGGGGGGCTGTGGTCAGCGTCCAGGGACCCGCTGTGTGGGGCAGAGGCGGGCTCCCGTGACAAGCCTCCAGAGCCACAGAGCACAGGCCCCCTTTGGGCCCAGCCCACACAGGCATGCGGAGCCTCGGCATACACCAGCCACTGGCGTTTGCTGCAGGGCCAGGCACAAGCTGAGATGCCAGGGGAGGCTGTGAGAGGGCTGTGCCTGGGCCAGCCGGGCTCAGGATGGGACGGGCGTGTGAGCTGGGGACACAGGGCCCAGCGGGCCGCGCACAGTCTCAGCCTGTGACTTGGGAAGCGGGAAGGGGCCGCCGGCTCAGGGAGGCGCGGCCAAGCTCCGGTCTTGGGCACAGCGTGGCAGCAGCCATGGCCCGGAGCAGCTGGCTACGCTGAGGCCCGCCCAGGAGCGGCCAGTGGATGGCTGGGCCTTGTGCAACCCTGGGGCAGCGGAGAAGACGGGCAGCACATGGCAGGGAGGCTGCCCGAGTCACAGCACCCATGGGCCCGGTGTCGCGCCTCACACGGCCCCCAAGGGCTCAAGCTGGACCAAGAGCCCTCGGACCTTTCCCTCCTGGAAAGGAGGGAGAGAGGCAGCCCCTGTGGACCTGGTCTCAGGACCTGGGCAGCCCCGCCCGGGACGGACCCTCAGACACCCCCACTGGAAGCCAGCAGGATGTGATACCCAGGGCCTGGGGCCGTCTTCGCTTGCAGCCGCAGGCCGGTGTCCGGGACCCCCCACCACCTGGCTCTGCTGCTATCGCTGGGGGCCCAGCCGAGGGCAGCGGAGGTGCATGAAAGCTGCCGCTGGGCTCCCCCCGAGCCTCAAGGACCAGGGTCCCCTCACGTGAGCCTCGGGCTTCTGCCTCCACTACCGAGGCCCTTTCTGGCCAGTGCCGCTTGCGGTCGCTTGTGCTCGGCCCCAGGAGGCTGTGGGGGCTCCTCGTAGACCCCTCTGCCGTGGACAGCAGGAAGGTGTGAGCCTGGCCTGCTGACTCCCAGGCCCCTCTGCCCACTTCGCGCATAAGTCAGGCCACCTCTGTGAGGCTCCGCTGCCGCCCTCCTGCTGTGCGCAAGCAAATCTGGCCAGAGCCCAGGCCCCCTGCTGCTGCAGCACCACCAGCTGCCCGGGTTTTGCTCCCAGGTGTCTGCCCCACTGGGGGGGCTGCCAAGGTCCTGGGCACAGCTGTCCCGGCTCAGCAGGGCCCGGCCGGGAGGAGGCACGTCCACCGTCTTGGTAGGAGACCATCCCATGTCAACCCTTCCCTCCCGGCTAGGAGCACAGGCCGGTGCTGAAGTCGAGTCTTTATTGAAGTGGGGTGCTGGGGCACAGAGCGCGGAGGGGCAGCCCAAACGTTTGGGGCTCCAGGACTCCAGCTGTAGGGTCCAGGAGGAAGAGCCAAGGGCCCAGAAGCTACGAGAAGGTGATGTTGTCCTCATACAGGGACAGCAGCAGCAGGAGGGTCCAGCCGCCCAGCAGGCCCACGTTGTGCAGCAGGAAGAGGAGCCAGGGCCGCGGGTCCCGCACATTCAGCATGGCCGGGAGCTGAGGAGGCCGTGGGCGCCCAGTCAGTGTCCACTTCCCCACCCCGGACCCGCCCTCCTCTCCGCCGGTTCTGACCATGTCGCAGAGCGCCACGTAGAGGAAGAGGCCGGTGGCCACCGCCAGGATCCAGGTCTCCTTATCCTCGTCCACGCCGACCACGAGCGCCAAGTAGAGGCCGCAGAAGGCCGTGAGCGCCGAGGCCAGGTTGAGCAGCAGCGCGCGGCGCACCGACAGCCCGCAGTGCAGCAGCGCCGCGAAGTCCCCTGGGGGGGGCGGGTGTCAGCCTCGGCCGCGCCCCCTCCCGCGGGCCCCGCCCACGGCCGCGCGCTCACCCATCTCGTGGGGCACCTCGTGGCAGAACACGGCCAGCGAGGTGGCCAGCCCCGTCTTCCAGGAGGACGTGAAGGCGGCGCCCACCGCAAGGCCGTCTGCGAAGTTGTGCACCGCGTCCCCGAGGGTGACCATGTAGGGCAGCAGCCTCAGCTCTGGCGGGGGAGATGGTGGGTGGGCCCGGGCTGCCTGCGCCCCCGGCCCTCCCCCCGCCACGCCCCCTGGCCGCGCTGGCCGCCCTCCGCTCACCTGGGCGCTGCCTCCTCTGGGGCGCTGGGCTCGGCAGCTCCGGGCTCTCCTCAGACACCTGGGGGTGGGGTGGCCTGGATGAACCCCTGGGCCGCAGGGGCAGAAGCTTGGAGTGGGCTCTGTGGGGTGTGGGCTCTGGGGTGCTGGCTCACCAGGTCTGTCCTGGAGTCCTTGGGGGGCTGCTTGGACCCCCAGAGGTCGCTGGGCGTGAGCTGCAGTGACACGCCGTGGCTGTGGCCACCATGGCCACTGGGACCGTCCTGTGGGTCCAATGGGGACAGGCACTCAGAGCCAGCCACATCTCTTCCCCTCCACACCCCGTGTCCGGCGCCCAGCCTGACCTCTGGTTCCTGGGGCAGCAAGAGATTGAAGAGGCTCTCGAACAGGAAGAAGGCGTAGAGGCCCCCCAGCATGGCCACGAGGCGCCAGGTGGCCAGCGGGTGGTGGTCCTGCCCGGCGCCGTGGGAGTGCAGCCCCAGCACCTGGGGGCAGGGAGCTGGGCTGGTGCCCCTCCTGGCTGCCAAGGAGGGCTGGGGTGGGCAGGGTCCCCTGGGAGGCCGGGGAGGGGCGGGACGGGAAGGGTCCTGGGATGTCAGGGGTGGGGCGCGGGGTGGGGGCGGACCTTGGGTGTCAGGTGCAGGAGGGCGTCCCCGGTGAGGGTCCCCACAGACATGCCCAGGAAGGTCTGGGTGACGTAGCCAGTGGCCGTGCCGCAGCGGGCGCAGGTCAGAAGCAGGAGCCCGAACACGGATGCCAGGCAGATGACCAGTGTGGCCAGCGAGCCGTACAGGTACTCTGGGGGCCGGCAGGCCTCAGCCCTGGCCCAGCCTGCATCCCGGGGGCACTGCTGCCCAGGGCTTGCAGGGGCAAGGCTGGTGGGGCTCTGCTCACAGCCCCTGCAGCCTTGCAGCCTCCAGGCCTTGCTCCTCTCCCCTGCAGGCCCGTCTCCCTGCGACCCCTCCCTGTGCTCAGATGCTGCATGTGACCAGCAGCCACGGCCACTCTGTCCCCAGCCCAGCCACCCGTCCCCACTCCCCTGCACGGCCCCGTATCCCTGTGGCCAGCACCCATCCCAGCTGAGCGGGCACCGGGAAGGGGGCACTCACTCTCTGCTCGGCTGAGCTGGTCCTGAGGGGGTCCCACCTGGGCGCTGCAGGCCCCACTCAGCTGCTGCTGGAGCAGAGCGGGGCTCAGCTGGGCCCAGGCCTCAGGGCTCACCCCCGTCTGCGTGGGCAGCCCGTACACGGCCATCACGTCCCTGGCGCTCAGACACACCTGGGGTGCGGGGCAGGTCAGGCCCTGAGCGGACTGTGGGCCCCCCTGGAGGATGGGCCGGGCCCCCCACCGGAGGAAGGGCCGCGTCACTTACCGTGTCCCACACGCTGGAGCTGCCGTTGGGGGCGACGAGAGGGGCAGGGCCCCCGTGGGGGTGACCGTGGCCGTGGCCCTGGGTCTCCACCACCGCCTCCGTGCCCACCCCCAGATGCTGCATCAGGGCCGCCAGCTCTAGCAGGGAAGACGGAGTCACCCCTGGGGCTGGGGGGCTCCAGCCGGCCCTGCCCTCCTGGACACCGCCCGCCCCGTGGCCGGGCCTCACCGGCCAGTGTGATGTTGGGGCGCTCGTTGCTTTGCTGCCGGAACACGAAGTCCACGAAGTACTGGGGCGCCGGCAGGGCGCGGAAGCAGGACCCGCTCCCGACGTGGTCGACCAGCGCCGCCAGGGCCGGGCCGGGGCTGCCGCGGGCGCCCTGCCCCCACGCTTCGTCCAGCAGCCCCGGCAGGTCCACACAGGCCTGGGGAGAGCGGCTCAGGCTCCGCCGTGTGGCCGTCTTGGCCTCCAGCCGGCCTTTGTTCCCCGTCACCCCCGGCCCACTCTCAGGGGCCTGCCCTGAGCCCGGCTGGCCGGGCCGCTCCCGTCCCCGGCCCAGGGCCCCGCCTCACCCTGTGGGCCCCCCTTCCTGGCCCCCGGCCCGCGAGCGCCCTCCCCGCTTGGGACTGGCTGAGCCTAGCCCAGCGCCCTTGGGGAGCCTGGCGGCCCGTGGGGCTCTCACCTCATCCGCCGAGGGCTGGCCGGCGGCCCGGGCCTGGACGCTCAGCAGCAGCCGGCTCAGGCCTGGGGCCAGGGCTTCAGGGCCCTCGAGCAGGGCCAGGAGTTGGTCGGCGCTGGAGGCCCAGCGGCCGGCCCGGATGTCCACGCAGGTGCCCTCGGGGTCGCTGAGGTACAAGGCGACAGCGGCGCCGAGGCGGGCCAGGTGCCTGGACGACACCCCCCATCCTCGGGCGCGCCCAGGGCCAGGGCGGCCTCCACAGACAGGCACTGCGGGAAGGGGCGGGTGGGCCATGGCGGAGAGGCCCCGCTGGCCCCGGCTGCCCCTCCCCGCCGCCCGGCTCCCGGGCCCCGTCCTGCCCTGCCTCGACTGTGGGTGCGCGCAGGGGGGTCCTGGCGGTGACCCCAGGGGTGCCCGAGCAGCCCGGCCACAGGCCGGGCCAGGGCGCCCGCCCCCTGGAGTTTGCCCGGGACTCGACGCCTGCCCAGGGTGGGGCTGTTACCTTTCCACATGGCCCGCCGGAGCAGTGCACACGGGCCGCCAGCGTATTTAACAGGCCTCCCAGCGCCTCCCGGTCCAGAGTGCCCCGGCCCGCGGCCAGCAGGGGCAGCAGGCGGGTCGGCTGGGCAGCCGCGGTCACGGTCACCACCAGCGCGGCCAGCAGCAGCCCCCTGGGGAGCCGGGCCGGGCCGGCCATGCCGAGCGGTGGCTGTGCTGGGAGGCAGTGCGGGCAGCTGTGCGGCGGGGCTGGGCTGGGACGCACCGGCCGGCCTCCTCCAGGTATCTCCTGCGGCCCTGTGATTGGCTGCGGCCAGCCACTCAGGGACAGGTCCTCCCCGCGCCCAGGGCCAGGGCCGGGCCCCTGCCCCCCGGCCCCTCGGCCCCTCGGCCCTCCGGGCCGCTGCAGGCAGTACCCACCCTGCCGACCCCTCAAGGGCACCCCGTGGGGGCTGGGTGGGGCAGCACGCTACGGGGACACCCGCTGCGGTCGCCCAGCAGTGGGCAGGAGTCTCGGGGTAAGCGAGGATTGGGGGGTGCCGCGGACCAGCCCAGCGGCGGCGGGAGATTGAGACAATCTCAGGGTTTGAGCGAGAATGAGCAAAGGGTGGTCGAAGGAATTAGGGCGAGGGACAAGAATGACACACAGACACACTCAAGGGAGAGTGAAAATCTGAGTGCAATTTATTGAAAGTATCATGCTCTTTTTATACATTTTTATAGACATTGCATAAGGTTGCCTTTGTACATTATGTGGTTAATCATACACCAAATCACCAAATCATTACATGCAGTGAAACATAACGAAGACAATATGCACTAAATCTAGCTTCGATCATGCACAAGTGTCAATGACTCAGGTACATACTGAGACCTCTGCAAGAGGTCCCATTTTTCTCTATGCTATTCATGACCTCTAGGATTTTGGTAATTAACCCTAGCTTAACCATTGACTCAACTATTCAGAATTTTCTTGTACTTAGGATCTATGTTGACCTACATATTTTTGTTATTACTGTGACTGTTTACACAGCACAACTTAATTCCATTATTCTAGGCTCCCCACACCCACCAGATTCCTAATGCATTTTCCGTAAGCAGTCAAACTAGTTTTACAACAATAGTTTAATAAAGCTTCAACCTATTATAAGGAGCACCGGTGTGACTTCAGCAAATTGAGCAAGTTACTGAAACTTAATGCTATTGCCTTCTAGCAGTTATTTTCCATAGAGTTAAAAGGGGGCGGGGGACACTTATAAATCCCCTCGGGGACTGCGCCTGTCTTAGGTTGTCAGGAGTCACAAACCGAAGGTCTGTTCCTGATCTTACCCGTCATTGGCTGACCAGTCCAGCGCACAGGGGAAGAGGGTCTTACGTACTCTATTTGTGATCATCCGCAGTACAGCCACTCTTTATTTCATCCAATTACTGGCGATTAATGGTGGCAACAGTGGCATTGCCAACCATGGAGGCAGGAGCTGCCACAGTTCCCCCTTTATTTTTAAATTTAAGCTGCATTAAATGTACATCACGACGCAGTGATGTAATGGACTTACTGAGGAGTTTAAGAAACACCAGAAGCAGGAGGCAACAGATGAAACTGTAAGAGAGGTTACAATAGCAATCAAGGCAGCAATACCTAGGATAAGAGAAGCAATAAATAAACCACCATGCGGTTCGTAGGATGTCGAAGCAGGTGAAGGATGACTGATGGAGAAATTATAAAGTTTGTCCTGAGACTGTGGTGGTGACATATGAAGAGCCTTAGAGAAACCACAGTCCAGCCACACAGGAAACTTAACAAGTGAGTCCCAAAATTGGTCCTTATTTCTATAAGTTTGATTGCAATGCGGCATGGGCATGGGAAAGTCCGGAACAATAAGTTCCTTGCTAGAAACAGGAAAATTAAGTGATGCAAAATTTAACTGCCACTGGAGGTTGAATGACATTGAAGATTGGCGAGCCTTCTCACGAGTGCCTCGGCCAGACGTTGGAGATGCTGCAACCTTTGGCGGCGAGCAGTGTTTAATAAGCCGGTCTGGGATCCAGACAGGGCTCTTTGCATCCTGGGGAAAAATGCAAGCATAGCCTCGACCCGTAGTCATCAAAACATCGGGACCTTTCCAGGTCCCAGTAAGCAGATCCTTACATTTAACCAGGGGAAGAGGAGCTTGTCGTAAAGTTCCCCGATGTCTCAGCATAGGAGTAAAACCTTTATCATCAGAATTTGGGTGATTTAAAACAAAAAGAGTATGTGATGTTGATGATGTGGAGAATAATGGGCTGCAGAACGCAGCCTTTTCAATTGTTGTTTCAATTTTTGATGAGTTCTTTTAATTACTGCTTGACCCTGGGGATTGTAGGGGATGCCAGTAACATGGGCAATGCCCCCTGTTGGCAAAAAGTTTGAAATGTCTTAGAAGTATATGCTGGAGCATTGTCTGTTTTTAACCGCAAAGGATGCAACAAGATGCTGCACCACATTACGAACAGCTTCACCGGTCCTGGCTGTAGCATAAACAGCATGGGAAAAAGTATCCACAACAACATGCACATAAGCCAGTTTACTAAATGATGGATAGTGGGTAACATTCATTTGTCATAAAACCTGAGGTTTTAAACCTCGAGGGTTAACACCCAATTGTAAAGGATGATAAACATCCGGACAATGCCCACAATTTTAAACAATGGCTCGAGCTTGTTCTCGAGTAATTTTAAAGGCATGTCTCAATGCCTGAGCATTTTGATGATGTAAATGATGACTATTTTGAGCCAATTCAACAGAGTCAATAAATATTTTTCTTGTTAATAAATCAGCCATTTTATTACCTAAGGCCAAGGGCCCAGGCAAATTAGTATGGCCACGGATATGGCCAATTAATAATTTTTCTGATTTTTGTTGCACCAAATTTTGTAATTTTGACAACCAAAGTAGGATATGTGTTGTTCCTGATAAAAGAGCTGTCTCCAAAGTTGGAAATAAGGAGACAACATATTTAGAATTTGAATATAAGTTTAAAGGTTGAGAATAATTTTCCAGTGCCAATATAACTGCAATAATTTTAGCTTGTTGAGCAGAAGCATTAGGAGTCAATTTTTGCAATGGCTCTTTATCTGGGCTATAAACAGCAGAAATGCCCGAGGAGGAACCATTAGTAAAGACAAGCAAGGCATCACGTAATGGTTCTGTACTAATTACAGAAGAAAAAATAATTGCTGTATCTTGCACAAATTTAATTAATGGATTTTGAGGTAAATGAAATTTAACTTGTCCTAAAAAATTTTGCATGGCAACTCCCCAATTATTATCATTTTGCAATAAAAATTCAAATTGGATTTTATTATAAGGAATCGTAATATTTGCAGGATCCCGTCCAAAAAGTTCACGAGATTTGATGATGCCTTTCATTATTAAAAATGCACACATGGACGGATATGCCGTCACCACACGCATTTGTGCATGGGAGAGATGCAACCATTCCAAAATGCCCTCCTGCCATAAGCAGGCTGTAGGAGTATAGGCAGTTTGCATAATCAACAAATCCCACGTTTTAGAATAATCAACTTGTGTAACTCTTGCTTCTGAGATTTTTTGTTCAACTAAACGAAGGCTTTGTAATGCCTCCGGAGTCAAGGCACGAGGAGATCTAGGATTCGAATTGCCTTGTAGAATTGTAAAAAGTGGATGTAAATCTCCGGTAGTAATTTTTAAATAAGGCCTGACCCAATTGACATTACCTAGTAACTTTTGAAAGTCATTTAGAGTTTGCAATTTATCAATACGAATTTGTAAATTTTGAGTCATAATGTGATCATCATAAATGATTTTTTCTAAATAATTTAAAGGTCGATTCTTTTGAATTTTATCTGGTGCTACTATCAGACCATAAGCTGTCAATTGTTCTATCAAATGGGTCAAAATTGAATCTGCAACATCCTTTAAAGGATGACTTAAAAGAATATCATCCATATAATGGATAATATATGCCTCTGGAAATTTAATTCTAGTAACCTGCAAGGCCTGGTCAACAAATTTTTGACACAAAGTAGGGGAATTCTTCATTCCTTGGGGCAAAACTTTCCACTGATATTTTTGCCATGGTTGTTGAAAATTGTTAGATGGAATACTAAAAGCAAATTTTTTTTTTAATATTTATTTATTTATTTATACAAGCACTGGGAACAGTCAGAAGTGCGGGAGGGTGAGAGAGTTCACCAGAGCCAGAGTGGGGAGCAGAGCAGGCAGAAGGACCGAAGTACACTGCTGAGGGGAGCAGCGGGCGGCAGGAGAGGTCTGCGCGCCATGTGGGACCCTCCGCCGGTGGCCAGGGAGCAGCCGGGGATCGAACCGGCGCTGCAGAGGCTGCGGGCAGCTTCGCAAACCAGCGCTCAACCGCTGCGCCACCGGGGAGGCCCTAAAAGCAAATTTTTGACAAGCATCTGGATGTAATTTTATTGTAAAGAAGCAGTCTTGTAAATCAATAATAATAACATAATTGTCTTTTGGAACTGCTACAGGAGAAGGCAACCCTGGCTGTAGGGCACCCATATCCTGCATAGTGGCATTTATTGCCCCCAAATCTTGCAAGAGTCGCCACTTGCCAGATTTTTTCTTAATACAAAAAACAGGAGTATTCCATGGACTTGTAGAAGGTTTTAAATGCCCCTTAAGTAATTGTTTCTGAACTATAGTTTGGATAGCCTGGATCTTTTCTGCTGTCAGGGGCCATTGATCGATCCATACAGGAGTTTCGTCTTTCCAAATGATTTTATCAGCATATTTTTGAGTTTCAATGGCCCCTATAAAAAAGCCTGTTTATTAATCACATCTGGAGTTACTAAGGATAACTGTAATGTTTCCATAATATCACGTCCCCATAAAGAGAACGGCAATGCAGGAATTACATAAGGTTGAAACAAACCTTTCTGAGTCCCTAATTGCCAGGATAACATTTGTGAACTTTGAGCCACATTATTGGCCATACCCAATCCAATCAACGTGGAAGAAGAATTTAAAACCGGCCATGCAGCGGGCCAGTCTTTTCCCGCAATACATGATCTATCTGCTCCTGTGTCTAATAATCCCATAATTGGATGCCCATTAATAATTAATTTTTTCAATGGCCGTTTTTTTGTAATGCTCTGGGTCCATGCAATTACATCCGTGGATCCAAAGCCATCATCACCTCTTTTTTATTTTAAAATTGGATTAGGCAATTTAACATAAGACAGCACAAGAATTTGTGCAATACGCTGATTTTTATGAATTTGTATTGTTTCCTTCAAAGGTCTAATCATAACTTTGACTTTTTCCTCAAAATCAGAGTCTATAATACCCGGAAGTACTTCAAAATTCTTTTTATAATTTGAGCTACGGCCAATTATAAGCCCTACCGTTCCTTGAGGAAGAGGTCCTTTTAAATAAGTCTCAATAGGCGTAACCCCATCTATGGCTGAAAGAATTATATCAGCCACTGATGCAAGATCAAGCCCGGCACTTCCTGGAGTGCCTCTAGGTAAATTATGTATAGTCACAGTAGAGTCAGGCGCTTCAGTTTTTATAGTATCTTTAAGCGCCAAATCAGACCCTCTTTCATTTACGGGGCTGAGGGCTTGCCCCTCTGAGAGTTTTTTGACACCTCATCATTTTGCTCTAATTTGTGACCATTTTTATGCCATTTGGAACGACAATTATTTGCCCAATGATTGCCCTTGCCACAACGTGGACAAGGTTTTGGAGCCAAATTAGAATTTCCAAATTTTTTCCTTTGTTATTTGTTCTATTACAATTTCTACTCATGTGGCCAGGTTGTTGACAATTGAAACAAATCGGAGCATTCGCCGTTTTTTTACCTTTTGGCATTGAATGCACAAAAGAAGAAAATGGTTGTTCTTTCATTGCTGCAGCATAAGCCAACCCTTGAATAACTGCTGGGCTGGCATCCATGCATGCTTTAATAAAGTTTTGAATGGTACCTGTTTTTCTAATTAGTCTAATTAATTCTTGGCACAGGGAGTTTGCATTTTCAGAGGCTAATTGCTTTAATAGCATTTCTTTTGCTTCTGTATTGGGAAGCATTCTTTCTAAAGTCTCTTCCAGCCGGGCCACAAAGTTCTCATATGGCTCATCTTGCCGCTGACGTATTCCTGCTAGAACAGTAGAGCTTCCAGCAGGGGAAGGTAAATTTTTGCAAGCGGCTATTACCATTAACCCAATTTCAGTAAGAATTTCCCTAGAAATTTTTAGCTGTTTCTGAGTATCAGCATACTCTTCCGTGCCTTTTAGCATAGGAAGAGTTGGCTTTGGGGTTCCTTTTTTAAATAATGAACTTTTTTATTTAATAATAAATAAAATAAAATAAACTTTTTTGGACTCGAGCCCACGTTCGGGCGCCACCTGCCGCGGACCAGCCCAGCGGCGGCGGGAGATTGAGACAATCTCAGGGTTTGAGCGAGAATGAGCAAAGGGTGGTCGAAGGAATTAGGGCGAGGGACAAGAATGACACACAGACACACTCAAGGGAGAGTGAAAATCTGAGTGCAATTTATTGAAAGTATCATGCTCTTTTTATACATTTTTATAGACATTGCATAAGGTTGCCTTTGTACATTATGTGGTTAATCATACACCAAATCACCAAATCATTACATGCAGTGAAACATAACGAAGACAATATGCACTAAATCTAGCTTCGATCATGCACAAGTGTCAATGACTCAGGTACATACTGAGACCTCTGCAAGAGGTCCCATTTTTCTCTATGCTATTCATGACCTCTAGGATTTTGGTAATTAACCCTAGCTTAACCATTGACTCAACTATTCAGAATTTTCTTGTACTTAGGATCTATGTTGACCTACATATTTTTGTTATTACTGTGACTGTTTACACAGCACAACTTAATTCCATTATTCTAGGCTCCCCACACCCACCAGATTCCTAATGCATTTTCCGTAAGCAGTCAAACTAGTTTTACAACAATAGTTTAATAAAGCTTCAACCTATTATAAGGAGCACCGGTGTGACTTCAGCAAATTGAGCAAGTTACTGAAACTTAATGCTATTGCCTTCTAGCAGTTATTTTCCATAGAGTTAAAAGGGGGCGGGGGACACTTATAAATCCCCTCGGGGACTGCGCCTGTCTTAGGTTGTCAGGAGTCACAAACCGAAGGTCTGTTCCTGATCTTACTGGCTGACCAGTCCAGCGCACAGGGAAAGAGGGTCTTACGTACTCTATTTGTGATCATCCGCAGTACAGCCACTCTTTATTTCATCCAATTACTGGCGATTAATGGTGGCAACAGTGGCATTGCCAACCATGGAGGCAGGAGCTGCCACAGGGGGGCCTGCAGGGGCCTTGGGGCTCTCGTTTGTGACCTGCTTTTGTGGGCTTTTCATGTCTGGGGGTTCGGATTGGGTCCATCACCTGCTGGGGTGTCTGCTCAGGCGTTGACCTTTGACCCAATGGTCAGAGATGGGGATAAGGCCAGGTTTGCACAGTGGCCTTGTCAACCCCTTTGTTGAAACCCCCCCCACCCCAGAGCCCGGTGTTGGGCGGGGGGTGGGCTCAGCTTCCAACCTGAGGCCTGACCCCCTCTGCTCTGGCCCCTCCCCTCCCAGCCTTGGCTCCATTCTTGGGTCCAGGGGGTGGGTGGGGGTGGCTGCCGGCCTCTCCTGGAGCTGGGGGGCCGGCCCCACCCCTGGGAGCGCTCCCAAGAACAGCCCCAAAGGGGTCTGGGCCCGACCCCCAGCTCTGGCCTGGAGGTGAGTCTGCACTGCCTGGCAGCTCTGGGGGCAGCGAGCAGGGGTGGGCTGTGGCCGGCTGAGGCCCCAGCCTGATTGTGCACTGGCCTTTGAACCTTGCGCTCTTTATCTGCAGGCTGGAAGCCTCGGGGAGAGGCGGCCTCAGGACTGGGCACCTGCCCTCTGGAGGGGCCTGTGCCAGCCCCCCACCTGACTCAGCCCCAGGGGCGAGGGGAGGGCGGGGCTGGAGGTGAAGACTCTGTCCTCAGCACCCTGGGGCCAGCACCTCTGCTCACACCCCACCCGGGCTGGAGGGCACCTGCAGGGGACATGCCTGGTGCTCAGGGAGCCCCATCCTAGGGTGGACTGAAGAGCCTGCCTGAGGGCTGTGGCCATGGCCAGGGGGGGGGGGGGGGGCGGGGAGGGGCTGGGGAGACTGGGCCCCTCAAGTTCCAGCCCTTTCCTCCCTGCACTGCGCAGGACTGGCCCCCAGGCCCTGGCTCAGGTCCGCTGTTTCCCCTCTGGGTAAGTCCTGGCCGCCTTGGGGCTCTGCGGGGTGGGGGGGGGCAGGGAAGGTTCTGGGCTTTCACCCCACACCCAGCCTCCTCCCACCTGCGGGTCTGCTAGACCTAAGCGGCCTGCTTGGCCACCATTTCTCTTACCCGCGGGTCTGCATTCCTGCACAGGGTCAGAACTGCCCAGTCAGTCATAAGGGCCCGACCTTATGCCTTTTGTGACCACCCCAGGAAGGCCGTGCCTCGCGAGGAGTGACCGAGAACGCCCTGGGGGCCGTTGGCTGATGCCCGGCAAGGAACCTCAGGAGCTGGTCAGTGGACATCCTACTGATAGATTGGCCTGTATGGGATTAACTCAGGACATCATTTCCCCGTAACAGAACCATGACCGGAGCCCTGGGGTCTGGTTTCGATTACAACACTCGGCCATCAAGCAGATAAGAATTATCTGGTCTGGGCCTCCCTGGGGGCACGGGGGTTGAGTCTAGGGCTATCAAGCCATCAGCAGCCACCGTGGCAGGAGTTCAACCCCCAGCCAGGGAGCCGGCCCACAGGGCGCACCCTCGGCAGTGTACTTCAGTTCTGTTCCCCACTCTGGGAGTTCTCTCACCCCCTCCCTGGCCTGCACCCCCATTCTGGGATACATAAATAAAATATCTGAGGGCCTCCCCTGGTGGTGCAGGCGGTTGAGTGCCGTGCTGTGAAGCTGTCCGCAGCCTCTGCAGCACGGGATCAATCCTGGCCGACCGGGCGAGGGTCCCACAAGGCGAGCAAACCTCTCCTGTCTCCCCGCTGCTCCCTCAGCAGTGTATTTCAGTCCTTCTGCCTGTTCTGCTCCCCGCTCTGTCTCTGGTGAATCCTCGCACCCTCCCACACATCTGGCCTGCACCTCAGTTCTTGTGTAATGAATAAAGAAACCTTAAAAAAAAAAAAAATCAGAAAGTTTGG